>NC_137335.1:19470875-20101709 GCF_965287045.1 Carcharhinus amblyrhynchos
CCCTTTTTTCTAAACCTATTGACATAACATTTTATTATTTTCTTACCCACGTACTTGTAACTTTCCCTTTAAATATGTTTATTCTATTTGCCTCAATGGCTCCTTAGTGGGTTCCACACTCTAAACACTGGAAAGATAAGTTTATCCTGAATTCCTGTTTGGATTAATCCAATTATCATCATATTTATAGGCCCTAGTTTTTGGTCTCCTATTCAAATGGAAATATCTTCACTGTCTTCCCTATCTACAAACCTGCCTTGAACTGCTTGGATATAGTGTTTCTTCTATTCAAACATCAAAAATTTCAACTATAATTTCTACCTTTGTTTAATTGTCCCCAGTGATCAACTTAATTTTTTATTTCTCTCAGCATTGTTCTGGTAAACTTCGTGGACACTGGGAAGGTGTCTGTTGTGACTATTATGGGCCATGCAATTCAGACAGTGGAACTAATCAATGAAGGCGAAAACAATACAACTGAGAAACTATCTGCCTTGTTCATGCCTCTAGCTGCCAAGGTCTACAGCAATGAAGAACTTGAACAAAGGAAGTCCAGCCTTAAATCTTGGTTAGAGAAAAATCGGATTCCTGTTACAGAGCAGGGGGACCAACACACAGTGCTGTGTGTGGCTGGGGTATTGACAGTTTCTCCACCATACAATCCAGAAGACTGTAATAGTTCCAATGAGATTATCCTATCCAGGGTTCAAAACCTCATCAACTGTAATCCAAATGCTGATCATAAAACTGATTGAAGGGGAATACTTAATGTTAAATTATTAAATATATATTTCTTCTGGTAATTTTGGTGTCTATGCTTCTTCTTTATTGTTTAACGTTAGCTGTACTTCTGTTACTGGTCCTCAGCCTTGCAATGAAAGGGTGGTGGTTTTATTGCTGGTGTGCTTAGTAAAATTGAAAGTTACAGTTCATCTTACCCTAATTGATGTGCCATATTTGAGAAACCCAGAACAAAATATCCCTCAATTGTTGTAATTATCTGCTATCCTTGCAGTAATCTTTCATATACATTCACCTCATGAAATAAGATACTGTTGTGCACGTGTTTTCCATTCTAGAATCTACCAATCCAATTTAATAGTAAAAAATGTGTCCAAAGCAACTAGTCCCATTTATTAGTGTTATATGTGGCAGAATCATGTATACTTTGTGTAATGGTAATGTTTAAATTTCCATGGAAAAATTATGCATTTTGAAAACAAATTAGCTCAAAATTATCCAAAGAATGAATGAATATCTTCTGCCAGTTAAAAGTTGTTTGAATGCTTTCATGATGAGATGGTATGATTTTATGGTTACACACTTGTGTAATTTGCTCCGAAAAGAGCTGTTATTACCTTAACAAATTCCTTTGAAGGACTATTAGATCTGGATGTTGGAGAATGAGTGGAATAGAGAAAGAGGTGTTAGATACAGTGGAATATATAGTTTGAGTACTTACTGCTGATGGGTCAGACCACTTGTTTGTAATAGATCAGAATATGTTAATGTTCCTACAGTGGATTGGTTGACTGTACAGAACAGGCAGTGCTGTTTCTTAGGTAAAGAGAGCTATAAGTCACTGCTGAGAAGCCATTGTCTTGGGAGAAGTGCGATCATGGTAGATTCCCAGGGCCTTCCTAACACATCTTGTATGTCTCTACAAAATAGATGGGCTAAATCTAGAATTAAGCAAGTGGATGTGGTGGATTTTAAGTTGGGTGTGTTCGATGATAGCTGACTTATCCCATTCACTATTGTTGAAGCAGGTTTAATATTCCTGGACTCTAGGGTACAAGCCGCAGCCTGTTTTCCCCACTGTAGACAAGTCCACAATCGCAACTTGGGGCGTAGCGTGGAAGTAATGTTTTCACTAATAAATGGATTTCAATGAAACTTGGTACATAGATCAGCTACCACTGAAAGACCTGATTACGTTTTGGTGAAGGAATATTTTCTTCAAGGATCTGTCAAAATAGGCAATTTGCCTCATCTCCCATTTAATGTTGTGGATCGTCACAGTAAGTAGAGTTTTCAACCATCAACCAGGCAAGGAAAAGCCTTAGAGGGACTGTGTAATTGTAATAATGTTGAACTAACATTATTATGAGATGGTGTTTTAAAAGGTGGAGTGAAATTTCTTTGATGATTTGTCAGACTTCTATTGTTGATTTGAGGTATAGGTTGTAATCTTGGCGAACATCCTTCAAACACTCCAATACAATCATTAGGAGAGCTTACACAATCAGTGACAATATAGCAAAGATTTTGTTGTAATGTTTAAGTCTACACTTCAACTCAATGGATTTTATTTACACAAGATGAACATGCTCCATAACAACTACTTCTGTTCTACAACAATTATTTCCACTAAGACAAGAGTCAGTCCCTTGTGGACAAATCTTATCAGAAGCTTCACTGTGTCCTTTATTCCCACACACAAGAAACCATCTCTTAATAAAGCAGGAAGTTACAGCATACCAAATGCCTGTAATCTAGTCTACATTGTGGAAAACAGGCCGCAGCTTACATTCAAGGATCAAACACAGTATACTCAATAACCACCACATCGAATGGTCCAGTTTTACACTTGTCCATCATGCACTGGCATACAAAGCATGTCAGGGAGACCATAGAAATTTCCAAGACTGGGCCTTTTCATAAGTGACATTGAGCTACCCTTAATCTCTACAGTGCAGGAGGCCATTCAGCCCATTGAGCCTGCACCAATCGCAATCCCACCTAGGGCCTATACTCATAACCCTATGTATTTATCCTGCTAATTCCCCTGCCACTAAGGCACAATTTTGTATAGCCAATCAACCTAACCCTTGCATCTGAGTGTAGGAGGAAACTTATGTTGACATAGTGAGAACGTACAAACTCCACACAGTCACCAGAGGCTGGAATTGAATCCGGGTCCCTGGCGCTGTGAAGCAACAGTGCTAACCACTGTGCCGTCCTCAAGAAGCACACCTGAAGCATCAATTTCTACTAGTTCTTTTAAGGAACGCCACAGAGCAAATTTAAAAGGTATGATCCAAAATCTTGACTCAATGTTTCATCCAATGGATTTTGAAGAGGTTTTTCAACAACTTACCATAGCATGCATGGAATATCTTTGAAAGAATAATGCTGTGCATGTAGGACAAATACAAATCTCAATAGCAAGCTGAGACCAAGTAAGTTTGACTCTAAATTGAGTAGCTAACAAATTAAAAAGGGAAACAATCTTATGAATCCTGTAGGGAGAAAGTGGATAGGATTCTTTGATCAGAAGGATAAAGTGAGACTTGGCAAAATATAACATTAATTGAATTACACATTGATTCAGTACTTTAAGAGCAAAGTGACCGTCAGAAGATGTGAGAAGAATAAAAGCTGCAATATGATGTGAAATTGAGGACTAGCACAAAAATAGTTTGCATATATTCACAATGTAAGATGTGAACAACTTGCTTTTTTGGGGAAGTTCAAAACAAAATTTACAACTTCGCTAAAGATGAAGGGAAGTCTAAATAAGCAGCGAGGACTTAAAACAAATCCCATAGAGAGTTGAGACTATCAAGGACATTTGAGAGATATTCATGAAGAAGTCAGTAGATAGTAGGGAGATAATACTGGATTGGAAACAATCCAAAATAACTAGTTAAAAAGTGATTAAAAATAAACCACAAGATGGCTGCAAACGTGAGCTTTAATTAAACTCCATCCAACATGATGAAGGAAATTATCAGGAGTAAATGTGAAGATTACCTGTACAATAAGACACTAAAATAGCTGTCATAGGAGTATTAGGAGCAGCAAATCCTACTTGAACCAACTCCTCGACTTATTTAAAAAAGTGGACATGGACTTTCAACCTTGGTCAAATGCCCTTTGGAAGGCTTGTAGGACCTCCAAGTTCTGGTGGATTTGGCTTTTGACATGTCTATTCAATACAAAGCTGCAATCAACAAAAGCAGTTGATCATTGAAATATACCACCAAAACTGTAACAGAGCAGTCTAAATGAAATATTGACCAAACTGTACAGTGGCTCAAATCATATAGCCATATTTAGCCACCAAGAAACAAGAGGTGTTCATACGTTGGAGACAGTGCAGAAAATAGCCATACACTTGACCCTTGGTGTCAGTGCCAATTGGTAAATTCTTTTCACATAAACAGTGATCAACACAAGGAATGGGGACTACCAGGTGGTGGAGCAGAGACAAAAATTGAATAACAATTGGATGCAGCAAATAAGACCATTATAAGGTAAAAGATGAACAATTTTTCTCTTCCATATTTATCTTGTAATCTATAAAGAGGTATAGGAATACATTCAAAAAATTATTTTGCAGCTGTTAAACCAATCTTTGTGCCTGGTACATTGAGAAACCAGACAAGTTTAAATACTATTCCAAAATAGGGTAAATTTCTTTTGAAACATGGGGTCTGCAACTAGATCTTCCTGAATGTGTACTATTGAGGTAATTTTAGTTTATCAACTACCATTCAGCATTGTCCCAGTTATTCTCTAGGGAAAAAAAAACCTGCCACTTTACTATTTCACAGGGTTCCTCCGAGACATTGGAGAGACAGTTTTATCCTCAGGCTTGTACTCAGATATTTACAAGTGGTTAACACAATCAGATGCAGGGATGACCAGTGTAACATGAGCCACATGATCCATATCTGTAGTAAAATCTTCAAATGCTTTGCTCAGTTTCCTGCCCATACACCTAAACCCCATTGTGCAAAATATACAATGGAAAAGGATGCAAACAGCCATAACAAAATGGCTTTTAATTTCCTATCTGGGCAACACATATATTTGAATTAGTTGTTCCTTAAACAAATTATTTGAACCTGAATGCATCAGTATATTCAGCAGCGAGCTTGCGCTGTAGGTTCTGCTCTTAATCAGTCGCTACAGAATCTGCTAAAGGAACAAATATGGGCAACATCACTGCTACCAACAGGAAGTCTTCAGCACCATTGATCTCACCAGCAGAAATATCAGAAGTGTTCCTGGATCAGAGGCAGTTGTACTCAAAAGAAGTAGAAAGGGATGGAAAGAAGAAAAAAAAAGACTACAACACAGATTTAAAATGCATGGAAACAAAGTATTTCAAAAATCACATTGGTGAGCCCATTTTAAAAATTTACACAATAATTAATTACAACAAAAATATAGATGTGAATCTTGTAGTCCTTTGTCAAAGTTCATGTCAATAAAGGATTGGGTATCATTAAAAAAGGATAGTACGAGTTTTTATAAATATATAAAAAGGAGAAGGCTGGCTAGGGTGAATGTTGGACCCTTAGAGGAAGAGAGGGGGATTTAGTGGTGGGGGATGAGGAAATGGCTGAGGCCTTGAATAATGTTTTTGCTTCGGTCTTCACGGAGGAGGACGCGAATAGTTTGCTGGGTGTTAACGATGGAAAGATGGTAGGAGTGGAGGGCCTGAATGAGATCATTGTTACTAGAGAGCCAGTGCTCGACAGACTAGAGGGACTGATGGTGGACAAGTCCCCAGGACCGGATGGAATGCATCCAAGGGTTCTGAAGGAAATGGCGGAGGTGATAGTGGATGCCTTGGTGATTATTTTCCAAACCTCGCTGGATTCCGGGGAAGTGCCAGAAGATTGGGAAACGGCTAATGTTACGGCGCTGTTTAAAAAAGGTAGCAGGCAAAAGGCAGGGAATTATAGGCCAGTAAGTTTAACGTCCATTGTAGGAAAAATGCTTGAATCCATAATCAAGGAGAAAATAGCAAGGCATCTTGAGAAGAATTGTTTGATAGAGCAGACGCAGCACGGTTTTGTTAAGGGGAAGTCGTGTCTGACGGATTTATTGGAATTCTATGAGGATGTGTCTAGTGCGGTGGATAGAGGGGAACCGGGGGATGTAGTGTTTCTTGATTTTCAGAAGGCGTTTGATAAGGTGCCGCACAAAAGGTTACAGAAGGTTAGGGGGCATGGAGTTGGGGGTAGGGTGTTAGCGTGGATAGGGGATTGGCTGTCAAATAGGAGGCAGAGTGGGTGTCAATGGGTGCTATTTGGATTGGCGGTTGGTGACTAGTGGAGTGCCCCAGGGATCGGTGCTGGGGCCTCAGCTATTTACCATTTATATAGATGATCTGGAGGAGGGAACCGAGTGTATGGTGTCGAAATTTGCTGATGACACAAAGATAAGTGGAACGGCAAATTGTGCGGAGGGTGTGGAAAGTCTGCAGAGGGATCTAGACAGGCTGAGCGAGTGGGCGAGGACCTGGCAGATGGAATACAATGTTGGCAAGTGTGAGGTTATCCACTTTGGTAGGAATAATGGTAGGAAGGACTACTACTTACAGGGCAAAAAGCTGCAGCATGCTACAGTGCAGAGGGACCTGGGGGTCCTTGTGCATGAGTCGCAAAAACCCAGCCTACAGGTGCAGCAGGTGGTCAGGAAGGCAAATGAGATGCTGGCCTTCATTGCGAGGGGGATTGAATATAAAAGTAGGGAGGTCTTGCTGCAACTGTACAGGGCACTGGTGAGGCCGCAGCTGGAGTACTGTGTGCAGTTTTGGTCGCCGCACCTGCGCAAGGATATTTTGGCCTTGGAGGGAGTGCAGAGGTGGTTCACTAGGCTGATACCGGAGTTGAGGGGGTTGAGCTATGAGGAGAGGCTGAATAGACTGGGCTTGTACTCATTAGAGTTTAGAAGGATGAGGGGAGATCTCATTGAGACGTATAAGATGATGAAAGGGATGGATAGGGTAGAGGTGGAGAGGTTCTTCCCGATCAGAAAGGACAGCAGGACTAGAGGGCACAGCCTCAAGATAAGGGGGGGACAGTTTAGAACGGAGTTGAGGTTGAACTTCTTCACTCAAAGGGTGGTGAATCTCTGGAATTCTCTGCCCATTGAAGTGGTTGAGGCTACCTCGCTAAATATATTTAAGATGCGGGCGGATAGGTTTTTGGTATGCAAGGGGATTAAGGGTTATGGGGAGAAAGCGGGAAGGTGGAACTAATCCACTTCAGATCAGCCATGATCTTGTTGAATGGCGGGGCAGGCTTGAAGGGCTAGATGGCCTACTCCTGCTCCTATTTCTTATGTTCTTATGTTCATTGCACAGAGTAAGGATACATCTCAGTGACACTAAATATAGGTTTCTAAATGTTTGTTTTATTCCGTCGCATTCAATTTATTTCAAAATCCTTTTCTCTTAGTTTCTAGACATTTTATGAATATAATTGAAAGCTGCACTTCAACAGGTGCCAGACAAAATCTAGAGGAAGTACAGTATTTCAGATGACACGTTAAGTGCCAGCCTTTTTGGACAGTAAAGTAAAAGATTCAACAGTACCATTTTGAAGAGGAAAAGATTTAAGTGTCAACCACATTGCTGTGTATCTGGAGTATACACATACGTTACACCAGGTAAATGTGACAGGTTTCTTGAAAGGACAATATTGAACTAAATTGGCCTTTATGACAATCTAATAGCTTCACAGTCATGTTACTTATACCAGCTTCTTATTCCAGATTTAAATTTAAATTCAGAACCATCATTTTGGAATTTGAACTCGTCTCCAGATCATTAGTTCAGACCTCCATGTTACTAGTCCAATAACAGCCTACTACCTTACCATTCCTTGCTCTACTTACCTCCAGCTATCAAGCTGCATTTGAGCTAGTTCTCCATTAAAGTGAGCACCTGCTCATTAACCTGTAAAAGCACCACACAACACAGAACAAAGACATTTTGCAAGAACAATATGTAATGCAAATATATACTGATTTTAATTAAGGATTTATGGTACTAATTTATATTTCAATACACCTTAAAGTGCAACAAATTTCACACAGTTCATTTAGTTACTGGAGAGTATTTTAAAGATTGATGTTTATTTCTTAACTCTTAATATTTCTTTGACCAATGTCGCAGGGAGGGAAGTGTGACAATCAAAGTCATGCATTTTGTATTCTTCTTCTGGCAGATGCAAATGCTTTGTGAATGGGTCAATCAACTAAAATCTTAAACTGTAGCAACAATCACTTCATGATGCAAAACCAATGTCAGCAGGCATTTCTCTGGGGAAAGCTATGTTCTACAATTTGGAAATTGGTTAACTTCACCCCATAGGCATGTTAAGATTTTGGCTGGCAAATTTACAATGATAATAATCCACAGAGTCCGCAGGCTTCCATGTGCACCCTTTGTTGAACAGCAAGTGACGTGTATTACAAAGTTATTGTGGATCCAAGTTTGTCAGTAACATATCCTTTATTAATAGATCCAGTAGGTTTTTACTTGCTGTGCTCTTTCAAATATTTGTGCTTACATAATGTTGCTGGACCAAGCAGTTCAATCATTTCTATTTTCATCCTAAGAGCTTGCAAGGAGAACACATCCAAATTCAGCTGCCAGTGTTTGGGAAGGTAGTGAAAATGGCTGACCAGCTTTCCCTGCAACTTCTTGATGCTTTTGAATGTCACGTCAGCAGGAAATCTTTTCCCCCTTGATCATCACTGAGTGGTTATTAGTTTCACAATCATGTCAATGATGAGTGACCCCCGTGGACAAGTGCATAAGTCCATATTAGGTTTCTTGATTTTATCTTCCAGCAGCTGGTCTAATTCCCAGCGAAGCTCTTTAACTAGTTCAGCAATCTGGGTATAGTACAAGAGAAAGCAGAATTACTGGTTAAAAGGAGATTGCATATGTAGGCATCTATACATACATAGGAAGCTAGGAAAATGAAGGACAGCAGAAGATTCGCTGTTTTATCTAGCCTTTCCCATATTGTTGTGAATTCTTGGGTTCCTACCCACCTTGCGTC
This sequence comes from Carcharhinus amblyrhynchos, assembly GCF_965287045.1. Lineage (NCBI taxonomy): Eukaryota > Metazoa > Chordata > Chondrichthyes > Carcharhiniformes > Carcharhinidae > Carcharhinus > Carcharhinus amblyrhynchos. Next base: position 19,479,689 of record NC_137335.1, read on the forward strand.
ATGTAGTTTCCTGAGGCAGGTGAAATATCTGATACAACCTCCAGCCAAGGAGGGGAAAAAAAATTAAAATTTCTTTTTAGCCTCTTTGGGCAATCAAAACAAGCCTATAGATATCAAAAGCTTAAGCCGCCTTATTATTTTACCTGAACCATTAATGTGAATGCTTTATCTATAAACCATACTAAGATTAACATAAGAGCTTATTTTAATGCTACAGGTTTAAAAAATAAAGCCACTCAAAATAAATAGTTTGTCCAATTCCTGTCTATAATTTCAATGTAGGCCACAGAAGAGCCTCAGTGTGTGTTAAGATGTTGCTGAATATTTGCTCAAGTCCCAGTTTATAACAGCACTGTTTGATAACCAAACATGTCTTCTGAATATTTAATTGCCAAGAAAAATCTAAAATGTAATTTTGACTCGAGAGGTTTACCTAAGGTAACAAGCATATCTGTTCCCCGTCATCGGAGACTTAAAAAAACTGACATTGCAAAATTGCTCACTTCAAAGGAAAAGTGATGAAATAAATCCATTCTCATCACTTATTTGTCAAAGTAGAAACCTCAAGCTCTGAAAAGTAATTTACCAATTTCATACCAAGCCTCTCTGAAAACTGTCAGTACATTAAGCCAGTGGTACTAATGATTGTTGACAGGAGGAACTCTGATACAAATCTTCCAGATATTGCTGAGTGCTGATGTCCAGAGAAAGAAGTATTATTTTCTTTTTTAAAAAGTATCAAAAATAACCCAAGAAATGTCAGACCAGCAAGTTTGACATCTATTGTGTGTAAAGACTTGGAGATTCTTATTAAAGATCAAAGATCGGCATAATTAAAATCTTAAAATATAGTCAATATAGATCCACATAGGGGAGGTCTTGCAATTTAATTTATTGATTTTCTTTGAGACCGTAACAAACAAGCATGTGGCATATTTGGATTTCAATAAGATCCTTGATATGGAGCCTCCGGAAAAGCTTGAATTGAAAATAAAGTAAGTGGGAATCAGTGGAAGTATTTTACAATGAGTAGATAATGATACAGGATTTGTCATCAGCCTGGGGTAATATTACTAATGAGGTCTCAGTGCATTTTGTTTGAAACCTCTTCTCTCTCTATTCATATGATCTGGAGCTAGAAGTCACAAGAACAGTGGTGAACTTTGCAGATGATACAAAGCTAGTGAGGTCAGTACATTGCAAAGCTGAACAGGGTAAGCTTCAGGAGGGTTTGAATATACTTGAGATTAGTGTTAGAATGTAAAGCAGTGTTAGAGTGTGAAGCAAACTGCTTCAAGTAGGGACAAAATATCTAAGAAGGTACAGTTAGTTAAATAGAAAATAACATGTACCAAAAATGCATGGAGATCATGAAATCCGAAATTGAAGTAATTGCAACAAAGCTTGGTGTCAGTGACGAAAGCATATTGGATGTTGGGATTATTATAAAGCCCATATTGAGGTGAAACAGAAGGTTAAGTCTGCCACTATACAAATCATTAGTATGACCACACTTGGAATACTATGTACAGTTCCGCATGCTACTGTATCAAACAAATATTGCAGCTACTGAAAAGATACAAAAGAGAGCAACTCGCATGATTGAGGCAACGGAGGGATTGTATTAAGAATTTGTACATTGAGCATGCTCTTGCTAGAAGGGAAAAGTTTGGGAAGTGGTATGATTGCTGTTTTAGGATTCTAAGGAGATTAGATAATATAGATCATGAAAGGTCACATCACCATGAGAACAATAGAATCCAGTAGACACTTGTATACAAATACAAAAACTAATTTTGAGGAATATTATCTCAGTGAGAGAACAGTCAAGTGGTCAACAAAATTGATTAATTCAAAAGCACATTAGATAATAACATTTTGGCTTGCAGTAATCCAGCAAATTGAAACATGACAGGATTGAGTTTGGCAATATTGCCAACTTGTGGAAGAATCAGTCATCAATCACTTGTGTCTACATCTGGGGAATGATCACTTAAGGACGACACTAAAAAGTGTTTTGCTACAGAGCTGTGCAACAGTAAGAGTCAGCTAACTATTGAGAGGATGAAAGTTGGAGGAGAAATAACTTTAAAGTGACACTATCAGTAGTCAAGTGGGTAAGATTAAAAGGAAACACCAGTTCATGATACTCTAAAATAAAAACAAAATGCAGGAAATACTTAGCAGGTCTAACAACATCTGGGGCGAGAAGCAGATCTAGCATTTCGGGTCAATGACCTTTCATCAAATTGGATACACCTAAAGATATGTCAACTGGTTTTGAGCAAGGTGTGGATGGGTCATGGATTAAAGGAAGGTTTGTAATGTGGTGGAAGAGATTAAATGACAGAGGTTAGTTTTATAAGAACAAAGGGAATGATGATGGGGCAAGGAAAGAAACAGAAGATGTCCTGAGAGCAGGTGTGCTACTGTCTGAAAACAAAAGTAAAAGAACAAGCGAAGCATGCATAGGAAAGGAAACAAAACAAAACGGGAGGACAGAGTTTACGGTCTAAAGTTGTTGAACTCATTGCTGAGTCTGGGAAGTTGCAAAGTGCAAAGATGAGGTGCTATTCCTCAAGCTTACTTTGAGCTACACTGGAGCAGTGCAGCAGGCCAAGGGCAGAGATGTCAGTATGAGAGCAAAATGGAGAATTAAAATGGCAGGACACTAGAAACTCAGAATCATACATCCAGAGAGAATGGAGATGTTCTGCAAAGCAGTCACCCAACCTTTGGTCTTGCCAGTGTTGAGGAGACAACTTTGTGAGCAGTGAATTTCCTCGCTAAATATTTTTAAGACGCGGGTTGATGGGTTTTTGATAAGAGAGGGGATTAAGGGTTATGGGGAGAGGGCAGGAAAGTGGAACTGAGCAGCGACAGATCAGCCATGATCTTATTGAATGGCGGGGCAGGCTCGAAGGGCTAGATGGCCTACTCCTGCTCCTATTTCTTATTATGTTATGTTCTATCACAGCTGTCATGGTTAGAATGTGCTCCCTGGAGGACTGAGCCTTGAATAGATCTTAATACTAATACATTATTACTGAATTCTTTAACCCAACTTTGAGTAACAAGAGGGCATGGATAACAGTAGAAGAATTGTGAAACACCTGCTTTTCACCTTTCAAAGCCCTCCCTCCTCAAAACAGAGAATGGCAGATGCCTGACTGAGTTGTCTATCTTGATACACTGAGGCATATGATTAATCAGAATTGACTTGTCCTCCTTCCCTCCCTCCCTCACTGGAGAAAATGTCTTTTTTCCCGTCCTTTCATCCTCTCAATAGTTACCTGACTCTTTCTGCTGTAGCAAAACACTTTTTAGTGTCGTCCTTAAGTGATCATTCCCCAGATGTAGACACAAGTGACTGATGACTGATTGTTCCATAAGTTGGCATTATTGCCAAACTCGATCCTGAATGCACCCAGTATACTTTCCAGGTAACAGTCAGGATCACTATTCCTTCTTCTCTCCAGACCAAGAGAATGATGACAGCTTTAATTACCCACGTTTTAATACTTCAGGCAGTGGAGTCAGATAATTTAGCACAATGGTGGAATGCAGGATCTTCCTATCTACACAACCTGTAACTTACAGATGAATCACTATTGGCAAGTCACTATTGGCAAGGCACTGTTCAGTTTCAATTTCATTCATAGAATGATAATTTCAAAGAAATAACAAATTACTTTCAATGCTGTAATGCCTCCTTACCTGAGGGGAAGCAGCAGCAAATCGAATCCATCCATCATCAAGGGAGATGATGAACTGTCCCAACTCGAGTTCCACACTGACCTGGCCACCCCCAAACAGCACCAGAGGATACACAGAAACCATGCTGCAGTCTCGCAGAAATACTCTGCTGGTTTTCACCTTCTCGTGGTACACCAAATAAGGATTTTCAAAGTGCCGGACCTAGGATTCAAATATGGTGAATGATTTAATATCCATGTTCTTTATGTAGGGCAGATCACTGAAAATGTATTATTTAAGCAAACAAAAATTAATCATTATTGACATTCCATAGAACACGACAGCACAAACAGGCCCTTCGGCCCAAAGCACTTTATAGCTAATGAACTATTATTGAAGTGTAGTCCATGTAATTAATGTAGGAAATGCTGCTGCCGATTTACGCACAGCAAATCCCACAAACAGCAATGAGATAAAGACCAGTTTTGGCTATGTTGATTGAGAGATAAATATTCTCAAGGTCATCAGAAGAACTCATCTTCACCTCTTCAAAATAGTGCCCTACAATCTTTTATTTTATATCTTCAACATTGCAGCCCTCCCTCAGTAACAGACTAGGAGCATTATGCTAGTCTTTGCACTCAAGTCTCAGCAGGGGTGCTTGAACCCACAAACTTCTGACTTAGAGGTACGTTTGCTGCCACCAAGCCTTGGGCTGACACCCTATGCATCAATGCCGCAGGGATTTTGGGAGACATTGCTCCTCAATGGAACATTCAGTTTAAGTTGCATGATTGCAGGAAGCACTAACATCATGAAAATTCTGTGGCAGACTTTTGTTTAAAGCAGTGGTTTTCAAACTGACCACCGCCGCCGCCACCGCCACCGCCACCACCACCACCACCACCACCACCACGTGACTCTCATGGCCCACCGACCAGGTAAGCTGCAATATTGCTGTTACAATCACAATCTAAACGGGAATTACTGTACATTTAAAAATACACTTCCTTACTTTTTGCTTTCGCACATGACTTGAATTGTACCAGGAAATACTAAACTCTTCCTCCTAATACTGACTGTCATCATCTGAGGCGAGAGATCCTCATTGCCATACCAGTTCCTACACATTGTGTGCTATGAACAGAACATCCCACTGTTCTTTTGAGCAGAATCACAGAACTTCTTGAGATACATACTTTTATGACTGCTAATACTTAAAAGAAGAGAGATACATTTTGAAAAGCAATATTCAAGGATTAGCATAATCAAGGGATGCACCTTTCAGTTGTAAAAATTGAATGGACTGTGTACCATCAGTGGTGAAGTGTGAACTGAGCAAAACAAATGTCTATAACTCATTTGCAGGCAAAACGCACAGCACACTTAATCTAGATTCAATTGATGCTGCAGATTAAACATTGTGGTCCGAGTTTTCACTTGCACAATCATGTGAAAGACAATAACGACTTGTGTCAAATCCACCCCCTTAGGAAAATATAAAAGATCCCACAGCAGTCGTTCAAAAAAGAGCTGGGATGTTCTCCTTGGTATCAAGACCAATATTTACCTTCACAAATAGATCACCTGGTCATTTACTGTTGTGCGACTGTACGATCATTTTTCCTATGTTACAACGGTGACTAATACTCTAAAAGTACCTTCTTGTATTTTAACTGCTTTAGGACATCTGGCAGAGATGAAAGGTGCTTTATTTTCAAGTTATTTTTCTTTACCAATTGAGGTTGTTGTTACATCTTGGAAATATCTCAATACGCTTAGTGCTCAATCATCACTGGAAGACAATTGCGAGATTGCAGTTGTCCTGGCTAACTTATCAAGAGTCTGTTCATTTTACAAGAGACATTACTTTAGAGTATTGTAGTAATTATTGTCAAATTTAGAACATTTGTAGTAATTACTTGTACCCTTTCATTTCTTGAGAGACTGCGGTGTTCTCTTTAGGGAAGAGAAGGCAAAAGGATTTAATAAATGATGAACAATTTTGATAAAAGAAACAAGGAGAAACTGATTCCACTGGCAAGAGGACCAGTAAACACAGAAGACAGATTTGAGATAATTTGCAAAGGAATAAAAGGATAATTGAATCTACCCTTTTTTATAATGGAAGAGTAACAAATTCAATTGTACCTTGCAAAAAGGAGTTGGATAAATATTTGAAAAAGAAATATTTTTAGGATTGTGGGAAGAACAATTTTTAGACTTAATTGAAATCTCTTTCCAAGACCCAGTACAGGCAAGACTAACTGACTAGCCTCTTCTGTGCTTCAAGGTTCTATGATTCCATTTATTAGTTTTAAGGAATGCAGTCGGACACATGGGGAGATCAAATTGAGGTATTCAAGATGATAAAAGGTAAGGATAAAGTAGATGTGGAGCGGATGCTTCCGCTGGTGGGGCATTCTGGGGTGAGAGGTCATAGTCTTGGGATAAGGGGTAGCAAATTTAAAACAATGTTGAGGAAAAATTGCTTCTCCCAAAGGGTTGTGAATCTGTGGAATTTGCTACCCTGAAGTGGTGGCTGCTGGGGCACTGAGTAAATTTAAGGATGAGTTAGACAGATTTTTAATTAGTAATGGGTTGAAAGATTATGGGGAAAAGGTAGGAGAATGGGCTGGAGGCACATATCAGCCATGATCGAATGGCAGAGCAGACGTGATGGGCCAAATAGCCTAATTTTGCTCCTATAACTTATGAACTTCAACAGAAAATCTTCCTTGACTGATGAATCCATACTTAGGAGCTAGGCATGGGTCTGCTTCTGCTGGCACCCAGTGACCTTTCATTGGGAAAAATGCATATACACTGACCTGATAATTCACCGAAGATGGGTGGATGTGGACATTTCCATCATTCTTTGTGACGAAGTGCAGTTCTTCTGGTTTTGGCAGCACTTTTAATGCGCCACACATAGTCTGCGCGTACTTACTCTGAGGAGTGATCACCTAGGTACAAGAAAATTAATATTTTCAAGTTGATCTGTATTATGGATCCCCCTCCTTTTCTTCAATGTTTTCCCCCCTTTATCAAAAGTGCTGGATTACTACGGAGAATGATCCCAGAGGTTTTAATTTGTCTTCAGACACAACGCAGCATTGAACCTACACATCTCGATTTTCTCCCTACTGCATCAATAGACTTGCTCTGTTTGCCACTCTTGTTCATAATGCGAGGTTTTATAAGATGGTTTTGTTTTAGGTGATCTCTTTTAATTCAAGGTAAAAAAGCAACATGTGATCTCCAGCTAGTTCTGCCAGCAATAAACCAATGTGGCCTAATTACCAGGAGAATAGGACACCCAGATGGAGTGCTGGTGAAATGCATGTGCCAGGTTCAACATTTGAAAACAAAGGACACAATATTGGCCTTGCTATGGGTAGATTTACAGGCGTTCAGGCAGGGAGAGAGAACATGTTAATGCGAATACGAGAGAGAGAGTGCGTGAGGGGGAGGAAAGCAGCTGCCATCGTAAGCAGCAGGGAAATGTTGCTTCTGTGCTAGCTATCAGGCAGAATGCTGGGTAAAGTGACAGAATGTGCACAGATTTTAAGAACACTGGAAAATTCACCCAGCAAAGTTGAGAGAAGGAATCACTGGAGTGGGCTTTGCTGCAAGAAGTCTGGGGATTTCCAGTCAACTGAGGGAAATGACTTTCAAGTTATGACTCAGCAAAAACAAAGAAAAGTGAACTGTTGGAAGCAAGGAATGACTGTGGACTGATTCCTGTAAAGACTGCAATTCTGCAAGACTGTGCTCTAATGTGTAAATGTTGCGTGGGGTTACCAGCCGTGTTCAGGCACTTATAAGAGATATTTTAGATTATCAGTTGTCCACTAAGTAATGGTTAGTGATTGTTGATTTTAGTTAAGTTACAGTAACCGTCTTGTTTTAAGTTAGCGATTGGGAAAACAATTTTTTTTAAAGTTGTCAGTCTCTATGGGGATCGTAATATTCACACATTCTGAGAAGGAACATTGTTAAATAATTCTTGAAGTGGCTTTCAGCATTTGATAAATCTGAGAAATGGTTCATGTTGAAAACTTGCATTCAATTTTATATCCATTCAATGATATTATAATAATCGAGTGGTTGGTTACAGCACAGCAGGAGGCCAGTTAGCCTACCAAGCCCGTGCCAGTTCTTTGTAAGTGTAGTTTAGCTTCTTCCATCCTCCTGCCTTTCTCCCTGTTGCCCTGCAAATTCCCTTCTGAAAGCCCTAATTGACTCTCCTCCACCCTCTTTACAAGCAGTGTATTCCAGACTATAACTACACGCTGCATGTAAAAGCTTTTTCCCACGTCACCTTTAGCTCTTAAGCAATCACCTTAAATATGTGTTGTCTGACTCTTGGCCTTTTGCCAATGGGAACAGTTTATTTACTCTGTGTTGATCCCTCATGATGTTGATCACCTCCATCAAGTCTAAGCTTAACTTCTACTTCTCAGCAAACAATCCCAGCTTCTACAGACTGAGGTCCCTTGTCCCTGGAACCATTCGCCTGAATTTTTTCTAAGTCTGCTCTAAAGTCTTTATGAAGTGTGGTGCCCAGAAGTAGGAACATAACTCCAGTTGAGATCAAAACTGTGTTCTATAAAGGTTCATCATAACCTCCTTGCTTTTGTACTCCCTCCATATCTCTATTTATAAAGCTCAAGATCTCTTTTTAATCACTTTCTCAACTTGGCACTGTTACAGCACCTCTTTGGAATTGCACCCTTTACTTCATATTGTCTTTCCTCATTCTTAGTAGATTTTCATAGACATTTACAGCAAAGAAGCGTTTACGTTGGACAACAAAAATCTGACTACACTAATCCCATTTTCCAGCACTTGGCCCATAGCCCTGGAGGTTATGGCAGTTATAGTAAATATCTAAATATCAAACTGTAAAACCTTGCACTCGCCACGTTCATCAATTCCACCGACTTATGTCCCCTTGAAGGTTATCGCCATCTTTCTTACAGTTTACTACACTTCCAAATTCTGTGTCATCTTCAAATTTCAAAATTAAGCCCACATCATTAATGTAGAGCAAGAAAAGCAGTTGTCTCAATACTAACTCTTGGGAACATGATTGTATACCTTCTCCCAGTCTGAAAAACAACCATCCACCACTATCCCATCTTTCCTGTTACTCAGGCAACTTTGTATCCACTTGCCCTTTTATTCCATGGGCTTCAACTTTATTTGGCACATTTTTCAAACGGTTTTTGAATCGATATACATCATATCAATCTTATTACCCTCGTTACTACTTCATCAACTTAGTTAAGCGCCATTTGCCTGTAACCAGTCCATGCTAGCTTTTTTTAATTATCCATATTGGTCCAAGTGACTAATAATTTTGCTCAGAAATGTTTTCAAAAGCTTCATTATATGTGTCAAAACTAGTTGATTCTTAATGAAGGTAGCCATAATACAAATACCCTATGTGTTTTTGTTACATTGCCATACTATTCCTTAGAAAGTTAGGGAAAGATGGTTGACTTCCTCCCTGCCAATAAAATGAATGTCCTAGGTGATATATGCAGTGCATAGAAGATTGAATACAAACTTAAAAGCAATGCCCAGACATCTGGTCTACCTATTATAAAAAGGACAAGTATACTGGATGAAGGTGCAAAAATGACTTATAGTAATGATTTGAACTGAGAGATTTTAACTATCCAAAATACTTAACAAGCTGGAGGCTTTTCTTCACTAGAAAGAGAGGCCAAGTTATGGCCAACAGCAATCTTTGAAACTATGAAGAATTTGACGGGAAGATGCCAGGAAAAATGTTTCTAATTGTGAGGTAAACCAAAAGTAGTGGCCATAAATTCAAGGTAGTCACTAATAAATTCAATATAAAGAAGTTAGGTGAAACTTTTAATTTAGTGGTAGAATATGAAACCACATGGAGTGATTGAGGCAAATAGCTTAGATGTATTTAAGGGGAATGCTAGGTAAGTACACATGGGCAAGAGGAATAGAAGGATTGAACGATGTGGGAAGAAGTTCAAATGAAACATATACAACAGCAGAGACAGTTGAACCAAATGGCCTGCTTTTGTGCTCTAAATACTACAGACATTGAACAATAGGATGGACATTTGAATTTGCAATTTGCCACACAGCAAACACAGCTGTGTTCTCTGTGGAGCTAAAGAGCAAGGAAAATTGACGGGGATTAACACTGAAGGGTGTTATTCCTCAGAATATTGGAGTATTTTCTATATGGTGAGTCTCGAGGTACTGTGGAGGAGTAAAGACATTTGGGAGTCCAAGTATACACTTAAAATTTCTGCCTTGCCATCATGAAATAGTGCAGAATAGAGGACAGACCCTTTTCCCTAAGAGAATAACAAAAATAAAACCAGCCATTTTAAGTGAATCTTGCACACCTTCTAGTGGCCATCTATAGAACAGCAGATGCTTGGAAGTCAACTTGCTTGTTCCCTAGACTACGATCAAACCTGACAAGAAAAAGGTAGCTGTGATGGAGGTCGATGTGTAACAGAAGCAACGAGCAACAAGTTACAAGAGAAAGGGGCAAGTTTGACACGTTTAAGATAATCATTTTGCAATGTATCTGAAGAGAAAATGAATTGTCACACAGAATAGTAAATTTCATGTGTTCAGTTCACTTTCTGTATGGTTGAGACTTTGGTCACATGGAACAAGTTTTGGGACATCTGCTACACTTTGCATCAGCTCTTGACTCAGTTGCAAATTGAGACATCTGTGTGAAAAGCCAGGTGTTCTATTCATCTAAATAGCTGATCTGCACCTCAACATCTTTGAGGGAAACTGTTCCAGATTTCTTTCCACTTGCCTGAATTAGAAAAAGTGCTTCCTCACATAACCACTGAACAACTGTGCTCTAATTTTAAAGTTATGCCCCCTTGTTATTTGTCCACCAAAGGAAAGTTTCTCCATATATCAAAACTTTTACCATTTTAAACATCAATCTCTTGAACTCAATCAAAGAAATACAAGCCAAGTTTATGCAACCTATCCTTCTAATTTAACCCTTTTAGTATTTGTATTACTCTGGTGTACCTGCGCTGCACTCCCTCCATGGCCACTACATACATCTTCCCGGAGATGCAAAACCCATAAATGAACACAGTTCTCCAGATGGGGTTAGACAAGAATCTGTTCAACTGCAACAGAACATGCATTTATATTTCTGCCACCTTGAAATAAAGGCCAACATTACATTATCAGGGCCCCACTGGTTTTAATAGTGTATACTAGGACTCCCAAATCTCCAGTTCCTCGAGACTCACCATATAGAAAGTACTCCAATATTCTGAGGAATAACACCCTTCAGTATTGATCTTTGTCAATTTTCCTTATTCATTCGTTCCAGAGAGAACACAGGCCATGCTTAAAATGATGTCTTTGCTCAGACCTTTGGAATTAGAAATCAGAGCTTGGTGCAGCTTTTTTCAGCACGAATTTTAATAAAGAAAAATTCTGACGTCAAAGTTTTACCATCCTTTAAAATGGAAGCTGTGCTCCTTTTTTCAGTCAACCCATCTGAGCTCGCAAAAAACAAAATTAAGCATTTTTACTCTAATTAAATTGTACGGTTACATTTTTAAAAAATTCCGAACTGACCTGGACTACATTTGGATAGAGGGCAGCACACAGTATTGCTGAAATTAACTTCATGTTTTCTGCATTGGAGTTCGCCTAAAATAGAAGATCAAATTGACAAAACAGAACTAGACATGACATGATGATTAAAACAAGCAAGCATTTAAAAAAAAACTTGCTACATATGTTTTTACATATATATTAGAAATGTATCTATATACACAGACATATATAATGCACATTGCTAAAATATTAGAACTATAGCTGGTAGATAATTGATATTAAACTCTAGAGGTATTGAAGAAATTATTGAAGAAACCAAAGATCGAACAGTTATTGTCCAAAAATAAAATCCAGTTTATAGACGATAACCAATCTGATACCCCACACACTGAAAAACAACAGAAGCCTTGCTATTTATCTCCTGTCATCCCTTCTCCACCAATTTGGCAATTCCCACTTGGATATTATTTCTCTGATGACACTCTTTGGTTCTTGGCCCAAGTGATTTCTTGGTGAGTCTTGTTCAGCAACTCTGACCTCAATCTTGTATCCACTGACGTCCATTAACAGCAGTGCTGAGTGGAAAGTGATAGGAAGGATTAAGCTCACCTTTTTCCAGCTAACTACACTTCCTTATTTAGGGCCCACTGCTACTGCTCCTGACTGAGCGAAACACAGGATGTGTCTGCAACCCTTCTCTTCAGCATGGTTGATTGCTACAAGACACGCTTGATTATTAGTTGAGGCATTAGCAGGGAGGACATGAAGGGATGGCAACATGAGCTCAGCTAGGGCATGCATCTAAAAATTACCAAGCAGTCTGTATTATACCAGATAGGAAAATTGGAATAATAGGCCATTCAACCCTTTTAGCCTATTGCACTATTCACCTAGATCAACTCCATCTGACTTATCTTTGCTCGAGATTCCTTCATACCCTGTCTAACACAATTCTATTAATCTCAGTTAGGAAATTTTCAATTGACCTGGCCTCTACAGCTTTTTCAGAGGACAGAGTCCCAGATTTACACTATCTATTTTGTGAAGAATTGCTTCCTGACATCACCCTGGAATGGTCTATGTTTTTTTTTAAACATCAGGCACTAACACAAATTTGCATTATACCATGAGTCAAGGAAGTATACATGTAAAGGGACTCAGAATGGTTTGGAACCAAAGATCAGCAGATTGGAGTAAGGTACAGACAGAGTTATAAAGCACCTAAAATATACTGCTTGCATGGAGTACATATAACCACGATTAGAGAATTTAGACATGTATTTTTGAAAACATATTTTGTATTTAAAGCCTTTGTTAACAACATAATGCTCATAAGGCACGATGGGGCGTAGTTAAGAAAAAGAACTACGTTTGTTAAAGCACAATATTGCTGCTGAGCAAACGAAGAGATACAATTCTTATCAGGAGGCTCCAGATAGCCCTTCTGAATGGGATACGCATTGAACCAAGGACACATGGGTTTCCTCTGGGTGCTCTGGTATCCTCCCACAGTCCAAAGATGTGTGGGTTAGATTGATTGGCCACGCTAAAATTGCCTCTTAGTGTCTTGAGATGCGTAGGTTAGTGGGATTAGTGGTTAAATGTGTGGGGCTATGGGGGTAAGGCCTGGGTGGATTGTGGTCGGTGCAGACTCGATGAGCCAAACGGCTTCTTTCTGCACTGTAGGGTTTCTATAACTCTATGACACCGGATAAGAGGATCCGGTAAACATCAGGAGACTATGAATAAGTCCCTGAAGATTCATGAGCTGATCACGCAGGCCCATGCTACCCAGGAATTAATGGCCGCGGTATATAATCAACACTTGTAATGATTGGCTCATACCCAACTGGACTAGATATAATTGCAGGACTAAGAGTAATGTAATTTCAGAGTTGATTTGGAACTGACCCATATCGCTCTCCCTCGTATGTTGACCAAGCTTGGAAAATAAAGAATGTCTTTTACCAGAATACTGTCTCCCCGAGTCTTTGTGTTAGCTGAGCCATAAATAAGAAGGGAAATCCTCCACATGAAAGCCAGCATAATACATAGGCTGAAATTTTATTGCTCTGCCTGCCACGGATTTGGAGCAGGCGAGGGGCAGGACAATGGAAATGTCCATTGACCTCGAGCTGGATTTTACAGTTTCAGGATGAGCGAGGCTGTGAAATCCTGCCTAAGTCTCTGAAAACGCTCCTACAACCTAAAAAGGAAAAACATTTCTTTAACCTCTTGGCCAGTGGCTTCAACAATTCCATCTCCTCCCTGTGGTGATATCTTCTCAATGTATCTGGCTCTCAGTCCTTCCTTCACAAAACCAATATCAGACAGCAGTTCTGCAAATTGTCTCTTCATGCTCGAAATCTCCTACAACGTGCAGAAACACATCAGAAAATAATATGAATCACTATGATTTTTGATTCATTAACTACATTTAGGTATCAGGAGAGCTAAAAGGCCACCTACCTGTAATATTCTTCCAGATAAGAAATTTTGTCTGCAGTAATTGTATCCTGCTTGAGAGCTCATCTTTAGGGCAACACTCCATCCCTACGTGGAAGATTTGAATTAAAAAATATTTATTACTTAAAAAAAATACTCTCAACATTCACACCACAAGTAATGGTTCATGATCATCTCCAAGAAGAAAATGCAGAGTGAGGTCACCTTCCCTTGATGTTCAATGGCACCACCATTGCCAAGACCCCATCATCAGAATTCTAGATAGTTACCACAGACCAGAAGCTGGGTTATACCAACTACATTAACAAGAAGAAACAAGACAGAGTTTGAAGGCTCACTTCCTAATGCATTGCCACCATTTAGAAGAGTCAGGTGAGTAGTGTCGCTCTTTTGATATTGGCTTCTTCTGCCACAAATACATTATGACTGTGGTATTTGCAATTTACATGATGTACAGCAGTAACTCAGCCAATATACTTTACACCTCCACCATCAAAATGGGCATTAGCAGCAAAATCATGGCAACATCAGCAGGAAAGTTTTGTTGAATCTTTCTAAAGCTCTGGTTAAGTCTCAATCAAAGGACTGGGTCCAATTTTAGGTAGTGTATGTTAGGACCCGAGGGTCCTTGAAAGGGTGCATTAGAGATTGATCAGATTTGTTCAGGGTTGAATTTGATAGAGGTGCACACGATGATGGCAGGTTTGCATAAAGTAGACAGGGTAAAACGGTTCCGATTGGCTGATAGCACAAGGACGGGGAGACACAAATTTGCACCAATTTAAGGTTTTGGGCAAGAGATGCAAGGAAGAGCTCAAAGCGAATGGTAATGACTTGGAATTTGCTATTCACAAAGTGGCGGCAGTGAAAACAATCAATAAATTCAAAATAAAAATTAGATGGACACTTGAAGGAAATAAACTTGTAGAGCTACAGAGATTGAGGGGGGATGTGAGATTGACTGGACTGAGAGTCGGACTCGATAGGCTCCATCTCTTCTGTAAGTTACTCTTATGACCATTGCTTTCCTCATCTCCTTTAAGGCATGTACCGATCTGAACACATATCACACTTCACTAGATGCAAATCTTGGAGATCCCTAACTAAAACCATTAGGAGAAAATGAAATGAGACTTCCCTGTGTTATTCACACCCACAAGGATAATTTTTTAAAAAACATGAAGTTACATTGGGAAGAGGTAGGGAGGTGTACTTGGATGTTAGAATTACTGTAACTTCTAATCCTTCATAGGAATGAGTAATGTTGAGGACAATTCACAGGGAGTGCTCAGGAGTCTTACCTTGTAGGCTTGGAGAAAAGCAAGAAAGTCACTGTGAGCCACAGCAAATTCCAACTTCTTCACCTTGGCTTCTTCTCTCTTATCCCATGGAGAAACCTTTCAACAGCACAAAATTTTATTTAAAATGTATTTATCAATTAATAACTGCATTTGATTAAAATACTTAATTACAAACATTAGTGTTTTATTCTCTTGATCATCCCCAAGGTTTCATTTTCTTTGCTGCTCTAAGAAAATTGCAGTTAAAATCAAAAATCCTGAAAATCATTTTGAGTTTAACCCAGTTTTTCACATCTCTCTACAAACTGTGGATGTTCCAATTAGGTGTCAACCTAGGCTCTGTGGTAACATTCTCACCTCTGAAACAGATGGTGTTGATTTCAGTCCCACTCCAGGAATTTGAGGGTAATGAAGACTGACGCTTCAGTTCAGTATTAAGGGGGAGTGGCACAATTGGAGGTGCATTTTTAAGATGAAACTTTAAACTGAGAGCCTGATTACCCTCACAGATGGTCAAAGATCCCCATGACGCTACTTTGAATAAAAGCAAACAAGTTTTTCCTGATGTCCTGGCCAATATTCAACCCTCAACTAACACTTAAAAAGAAAAAGAGGATAGATTCTCTCATCACTTTAACAGATAAATATTCAGCAGCTAAAAACTGATTTATAGTCTTGGTTGATGTTGTCTCATGTGTGATGTTAGACTCTCTTGATTTGTATAACTGATTGTCTTCATATGAAGACAGTGTTGGAAGAATGAATGAAGATATTAGTGCACTTATCGAAGGTACTTGACAGTTCTCTTCAAATGTCAAAATTGCTTGATGACAGAGACTTCTCCATTTCAGTTTGTCCAAAGTTACTTTATCTCATGGATTGGGATCCAGCTTGCAAGCCCCAAGGTCTGCTTTCAGATTGTCTTTAAATCCAACTTGGGACGTCCTGTGGTGCAGGTTCCCATGGTCGGCTGGCTATAGAGTACTGCTTTTGGCAAGCGAAAATTCTCCATGAAAACCACATGGTCAACCCAGTGAGTCTGAGCACTGATGAACATGCGCTCAATGATTTGCAAGAACCTCAGTGCTGGGAATTTTGTCCTGTTACCTGATGTTGCAAATAGATATCAGACAAGGAAGATGGAATGCTTCCTGTTGTTTTAGGTGATGCTGGTTAGTTGCCCAAGTTTTGCACCCACAAAAAAGTGATGAAATAATCAATACCTGGTAGACTTTGATCTTTGCTTTGAGAAAAACTTCATGTCTGTAAGTGAGCCTGACAAAAGCGGAGCTCGTCTTTGAGAGCTAATGTTGGCACTGTCAGCCAGTGTAATGTTACGAGATAATACTGCCAAGAAGGCAAATCTTCTGTACTAAGTGGAGGGGGTATGTTGTTGATAGTGGTTGTGGGGCCTCCGAATATGTGGCCAATGGAAGGTTAGTACAAGATCTCGGTCTTCTTGTCAGGCCAAAGTATTATCAGGCTAAGGCAAAGCAATTAGCAAGCAGCTGAATGTTTCCCAGAGTATGTGCTATTCAGCAACTGTTCAGTAAACATTGCACAAGCTTCGAACCTTTGCAAATTGCAGAGATTGCCTGCCATATGTCCTGAATTGAATGTGAACTCCTGTGTCAAGTGAATATGTACAGGAGCATAGTGTAAAAGTATATGGGAAACAGCTTGACAAATAGATAGCCTTGCTTGGTGCAACTGGTGACAAGAAAGGCACCTGATGGCATAACACTTTGCATCACGCTGGCTATTATACCATCGTGAAACAAGCAACTGACACTCATCACATTTTTAGGGCAGCCATATTTGTACAGAACCATAGGCTTTGCTGGTTTACTCTATCAAAAGCCTTGATCAGGTCAAAGAACACCATATAGGAAATCCCTATTCTGTTCTACAAAGACCATGTTCATTGTTTCCTGTGCTGCACAGAAGCAACACTGTGAATCCGGGTATGAAATATCAATAAGGTGAGCAACAATCTGATTAAGAATAACCCTTGCAAGAATTTTTCCAGCCATTGAAATAATTGATTACACAATATTACTTACTCCCTTTCCATTTAGAGATATTAGTTATGGAAACAATCCTTGTAATAGTGCCCTGGTTCCAGAATAGACAGGAGAGACTAGTGAGATTCCCAACCACACGAGTCTCTCTGTACTTGAACACTTCAGGTGGAATTCCATTAGCTCCGGGTGACTTACCCTTAGAGCCTTTATAGCCTCCGTGTCTTCTTCTTGAAGAGCAAGTTCTTCCAGAGTGCAGTGCTGTGGAAGTGACTCAACAATATCACTGCACACAATGGATTGTTGATTTAGGAGATTACTGATGTGGTTTGCCGAGTGGGCGAGCGAGCGAGAGAGAGAGGAGAGAGAGGGAGAGATAGAGGAATCACGAGCTTTCGGAGCGCTGCTCCTTCATCGGATGAGTGGGAGGTAGGTTCACAAACATGGCATATATAGGGTAGGACACAATTGCAAGATAATTACAGATTGGAATGTGAAGAATGGTTGGAATGCAAGTCTTTACAGGTAATCAAGTCCAACATGTACCAATTTTTGGATCTGCAGTACATCCGTGTTGTTTACAGTTTCTCTGCTTTCTGGAAGACTGTATTTGCAATGGTTAGATCAGATCTGCTGCACTTCAGAGGTAAGGAGCTTGCCATTGGATTTTGCTCTGACAATACCATCGTGTCCTGGTACTCCTCTCCGAGTATTACAGTCAGTGCACACATCAAGAACGATGAGTTTGTCCTGATGGGGTGCTCCTCAACTTATCTTGCTGAGGTGTTCATAGAATTCTTCTTTGAAATCACCTGTCTGTATCATTGCTGGAGCCTAAGTCTGTTGCATGTTAGTTACTGGTAAGACCTAAGGGAAGAACCACGAGTTGATTGCCATTTCCCATAGGAAGGAAGTCAAACTTGTGTACTAGTTCAGATAGAATGGCAAAGCTCAGGCCCAACTGTTGAGGCCAGTCCTTGGACTTGCCAATCCAACAGAATGTGTAGCCTGCGCTAATCGGTTCAAAGTTGAGATTCCTCAGCAAGCCCGATTCTGTTAAGGGCTGATGTCGTAGCTGCCCAGCATTATGGCTTTGAGAGTTGTTCTGCTATTCCGCAAATTGAGCTTCATACGATAGCAGGCCAGTTCTGTTTTTGGTAGACTGTGCTCCACTGTAAGGGAACGCTGAGGAATCAGCCCAGCAACAAAACTGAAGGTCTACAGCACCGTGGTACTCACTACCCTCCTGTATGCCTGTGAAACGTGGACTGTGTATCGAAGGCATGCAAGACAGCTCAATCATTTCCACATAACTTGTCTTGTGGAAGTCTATCATTAGTCCACACACTGCTGATGAGAGCGCAGACCTGGTGGGCAGGTCATGTCATCCTTATGCCAGACTAGCGCATACCTAAGCAGCTCCTTTTTGGGGACTCTCTGCTGGAAGACGTTCGCATGGAGGGTATAAAAACACACTGAAGGCCTCCCTGAAGTCGCTTGACATAGATACGACCACCTGGGAAATGCTGGCACAAAAATGCCCTACATGGCGCTGCCTCATCCACAAGGGCTGTCAAGTTTATGAAGCAAAGTGCAATGCTGAAGCACAACTTAAGCATGAGCTGCGCAAGTCCACAGTCACCAGTGCAATAATTACGCTGCCCACACAAGTCTGCCCAATATGTGCCAGGACATTCCATGCCCGAATTGGCCTGATCAGTCACTTCTGGACACACTGCATCCAGCCTCAAAATGACTAATGGTGTCGAGGTCCTCATCGACGACGATGGACAAACAGTAGTCTTTCTCTCTACATTTCAACATGCGACTGGAGAACCAGCCAGGTATAGTAGCCTGGCATTCCATTCTCCAGGGCTGCTCTGTTGCCTCAGCAGGATACAAATTCCACCAAAATGTGCACTTTGGGGTTTATAACCATGAACTAATTACTTCACAACAATACAGCAAAAAGGATTAAGCAGAATAGCTGCTAAAAGTAAACAATAAAGTACTATTGCATATCAAAATATTTCAGTAGAAGTTATTGTTTCAATGTGTTTCATGTATGTTAGCACAAGTCTGAAGTAGCAATTTTACTTACAAAAGGGGATTTAAAGGCCAAGCTGGCTGCAATGGTCAAAGCAGGATCAAGGCAACGGAAGATGGCACCAAACAACATTAATTTTCCAATGCGGACATCTACTGGCAAAAAAGCTAAATGATACCCCAAGGGAGTGAGTGTTTCATCTGATGTGAGGGCCCCGAGGTCCTGCAGCCGACTCTTAGCTGCTTTCAAACCTTCTTCCATGGGTAGCTCAACCAGACGCGAAAGAACAGATTCCAAATCATGGTTTGCAAAAATATCCAGAACTTTGATCCTAGGCAAAGAGAAAAGAAATAACTGAAATTCATTTTTAAAAATTCTACATAATCAACACCATGTAGTATGGTCCAGAATACTTACTACAAAATGACTTCAAAGACTGCAGTCAAATGATAACTTAGTCCAGTCCGGTGAGGGTGGGGGGTGGAGTGGCGGGATGGGAAACACTTGTAGTTTAAACATATGACACCAAACTGAAAGGGCTTATATTCAATATCACATTTTGAAATAAAAAGCAGAAGGAAAATGAGCAGATAAATTATTTTGTTGATGTAGTTTACTTTAGCAAAGTAACTATTATTATTTCCCTTCAGCATTCTCACCACAATGTTACCTCTGCCACACTATAGTGCAGCACTGAGGGAATGCAGCATTGTCAGAGGTGCTTGCTTTCAGATGCAATATTAAACCAAGACTCTGCTCTCTCAAGTGGATATAAAAGATCTCATGGGATTACTTCCAAGAAGAGCTGGAGAGTTTGCCAAAATTTATCCTTCAACCAAAAATCGCTGAAGCAGATCTGGTCATTATCTCTGTTTCTGGGACAGCGCTGTTTACAAATTGGCTACCATATTTCCTACACTACAATAATAAATACATTGCAAAATTGGCTCAAAAGTGATTCCAGAATTTTCTTTATTTTCTTCTAACAAGAAAGCAGACCATATAGCTATGATTGCAGCGGTCTGGTCTCCATATTTAATAGCATTCACATTCATAGGAATACACTGATGAGAATACTTGTTCAACGGATTGCCAATGATGAATAACAAGGTCTAGTTCAATTTGACACCTCGAACCAACTACTTCTTGAGCATATGAAGTCTTTCCTCAGTTTCTCAGTGTGCACCTTTCACTTGTGCTTGTCAGTCCCAATTGTTGCTACAAAATTGCAAACCATTCTGCACAATGGAACATTATCTACAGCACAAGGACAAACTAAATAAACATCTACATCTTATAGAACCAAAAGAGATGACCATTTGGTCCATTGCGCCTGTGCCATCTCTTTGAAACAGCTATTCAATTAGTTCCACTTCTCCGCTCTATCCCATAACCCTGAAAAGTTTTCCTTTTCGAGTTTAATTCCAATTCCCTCATGAATGTTATTGGTGAATCTGCTCCTGCCACCCTTTCAGATGGTGCATTCCAGACCATAGGAACAAATCATCCCTTGTTAAAAAAATTCTCATCTCCCTGCCGGTTCTTTTGCTAATTATCTTAAAATCTTTACCAATCCTCTTACCAGTTGAAACAGTTCATTCTCATCTACTCTTAACATCAAACACACAGTATTGTGGATTGCAGCAGAGTGGAGTTTGGTTTGACACTGCCCACATTCAGTTCATTTTGGGGTTTGTATAGGTTGCTGTACAGAGAATGTACATGCTATGTGTCAGCCATGGATCAGTTGGTAGCCTTCATGAGTCAAAAGGTTTTGGGTTATAGTCCCACTCTTAAGGTCTTGATCACAAAATCTAGGCTGACACTCCAGGTTAGGGCTTGCCTTTCAGATGAGACGTTAAATTGAAGCCTCTCTCTTGTGTGGATGTCAAAGATTTCATGGGAACACTTCGAAGAGAAGCAGGGATACTTCCTTCGTAAAATTCTTCCCCAAATCATCAGCATTAAAAACAAATGATCCAGTCATTATC
The DNA here is from genome assembly GCF_965287045.1 of Carcharhinus amblyrhynchos. Lineage (NCBI taxonomy): Eukaryota > Metazoa > Chordata > Chondrichthyes > Carcharhiniformes > Carcharhinidae > Carcharhinus > Carcharhinus amblyrhynchos. Next base: position 19,500,819 of record NC_137335.1, read on the forward strand.
ACACCACTGGTGGAATCTAACTGCTTACAAATTTGCTGCCACATCAAAAATACTTCTATGTTAGTGTTTTGGGACCCCAAAGTCTTGAAATATGCAACAGACATGCAAATTCCTTCTTTCTACATTTTAAACAGCTGCAAATTTAAGTTAGAATCAATATTTTTCTTCATACACAGTTATTTTGTAACTATTGCGACTCCATAAATAATTCTTCCCAACCTTAGGCAAAGTTGTTCCAGAGGCACTCTCTTAATCTCAGGCAGCTGCTGCTCCTGGAGGTGGTGATGGTACCAGTGACTGGTAAACAAGTGAAAGCAGATCCCTGAAGCTACACGCCCAGCTCGACCCTTCCTCTGCTGGGCATTAGCTCGCGATACCCAGGTGTCCTCTAGGCTCTCCATCCCTTTGCATGGATCATACCTGCAAGTCAATAAGCATATGACACATCAGACGAGACTGACTGCACTCCCATACAGCATTGAGATTTCAAATTTGAGGACAAAAGCTAAAATACTTTGCAGCACAAATGATGTTGAATGTATCAGAGAAACTGGATTAATCGGATAGTTCTCTCAAAGGGCTGACAGAGGCACGATGAAACAAACACCATTATGTTTGCTGGAAGATTCTGTAATTATATGAAGATCAACCTTATTTATCTCCCAACTGTCCTGGACATACGTGGTTACTTGTTACCTTCTTTTCTGACCTCTGTAAGCACTCCACATCCTCAATATTAAATTGATTTCCATCCTCTGGGTTTAGTCATGCTTCTATTACATTCCAGTTACATTGCTGTTCCCTAATGCTACGATGTGGAGATACTGGCGTTGGACTGGGGTAAACACAGTAAGAAATCTCACAACACCAGGTTAAAGTCCAACCAGTTTATTTGATAGTAAACCCACAAGCTTTCGGAAACGTTGTTCCTTCGTCAGGTGTGTGGAAAGCTCTGATCAGAGAAGGGCATACAAAGGCACACACAGTTTACAGATTAAAACTGTGTTTACAGTTTAAACTGTGTGTGCCTTTATACGCCCTTCTCTAATCAGAACTTTCCACACACTTGACGAAGGAACAGTGTTTCCGAAAGCTTGTGGGTTTACTATCAAATAAACTGGTTGGACTTTAACCTGAAATTGTGAGATTTCTTACCCTAACGCTACAACAGCTTCCAGTTCTAGTAACTTAGTACCATTGCTTCTATCATACATGAATAAGTTACTTTTTGGAGATTTGTCTCATTGTGTGTTCCAGTGTCTTTTTTTTCTGGGTCTTAGTATTAGTAAGTTTCTGGACTTCTGTATTCACATCCACTCTAGGATTGGATTACTTCTCTGCTCTCCCCCCACTCATCTATTTAAAACTAATTCCAGTTGCTGTATCAATGTTCATGGAAAATCTTTCTTCCTCCTTGAATTAGATGCAGGTATCTCACATGGCAGTTCTAACTATTTTGAAAGTGTTCTCAATCATTTAGGAAGGTTAAAACTGGTGTTCTCAGAGCACAGGAGTTGATTCGACCCATCATGCCCGGGACAGCTCTTTGAAATAACTTTCCAATTATTCCTGCTCTGCTGGAATTTCTCCACGGCCCTAAAGTTTGCACATTCACCATCCTTTCAGGTTGTGCATTCCCCATGTTGTGCAAAAGGAAATGGTCTTTTCATTGTCTCTCTGGTTCTTTTGCTCCAGTTTCATAGCCACTCGTACACATCCTTGGTTTACCCCAACCAGAGTATCAGCCTCCTTATAAATTCCTGACTTGATGTATTGCCAAGAGCACTAGTCAGTTAGATTCCAGATTAAGACCTACCCAAACCAACGGCAGTGATAACCCTGGACATAAGATGGTTGTCTTTGCAGGATTGAAATTTTGCTCAAGAGGTTAAGAGATGGCACTCTAACCCAGTTTTACTATCTCCATTAAGTCTTAAATTATTTTGTAATATTATTCTGTACCTCTTTTCTTTCATCTTGCCAGAATCAATAACATAAACAACATCATCAATGGTGACTGAAGTTTCAGCAATGTTGGTAGAGATTATGATCTTGGTGGTTCCTTTAGGAGGACGCAAGAAGACAGCTTGTTGTTCCTCACTGGATAGTGAAGAGTGCAGTGGGTGTATAACACACCTGGAAGAGAACAGTCAGTTTATTTCATTGTCAATGAAAAACATTCATTGGCAATACTGTTTTGCCATGAATTAATATACGAGAAATTCTGAAACAGCAACATCAAGTTAGATTTATTATTGCCCACAAAAACATAGTTTAAAAATAACTTGTATATTGGTACTGAACTTTCTCCACTGAAAATGCCAGAGTGGCGACCTCACCATTATTGGTTTGGTACCAGCTGCTGGAACCCAGGGTGGTCTGTTATGATTTTCTTTTTTGAGTGTTTTTGGATTCTGCAGATCAACTACTGTTAACCTATAACCAAAATTTAAAACTTCCACAAGTAGATGATCAGCTGTCCATATCATATGGATCCTACACCAAAATGCAAATTACACATGCGGTATAGTGAAATTGATTGAGAACAAGATATAAAATGGAACAAAGAAGACTTAATAACTATTGATGTGGCAGCTTTTTTGAAATTCAAGTATACCATATCTACAGGCTTCACCTTGCTTGTTATGCCCTCAATGAACTCAAATTAATTAAACATGAATTCCCTTTCACTAAACCCTGTTAAGTCTGCCTGATCATATTACGATTGTCCTGCTATAACCTCCTTGATAATGGATTTAACAATTTCCCTATGACAAATGCTAGGCTAATTGGCCAATAGCTTCCTGCTTTCTAGCTTTCTCCTTTCTTGAATAAAGATAATTTGCTATTTTTCAAATCCAGTGGGACTCTTCCAGATTCCAAGAAATTTTAGATGATCATTGCCAACACCTCTACTATTTCTGCAGCCACTTATTTTAAGACTCTTATGATGCAGGCCATCTGCTCCTAGGGACTTGTCAGCCTTTTGGTCCAATCATTTTCCCAGCAGTTTCCCCTGATGATGGTGATTGTTTTATGTTTCTCTCTCCCTTTCACCTCTTGATTTTCAAGTAACAGCACAGTGGTTAGCACCAGAGACCCGGGTTCAATAATGGCTATTAGATCATTTTTTTTCCCATCTGGGCTGACAACTCATCAATTTTGTTAGCAAGGCTGCTTGCACTCAGACACAGTCTTTATCTTTCACCATTTTTGCAATTTCTGGCCTGATCTGCTGATGGGCTCTCCCTCCGAAACACGGACTATTATCCAGATTGCTACCTTGCTGTATTACCTCACTTTTTCTTTGATTTACACATCTCTTCTCACACATCCCTCTCCTCCCACCACGTACTTCAAAGCCCTCTCCACTTCCCTAGATATAGGACTTGCCAGAATGGTTTAGGTGAGGACCATCTCAACAGTGCAACTCCCACATTTCCCAGTACCAATGCTCCATGAATGAAAATCCATTTCACCCAAACCATTCATTGTTCTAATCTTATTTACATTTGCTCATGGCTCAGGTGATAAACCAGAGATTGTTACCTTTGAGGTTCTGCTTTTAATTTTTCTTTGGTTTCATTTTAGTGATTCTCTTCATGATGTTGTTATCCTTGTTAAAAGTAGAGCACCTAAAGATATCCTAAAAAAATTAGCCCTTCTTACTTTACTCCAAGTTACAAACCTTTTTTCACGCCTGTTGTTGAAGAAAGGGTTGGATTGAAGTTGTTCATATAATAATTTGATTTCTGCAAGGCCAGGCAAGAATATTAAGACAGCACCTATTGGAATAATCAAATCAAATAAAAATTAAAACAAAATCATGAAACATGACTATTATTCTCATACTTTACACTACCTTTGTAATGCCTGACAATCACAAAGATTTATAAATTACTTTATTAAGGAAGCTTAGTTGCTTAAAAAGAGAAACAACCTGTCACGTTCCCTTTTAGCACTTGTAAATGAGCCACACTACGAGCCCAACTTGTTTTTAAGTTGATAGTCAATATAAATCAGGACTGTTTCGCAAGCACTGTCCATTGAGGAAACACATTTCGAAACTACATATATTCACACACAAGGCCCTATCCTTTGCAGGCAGAAGGAGCATGTCCATGTATTGCACCTTTTTCAACTAAACAAAGGCTTTGCTGGAGTAGTACAATCAGCTTCGAAATGTTGTGATATGTCTTGAAGTTGAGGAATCACTGATTTTCTCTTAGCTTTGGTTTCCTCCAGCAAAGCCTTTGTTTAGTTGAAAAAGGTGCAATACATGGACATGCTCCTTCTGCCTGCAAAGGATAGGGCCTTGTGTGTGAATATATGTAGCTTCTAAATGTGTCTTCTCTTTCACCTCATCTCTCAATAAAATATTCTTGTTCAACAAAGCTCATGGCAATCATCTTACAGGGACATTGAGGGCAGAACTGCACACAGCCCCATTTGCACCTCCACTGTATAACAGCCTTCAGTAGAACTGACCTTTAAGCAAAATTCAAGCTATCAGACACATATTGTTCATTGGCTGCTTAAACAGCTACTCTTAGAAATTACACAGTTGTAAGTGCATAGTAGACTGTATATGGCTCCACTGACCTGGAGGGTAATTATGTTTTCCATCCACTATCCACTCTAGTAGAGCCTCTATTAAATCCAAGTTGATCTTATCCATGTCCATACCAGCCATAGTCTTTAATACTGATTTACTAACCCCTAAAAGGAGAAGAAACTTGAGCAAAACAATACGAGAACATGCAGTACAACGTATGCTGTTGCCATTTGCTGTGCAATTAACATGCACTCTTAACTGCATATCAACAGAAATTCACATTTCCACTTCACTTCTTCCTCATGTTGATGGAGGCAAGTCCAGTACTATTTAAGAATAATGTGAATTAGATGCTGGTTGACTGAGTTTCTTCAGACGAGAGCTGGACATGATACTCGCTGGAGCAGGGCATCACCTTATTCAAAAAGTTAGCTCTGTGAGCCATTTTTTTGGTCAGAGTAAACTGCTGGACTAATTTTGATAGCTTAAAATTGGAATTTCCAAAACACCTCCCCTAATTGACTGCAATTACACGGTTTCAGATTAGATGGGGAGAGTGGGTATTATGTTTCACAAGAAATGCCAGTTGTGTGGGACAGGCTTGATGGACCAGATGACCTTTACTTGTCTTTGGACCACAATAAATAGAACAAAATCATTCTAGAATCATATAGTCATATAATCATACAGTACAGGAGGCCATTCGACTCATCAAGTCTGCACCAATCACAATCCACGCAGGCCCTATCTCCATAACTCCATGCACCTAGCCAGTCCCCTTGACACTAAGAGACAGTTTAGAATGGCCAATCCACCTAACCCGCACATCTTTGGACTGTGGGAAGGAACCAGAGCACCCGGAGGAAACCCATGCAGACATGGGGAGAATGTGCAAATGCCACACAGACAGTGACCCAAGCCAGGAATTGAACCTGAGTCCCTGGCACTGTGAGGCAGCAGTGTTAACCCACTGTGCTGCCTCAATTCTACAAATGTCCCCATTAAGTAAGAAAGAAGAGTACCATGTATAAGTAGTAGACATGCAATTTCCTAAACGGCTACTTTTGAAGGAGCCATGTGCTGGTTGAAATCTAAAATATCATTGTGTTTGGGAAGTGATAATATCAAGATTTCCAAATATAGGTGTTGCTCCAGGAACACACACTTAGGAAAGGAAACAAACAAAGGCATCAATGAAATCTGGTATACATACAACTAGTTTAAATTTATTAAGTGGTGAAACATTTAAGATACAAAGCAGAAATTAGTTTTCAGAATGTGTTTAGGAAGCATAGACTTCTGATTAAAAAGTACCATATATACCACAATGGGGAGGTGTTGGCCTAGTGGTATTATCGCTGAACTACTATTCCAAAAACTCAGCTAATGTTCTGGGGACGCGGGTTCGAATTCCATCACGGCAGATGGTGGAATTTGAATTTAAAAAAAATCTGGAATTAAGAAACTGCTGATAACCGTGAAATCATTGTTGACTATTGTAAAACCCCAACTGGTTCACTAATGTCCTTTAGGGAAGGAAATCTGCCATTCTTACCTGGCCTGGCCTACATGTGACTCCAGAGCCAATCAATGCCATCAACTGCCTCTGAAATGGCCAAGGCACTCAGTTCAAGGGCAGCTAGGTATGGGCTGTAAATGCTGGCCCAGCCAGTGACACCTATGTGCCCCACAAATGAATAAAAAATTTAAAAATCATGTAAAAAGTCATGCTAACACTCACACCACGATTTTTAGCCTACAAAAAAGTAACCTTTCATCTCGTATAAAAGTCGACCCTATTTTGAGGTGTTTGTTTTAAATATTGTACTTTCAGCAAACTTGTTGCAGCAGTGTATTAGCCCATTTATAAATATATCAATTTGTTTTAGCTAATAATATTGGCTGTCTGCTCCCACCTCCCAGAGGAAGCGATACATGGTGGCATCACATTCTGCCCCATAAAACCAGTTGGTAAAGGATAGAACTGAAGCCAATCTTCAAGACTTCTATAATTTATTTACAGAGTTACACATCACAAACATACGTCTCCTAACCCAATCAGTAAATAAGTGGAAAAATGAATTTCCACTTATAGCCCATCACCTGCGTGCACTTAAACACAATTAATATAAATTAATAGCCTGTGAGCTGTTGCTGATAACACAATGAAACAGCAATTGCTATTTCAGTCAGTTACTTTAGTCTTTATTTTTCAAAGCACTTCAGGTTAAATTGAGAAGTTGCACTTGTCACTCCATTATTTAATACAGGCAGGAAAAAACAGGTTCTTTCATCATCATTTTTAACATCAAATTGAGGGAATGTTACTGGAATCTATAATCAGGAACAATGGCTGAATACCTTCACAAATATCAACTGGTCAAGAGAGAGGGAGAGAGTGAGTTGATGTGTATTGTTTAACTAATATAACCAAACTATTTGAGGAGGTCAGACAATAACATGGTAGAAAGGAGAGTATGTCTCTTGAAGCTAGCTATATGAACTCCCAGAAAGCATTTGTTAAGAGTCTACACAAGAGATTATTAGCAAACATTAGAACTCAAAATTGGAGGTAACCTGCTGACATGGATTGGCAATCAGTTTGGAGGTAGGAGGAGAGAATAAAGATAAACTAATTTGCTCCAGGTTATTGGACATCAGTGGGTGATCTAGGAGCAGCTCGTTGAAACAAGAGCACAGTGTCAGCAGCAATGTGAAGCCTACCTGGATCTTAGGATGCATTGCTAGGGGAATCCAACAAAGTCATGAGAATGAACATGGTACAGACTTGGCCTAAAGAAGAGTGCTGTGTACAAGTCTATTCCTCTTTAAACTTCATAGCATGTAGGAAAAATCAGACTTTTTAATGATAGTTTGGTAGTTTAAAGTTTATTTATTATTGTCACAAGTAGGCTTACATTAACACTGCAATGAAGTTATTATGAAAATCCCCTAGTTGCCACACTCCAGTGCCAGTTTGGGTACACAGAGAGAATTTAACATGGCCATAACCTAACTAGCACATCTTTTGGACTGTGGGAGGAAACTGGAGCACCCAGATGAAATCCACGCTGACACAGGGAGAACGTGCAGATTCTGCACAGGTAGTGACCCAAGCTGGGAATCGAACCCAGGTCCCTGGTGCTGTGAACCAGCAGTGCTAACCACTGTGCTGCCCCATCTGTATAAATGAAGGTGGAAGGAAAGGGTTATAATTATAAAGAGATAACGTGGTGGAAAAGTAGCAAGTATTAGGAGGCCTGATAGCTCATAAATTTCTGATGCAATGTTCAGACCAAAAATTTGATTGGCAGAACAATCAGGATCTGTAAAATTTGGAAGTGATAGAAATGTTGAATGCTGAAACATAACAGGATTGTAAAGTAGATATAGAAAAAAAATAACTGCTGCATCAGACTTCAGAACACAGAAACTTTGAGCTCCAGATGGTTAGCTGTGAAATTTGCTGAACTCAAGAGTTGACCACATGTGCTGCTGTTAAATGTATGATTAATTACAGTTGACTATAGTGTTCACACAGGAAAAAAAGCTGTATCTGCTGACATGGATTTCATGCAACTAATCTGGAGCACAAAGTGCTTAACAGTGCAAATCACAAAATAAGCTGAACTCCTTGATTGTGTTAAAGCTGCTCATTTGAAGCCAGTTTCCTTTGACTCCCTGGTGCTAATGGAATGAGTATCAGAACAAAATTCATTTTTGGAAATGTTCTTGTTACAATCAGCTACGAGTTGAATTCAGTGCGAGGATTCCAGCTGAACCGACCACTGGGAGAGTGGCAATGGAGAAGGACAGCACTGTCAATGTGTTAAAAGCTTCAGAACATGCAGACAATACAGTGGGATTGCATTGCATTCCCTATCTGTCCATTTAGGGAAGCTAATATTCTGGATAGCCATGGATCCTTGATAAAACCATCTCAATCAACGTTGAGGAAGTGAAGAGATGAATGTTCATGCTTGTTAATTAGAACCGTCAGTCTTTTAAAAAAAAATCTGTAAATACTTTCCTGGTGGATGACAGCACTTCTCTATGGAGCAACTTTTCTTCCCAGTGATTGCAATGTATATGTCCTGGTCAGTGACATTATGGCTCACTACAGACATAGCTTCCCCTTGAGCAAGTTAGTTGACCTCAACTCTACATGTCCACTGAATGCACCTCACCTCTAACAGCAGAAAAATATTGACAACTGTGCAACGATAGCATTTTGCATTTATTAGAACTTTGAATGAAAAAGAATGTCTCTAAAGCTTCCTAGGAACATAATGAGACAGGCATATAAGGAAATATTAGAACATGTGACCAAAGGCTTGGTCAAAAGATGGTTTTAAGGAGCATCTTAAAAAGAGGTGGAAATATTTAGGGAGGAAATTAAAAAGTTGTAGGTCAAAGTAGCTGAAGGCACAACTGCCAATGGTAGAGCAAAGGAAATTTGGGATACACAAGAGGGCAGAACTGGAGAAATGCAGAGATTTTGGAGGGCTGTATGGATGGGGGAGGTCACCAAGTACACATCTACACCTCTGGATCACTAAATAAGATTGCAAACTGGTGATGCCACATATTCATGAGCAATTTGGCCAATGTTAGCCAAACCACTTTGGCCAAGGATGCCATCAAAACTTGGGGAGGTGGAGACTATAGTTTCATATTCTTACTGAATTCAAGTCCAATTCCTGTGGCTGTAAGGATAATATTTAGTCATTTTCTTCAACAATCACATGCAGAAAAATGGTGCAGCAGCCTACCTTTGTATCGGACCATCAGTTGATTAACAGTAAGATGCTGGTCTGGAATGCTGTCTTTGATTGATGGTGAATCTTGAAGATGTAAAGACCTTAGCTGCTCCTCAAACAATTCCACTGAATTCCAGTTATTTTTACCTTTTGCTCCCCAGGTGTCAGCATATTGGTTCGGTTTCCCAGTTCGTGCATAGGGGCTTTTATCTTCCAAAACGTATCTGGAATAAATGTTGTAGGAGTTTACATCAGAGGATACACTACTTCAAATTAGTTTGATCTCTCCCCAGGAAATGAAATCAATGCCAGGCCACCCCAAGTCAAATATGCATGCATAGAGTCATCGAGGTTTACAGCATGGAAACAAGCCCTTCAGTCCAACTTGTCCACGCCGCCCTTTTTCTTAAAGCCCCTAAGCTAATCCCAATTGCCCACATTTGGCCCTTATCCCTCTGTACCCATCTCATCCATGTAACTGTCTAAATGCTTCTTAAAAGACAAAATTGTACCCGCCTCTATTATTACCTCTGGCAGCTTGTTCCAGACATTCACCACCCTCTGAGAGAAAAGAATTGCCCTTCTGGACACTTTTGTATCTCTCCCTTCTCACCTTAAACCTATGCCCTCAAGACTCCCCTACCTTTTGGAAAAGATACTATCAAGCTGATCTGTGCCCTCATTATTTTATAGACCTCTATAAGATCACCCTCAGCTTTCTATATGCCAGAGAAAAGTGTCCCAGTCTATCCAGCCTCCCTTATAACTCAAATCATCAAGTCTGGGTAGAATCATAGTAAATCTTTTCTGCACTCTTTCTAGTTTAATAATATCCTTTCTATAATAGGGTGACCAAAACTGTACACAGTATTCCAAGTGTGGCCTTATCAATGTCTTCTACAACTTCAACAACACGTCCCAACTCCTGTATTCAATGTTCTGACCGATGAAACGAAGCATGCCGAATGCCTCCTTCAGCACTCTGTCTACTGTGACTCCACTTTTGAGGAGCTGTGAACACGTACCCGTAGATCTATTTGTTCTGTAACTGTCCCCAGTGCCCTACCATTAACTGAGTAAGTCCTGCCCTGGTTCAATCTACCAAAATGCATCACCTCGCATTTATCTAAATTAAACTCCACCTGCCATTCGTCAGCTCATTGGCCAAATTGATCAAGATTCTGTTGCAATCAGAGACAATTTTCTTCACTGTCCACTATGCTGCCAATCTTGGTATCACCTGCAAACTTACTAACCAGGCCTCCTATATTCTCATCCAAATCATTAATATAAATGACAAACAACAGTGGACCCAGCACTGATCCCTGAGGCACACAGCTGGTCACAGGCCTCCAGTTTGAAAAACAACCCTCTACAACCACCCTCTAGCTTCCAGCAAGAAACCAATTTTGTATCCATTTAGATACCTCACCCTGGATCCCGTGAGATTGAATCTTAGGTCCTTGTGCACGAATCACAAAAACCCAGTCTGCAGGTGCAGCAGGTGATCAAGAAGGCGAATGGAATGTTGGCCTTTATCGCGAGGGGGATAGAATATAAAAGCAGGGATGTCTTGCTGCAACTGTACAGGGCACTGGTGAGGCCGCAGCTGGGGTACTGTGCAGTTTTGGTCCCCGTATTTGAGAAAGGATATATTGGCCTTGGAGGGAGTACAGAGAAGGTTCGCCAGGCTGATACCAGAGGTGAGAGGGTTAGCTTATGAAGAGAGATTGAATAGACTGGGTCTGTACTCGTTAGAGTTTAGAAGGCTGAGGGGGGATCTTATAGAGACGTATAGGATGATGAAGGGGATGGATAGGGTAGAGGTAGAGAGATTCTTCCCGCTCAGAAAGGATAGCAGAACTAGAGGGCACAGCCTCAAAATAAGGGGAGGGCAGTTTAGAACAGAGTTGAGGAGGAACTTCTTCACTCAAAGGGTGGTGAATCTTCGGAATTCTCTGCCCATTGAAGTGGTGGAGGCTACCTCGTTGAATATATTTAAGTCACGGGTAGATAGATTTCTGATAGACAAGGGAATTAAGGGTTATGGGGAGAAAACGGGAAAGTGGAACTGATTCACTTCAGATCAGCCATGATCTTATTGAATGGCGGGACAGGCGCGAAGGGCTAGATGGCCTACTCCTGCTCCTACTTCTTATGTTCTTATGCAACAACCTGCGGTACCTTGTCAAAAGCCTTGCTAAAGTCCATGTAGACAACATCAAATGCACTGCCCTCATCTACCTTCTTGATTACCCCTTCAAAAAACTCACATTTGTGAGACATAATTTTCCACTCACAAAGCCAGGCTGACTGTCCCCAGTCAGTACTTGCCTCTCTAAATGCTTGTAGATTCTGTCTCTCAAAATACTTTCCAACAACTTACCCATCACAGATGTATGGCTCACTGGCCTGTAGTTCCCAAGGTTTTCCCTGCAGACCTTTTTAAACAAAGGCACAACATTTGCCACTCTCCAATCTTAAGGCGCCTCACCCATGACTATCAATAATTCAAATATCTCTGCTAGGGGACCTGCAATTTCTTCCCTAGCCTCCCACAATGTCCTGGAATACACTTCATCAGGTCCCGGGGATTTATCTACCTTGTTGTGCTTTCAGACTTCCAGCACCTCTTTCTCTGTAATATGTACTCTCCTCAAGACATCACTATTTCCCCAAGCTCCCTAACATCCATGCTTTTCTCAACAGTAAATACGGATGAGAAATATTCATTTAGGATCTCACCCATCCCTTGTGGATCTACACATAGATGACCTTGTTGATCCTTAAAAGGCCCTACTCTCTCCCTTGTTACTCTTTTGCCCTTTACGTATTTTTAGATGCTCTTTGGATTCTCCTTTGCCTTATCTGCCAAAACAATCTCGTGTCCCTTTTTGTCCTCCTTTCTCTCTTAACTTTACTCCTACGCCCACTATATTCTTCAAGGGATTCACTTGATCCCAGCTGCCTATGCATGTCATGTGTCTCTTTCTTCTTCTTGACCAGGGCCTCAATATCCCGAGTCATCCAGGGTTCCCTACTTCTGCCAGCCTTGCCCTTCACTCTAAGAGGAATGTGCTTACCCTGAACCCTGCTTAACACACTTCTGAAAGCCTGCCACTTACCAGTTATCCCTTTGCCTTCCCACAGACTCCGCCAATTAACTTTTGAAATTTCCTGCCTGATACCATCAAAATTAGCCTTGCCCCAATTTAGAATTTTAACTTTTGGGCCAGACCTTTCATTCTCCATAGCTATCTTAAAACTAATAGAATTATGGTCACAAGTCCCAAAATGATCCCTCACTAACACTTCTGTCACCTGCCCTTCCTTATTTCCCAAGAGGAGGTCAAGTTTTGCCCCCTCTCGGGCCATCCACATACCGAATGAGAAGTTCCTCCTGAATATACTCAATAAATTTCTCTCCATCTGACCCTCTAATACCATGGCTGTCCCAGTCAATGCTGGGAAAGTTAAAATCCCTGACTATTACTACTCTGTTTTTCGTGGAGCTATCTGTAATCTCCTTACATATTTGCTCCTCAATTTCCTGCCAACTATCTGGGGCTCTATAGCACAACCCTAACAAAGTGATTTCCTCCTTCTTATTTCTCAATTCTACCCATATAGGCTGAGTGGCTGAACCCTCAGATATATCGCCTCTCAGTACAGCCATGATATTTTCCCTAATCATAAGTGCAATTTCCCCTCTTCACTTACCTCCTGTTCTATCTTTCCTAACACATCTGTATCCTGGAACATTGAGTTGCCAATCCTGTCCCTCCCTTAGCTATGTTTTGTTCATTGCTATAATATCCCAGTCCAATTCCAAGGCCGTCAAAATTTTAGTATCAGAATATGGTTAAGAAATTGGGGGTTTGGAAAACATTTTATTTGTTTTTGTGCATGTACATAAAATTCATTGACCTACAAACAGTCGAAAGTCTTCTTACTGTTTTTGCTTTATTGGAAGGCTTCTTGCTATAACATAGGATCAGTTTGATAATAGCTATGTTAATCATGTGAGAACAGAAAGCAGATCCTGTGGCTACCTCTTCGGAGGGTCCAGCTAACATGGAGAGAAACCACCATGGGAAGAAATGTAGATGCATTAATATGAATCATAGAATTCCTGATATATGCCCAAACATTGACATCATCCAGTGTAGATATGCAAGCAAAGTGGCTGAATGATGTGCCCGAATTCCCTAAAATCACAGTTCAATTCTTTCAAATTCAATTTACAAGTCTATGGTAGACCTTAAAAGAAAATGTAATTCACAATCATTTAATTTTATGGTAGTCACTTACGCCACATATTGATGCAATGTAAACAACTTACCTGGTCATTGTAAGCGCATCCTCCAAGAAATATTGATCTACTGGAAATGTATGTCCTAAAACACCAGAATGATAAAATTAAGTATGTTCACAAATAGCCATTCAGTAGTTCAGAATTTAATTATTGAAAAAATGTCACATCAAAGCTTATCTTCTTGCACTTATCAAGACATTTTGCAAGACTACCAAATGCAAAGGGGATAAAAATTGACACTTCATTAGAAGGCAGTGCTGATTGGTTGGCAAGTGGACTCTGAATGATAGATGTTTTACCATGGAAAATGCACCAGTTAATAGTTGACAAATAATTAACTGCCCAGCTTTATTTAAATTCAAACCAGGCAGGTTGACTGATTAGTCAAAGCATTGCCCTGAGTAATGAACCAGAGAATGGCTGTCACTTATTTTGTTTAATTGAAACATGTGCAACGTGCATACGTCTGCAACAAACATGTCCCTGTGTAATTTATGTAGTTTCTAGGACTGTTAGTACGTCACATTGTGATCTTAAATTGGTTGTCAGCATAATTCTTGGCATACTCAGGATTGTTTAGCAAATGTTATCCAAACACACAATCACATCTAATGATAGACACTGTTTTGAGTGTAGCAAGCACAGGCTTGTTGGGTGCTGTTGAATAGTTGAAGGGACATGTTGTTTGATACAATCTGCCAGTTTTGGGATGTACAGCCTACATACCTGGCATCACACCAGTATTGAAATTCATATTCCACATTACTGGTTTACGTGGTAGACAGAATGTCTTTGTGGTTTGAGGGCAACATCTTGTAAGTAGTGAACGCCACTTGTAGCAGCACAAAACAGTTCACATGAAGCATAACAACTTCTCATTAAGCATGACAATTAATCAGCACTCTCTTCACATGATAAATTGTTGTTCCCTTTACATATGGTATTCTTGTGAACTATCCTGATGAGCGCAAGATGAAAAGTTTCAACATGTGCCTTTTTTCAGTAATACTTGTATTTATTTTCATCTAATTATCTAATTTAGACTTTTACATCAAGGTGCCACATTATTTTTTGCTCTCAATGTCACAGAAGCTTTGAACTCAAATTATTGAAATATTTTAAAAAATAAGAACCCAGGAAAGGTTAGCATTTGTCAGACCTGTCTTTATATCCATAGTTTTAGAAAATGTAAAGTATAAAAGGGCAGCCTATGGGCAGTGTTGTACTCAGACTTTATCTGCAGAGAGCAACACTCCCACAATTTCCATTGGAGTTGCAGCCTGGATTTTGTGCTCAAGTCCACCAAACTGTATAGGCTCCGTGGCAATTATACGCAGCTGACATTATAATACTAAAATCTTTGTCCAGCACTTAGTCATCCAGTATTATTCCTAAGCATCATAGCGTTCCAAGAAATGAGTGAATGAAGTATCAGGGGGTTGAGCTATGAGGAGAGGCTGAATAAACTAGGCTTGTACTCGTTAGAGTTTAGAAGAATGAGGGGAGATCTCATTGAGACGTATAAGATGATGAATGGGATGGATAGGATAGAGGTGGAGAGATTCTTCCCGCTCAGAAAGGACAGTAGGACTAGGGGGCACAGCCTGGAGATAAAGGTGGGGGGGGGCGGTTTAGAACGGAGTTGAGGAGGAACTTCTTCACTCAAAGGGTGGTGAATCTCTGGAATTCTCTGCCCATTGAAGTGGTGGAGGCTACCTCGCTAAATATTTTTAAGACGCGGGTTGATGGGTTTTTGATGAGAGGGGATTAAGGGTTATGGGGAGAGGGCGGGAATGTGGAACTGAGCCACGACAGATCAGCCATGATCTTATTGAATGGCAGGGCAGGCTCGAAGGGCTAGATGGCCTACTCCTGCTCCTATTTCTTATGTTCTTATGTTAAGCACTGCTGCCTCACAGCACTGGTTTGATTCCTGGCTTGGTCACTGTCTGGAGTCTGCACATTCTCCCAGTGCCTGCGTGGGTTTCCTCCCACAGTCTGAAAGACATGCTGGTTAGGTGCATTGGCCATGTTAAATTCTCCCTCAGTACCCGAGCAGATATCAGAGTGTAGCGACTCGGGGATTTTCACAGTGACTTCAGTGCAGTGTCAGTGCAAGCCTACTTGTGACTAATAAATATATCACAAGAACAGAACTAACAATCATCCTATGTATATTTATTTTGTCTCATGAATTTGGTATCAAAAGGTTCTTGATATATCTTTGGAAGGTTTTCCGAAAATATTCCTTTAAAAAAATTTTACTTGAATCTAGTTATAACTATACATGTTGCCAAATTTGTGCTGAATTTTGAAGCAGGATTATTTGGCCCAATCATTTCAAGTTGGTGTTTTTGCACGAACAGAGGTCATAGTCCTAAGTGCCTAACCTGCTCTCATGTCTATGCATTTTCCTTTCCTTTAATCACCTATCCTGGCTTTACGTTCCCATTTGCAAAAGCATGTTTTCTGTGAACAGTACACCCCGTTCGGTGGCAGAGATGAGTCATTGTGCCCCATACTTGAGTTCTGACATTCTAAATGCCCATTATCTCCAAATCTAAAAGCTTCTTCTTAATCTTGTCTCATCTCCCCAACACAATGGTTAGCATTCCTGCCTCACAGTGCCAGGGACCCAGGTTCACTTACCAGCTTGAGTCACTGTTTGTGCGCAGTCTGCATGTTGTCCCTGTGACTGCGTGGATTTCCTCTGGTTTCTTCCCGCAGTCCAAAAGATGTGCTGGTTAGGGGCTTCCTGGCCTGGGCTTGCAAAATCCTACAAACTGAGCTGGCTTGAGACAGTACACACCTCTTTAACTTGTCATTATCCCTCTCTCCACTTACATTGTCTGTACCTTTAAAGACTTGATTACCTGTAAAGAATCTCATTCCAACCGTTATCTTGCAATTGAGCCTGTGTCTACATATGCCATGTTTGTGAATCCAGCTCTCCACTCATCTGATGAAGGAAAGGCGCTCCGAAAATTCGTGATACCAAATAAACCTGTTGGGTTTTTAAACCCGGTGTTGTGAGACTTCTTACCGTATCCCCCCAGTCCAACACCGGCATCTCCACATCATATTTCAATTTACTACATGCATTTTAAACCAAATCTATTTTTTTTTGTATGTGTAGTAAAAGTAGCTTCTTATAATTTTCTGTTTGATTTATATATTTTTAAGCAATGTAGAATCCGTTCTGCAGCCTTGAACAATGTTAATGACCACAAGAATACACGGAATAATTTGCTTTTCATCGTTCTGGCCCATCTTTGTTTTTTTATTGAATGGCTGGATTTTATGTTGCTCATGGTGTGGGGTGTTTATCTTCTGGGAATGGCATTCATCAAATTCTGGTCTTGCAAGCAAAACAGAGAGAAGACCTAGAATGCTGGATCTTGCCCATTTGCAGCACACTCTTGAATTAAGCAAATAATTCACATATTGCATTATTCAAGGAGCTGGTACTCCTGCAACTTTAGACAAGAGAAAGGACTTTAAAGCAAATATATACATTAAATAGATCAATTCCTACCTGGAATATGAATACTAGGGCATGAATTGAAGTATTCTGTGAATAGCTGTGCATTCAGAGTTGCGCTCATCAGAACAATGCGCAGGTCATGTCGAGCCATTATCAGATCCTTCAGCACCAACAGCAAGAAGTCACTACAATACAATTTAAGTTCAAGCTTAAGTATATACAAACAAGATGCATACAAACACTAAACAGTAATATTTTCCTTCGGGAAGAGAAGGCTGAGAGGAAATATGATTGAAGCATTCAAAATCATGAGGGGTCTGGACAGAGTAGGTAGAGAGAAACTGTTGTCACTCGTGAAAGGATTGAGCATGAGAGGACACAGATTTAAAGTAGTTGGCAAAAGAAACAGAAATGCCATGAGGAAAAGATTTATCACACAGAGTGTGATGGTTCAATCGAGGCATTCAAAAGGGAATTAGACTGTTATCTGAAAAGGAAGAACATGGAAGGTTATGAAGAGAAGGCAGGGGAATTGGCAATAAGTGAATTGTTTGTTTGGATAGCTGGTGCAGGCACAATGACTGAATGGCCACCTCCAGTATTGTAACAATTGTAATTATAATAGACTTTGAAAACAGAACATAAACGTGTAACTGCTTATCAGAACAGCCAATTCTCTCCACAAATATGGAAGATTCATTTTAAGGGTTACTTCTGAAAATTCATGACTATGTTGAAATTTCAATCACTTCATTATTACATCAATAGCAATAGACTACAAATAACAAGACATACCAGTGAATTATAAAAACATTTTGCAGGTCAATACGTGGCAAAATATTTTCATAGCCATCTTTCTTATATGTTCATGTTATTAGGTATGTCCAAAGAATCTAATAATTAATATAAAGAAACAGGATATTCATTCATATTATCCTACACTATTTCTAACAAAGTACCTACAATAAAATGTTAGGAACAGGAGGCCAGTTAGCCTCTCAGACTTGGTCCACCATTAAATTAGGACATGGGTTCTCAAACTCACCATATAAAGATTACACCATCTCCCTGTAACTCAGCAGAAGTATTTATTTTATGTAAAATTAGTAAAACAGTTAAACATTTACATTTATTATTCTGTTGCAATTAATAAATGGGAAATGTGTTGCTAGAGCTGAGCAACATTCTTCTGAGGAATCTTCAATGTCTCAAAATGTACTCTGGCCTGCCCAGCCAGAGACTGTGCATTTCTTAAACAAGCTGAATCTGCATTGTTATACAGTTCCCCTCCCCGGACCTGTCAACCCTATCTTCTAATGGAAAGAAAAGCCCATATGGTCCAAAGACGCATCTGGTTTCAATTCACCCAGATCATGTAATCATCTGTTTCATCTTCCCATATGTTGGGGATATCTTTTTTACACAGATTTCTTTCACAAACTCCCTTCATAGCCATCTGGTCATCAAATAGTAATTTTTGTGAGATCATCCACTTGCAACGCAAACACTGAAAATCAGCAGGAAGGAGACCACAATAGGCTAAACTATTGGCAGACCTCTTGAGATCTCATCACAGACTCACAATTGAGAACCCATGAATTAGAAGATGGCAGATCTGCACTTCGATTCCATTTTTTTGCCATGTTCAAATCACTTAATAGGTCTACTTAAAAAAAAATCATCAATTTCAGTCGTGAAAATTTAATTTGCTCCTTTATCTTTTCAGGTGTGGGGAAGAAAGTTCCAAAATTATACTATCCTTCTGTGAAAAAATGCTTCCTAATTTCATCATTCATATTGTTTGCTTTTAATTTTAAAATTATGCTCCTTTGTTCTTAATATCCAGACCAAAAATGATCAATCTTTTTAACATTTTAAGCATCACAATCAGATCATCCCTTAATCTCCTAAATTTATGCAAACTGTCCTCATAACTTAACCCTCTAAATCTGATATCAGTCTGGTGAATCTCTGCTGCAACTTCTAAGGGCTTTGCCAAAAACTGAAAACAGAACACCAGGTGGAGCCTGAACAAAATCTATCGCACAAGTTATCCAACTATAATCCAGAAATAAGTGCCTCCTGAACATGGAAAAGAGATCGATCCAAGCAGATAAGTTTGTTTCATTAATTTACAGGAAGTGAGCATCGCTGGCTAGACCAGCATTCGTCATCCATCCCCAAATGCTCTTCAGAAGGTGGTCGTGGTAAGCTGCCTTATTGAACGACTGCAATCCATGTGGTGTAGATGCACCCTTGGTGCTGTTAGGAAGGGAGTTCTAGGATTTTGATCCAGCGAAGGTGCAGGAACGGCAATATATTCCCAAATCAGGATGGTAAGCCAATCAAGCAGGCTGCGTTGTCCTTGTTACTCAATACTTCTTGAGTACTGTTGAAGCTGCACTCATCCAGATAAGTGGAGAATGTTCCATCACAATCCTGACTTGTGGCTTATGAATGGTGTACAGGCTTTAGGAGAGTTACTCACTATAGAATTCCCAGTCTCTGACCTGCTCCTGAAGCCACAAGATTTATATGGCTGGTCCAGTTCAATTTTTGGTCAATGGTAATCTCCAGATGTTGATAATGAGGGATTTAGCAATGGTCAAGGCATGATGTTAAATTGTCTCTTGTTGGAGGTGGTCATTGCCTGGCACTTGTGTGGCATGAATGTTACTTGCCACTTGTCAGCCCAAGCCTGGAAACTGTCCAGGTGGTGCTGTATTTGGACGCAGCAGTAGACTCAAAATGTTAAGTCTGTTACTATCTCCACAGGTGCTTCCAGACTTGCTGAGTTTATGCAGCACTTTCTGTTTTTATTCCAAATTTTTAGCATCTAAGTATTTGGCTTTTATAGTAGAATGCAGAAGCTACATGTTATCGTGTTTAATTTGAAAAGCAACCAGAGAGTTAGATTCAACCAAAGATAAGGGTACGGAGTTCAAGTCAGGAACTAAATAGGATAGCTTTAATTTTGTGCTGGTAGGAGGAAAATGGAACGCAATGTCATCACTATACCTACACCATGCTAGTCAGCAAGGTGCAACCCTTTTAAGTGATTGGGTTTGGGGGCAGAAGACAGCATTTCAGAGGCTACAGAAACTGAACCAAATGAAGTTAATGCAATGGTAGTAAACAACAGGGGTGAGGCCCAAAAGGAACACTGAATGTTCTACTGTGTCATGACCAGAGAACAACGACATAGGATAGGAGGGAGAATGCAATAAAGTTACCAGGGTCAAACAATATCCTTAAGTGAAACAGTTTTCACAAGTTCTTCATAATTGACCAATGAAGATTCCGTGGAAACTGAACACCATCTCACTTATTGGGTCTAAAAACGTTCAGCACAATTTGCAAATGTGAACATCCATCATGAACACACTGAAGTAAAACATTTGAAAATGCATAATAGTATTTTATGTTACCTCCAAAAGGTGGAGATAAAGAGCTTCATCATAAACCTATTTGGGCAGCACAGTGGTTAGCACTGCTGCCTCAAAGCATCAGGGACCTGGGTGACTGTGCAACATTCTCCCTGTATCTACATGGATTTCCTCCTGGTGCTCAGGTTTCCTTCCACAGTCCAAAGATATGCAGGTTAGGTGGACTGGCTGTGCTAAATTGCACCTTAGTGCCCCAAGATGTATAGATTAGGTGATTTAGCATGGGGTTACAGGAATAGGATGGGGGAAAAGAGGGCCTGGGTAAGATGCTCTCTCAGAGTCATTACAGACTCGATAGCCGAATATATGACTCTAATGTTCTTTTTTGACCAAGATCATTTCATCTACCTTGAATGTTAAAAAACAAAATCAATAATTTTGCAATTTTACCCTTTTACCCATAAGAATTTAAGACCATAAGAAAAATGAACGAGTAAGCCATTATACCTTTTGAGCCCACTTTGCCATTCGATAAGATCAACACCTTTTTCGTGTTGTTAATATGCAGAAATCAATGATAGGTCCAAAATAGCGTTCTCTGTTGATCCAGGTTTCCTGCCACTCATTCTGGCTTTGGTACAAGGAATGTGCCCACCCTTCCTTCTGCACCAAATATCCTAGCTAAGATCATGAGTCTGCCATTCTCCTGGGGAACACGTGCAAGAATATCAGGAGAGCTAGAAGTAGACCAAAGCTTTCTCTAATACACAAGTCATTATTGAAAGATATCTGATAACAGTCCTTGTATTATTGATAAACTAAGTTATATTTCAATTCATCTTTCAAGCTTATAGATATTAGAAGATATAATGCAAAACAATTCAGGAAAAAGCCTCTTTCATAGAATCCCTACAGTGAAGAGGAAGCCATTTGGCCCATCAAGTCTGCATTGACCATAATCCCACCCAAGCCCTATTCTCATGACCTCTCATATTTACCCTGCTAATTCCTCTGACACAAGGGTTAATTTAACATGGCCAATCAACCTAACCCACACTTCACTGGACAGTGGGAGGAAACCGGAGCATTTGGAGGAAACCCACGCAGACACGGGGAGAATAATGTAAATGCCACACAGTCACCTGAGGTCGGGATTGAACTATTAATAATCCTTCATGAGCTGTGAAGTAGTATTAAACATATACTGCATTTATTTTTCTGAACTATTTCAATAAATGAATATGATCAATTATGAGACCTTTCCCCTGAAGCATTATGCTCCAATGTGACAACATGGAAAAGGATTAAAATCTAATTGTTCATCAAGCTATAAGTGAATCAGTTGCCACTAGAATCCTGTTCATGTTTGTACTGTGCATGAAGGAACAGTGTGGGAATCAGGGACATTGGAACGGGCACTTCACAAGGTGCTTCTCACGAGGTCAGGTGGTGTTCCTGACATCATATTATTTTCAGGCAAGAGCCTAGACTGACCAAAACTGGGACATTTGGGAACTGTTGCAATATGTGCAGATCATGGAGAACCTGGAGATTCTGAGTTCTGATGAAGGATCATACTTAAAACATTGGCTCTATTCTCTCTTCACAGATGCTGTCAGACCTGCTGAATCTCTCCAGCATTTTCTGTTTTTGTTTCAGCTTCCAGCATCTGCAGTATTTTGCCATAATCCACATTCCTATCACTTGGCATGAAGACATTCCTTCTGAATTCCCTACTGGATTTATTGGTCATTATTTTACATCCAAGGCCCCTTGTTTTGGACTCTTCCACAAGTGAAAACATGTTTCTGCACTGAAGGTTGTAAGCTCTCTGTTTTGATCTATTGCAATTATTCTCACTTTTGTTTATTCCATTATCATCAATGTTGCTCTTCTGAAATTCCTTTTTTCTTTCTCAACTCTAAATGTGTTCTCATGCACACTCCATACAATCACTACTGTCTCGAATCTGTAATCACTACTTTAATCTTCCTGTGGCTTCATGACAGAACCCCTTACTTTCTTTTGTCTTGCTCTCTTTTCCCTCAAATACAATTAATTGCCTTAAAATATAAGCTGAGCACCATTCCCAAATTCTTTTCTACTTTGATGGCTTCTTGCACTAATACTGTGTTGTATTGAAATTCATAATAAGCTCATCCAAATGAAAAATAGGATTACCTTTCCTCTGTTCTTTCATGCACTTCATCTACAATAACATGAGACACGCCTTGAAGGTGTGGATCTGCCTCGAGTCGTCTGAGCAGTAATCCTGTAGTGCAGTAAAGCAATCTAGTAGAGGGGGACTGAAAATATAATTACAATAAATAGGTTTCTAAGATACACAATGCATATCTGAGATTAAAAAACAGAAAGCGCAAGTATTATTAGTGTCTCTGCACGCATGTGCAGGTAACAGAAAACAAGTTCAAAAGAATAAGGGAATAACCACATCAGCTGGGAAATATTGCTGATAAAGCATCTCCATTGAACAAAAATAGCACTCCTAAATAAGTGATTATGCAGAATTGTTAATATTTTATCCAACTTTACACGTGAAAAAGATTTTTAAAAAACCACAGTAATCCAGGATAGAACATGAAAATAGTTAAGAGGCTAGCTAAAATAAACATGAACCCAAAATATCAAAGATGCTAGAAATCTGAAATAAGAACAAAAAATGCTGGAAATACCCAGCAGGTCTGGCAGCGTCCGTGGAGAGAGAGAAACAAGTCCAAACTTTTCTTCAGCACTGTTCATTTCAGATGGGGGCCCTCCATCAGAACAGTTCTGATGAAAGGTCACAACCTGAAATGTTAACTGTTTCCCCACAGATGTTACACCTGCTGAATGATTCCAGCTTTTTGTTTTTTCAAAAATAGAACTCAGGAGATATCATAATAAACACGGGAAACATGAGAATGTTGAGCGCGATTTCCGAAGGATCACTGCTTGGATTCTAATTTTTTATATATAAACTTAACTATATTCTGATCATATTTGCTGAAAGTACAAAATCAAAGTTGAGCAGTAAAAGAATGTAGCAAGAGTGTTACAGAAGATGTAACATTGATATTGCACCTGAGAAAATCAAAAGCAGATAAATATCTATAACATGTAAAGTACTACAGAAATAGTGGTATTTGGGACAAAACTGTAAAACATATGGAACCAAAAGAGAAAATGCTGGAAAATCCCAGCAGGTCTGGTAGCAAATGTAAGGAGAGAAAAGAGCTGATGTTTATGCTCCAGGACATTTATGACTCTTTGTCAAAGCTAAAAGGCATAGGAAGTGGGAGATATTTATACTGCAGGGTGAGGGAATGAAACATGAGTCATAGCCACAAAAACAAAGGGAAAGGCTGCTAATAGCAGTCCACAGAGAAAATAAAAGCTGTGAATGGCCAAAAGCTGTGGAGCAGAAATCAGAGGGTAAGCTGTAACAGATGAAGATGTGTCTGGGGGAGGGGATAAAATTGTCAGAAAAGGAGGAAAGGGGAGAAAAGGGATAAAATAGGGGGAAAAGTAGGAGGGAGGAGAGAAAAAGAAAGAAAGACAATAAAGAAGTAAAAGATAGAGAACAGTTAAAAATTAAATGAAATGAAAACAAAGGGGTCGAAGTGGGGTAGAACTAATCATCTGAAGTTATTGAATTCGATGTTGAGATATAGATATCGCCCATTTCCTATGCCTTTTAGCTTTGACAAAGGGTCACCTGGACTCGAAATGTCAGCTCTTTTCTCTCCTTACAAATGCTGTCAGACCTGCTGAGATTTTCCAGCATTTTCTCTTTCGGTTTTAGATTCCAGCATCCGCAGTAATTTGGTTTTATTATGTAAAATGTATGGAACTGATTTAGCACAGGACTTGTATAGAGATTTTGACATAATTTGGATATACTTTCAATGACCAAGGTGGATGGTAAAACAGATACAATCATAGCTAAAACAATATAATGCAAGTCTACAGAGGTTATGCCTAACCATGAGGGCAAAATGGATGAGGAGAAATTATAGTGGTTTAACCTTGATAGTCCGGAAAGGCAACAATTCAGGAGTAACCTTCATTGAATTATGTGATAGATTAAGTTGTGTAGGTAAGAAAAACCTGGATTATTATAGGGAAAAACTCTTTTGAGGTCTCTCAGGAGTTGCATGGAGATCAAAATGGTTAGTGCCCCTCCTCAATTGCCATCAGGAAGGTAGTGGCATGTTGCCTTCTTGAGCTACTGCACTCCATTGTTGCAGTAACATCCATATTATTGTCAGGAAGAGAATTCCAGAATTTTGATTCAGTGACAGTGAAAGAGCAGCGATTATGGTTCCAAATCAGGATGGTTTGTGACTTGGTGCAAAACTTGCAGGTGGTGGTGTTCCCATGCATCTACTGTCCTTGTCTTTCTACATAGAGGTCATGGGTTTGGAAGGTGCTGTCAAAGGAACCTGGTGAGCTGCTGCAGTCCATCTTGTAGTTGATGCACACTGCTGCCACTGTGCATCAGTATGGTAGTGGTGGATAGGGTGCCAATTCAGGCAGATTGCTTTGACCTGGATGGTGTTGAGCTTTTTGACTGTTGTTGGAGCGGTACTCATCGGGCAAGTGGAGAGTATTCCGTTGCACTCCTAACTTGTGCGTTGCAGATGCTGGACATATTTTGGAGAGTCAGGAGATGAGTTACATTTGAATTGCTCTCTTTATAGCAAAGGTTAACTGATATTATTCACCCCACCTTGCATCAAAAAATATTTTGAAATCGTTTGGGATTACACTGAAAATATTACTTATTTGATAAATATATACCAACCTTCACACTTTCAAGTCGAATCTGATATCCTACACTTCCTCCTAGCCTCTCAATCCGTTCTTTGGCTACACGTTCAGCGACAGAAATAGCAGAAATCCTCCGAGGCTGAGTACATATGATGTTGGCAACCATTGCTGGAGGACCACTGAGAGAGTCATCCAGGATAAACTGAGGAATCTGAGTCGTCTTTCCACACCTAAGGAGTATCGAAAATAACTTATTTGCATATCTGTCAAACTTTTCAAGATTGTGGAAATATAAATAAATCCCTTCCTCCCTCTTTATACTTGAACAACTGAATAAGGCTTTAAGAAACTGGAAACTGTTAATCCATTGGTTGATTGAAGGAATAACTTCTAACAGTCTAAATTTGTTTACTTTTTGGAAAATTAATCCTCCAAAGAGCCAAAAATTAGTTACTTGAATTCTGAACAATTCATTAAAAAGTAAACAGCTAATATTCCAATCAGCCTCCAGCTCCAAATACTTTCCAATACCTAATTCTAAATATTTAAAATAAAAAAGTGAGTACTGGGGAAGGGAATCAATAGCAGAGGCTGAAAACTTGAAACAAGTATAAAATGTTGATGTTTTGTTTTAAAAGCTTGATGAATTATTGTCTGATCTACTACATTTGAAGTTGCATTGGCCCACAGCTGCATATAGATAATCTCTTGACATCTAATTAAGAACCAACAAGGCTTATTTACTGAGACTTATTGATCACCATCTGTCATTTAAGGTTATTAAGAAATTAATTTGTTGATGGTGGGTGTCATTAGCAAAGCAAGCATTTATTTTCTGTCCGAGGTGGTGGTGGTGAGCAGTCTTCTTGAACAGTTTCAATCTAGTGTTGGTGCTCCTAGAGTGCTGCTGGTAAGATATTCTAGGATTTTGATCCAGCTGAAAAAAAGGAATTGCAATATAGGTCCAAGTCTGGATGGTGTGCCACTTGCCTGGGGGATCTTGGAGGCAGTGCCTGCTGTCCAATGTGCCTGCTGTCCAATATACCTGTTGCCCTTGTCAGTCTTAGTAGCAGAGACTGTGATTTTGGAACATGCTGTTTAGGAGGCCTTGGTATGTTGTTGTAGCGTACTGTATAGTTTGTACACTCTGATCAGGATACGCCAGTGGCGGATGGGTTGATCAAGCAGACTACTTTGTTCCAGAATATACAGTGTCGGGGTTGGGGCAAATGCATCCATCCATGCTAAGTTAAACATGTTCCATCATATTGAGAATATTCAAGTTTCTCCAGTGG
The DNA here is from genome assembly GCF_965287045.1 of Carcharhinus amblyrhynchos. NCBI lineage: Eukaryota > Metazoa > Chordata > Chondrichthyes > Carcharhiniformes > Carcharhinidae > Carcharhinus > Carcharhinus amblyrhynchos. The sequence continues at coordinate 19,527,384 of NC_137335.1, forward strand.
AGCTCAATTTAATTTTCACCCTTTTATGTTGTCAACTTACAGATCAGGTTTCAATCTATTATAGTTAATGGACAGTATTATTATTTATACATTGTCCATACTCGACTATGAGAAATTGCACAAATATTCAAATAATGGTACCAGCATTAAATTCTGTCAATTCCCATAAACACTCTACTTAAACTTACCCCGTCATACCACTCACTACCAGCACCTGGGCCTTGTTCAGTAAAGCTAAGATTGCTTCTCTTTCATGAAATGCTGGAAGTTTCTTCCTCTCCTGCAACATTGACTGATAGCGTCTAGAAGACTGAAATCACAATAACTTGAAAATCAAGAAATGACTTGGACTAGACATCAGTTCTCAAGCAAGATGATGCACAGAAATACATACAAGTTACAAAACAGTATCAGGCCAGTCAAACAAACAAGGTGTTGGAGTTTGCTCTCCAAGTAAGCAAATAGTTCTGATCACATTTACCAGCCTTGTTCTTCTATCTCTTTTTTCCTTCATGCAACTGTTCAACTGAATGTTGACATAGTTTCTGCTTCATCACCAACCTCAGAAGTGATTTCTACAGCTTCACAACTCATTATGGAGATGTTCCTCAAGCTTTATGTTCTAAATCTCTTCTATTTAATCTTGTATTAATGTCTCCTCATTCTTGACCCATGAACTCTGACCCTAGAAACAATCTCCTATTTATCCAATGCCATCCTTTCATAATTTTAAACATGATATATTGTTCCACAATCTATGCTGTTATTTAACCTCACCTCTATAGTGTAGCTACAGAATCTCCTGTAATGGCTTATTTTTCAATTCCTGTATCATATTATTTGGAGTCACCCTAAGATCCGTCTTTAGACCCTTCTTATTCTGCATCTAGATGCTGCCCCTTGCCAACAAATTTGAAAACATAATGTCATGTTCCATTTGTACGCACTGATGACACCCAGTTCTACCTCACCATCAGCTCTGTTGATCCTACCAGGGTCTCTGATTTGTCAAGCTGCTGGTCTGACATCCAATATTAGATAAGTGGAGATTTCTTCCAAATGTGTACTAGGAGGACCAGAGCCATTACCTACAGTGCTTTACAAAAATCTCCATTTGCTAATCCTGAATTCAACTCTCCCGAAGAGCTTTCTTTGGTTGAACCGTTGCAATAGGGGGTGGCACGGTAGCACAGTGGCCAGCACTACTGCCTCACAGCACATGAGACTTGGGTTTGATTCTTCGCTAGGGTTAGTGTCCATCTGGAGTCTGCACATTCACCCTGTGTCTGTGTTGGTTTCCTCCAGGTGTTCTAGTTTCCTTCCACAGTTTGAAAGATGTGCTGGTTAGGTGCAATGGGCATGCTAAATTCTCCCTCAGTGTACCTGAACAGGTGCCAGAATGCAACGACTAGGGGATTTTCACAGTAACTTCATTGGTGCATAATGTAAACCTACATATGACTGATAAATAAACTTTAAATTTTGTCATCCTATCTGATTCCTGTGCTGACTTCCAAATTCCATACCATCACCACCTGCGTTCATGTTTGTAATATTACTCATGAACACTCTTAACTCAATTTATAGAATAATGGATTAAAGCATCTTACAGGAAAGCATCCAGCTAATTATGCCTCTGCTGCTCTTGGAAATTTGGATTTACACTCCAGCTTTCTCCCTCACAATGCTACAAAGCTTTAAGTACACGTCCAATTATCTTCTAAAAGATTCTAACAGAATCCAATTCTACTACACTTTCAGATAGTGCATTCCAGATCTTAACGACTCTTCATATAAAGAAATTTCCTGTGATTTCTTCCAGTTCCTTTCATAATCATCTTAAACCTATGATCTCTGGTTACACCCTCATTTGCTAGAGAAAACAGTTTCTTGCCAATTATTCTATCAAGAATCCTCAGTTCTGAATGCACCTCTCAGGTCTCCCATAATTTCTCTGCTCTAAGAAGAATAATCCCAGCTTTTCCAATTATCTCCACATAGTCCTTCATCCCTGGTACCATCCCGTGAAACATCCTTTGCCCCGTTTCCAGGATCTTGACAAACCTTCCTATAGTGGGATGCCCAGAATTGTATATTCCAGCTGAGGCCTAACCAAAGTCTTGTTAAGGTTTAGCATGATTTCCTGTTTTTTTCTACTCAATGCCAGTATTCACAAAGCCAACAATCCAAATGTGGTCTCTTAAACGCTCTACCAATTTACAGTGCCACCTTCAAAAATTTGTGAATATGCATCCCCAAGCACTCAGCTCTTGAACTTCCCTCCCCTCTCAAAATAACATCATCAAGATTAAATTGTTTACAAAGTGGATCACTTCACACTTACCTGTATTAAATGCATCTACCACACGTTTGCCCATTTTACCTGTCAATGTCTTTCTGAAGCCTGCTAATATCATGCTCAATATTACCACGTTGACAAGTTTTGGATCATTTGCAAACATTGAAATTGTACTCTCCCTAACGTCAAGACTAAGTCATTTATTTATCTGTAAGAGAAGCATCTTGGGAGAGCTCTGTTTTATTCTGACTGGTGAGAAATTTATATTCATTCACCACCACTCTATCCTTTAGCCAATTTTGCACCCAAGTTCCCTTCAATGCTACTCCTATTTTCCAACTTAAGTTGTTACGAGGTGTCCTGTCAAATGTCTTTTGAGAATCTATATACATACTATCTTCTTCAAATTTCTCTATTAGTTTATATAACCCAATAAAGTTAATCATGATTTTCCTTTCACAAATTCATGCTGGCTATCCCTTACAACCCATGCTTCTCCAAGCAAGATTTAATTTGTCATCTGTAACTAAAACCTTTATCCAAGCCTTTATTAGTTCTGGACACCACTTACTACTATAACTGGCCTTTTACCCTCTGTAAATTTGAACCTTCTCAACAACTCTGACACTTATAACCTAACGCATCATTCCATTTATCCACCAACACTGCTTGCTGACCTAAATCCTGATCCAGTAATGTGTTTTCAAACCCTTCCATGGCATCACCCCTTCCAATCTCTAATACCACCTCCAGCCACTTAATCCTGCAAGATCCTTGCATTCCTTTAATTATAGACTTCTTGCACATCCCCAGTTCTGATTACTCCAGCAGCCCAGTGCACAAGCTCTGAGATTTTTTTCCCCAATCCTTCCCACCTCTGTACTGCTTTACTACGCTACTTAAAATTCTTTGACCAAGTTTTTGGTCACTTTCCTAAGGGGGAAGGTGGTGTCAAAATTTTTAGGAAATGGAATGTTTTGCATTAGGGAGCTATATAAATGCAAGTTTTGTTTGAATAAAAATACCCAACTTCTTTACATCTTTCTACTTCCTCATACCATAATATCAACAATATTTATTTAACTTGGATTTGCAGAGCTGCTCCTCACTATTCATTATTTAATTCTAACAAGTCAAATCTTACAACTGGGAATTCAATCTAATTGGTATTGTGTGTTTCTAAAGGATGGATCTTTACTGAAAGAAGTGACCTGGGCAATAAAATTCACTATAAAAAGTACAAAGCATGCCACTATTACTCATCATATACTGTAAACACTGTTCCCCTCTTGAATAAAATTAGATCATGGATAAAGTTACCTGTTTGGTTTGAAATTGACTACAAAGTTTTTGGTTTTCCCTATACACATTCTCCAGTTTCCAGTTATATTTCTTCAACTGTCTCTTCTTCAGATGAACATAACTCTCAGTCTCCATAACCACAGCCTCAGGCTCTTCCTCTGGTAAGTCATCATCTTCCACTTCCGCCCCAGCGTTATCTTTCACTGCAGCTATAATACATCAACTATGTTGGTTAAAACAGACAAAGGCTAAACTATGATGGTAACAACGCCAAAACCACGTGCCAATGTTGGTTCAGTGAAAGCAACCCAGCCTCAGGGTCAAAAGGCTATGGGTTCAAGTCCTAGATCAGTGGCTTGAACTGACATGTCCATTTCAGTATTGAGGGAGTGCTGCACAGTGGCAGGTCCTGTCCTTCAGATGAAACGATAAACTAAAGCCCCATCACCTGCTCAGGTGAATGGAAAAGACCCTATAACTTTACACAAAGACAACATGTTGCTGTCAATATTTATCCCCCCCAATCACAATCAGAGCAAATGATCTGGTTTTTTTTAAACTGGTGTTTCTGAGAGCTTGCAGTGCTGCAAATGGGGACAACACTTCAAAAGTGCTCAATTGGTTTGAAAGCACTTTGAGATATTGAGATTATGAAAGACACTACACAAACATAATTTTTGTTGTTACCTGAAGTCAAATAAGAAAAAAGTCTCTTTGGAGAATCCAAAGAGCTTCTATAAATACATAGAGGCCAAAAGAGTAACAAGGGAGAGAGTAGGGCCTCTTAAGGATCAACAAGATCATCTATGTGCGGATCCACGAGATGGGCAAGATCCTAAATGAACATTTCTCATTAGTATTTACTGTTGAGAAAAGCATGAATGTTAGGGAACTTGGGGACATAAATAGAGATGTCTCGAGCATTGTACATATTACAGAGGAGTCTTAAAGCGCATCAAGGTAGATAAATCTCCGGGACCTGATGAAGTGCATCCCAGGACATTGTGGGAGGCTAGGGAGGAAATTGCAGGTCCCCTAGCAGAGATATTTGAATCATCGATAGTTATAGGTGAGGTGCCTAAAGATTGGAGGGTGGCAAATGTTGTACCTCTGCTTAAAAAGGGTTGCAGGGAAAAGCCTGGGAACTACAAGCCGGTGAGCCTCACATCTGTTGTGGCTAAGTTGTTGGAAGGTATTTTGAGAGACAGGATCTACAGGCATTTAGAGAGGCAAAGACTGATTAGGGACAGTCAGCATGTCTTCGTGAATGGAAAATCATGTCTCACAAGTTTGATTGAGCTTTTTGAAGGGGTAACAAAAGAAGGTAGATGAGGGCAAGCAGTTGATGTTGTCTACATGGACTTTAGCAAGGCCTTTGACAAAGTACCGCATGGTAAGTTGTTGCATAAGCTTAAATTTCACGAGATCCAGGGTGAGGTAGCTAAATGGACACAAAACTGGTTTGATGACAGAAACCAGAGGATGGTTGTAGAGGGTTGTTCTTCAAACTGGAGACCTGTGACCAGAGGTGTGCCTCAGGGATCGGTGCTGGGTCCACTGTTATCTGTCATTGATATTAATGATTTGGCTGGAAATATAGGAAGCATGGTTAGTAAGTTTGCAGAAGCCACTAAGATTGGTGACATAATGAACAGTGAAGAAGATTATTCCGATTGCAATGGGATATTGATCAATATCCCAGTTGGCTGACAAATGACAGATGGAATTTAATTTAGATAAATGCATTTTGGTAAATTGAACCAGGACAGGACTTACTCAGTTAACGGTAGGGCTTTGGGGAGAGTTATAGAAAAAAAGAGATCTTGAGGTACAGGTTCATAGCTCCTTGAAAGTGGAGTCACAGGTGGACAGAGTGGTAAAGAAGGCATTCAGCATGCTTGGTTTCATTGGTCAGAACATTGGGACATCTTGTTGAAGTTGTACAAGACATTGATAAAGCCACACTTGGAATACTGTGTACAGTTCTGGTCACCCTATTTTAGAAAGGATATTATTAAACTAGAAAGAGTGCAGAAGAGATTTATTAGGATCCTACCGGGACTTGATGGTTTGAGTTATAAGCAGAGGCTTGTTAGACCGGGACTTTTTCTTCTGGAGCATAGGAGGTTGAGGGGTGATCTTATAGAGGTCTTTAAAATAATAAGGGGCACAGATCAACTTCAACGTCAATATATTTTCCCAAAGGTAGGGGAATCTAAAACTAGAGGGCATAGGTTTAAGATGAGCGGGGAGAGATACAAAAGTGTCCAGAGGGGCAATTCTTTCATACACAGTGTGGTGAGTGTCTCGGACAAGCTGCAAATGGGGTAGTAGAGGCGGGTACAATTTTGTTATTTAAGAAGCATTTAGACAGTTATATGGGTATAGAGGGATATGGGCCAAATGTAGGTAATTGGGGCTAGCTTAGGGGTTTAAAAAAAAGGCAGCATTGTCAAGTTGGACCAAAGGACTTGTTTCCATGCTGTAAATCTCTAGACTCTAAGCAACTCCCCACCCTCCAGCATTGGATCCAGGTTCAAGATCTGTTGCCTGCTGTATTGGCCCTAAATCTGTTAACCTCCACACGCTGGAATTTTTCCTTTCCAAAAAAAATTGTTTCAACTAAGACTATGTTCACTGCAGTAAGTACCATGCTATTCCACAGGGTTACTCCTTCAAAACTCAAGGAATTACTCCTTAAAACTCATTGTAGCTTGTGCTTTCCTTAGCTCTGCAATAAACCTTTCAAGGTGCAATTGGTACCAAAACAAATTTCAAGGACACTAGGTTCACAATAGTACCTGCCAGCTGATGACCAAGAGGATAGTTGCGAGGTGTTTGTTGATTGTTAGTTTGTTCAGTCAAGACAGAAAGCACAATAGGAGGCATATTGTATTTATGGGTAGTTTCAAGGAGTAGTTCACTCATTTTCACTTCATTTTCCAAGCACATGATCAATGTGTGAACCACTGGTTCATTTGTTTTTGCTACCAACAAGGCTTCCTCATAGAGATGTTCAGTTATATGCAAACGGCAAGCTTGAGGGAGACTGTCATTGGTAGAAGAAAAGGCTATAAGTGGGGCCTCGTATGGATATTTATTACCATATGGAAATCGGATCTCAAGTGTGTATAGGAGAGCATTGGCATCACAACGCAAATGACTGTCCTCTTTCCTTTCTTTCTTTGAAGGCAGCTCGTGTCTGAACTTGCATCGTGACCCAAAGCGACAATTACCCTTGAGGTAAAATTGACAAACGTCTTTCACAGTCTTTGCTGACAAGTCTTCAGTCTCACAGCTTCTCGATTTATTAAGCTTCTGTGTCAAAAACACAAGTGCCAGTTCCACGCTCCAGACTCGGTTTTGAATCCTTTCGGAGAACTTGCTCTCGTATATGGAGCTGAGAGCAAGTGCTTCTTCTTGCCTCCGCTCCACACAATCCTCCATGCTAATGTTACCAAATTTGGGAGAGGCTTTGATCCTATCTTTAAACTTTTCCCGAAAGCAATGCTGCAACAGAGATTCCAAAGATGATCCTACGTCTCCATCAAACATCTTGAGTGCCGATATGCAATGTTCAGAGTGAAAACCGTACCTAAGATAAAAATAAGCATGTTATTTTTACATATCATAACCATTCATCAACTGAATTCATTGCAAAATGCAATTTGCCTCTATGCCAGAACACGTTAACCATAAATATATGCAAAAATCAGCACTTTGGTGCAACTGGAAAAATAGATTAAGGTTCTGTACCTAGTACAAGTTAAGTTGTGGTAAACAGCTAGGGAATATGAGCTAAAACTATTTATATTAACTTCGGTTAAATGAAACCTACCTTTAAATAAATTAAATACCACAAATGCTTAAAGGAGATCTTAAAGGAGAACAGGATACACTGGAAATACTGGTCAGGCAGCCTATTAGTCAGGAGTCACAAGATTCCAGGTTCGAGTGCTATGCCACATTTTTAGCACAAAAATCAAGGATAACAATCCAATGTAGTACTGAGGGAGTGCAGCACTGTCAGAGGTTCTGGCTTTCATCTGCCTGCCTGGGTAGATGCAAAAGATTCCTATGGGACTATCAAAGGAGGGCACGGGAATTATTCCCAGTGTCCTGGTCAATATTCAAGGGTCATCCAGACTTAAAATGTAAGCTCTGTTTTATTTTCACAGATGCTATCAGACCTGCTGAGATTTCCCAGCACCTGCGGTAATTTGATTTTATTTATCTCTATGCAAATAAGTTGGTTTTGAATGAGTTAAAATCACATCCCATATGGAGTGCATGCATTTCTTATTGTAGTCCACATTTAAAAATAAACAGGATGCATTCTAAATAAGCATAGTGTAAAGCATTTTGACACTTTGCCAAGCTGGAGGAAAGGCACTGCCTATAAGCTGGCCTCAGTCCCAAAAAATTCTGTGGTGCACTATTCAACTTAGCTTGACATATTTACCAGAAGGGGAACAACTATTGATACTTGAGCAAAACAGGATATGTTCTCAATAATTAGATAAAAGTATAGCTTTGTATTTTGTTCTCTTTTTAAGGGGGTTAGTTTTCATGGTGATGTTGAGCTAACTGAATTTTAGGTAATTAATTATGAGGAATAAAAATAATGAACTGTTCTCTGTAGCAGAAGAATTATCCAAACACCAGGAAAACAAATTAGCAGTATCCCTATTTATTAAAAGCATATACTTCACCTACATCATCCGACAGTCTTGCAAAGGAATCCATTTTGTCTATTATAAGACACACAGTGGGTCACATGACAAAATAAACTATAATACTAAATAAAATTAACAATTAAAATTTGGGAGAGAGTCTTAAAACAGAGATAGCTGAAAGAGATGCCCATTTTTGGTTTATGCCCGGTGTTGTTTGTGTGCTATCTCTTTTACTAACTAACCTTTATTATTATGAATGGCCTGCTAGGAAGGCAAGCAAGAAGAAATTCCCAAAACCCCACATTCTTTCAATTCATTTTAGATATACATGTGGACTGCAAATGTTACATCCACTTAAACAAGGGGAAAAGGTTAAACCACAACTATAGGGCAGTCAGGTGGTGGAGAAACTTTCAGGGACAATAATAAGGCACATAAATATTTGACATTTATGATTATGGAAAATTATGATCCAAAACAGGAATGTTAGCATAGATTTCATAAGATAAACATGAACAGGAGCAACAGTAGACAACTCTACGCATCAAATCTGCTCTGCCATTTGTTAAGATTTGCGCAGTAAACCATATTTGACTAACGTAATTGAGCTCTTTGATGAAGCAACAGAGAGGGTTGATGGAGACGAGGCAGTAATAGGTACACAGACTTTCAAAAGGCGTTTAATAAAGCACCATGTAATAAACATGTTTGAAAACTCAAAGTCCATGGGATTCAAGTGACAGCGTGGACATAAAATTGATGAAGGGACAGAAAGCAGTGATGAATGATTGTTTTTCAGACCGAAGGGAAATACATAGGTGGCTTGAATCAAGAGTACTGATCTTTGTGATGTATGTTAATGACATGACACTCAGGACATAATTTCAAAGTTTGCAGATGACATGAAACTCAGACCTAGTAAAGCAACGAGGAGGATAGTAACAGATTTTGGGAAGAATATAAAATAAAAGCAAAATACTGCAGATTCTGATAATCTGAAATTAAGAGCAGCAAATGCACTTAGCACGTCAGGCAACGTTTGTGGGAGTTACAAATGGTGTTAAGGTTTTAGGTCAAAGACCCATCATCAGAACTAAAAAATATTAGTGATTTGACAATTTGTCTGCAGGTATGATATGAGGTTAAAAGGCAGGGGATTGGGGTGAGAACAAATCAAAGGTGAAGGTTTACAATAGGTTGAAAGGCAGGACAGATTAAATGACAAAGGGGACCATTGTGCAAACTGAAAGTGGTGGAAATAGAACAAGTTAAAGATGCAAAACATGGGTCTATTGTAGGTGTAGATAGTTATAGAAAACCACCTATCAATACCTGGACCAAGATTCTCCCAAAATAATTCTAAATCCCCAACGTGCAGGAAGATGGGAGTAATTCCCACCAGTTTTTATTTTAAGCACACTTATCAGAGCGAATTCACGGCACACTGGGCATTGCAGAGTGCCTCAGTGGAATTCACTCTGGTAAGTATGCAGAGAGGCCTGGATGTCCTTGTGCATGAATCACAAAGTTGGTTTGCAGGTATAGCAGGTAATTAAGTTTAAAGTTTTTAAAGTTTATTTATTAATGTCACAAGTAAGCTTACATTAACACTGAATGAAGTTATTGTGAAAATCCCCTAGTTGCCACACTCCAGCACCTGTTCAGGTACACTGAGAAAGAATTTAGTATGGCCAATCACCTAACCAGCACATCTTTTGGACGGTGAGAAGGAACCAGAGCACCCAGAGGGAACCGACGCACATGGGGAGAACGTGCAAACTCTGCACAAACAGTGACCCAAGCTGGGAATCGAACACAGGTCCCTGGCACTGTGAGGCGGCAATGCTAACGTCTGTGCCACCACAAATGGAATTTTATCTTCCATTGTCCTGCCCTTGGCACTGTCTAGTGGGCAATGCCAGTTTGTCCCTTGGGTAGTGCCAGGCTGGTACACCCCCACATACCCCCAACTTCCCGGAGGGGCTTCAATTCCCTCCAGTGGGGTTGGACACCTGTCCCGTGTTAGTGGGAAGCAGTCACTAGCGAGTCTGGAGAATACAATTTCCAGTGCGGAGCTGACAATGCTAAAAAAACCTACTGTGGCAGATGTGTGGAGGCCATGGCACTCAGTGTGAATTCCTGAAACACATGCACTCTGCGTGCACCACCCCACCCCCGCCCTGCCCCCCCCGATGGGAGCAGTATTTCTGATCTAAAGTTGCTGATGTCAAAGTTTAGGCTGCTAAATCCCCAAACAATAGCGGTGGTGCTGAACCTCAAGCTTGCACGGAAGTTAACTGAAACATGTTGGACGCTGAAGAAATGAGAAGCAAAGTTGGTGAAACGTTGCAGTTCAAGGCAGGAGCAGGAACACAATAATCAATGCACCAGAAACAGTAGTGAAGAAGGGGAACAGGACAAAAATACACGTGTTCCATGTAAACACAAACATAGCTAGGCCTATGTTGTTTCCCATACCAACAGCATTTATTTGGAAGAAATGAGTGCATTTGGAGGAAAAGTTTAAGACAGAAACCAGTTGCACCTTAATTGAAAAGAAAAACAGATGACCTGAGGCTGGAAAGTGGAGGTGGAAGGACTGGACATCCATGAAAATGAAATAAATAGTCATGAAACTGGAGGTGGTTAAAGTGGCAGCAGGCTGCAGACAAGTTGCAGATGTAGATTGTAAGAGATTAAACATGCTGAATCACGATAGTTGGAAATTATTTCAATGGGACAGGAAGAAGCTGAAATGATGTATATTCCAGGGCTGACCAGGTTGTGGATCCTGGGAAGAAGTATAAGTGAGTTGTGTGGTATCAGGGAACTATGAAGTTGGAGGCCATGGTGGGGGTGAATCTGATCTCCACAGGACAGTCTGGAAAATGATGGTGATGGTGGGATTATGGTCAGAAGGTAGGAGGTGATGTTGAGAGCATATGTTCAGTCTCAACAAAGTAGCAATCTGCTCTGCTGGTTTAATGGCTATATAAGGGGCAGCACAATGGTTAGCACTGCTGCCTCATGGTGCCAGGACCCGCGTTCAATTCCAGCACTGGGTGACAATATGGAGTTTGCACATTCAACCAGTGTCTGCGTTTCCTACCACAGTTCAAAGAGGTGCAGGTTACTTGGATTAGCCATGAAAAATGCACAGAGTTATGGGGAAAGGGTGGAGATGGGCATGGGTGGGATGCTCTTTCGGAGGGTCAATGCAGGCTTGATGAGTCAGATGGCCTCTTTCTGGGATTCTATGATAAGGACAGACATACAGTTCTGCAAATTGATGCGGACATAAACAGCCCAATGAAATGGGCAGACAAATTTTAACCATGTGCTAGGTGATGCATTTTGGTAAGAAGCATGGGGAGTGACAAATTGGTATGTAGCACAATGTAGGAGAACTGGAATATACAACAGCAAATCTTTGAAGGGGGGAGGAAAAGTTGAGAAGTCTGTTAAAAAACATACAGGATCCTCAGCTTTATAAACAGAGGCATATAGCACAAAAGCAAGGAAGTTATGCCTAACCTTTACAAATCACAAAATCCCAGCTGGAATATTGTGTCCAATTCTGGGCACTACACTTTAGGAAGGACGCCAAGACCTTAAAAAGGATGCAGAGGAGATTTACTGGAATGGTACCAGGGATTAAAGACTTCAATCATGTGGAAACTGTGACTGTTTTCCTTGGAGTAGAGGTCAAGAAGAGATTTACTACAGTTGTCCAGATCCCTAAAGGGTTTTGATAGAATGAGTAAGGGGAAACTGTCTCCAGTGCAGTAAGATCAATAATCAAAGAACATGGATTTAAATTAATTGGCAAAAGAATCAAAAGGTGAAATTAGGAGATTTTGTTTTTAAAAGCACAAATTATCATGATCTGGGTTGCATTGCTTGAAAGAGTGAAGGAAGAAGTTTCAATGATAATTATATAAATACTTGAAAGACAAATTTGCAAGGCTATGGAGTGAGGACAGGATAATGGGACTATCTTTTAAAGAGTGAACACTGACACAATGGGCCAAATGGCCTCCTTCTATGCTCTGTTACTCAGATTCTATGAATTGTAACTGTCCATAGTATATATTGATTAAGCCAAACCCTCAGCAGTTTCTAAAAACAGCACAATACACAACCTCCTGTTGTGGTCTAGCTAAAGCTAACCAAACTACCTTAGTAAGATTTCACAGTCTGAATACAAAAACTCTTGGGAAGATGATTATTTTTGCTCTTTTCTTGACAGCATTGTATTTGTCCCCCAATTCTTTCGAATAGAAACATTGCTGAGAAAAATATGCTTCATAAAGATCACAAAGACACTGAAATATTTACAAAATATTTCGGTGGCATAGTGGTTAGCACTGCTGCCTCAAAGTGCCAGGGACCCGGATTTAATTCTGACCTTGGATGACTGTGCAGAGTTTGCACATTGTCCCCATGTCTGCGTGGGTTTCCTCCCACAGTTCAAAGATATGTGGGTTAGGTCGGTTGGCCATGATAAATTGTCACTTAGTGTTGGGTGGATTAATAGGGTAAATATGTGGGGTTATGGGGATGGGGCCTGGGTGGGATTGTCTTTGGTGCAGGCTCGATAGGCCAAATGGCCTCCTTCTGCACTGTAGATTCTATGATAACTAATTCTGTTGCCTCAACTACATCTCACAACAGCATAGAATGGCTTCAAATTCAGAATATTTGAGCATTTGGCATCATTACACTGGCATCAGCACAAATCACTAATCTTTCGCACAGACAGTCTTAGAATCCCTATTGTCTATGACATGTTTACTTTCCACACAAGTCTCTTCTCACCCTATCAATATTTCCAATTTCTTTCTCCATCATGTACTTGAGCTTCTCATATGTTTCCCCTTAAATTCGTCCATACTATTTGTTTAAACACTCCAAGCAGCAGCAAGTTCCATGTTCACATTGCTGATCTGCATCTTTAAAAATGTGACTAACCAATACATTAAACATGGGTTCAATAAAAATCTAAACCAACAAACCTAGTTAGCTTACGAACAGCAAATGGTGATATCTCAGGCTGTTCAAAACTGGTTTGTTGATCGACAGGATGGTACACAAGAGGACTATTTTCAGCTACCGCCAAACCTTCTTCCTTCGTAGACCAATACTGATCTTCATCTCTGTAATCCAGCTCATCATATTCTTCTTTCAGATCACATTCTTCTTCAGAATCCTCACTTCTACAGAAAAAAAGGGGAAAAGGGAAAAACAAAGTGTTAATTATAAAAATTAATATCCAAAACACAATCAAACACCAGTAAAATCAACATGAAATTGTCAATGGTCAAGTTTTACATAGAATTTATAGCACAAAAACAGGCCATCTGGCCCAATTAATCTGTGCCTTTATGCTTCATTCCAGCCTCACCCTAACATACTTCATCTATCCCTATCAGCATGTCCTCCCAGTCATAGTTTTCCCTCATGAAATTATTTGGCTCCCCCCAAAATGCAAATTTATCTACCCTTCTAAGAGGCTGTGGGTATTTTGTGATGAAAATGTTATTGCATTTTCATGGAGAAATATCAACAGAAATTAAAATCATGTTTTTGAGATGAATCATCAATTAAACTGGGCTTTGTGAACTTTAAAAGTGATAATTTTGTCAGTTGAAACTTTAATTACTTGAAATACATTACAGTGATTGAAGCTACCAAACAATAAATAAGCCAGTTGCAATGATGTTGATGGCCCGTGAAAAAAAAACTAGATTTAAATTGTACACTAAACACAAGCAAATATGGACAAGTATAAGCTGCACTTTTTCAAATCTCTTCCAAATTGTGATAATATTTTCTCTTGAATAATAGATGCTTATAAGCCAAAATTTGAAGACTAATATTGCCTAGTGTGCTTCCCTCATTTATGGAAAATACCCAAGTCAACCATAGAGTGAACGCGCATGCATATGTATTTGTGTACGTGCAGAATTCTACATTTCCCATTTGCTCTGAGAATGTTTTTCATAGGAAGCTGTTTCCAAGACAAGTGTGGAGAGGGAGTGGTTTGCTCTAACTTAAGTATGATGTTGAACATCAGAAGATTTTCCTCTTGTAACAGAAACAACTTGCTCAATGGTCAGAGTTTTATCTCTGATCATTACAGGCACATAAGATTTCCTGACATTGAAACTAAATTTTCGCTCTTTTTTGAAGGGAAATAGGTTTGCATTATTACTACAAGAGATGCATTGTATGCATCAAAACAAAATTATATTGGAGATATAATAGTAAATGCTAAAAGATATTTTGCACCTGCAAAAGTAAATTTCAGGATATACTATAACAATGACATGACCAAAAAAAAACTGAATAAGAAGAAAAGTTCATTCACTTCAACCACAATGGAAACAATCTCCCCATGCTTAGTGTGAACACAATTTTTGGGACTCTTTCATTGAGATCAACTTCCTGCCCATATATAACTTAAGGTAACAAAGCACATCCATAGTTAAGGATTGATATCCTTGTGAACAAGTCCCACCATGACCTTGACCCCCATCAGCTCTGAAACCTCCTTCAGCCTGAAAATGCTCCAATAAAATCCTTTACTTGTGGTCTCCTCTCCATCCCTCACTCTACCATTGATGGCTGTGCTTTCAGCTGCCCAAGCTGTAAAGCCTGATAATCCTTCTATAAATCTCTCCATCTATAAGATGCTCCTTAAAACATATTGCCTTCACCAAGTTTTATTATCGATGAGATTTGTGTGCTGTAAAGACCCTTGGGACATTCTGCTTCAAAGGCATTATATAAGTACAAGTTGTTGAAATAAAGCATCCTGAACCATGTTCACAGAATCATAACATGATACAGTGCAAAGGAAGGCATTTGGCCCATCTTGCCTATTTTGGCTCTTCATTATCCAATTAATCCCAATCTGCTCCTCTTTCCCCAGAGCCATGTAAATTTTTTCCTGGAAGTATTAAGTCAATTCTTTTTGAAAGCTACTATTGAATTTGTTTCTGTCTCCTTATCAGGCACTGTTTGCCTGAAGACAACATGATTTTCTTTTCCTCATGCTGCCTTTCACTCTATCATCATCTTAGATCTGCATCCTCCAGTTACCAATTATTTCATCACAAAATAATTTGTCCTTAAATTTTTTTCCCTCATTTTGTCTTTCACATTTTTACCAATCATTTCAGATTTGTATCCTCTAGTTACCAACCATACGACCACTGGAAATTTACTCAATCAAACCATGATTTTGAACACTTCTTATTCAGTTATTTCTTGATATCAAATTTGCTAAAGAATGACATCTGTGATGGTAGGGAATTCAGGAGGGACAGAAATCACATATATGGTTGAAGATGATTGTAAATATTTCACTGTTGTGCCGAATTCTGCCATCATTGAGAATAGAGATGTATTTTTAGCTGCCTCCTTCTCATCCTGTTAGTTGATTACTCGTCCACCACAATTCATCACTGGATGTGGCAGGACTGCAGAGCTGCGATCTGATTCATTGGCTGTGGGACTGTTTAGCTCTGCTTAATGCATGCTGCTTCGGTGGTTTGGCATTCGTACTGTGCTATGTGGTAGCTTCACCAGATTTACATCCCAATTTTAGATATGCTTGGTCCTCTTCCAAGCCCCTCAGTGTTGATGCCATGCCTTGATCGTAATGGTGATGCGGAGATGCCGGCGTTGGACTGGGGCAAACACAGTACTATCTAATAAACTGGTTGGACTTTAACCTGGTGTTGTGAGACTTTTTATTGTGTTGATCGTAATGGTACAGTGAGGAGAACGACAGACCATGGATGGATTTTTCCAGTTCTGCCAGCAGGGGGAAGCATGATGGATGAAGATGGAAAATTCTAAGCAACGTCAAAAGTCAGATTTCCGCCACAAAGGAAAATAAATCAAAATTTTCCCTCAGCACTTTCACGGTGGTCGAATGACAGGTTCCCACTGATCCATGTTGAAAACTACATTTGCACGCATTAACATATTATAAATGCAACTCACCAGAATTACATTCTCCTTCCTAATTATATGCCACACAAGCAGTAAACTAGCCTGGTCTCAATCACACCTTCACCTCCCTTATAACTTCAAGGTGTCTACAACATTGTAAGCCTATATGCATTGCTCGAACTTGTCACCTGCACTCTCAGGTGAGACATGGGGTTGGCAGGCTGGACTGCTTGCATTAGGCACTGAGAGTTAAAAGGTAGGGTGGCAGTCTACAGCATGGGGACAGACAGTTCAGGCTGTCACACAGTCCTAGTACCAAAGCCAAATGATCAGGGTGAGAAGTTAAAGGCTATCCAGGGGCTCTGTGGACCACATTGTCGGGGTGAGAGATTAAAGGCAATCATGAGGATTTGCAGAGGCCATGTGACAGGGCTATACAAAGCAAGCACACTGTGGTCCCAGTCCAGGCATGGGCAAAGCCTGTCTGCTCAATAGGCACCGTGCAGGGTATGGTCATATGTCTCACTCATGGCGATCATTGGAGTGGCTGGCTTGGCATTGGCTGCAGATGAAACAGTCATGGTCAGCGGAGGCATCTTCAGCTTGTAAATTGGGAAAGTATCAAAAAGGGGGGGATGTGATGCTTGAAGATCTTGAGGGGCTGGGTATCATGAACACTCTCTCAAGATGAGGGGGTGCGAAGTCCACATAGGGCATGGGAACATCTATAATAATGGGTTCAGGGGGAGGGAAGAAATCTCTACAACAATCACCCTGGGCTCCACAGTTACTGGGAGAAGCTGGAGGCTACGCTAAAGTTGCCTTCTCGACCATACGGAAGTCCACCTGCACATTGTGAGGTTCCAAGACGATCGGAGAGATGTAAATAGTGATGGCGGAAGAGTCAAAGCTGGTCTCGAAGTAAAAATGCAGCAAAATATTGAGACTTCCTAATCAATAACAGGTTTAAAAGTGACCTAGAGCAAAAGAAAATTGCCAAGGCAGGGGTCTGAGGCAGTGGAAAGGGGTCCTTTTGGAGGGAACTTTATACCTATTGGAATTTCAGCTTGGAGAGGCTCAGCTGAGAGAACTCACAAGGACTTTATTAAAAAAATTAAGGATTTGAACCAGTAACTCATAGTGCATCTTTAAGCAAGACTATACTAAGCACTGGGGTCAAGTTAGAGATGGTCTCATTGAACATTTAACCATCAGAGGAATGACAGAAAGGGAAAGGCAGCCACAAAGCTGTTGGATACATGCAAAAGAACTTCATCAACTCCTGCCAACTCTATTGTTATTTGATGAGTCACAGGGCCCAAGACAACCATTCGTTCCAAAAAGTGCAATTTAGAGATTATCTCAAATCGAAATTAGGCAATGCATTTAGCGAGCCTTTAACAAAGTTCAAGATTACATGAGTATGCTCAACCCTCTTCCATCCTAAATAGGATTGAGGTGTCAGGTTTTTCAGGTTGCCTCTTAGTCACTAATGATTAGCGAGGGAGCACCTTGGCTACAAGAATGCAATAGGGAGAGTCTGAACATGAATTCCTGAAACAGAAAAAAATCTAAGCTTTACTGTATTTAAAGGGAAACAAACTAGAAAAATAATATATTGTATACATCCAAAGAATAAGCACATAGGGGACAACTGGTGAATGGGGAGAGGAGGATATTTTGTCAGCTGTATAAAGATTTATGTATTTTTTTTAAACTGATACAGATGGAAGCTGTTGTTCTCAACCAAACTTCAAATGGGGATTGATGCCTAGATGTCTGGAAGACACAGATGATTTCTCTGATCTGTACAGTAACCACGAATGATATATGAACTACATCTTAGGTGCCAATCATTTTTACACACCTCTTGCAGATGTAGAACCTTTATTGGACAAAGTTGCTAATCATGGCTCAATGTTGCCATGAGATGAAGCGGCAAGAGGAGGAGGAGGCAGGTCTTAAGAACATCATCAGCTGGTACAAGGATTGAATTTGCACTCATTACACAAAAGTATGTTTTCCTGGCATCCACACTGTCAGTGTTACTGAGCACCACACTACGTAACCGAGCTAACTGGCCCCAAGAACAAAATCATAACAGATACAAGTGGCCTGGATGAGGTATAAACATCTGTTTGCCAAGTGACTGTATACATGAGTGGTTCCTTTGCATCTCTGAATTTGTTTAAGGGATAGACACCTCATCATCTAGATGCTGCTGATGTGGGATATATACTGTTGGCTTTTCACAAATCCAGTACAGCTCCTAAAACCAACATTTCTGGGATCATTTCCATTGTTGATGGAAAACTGGTGGGGAGCAGATTGATTATCCATGATACAGGCTGCCCCAGATTGTCCTTCCCATTTTTGAAAAAAAAAGATCAATTAAAGACAAAAAATGTCATCATTAAATTAACTATTCTAGAAGAGAGCATTATATTCTTTGTAGGGCAACTTGCTGATTTATTATTTTATTCCCCTTAGACCAGTAGTAACTTGCTATGTCTTTTTGCTTCAACGTATAATCTCACTTGCAAATAATGTTCTACAGATGCTGTCACCTTCAAATACCTTGTCCAAATTGACTGTTGTGTTTCCTACAAAACAGTGGCTACACTTCAAAAATACTTATTTGGCCGTAAGGCACTTTGCAATCTCTTGTGGTCATGAAAAGTGGCATATAAAATGTATATCTTTGCTTTTTATATATTTAACTGAGTCTTTCATCACATTCAAGCCCAGTGTTGTCTTTGCTTGAGTGCTACTTTTAGCAGGAGTCACTAGAAGGGGAGAGATGTTACTTCTGGAGAATGGAATCTTTTAATTTCAGGCGGGCAGTCATGAATTGGATTGAGACTGGCCAATCTCATTACTCAGAACAATACCCATAAGTCAAACTGAGTCGGATTTAATTCATAGAACATAGAATACTACAGCACAAACAGGCCCTTCAGCCCACAAGTTGCGCCGATCACATCTATACCTACCAAGCCATAGAACTATCTGTAACTTCCAATGCCATTAGATCCCACGTACTCATCCAGAAGTCTTTTAAAGACCCCAGCGAGTTTGCCCCTACCACCACTAACGGCAGCCGATTCCACTCACTCACCACCCTCTGAGTGAAAAACTTTCCCCTAACATCTCCTCTGTACTTGCTTCCCAGCACCTTAAACCTGTGTCCTCTTGTAGCGACCATTTCAGCCCTGGGAAATAGCCTCTGAGAATCCACCCTATCTATTCCTCGCAACATTTTATAAACCTCTATCAGGTCGCCTCTCAACCTTCGTCTCTCCAGGGAGAAGAGACCAAGCACCCTCAACCTATCTTCATAACGCATGCCTCCCAATCCAGGCAACATCCTTGTCAATCTCCTCTGCACCCTCTCAATAGCTTCCACATCCTTCCTGTAGTGAGGCGACCAGAACTGTGCACAGTACTCCAAGTGGGGTCTGACAAGGGTCCTATAAAGTTGCAGCATTACCTCCCGACTCCTAAACTCTATTAACGAAGGCCAGTACACCATACGCCTTCTTGACCACATCCTCCACCTGCGAGGCTGATTTAAGAGTCCTATGGACCCGGACCCCAAGATCCTTCTGCTCTTCAACACAGCTAAGACTCCTACCCTTGATATTGTACTCCTGCATCCCGTTCATTCTGCCAAAATGGACCACTACACATTTATCCGCGTTGAAGTCCATCTGCCACTTCTCCACCCAGTCTTGTATTCTATCTACGTCACGCTGCAACTTCTGACATCCCTCCAGACTATCCACAACACCACCAACCTTCGTATCGTTGGCGAACTTACTAACCCATCCCTCTACTTCCTCATCCAGGTCATTCATGAAAATGACAAACAGCAAGGGTCCTAGAACAGATCCCTGGGGCACTCCACTGCTGACTGACCTCCATGCAGAAAAAAGACCCATCCACAACCACTCTCTGCCTTCTGCAGGCAAGCCAGTTCTGGATCCACAAGGCCAAAGCCCCTTGGATCCCATGCCCTCTCAGCTTGTCGTGAAGTCTTGCTTTGCTGAAGTCCATGTAAACCACGTCCACCGCTCTTCCTTCATCAATGTGTTCAGTCACATTTTCAAAGAACTCAACTAGGCTCGTAAGGCGCGACCTGCCCTTGACAAAGCCGTGCTGACTATTCCTGATCATTCTAAACTTCTCTAAATGCTCATAAATCTTGTCCCTCAGAATCCTCTCCATCAACTTACCAACCACTGAGGTCAGACTCACCGGTCAGTAATTTCCCGGGCTATCCCCGTTCCCTTTCTTGAAAATAGGAACCACATCCGCAATCCTCCAATCCTCCGGAACCTCCCCCGTCTCCATCGATGATGCAAAGATCATCGCCGGGGCTCTGCAATCACTTCCCTCACCTCCCACAGTAACCTGGGGTACATCCCATCCGGTCCCGGCGACTTATCTATCTTGATAGAATTTTAAAGTCCCAACACATCCTCTAATATCCACATACTCAATCTTTTCAGTCTGCCGCAAACTTGTAGTACAACCTCCCAGATCACTTTCCACCGTGAATACCGAGGTAAAGTACTCATTAAGCACCTCTGCCATTTCTTCCGGTTCCACACAGACTTTTCCCCCTTCACCTTTTATAGGTCCTATCTCTTCTTTTCTCATCCTTTTACTCTTCACATATTTGTAGAATGCCTTGGGATTCTCTTTAATTTTACCCGCCAAGGCCTTCTCATATCCCCTTCTGGCTCTCCTAATTTCTTTTTTAAGCTCCTTTATACTCCTCTAAATCCTTAATGTCTCTTAGCTCTCTGAGCCTTTTATATGCCTTTCTTTTCTTCCTGACCAGGTTCACCACAACCTTCGTGCACCACGGCTCCCGCGACCTACCAAAACCTCCTTGTCTCATCAGAACGTTGTCATGCAGAGCTCCAGTCAAACATTCCTTGAAAATCCGCCACCTTCCTTCAGTACTTTTCCCCAAGAACACCTCCTTCCAGTTTACTCGTTCAATTGTCTGCCTGATGTCATCATATTTCCCCTTACTCCAGACAAACACCTTCCTAGCCTGCCTGATCCTATCTCTTTCCAATGCTATTGTGAAGGAGATAGAATTATGATCTCCATCCCCAAGATGCTCTCCCAACGAGAGATCCGTCACCTGTCCTGGTTCATTAGCCAGCACCAGGTCAAGTACAGCCTCTCCTCTGGTAGGCTTGTCCACGTGCTGTGTCAGGAAACCCTCCTGAATACACCTAACAAACTCCTCCCCATCCAATCCCCCTACCCTAGGGATATTCCAGTCAATGTTTGGGAAATTAAAGTCTCCCATCACGACAACTCTGTTATTACTACATCTCTCTAGGATCTGTTTCCCTATCTGCACCTCAACTTCCCTGTCACTATCAGGCGGCCTATAGAAAACACCCAGCAAAGTTATCGACCCTTTTCTGTTCCTAACTTCCACCCACAGAGACTCCGTAGACAGTCCCTCCATGGCATCCACCTTCTCTGCAGCCATGACACTGTCACTGATCAACAGTGCCACTCCGCCACCTCTTTTGCCCCCCTCCCCATCCTTCCTGAAGCATCTGAATCCCGGCACCTGAAGTACCCAGTCCTGTCCCTGAGACATCCAAGTCTCTGTAACGGCCACCACATCACATTCCCAAGCAGCAATCTACGCCCTAAGCTCATCTACTTTGTTCACTACACTCCTGGCGTTAAAACAGACACACCTCAGACCTTCGGTCCAGGCACTTCCCTTCTCCATTACCTGTCTAACCTCCCTCTCATACTGTCTACAGTCCTTCTCTACCTGGGAGCTAACCTCCTCGCTCTCAGTCTTCTCATCTCTATTCCCTCCCCCCAACCTTTCTAGTTTTAAAGCCCCCCCAGTAGCCCTAGCCAATCTTTCCGCCAAGATATTGGTCCCCCTGGGATTCAAGTGCCACCCGTCTTTACTGAACAGGTCACACCTGCCCCTAAAGAGGTCCCAATGATCCAGGAACTGGAATCCCTGCCCTCTGCTCCAGTCCCTCAACCACACATTCACCCTCCACCTCATTCCATTTCTGCTCTCACTCTCCCGCGGCGCAGGCAGCAATCCTGAGATTACTACCTTCCCGTTCCTCTTTCTCAGCTGTCGACCTAATTCCCTATAATCCCTTTTCATGACCCCTTCCCTCTTTCTGCCTATGTCAGCGGTACCTCTATGAACCACAACCTCCAGCTCCTCACCCTCCCCTTTCAGGATGTCTGGGACACGTCCAGAGACATCCCGGATCCCAGCTCCAGGGAGGCAAACCACCATCCGCGACTCCTGTCTGCGTCCGCAAAGATGCCTGTCTGATCCCCTCACTATGGAGTCCCCTGTTAACACTGCCTAGCTGCTCTTTTTCTTACTTTTTCATATTGGGTCAGGCTCAGCTCCAGAGACCTGGCCACTGCTTCCTCCCCGAGGTGAGCTGTCCCCCCCCCCAGCAGTACTCAGACAGGAGTACTTATTTTGAAGGGGGACATCCACCGGGGTGCTCTCTATCACCTGAGCTTTCCCCTTCTTAACAGTTACCCACTTGCCTTCTTCCCGTTGCCCCAGTGTGACCACTTGCCGGTAGCTCCTGTCAATTACCTCCTCATTCTCTCTAATGAGACGAAAGTCCTCGAGCTGCTGTTCCAGTTCCTTAACCTGGTCCCTTAGGGACTGCAGCTCCATGCACCGAGCTCAAATATGGATGTCTGGGAGACCAGGAGCCTCCAGGACCTCCCACATATTGCACTGGCAACAACATACCGGCCTCACACTCATACTTGCCCTTTTTAGAAATACAGAGGAAAAAAGTAATAAAAACTTATGAACTTAGCTTGCCTCACCCTTTTCGCTTAGGCCCTGTGAGTCAAAGCCCTTCCAGCTCACACAAAAAAAAACTTACCTGTTCTCACTCCGAGCCCCCCTCTCTCTCTCTTTTTTAGGTTAGAGGAGGTGGGAGGGTGGAGTACTCTACCAGTGTAGAATATCGGGATTCCTCACCAGTCCAATTTACGGTAAGGAAAAAAAAACTGCCCAAGTCCCTTAGCAAACTACTTCCGGTTTCCGGAATTAAAATAAAAAAAACTAGCAAAGTTAATTTTAAAAATCGCTTTAACTTACCCACAAGCTCTCCTCTTACAAATCACTGCCTCTCTTCAGTGCTCCCAAGGAACAAGGTACAATTGTTGAAACTGGCTGGAAATCCAAACCAGTCCTCAAATAAATTACAACATTCAAAAGGGATATACTTTCAGCTTTCATTCTGTGGCAGAATGAAAAGAGAGAGCTTGAAGGGAGGAAACAAAATATGTGATACACTTACTCTGCTGTAGTCTCCTTTTCATGGTTCTGCAGCTCCCGGAGAAGTTGTTTAACATCCTTCTGGTTCTCAGTTGTCATGTTTATAGTCTGCAAATGTACTCGGTGTTCAGATTTGGATTTAAATTTGCCTGCCTTTTGGCTATTGTTGTTCGACCTGCAGAAAGGGAAATAATTAAAATATCAACATAACCATTGCGACAGAACTTGCCTTTCTAATTAAAGACATGCATTTGAAATCTATACAGCACATGAATTATTTTGAATAGATAATATATTCAAATTCACTCGTGTTCAAAGTAAGAGGAATTGCACTGAGTGACTAAAATGATCCTTGAAAAATTACACAGCATCAGTCTACTTACTATAACCAATAGCATCCAAAAATGGAATTGGACAACAGAAAGAGAGAGGGCAAAACTAATCTTTGCCATTAAAACAAAACAGGCTTATGATGCATCAGCAGCTCATTTTACCCCACTCTTGACTCCCAAGTGGAGACCAATTTCATCCCCAAGGTGTTCTGTTGATTCAGTGGACAATAAAGCATACCCAGCTGAACATTCCATTCTGAAGTACCTGGCAAGAAGTGAAAATGTTTTGAAGAGGAGTCATATTGGCTTTGGAACATTGACCTTGCTGCTCTCTCTACAGATACTGCCAGACTGGCTGAGTTTTTCCAGCACTTTGTTTTTATTTAAGCAAAAATATTTCTTGAATCTTATCTGTAATGAAACCAACATTTCTCATCTTCTTGCCATTTCCCCCAGTATAAAAAACAATTTACACCAAATAACATCCGTTATCCAGTGATTACATTTTCAAACACCACTCATTTTAAAACTCTTCCATTTTAAAAATATTTTCACACTTCAATCTGTAATTATCTTCATACTGTGTCTTTGCCTGCATATGCTGTGGTTGTGAACTGACCTCCATTCACTTGATGAAGTTGGAATTTAATCTGGTGTTGTGAGACTTCTTACTGATTTTAAAAACAAATATTGTTTTCTACAGCATCTACAGTTCCAAAGTATCATTTCTCACAAACTGACATGATCAGAGCAACTTGTGATATGATCGGTGCAACTTGAGGGCCGAAGGGCCTGTTTGTGCTGTAGTGTTCTATGTTCTATGTATGAATTGCTCACAGGCATCCTCGAAGGTCACTTGTTTATCAGCTGATACAAGCAGCACAAGAATCAGTTGGGTTGAATTGTTTCTTTTCAACTTGCGATGAATGATCCGACTCGTTTGGAGCATTTCTTTTACTAGATAGCTGATATCAGTAGCACGGGGAGACATAATTCTAATATGTTCACTAAAAATTGTTTACGACTTAAGAGAAAGGCTCAAATGATACAAACACAAGCAAGTCATTAATCCATATCGGTCATATTCTGTACTTACTTTTGTGTTTTGACCAGATTACCAAATAAGTTGAACTCGCTTTGCTCCTGGAACAGGTCATTGGGATATTTCCTACTTTCACCTCTGGCTGCACTTCCAGTTCCTGCTCTACTTCCAACTCCACCTCTGGCTCCTGTTCTACTTCCAGTACCACCTCTGGTTCCTGCTCTACTTCCCGCTCCACCTCTGGCTCCTGCTCTACTTCCCGCTCCAGCTCTACCTCTACTCCGAGGCCTGGTCGGGAGAGTTGGCTTTTGGGCGAAACTGAAATCATCCCCATCGTCCCATGCTTTTCCTGAGGCTTTCCTGCTTCCTCCTCCTGCACCACCATAATGCTTGTTGAATCTTCCTCCTCCTCGGTTGGGCCTCCTTCCAAAATTCATTTTCTGTGATCACTGTTAAAAAGATAAAACATTTGTTATATATTACAGTTTATAATTATGACCAAATAGTTATCAATTCTGTACATTTATAATACATTGCTACTGAGCTTTAACCAGTGTTCTAGCCAATATTCATCCATCAAAAACATTACTAAAACAGAGATTATTTGGTCATTATCTCATTGTTGCTTGTGGGACATTCCTACACACGACTTGGTTCCTGCAACTCCTACATTAGAACAGTGACTATAGTTCAAAAAGCAGAGTGCCTTCAGTGCACTTGTCCACATTTTTAATGGCAGCAAAATGAAAAAGGAACACTCACAATCAACACAGGAGTTTGTATGACAGGTTATGAATGGATTAACACATTATTCCATGTTCTTAGATTGTTCAACTATGCAAGGTGCTTTATGTTGCCAAATCCATTTCTCATCCTAATGAAGAAGATTGAAGATAAATTAGTAACATCAACCACAATGAAAGCAAAAGTCTGACATTTTTGAAAATGTTTACAAATTCAATCCTCACAATAAACAATTACACTTTAAAGAGCCATTTCTGCCCTTTTGCAAGTCATTCTCAGCCCAAAGATGTGGTTTGTGATTACACACCATGGCCAAAAGCAGAACTGGCAAATTTTCAGTGCTGTTGGCAGAAGAACTAGCACCTCAAGGGGCAATGCTTGTTTATAGGCAGAGGATCTTGGGCATAGGAAACTTGCATTGTCTTTAAGCACATGCAAGGAAGGCAACATCTCATGTAACATTATCCTTAACCATATTGCTCATTGAAATTGAAAACCAGAGGCTCCTAGGAGCAACTAAAGAGAAGTGAAAATGGGCAGAGGACATATCTACCTTCGGGCAAACCATTACAACATCACTGTTACAGATCATCTTGATCATTAACAAATTGCGAGACACTGCTGCACGCAAATCGGTTACCCCGTTTCTAACATCACAGCAGTTCTTCAGAAAAAAAGTACTCAGTCGGCTGAAAAGTGTTTGGAACTTCCTCATCTTTCTCTACACCCTAGCTATGACTGCAACACCATATTCTGCATCCTCTTCTTTCCTCCCCCTCCCATGTACTTTACGTACAGTAAGTTTCGTCTGTATGGCGCACACGAAACAATATTTTTCACTGTATTCCAATATATGTGAATTTAATAGATCAATTCAAAGAACAAAGAACAGTTGCGAAAGGCACTTAATAAATGAGAGTTCTTCCAAGAGGCGAGAGGAATTATCCCAAGTCTACAGCTAATGTGTGTAACGTTGAAACAAAAGAACTGCCTCGACCATAACATACAGTCTAAAGGAGATGTCCCTGCTTCTGCTGTGGTTTTTCCTCCAGATATTTCTCCCCCACACAAAGCATCGGCTGCTTGAAGGATGCCGGCTGCCCCGGAAACGACTTGGTCTTCGAGTTCCGGGGTCAGGTTGGTGGCGCTGGTTACCATGGAGATGTCTCCCATTCCGCCTCCTGGCTTCACTCGGTTAAAACTCCGGCGGCTGTGACCGCCACCGAGCTCTCCACGGTCAGAGCATTTTATAAAGTCAAACCGAGAGCGCGACTTCGGCCTTTAGTGCGGTCCTACCTGTGAAAATGCCGGGTAAGTGCCGCTTGCTCTTCTCCATCGAAGGGCTGCAGGGCACATAAGAATATTGTCAACCACGGGTTACCCAGCCATTATTTATTCAATATTATTTACTTATGATTTATAAATATGAAAGAGTGACAAGGGCGTTATTAAGAGCGGGTTCTAACCGTATCGCCACCCTATCCTGACTAAAATGTCAAAAGTTTTGGAAAAGCAATGGGGCTCTGTGATGATTGACCCGGTGAGTGATCGATGGCCGGCGCCTGGGGGCGGGGTAGTTGAAGTTTGGCGGTCATGGCATCTCCTGGACTGTATCCAGCCGGAGATAGCAACACTTTTGTATAGATCCTTTCAAAGGTATCATTAGCAATGGAGCCCTTGCTGCTAAAGTGGTGGTGAGAACTCCCTTGGAGATGTCAGAAGTAGAGATACAGATCTAGTGCAGGCAATGCGATGGGTGTTCACAAGATGAAAGATAACATTTTGCACAGATTTTCTCCCCCAGAAATAGTTCATATTTGGGGCGGCACAGCAGTTAGCATTGCTGTCTCACAGCATAAGGACCCAGGTTCAATTCCAGCCTCAGTTCACTGTATGTGTGGAGTTTGCCCATTCTCCCTGTGTTTAGGTGAGTTTCGGTCAGGTGCTCCAGTTTCCTCCCACAGTCCAAAAACATGCAGATTACATTGATTGGCAATGGTAAATTGCTCCTTAGTGTGAGGGAAACTGGCAGGGTAAATATGTGAGGATAGGACATGGGTGGAATTGTGTTTGATGTGGATTCGATGGGCTAAATGGCCTCCTGCATTGTAGGAATTCTGTGATTCTATATTTGACAAGAAAGGAAAAGGTAAAGGTAAAAACTGAGACAGTTGAACTAATTTCACGTAACTGTGAAGACACCGGGATATATAATAGAAACCAAACTATCCTGGTAAAACCACTTGGGTACCATACCCAGCCCTTAATTTTAATCCTAGTTGCTAAACCCAATTCCTAATGTTAATCTTAATCTTAGCCACTAAATGTCACAAATGTACAAATATTTCAAAATAGCCATCACACAAAAGTGCGATAATATTCAGGTTCTCTACATTGATCATGTTGCACTCTTGAAGTGATTCAGAACAGTTAAAGGAATGTTAGATATTTCAAAATGGTCATTACAAATGATACAAAGATATTTACGCTATCTACCTAGAACAAGTTATATCTGGGGTACTTCAATACAGGTGTGATACATGTAATATTCACTGTATATATTCAATACAACCTGAGGGGGATCTGTACAATTCCACTCCCCTCAGTTCACTATGGCTGGTAGGTCTTAGACAGCGACTTTTCCCCATTGCCTGCGGTAGTTGCCCCAAGCTTTATGTCTCTCAGAACTTAGTCCTGGGATTTGGAATGTGCCAGTCTGCAGTAATTGGTTGGGGACAACTCCTTGTACTGGAAGACAAACAAAGTTCAGGCAGATCAAAGAGCATCTTTCACTGAGTTGACGACCCTCCAGCAACAGCTGATGTTTGTCTCAGTGTGTCCCTGGGAACAACCTGCTGAGCACAGAGTCCTGCGTCATGGAGCTTGGGATGAACTTCGACATAAACCACCTTATCTCTCTCCTGACTTTCTTTTCAAAGGCGCATTCCACAAGGAGGTGGATAATGGTCTCTTCCCCACTGGTCACCTCAAGAACAATGTGCAGATGGGCTATACTCCAGGCATGTAGGAAGGATCTGATGGGAAGGGCCTTTCTCACTGCCAGCCAAGCTTGTTTGAAAGTTCAGATGATGAGGCATTCTGCCAAATGACTTTGACAGTCTACTCAGGGAATCATCCAACAGACTCCTCCATCTCCTTTTTCCATCAGACCACTGCCTGATGTACTTGTGGTCAGAGGTGTTTCTCTGCATAAATGTTTCCACAAGGGACAGGTGGGATGGTGTGGTCCAACTATTGGAGTAATACGTTCTGATTTGATTTATTATTATCACATGTATTAGTACACTGCAACAAGTATTGTTTCTTGCATGTTATACAGATAAAGCATATCATACATAGAGAAAGAAAAGGAAGAGTGCAGAATGTAGTGTTATAGTAATAGCTCGGGTGTAGAGAAAGATCAACTTAATGTGAGGTAGGTCCATTCAAAAGTCTGACGGCAGCAGAGAACAAGCTGTTCTTGAGTCAGTTGGGCCGTGTCCTCAGACTTTTGTATCTTTTTCCCAACAGAAGAAGGTGGAAGAGAGAATGTCCGAGGTCCATGGAGTGCTTAATTATGCTGGCAGCTTTTCTGAGGCAGCTGGAAGTATAGACAGTGTCAATGAGTTTGAGGCTGGTTTGAGTGATGGACTGGGCGTTGTTCATTACCCTTTGTAGTTTCTTGCAGTCTTGGAAAGAGCAGGAGTCATACCAAGCTGTAATTCAACCAGAAAGAATGCTTATACCAAAAGAAAATGCTGAAAAATCTCAGCAGGTATGGCAGCATCTGTAAGGAGAGAAAAGAGCTGATGTTTTGAGTCCAGATGATCCTTTGTCAAAGCTAAAAAGCATTGAAAGTGGGAGCTATTTATACTGCAGATTAAGGGAATGAAAGATGAGTCATTGCCACAGAAACCAGGGAAAAGATTGCTAATGGCAGTCCATAGAGAGAATAAAGAGTGTGAATGGTCAAACGCAGAGAAACTAAAATCAGAGGGTAAGCTGTGACACATGAAGATGTGGGGGTGGGGGGAGAAGAGAAATGGGTGGGAGAGAAGTAAAATTAAGGGGAAAAGGGAAGCAAAGTAAAGGGAAGGAAAGGGAGGATAAAGTAGGGGGAAAGAGTGGGCAGGGGAAAGAAAAATGAAGGTAGACTAAATAAAAGGTAGAGAACAGTAAAAAAATTAAATAAAATGAAAACAAAGAGGTCGAGGTGGGGTAGAGTTAATCATCTGACGTTGTTGAATTTGATGTTGAGACTGGAAGACTGTAAAGTGCCTAGTCTGAAGATGAGATGCTGTTTCTCCAGTTTGCGCTGAGTTTCATTGGAACATCCCAGGACAGACATGGGAGCAGGATCATGTGTTAAAATGGCAAACAATCAGGATCCTGATGGTGCGCATCCAGAAAGAACGCTTTCTATGGTGCAACTGTAAAAGTTGGTGAGAGTCGTAGTGGATATGTCAAATTTCTTTATTCTTCTGAGAAAGTAGAGGTGTTGGTGAGTTTTCTTAACAATACCATAGGTAAGGAGGGAACCAGGACAGGTTGTTGGTGATCTGATGCCTAAATACTTGAAGTTCCCAGCCATTTCTATTTCAACCCCATTGATGTAGACAGGAGCATGTCCTCCTTTACGCTTCCTGAAGTCAATGATTATCTCCTTTGTTGTGTTGACATTGAGGGAGAGATTATTGTCATCACAGCAGTTCACCAGATTCTCTATCTCTTTCCTATACTCCATCTTGTAATTGTTTGAGATCCAACCCACTACGGTGATGTCATGAGCAAACATGAAAATTGAAGATATTCCATGGAAAATGTATAAAAGCACATATCAGTTGTTAGAGTCTTTGGCATCCTCTCCCACTTCTCTATCTGGCACATTAATGACTACATCAGTGCCATTTCCTGCTCTCAAGCCAAGTGGTGAAATTACATTGACTTTTGCTTCTAATTTCCATTCCTTACTTGTCCTCACACGAACTATTTTTAACTCTTCCCATCCCAGACTTCTGTCTTTATTTCTAGGGTTAGACTCTTGATCAGTATTGACCCAGAAGGAAAGAACAGTTTGGATCAGTATTTTTATTTCCCCATTTTACTGTATTTTCCTTCTGGGTACTGTAAATCTTTTGATTCCCACTGCTACCTTGATTATACCTCCCTTCCCTGACTTCCTGAAAGTATTCTACACTATTCTCCCTATTTCTCTGTCGCCATCGCATCTGTCCTGATGATATTACCTTCCATATTGGTGATTTTAGTATGTCTTCCTTTATCCTCAATTGAGGATTCCACTCCACCATGGTTAACAGTGTAAGGGATGGTAGTGTAATTTTTGAGTCAAGCCATCTGGGGCGGAAACCATGACAGAACCGTTATTGTAACCTAAGGGGTTAAACGCTAAGACCAGCAGGTGATGAAACACATAGAAAAAGAAGAAAAAAACATGAGACTGGCAGGCGCCCGGGGTCTTCAGAAAAGAGATAGGAAAACAAACTAATTTACACCATATAAAATAAATGTGTTAGCAATTTACAGGACAATGAAAAAGAGTTAGCTGAATTGATGAGAGGTAAAACGATTTAAGCCTTAAAAGGGGTGATTGGATTAGAGTTAATGGGATGTCAACAAGGGAGGAGCTCACTCGGTAAAGGGATTAGGAAGTGGTAACCAATGAAGAAAGGAGGGCTGTCCTATTGTTATCTAGAAAAATGTATATAAACTATGATTGTGTAAAGCAAGGTGTGTGTACCCACGGGACGGCACCCTTTCTTGCAAGATCGAATAAACCGACAGTTAGCTGAACTCATCCGTGTCTTTGATTCAAGGGGGGGATCATAAAAGTGAGTATCGGACCGTTTCTCACAACAGGGCCCATTGTGCCTTTCCGATTTCCCTGCTCTTAACCTTTCACCTCGCTTCCCAAACTATAATAAGATTCTCATAGTCCTTGCCTTCCACTCTGCTATCCTTAACATTAAATGAATCATCCTTTGCCATTTCCAACGCCACTAGTGTAATGCCACCACAAAATACATCTTTCCCTCCACTTTCAACATTCCCTCTATGACACCCTCGTTCACTTTAATCACCTCAATAATCCTCACCCCCTCCCATTGCATCTTCTCAAGCAAGTGCAGGAAACAAGACCTGCCATTTTACCTCCACTCCATCTACCATTAAATACTCCTTCCAGATTAAACAGGGATTCACTTGTACCTCTTTCAACTTATAGGGTGTATTCACTATTCATAATGTGGTCTCCTCTGCGCAGGGGAGATCAAACACAAACTGGATAATCACTTTGTGGAACATCTCTGGCAGTCTGCAACCATGACTCTGCTTCTGGTTGTTTGTCATTTAAATTCTCTGCCCTTCTCCCACTGTGACCAATCTCTTCTTGGTTCTAATGAATATCAATGAAACCTAGAGGAACAGCACTGTGCCTTTCGATCAGGCACTTTACAGCTTGCCAGATTTAATATTGAGTTCTGCAATTCCGGATCATTAGCACTGGTCACATTTTTTCCAATAACAGACTGAAGTAATGATTCTGCTGTTGTCACTTACAACTCCTCTAGACTTATCTTTTGATTTACTTTTTGTCCCATTACCACTCTGTTTGGTTTGTACCATCATCCTTTGTCCTTTGATGACTCCTATCTTCCAATGTATCCCAGATATTTACATAAGAACTAGGAGCAGGAGTAGGCCATCTGGCCCCTTGAGGCTGCTCCACCATTCAATAAGATCATGGCTCTTTTCATGGACTCAGCTCCACTTACTCACCCACTCACTTTACCCTTAATTCCTTAACTGTTCAAAAATCTATCTATCTTTGCCCAAAAACATTCAGTGAGGTCGCCTCAACTGCTCACTAGACAGGGAATTCCACAGATTCACAACCCTTTGGGTGAAAAAGTTCCTCCTCAACTCAGTCCTAAATCTGCTCCCTCTTATTCTGAGGCTATGTTCCTTAGTTCTAGTTTCACCCAACAGTGGAAACAATCTCCCTGCTTCTATCTTATCTATTCTCTTTATAATTTTTACATGTTTGTATAAGGTCCCCCCGTATTCTAAATTTCAATGAGTATAATTCCACTCTATTCAGTCTCTCTCATAAACCAACACTCTCAACTCCTGAATCAACCTAGTGAATCTGCTCTGCATCTCCTTCAGTGCCAGTATATCCTTTCTCAAGTAAGGAGACCAAAACTGTACACAGTCTTCTATGTGTGGTCTCACCAGCACCTTATACTGTTGCAACATAACCTCCCTGTTTTTAAAACTCCGTCCCTCTAGCAATGAAGGACAAAATTCCCTTTGCCTTCTTAATTACCTGCTGCACCTGCAAACCAACTTTTTGCAATTCATGCACAAGGACACCCAGGTTCCTCTGCACAGCAGCATGTTGCATTTTTTACCATTTAAACGATAGTCCATTTTGCTGTTATTCCTACCAAAATGGATGACCTTGCACTTACCAACATTGTACTCCATCTGCTAGACCCTTCCCCACTTTCAGTGTCCTCTGGACACTTTGCTCTACCATTCATCTTAACGTCATCTGCGAACTTTGACACACTACACTTGGTCCCCAACTCCAAATCATCTATGTAAATGGTAAACAATTGTGGACCCAACACTGATCCCTGAGACACAGGACTAGTCACTGATCACTAACTAGAAAAGCACCTATTTATCCTCTTTGCTTTCTGTCAGTTAACCAATTCTCTATCTATGCTAATACATTACCATAACGCCATGCACCTTTATATTATGCAGCACACTTTAGTGCAGCACCTTGTTGAATGCCTTCTGGAAATCCAGATAAACCACATTTACTTTTGTTCTCTTCTCTCCACTGCTCCTTTCCTTGTCTCTATGCTTGCTTAAAAACCTATTTCTAATTTTTCCCAGTTTTGATGAAAAATCATCAACTTGAAATGTTAACTTTCAAATTTCCCTCTCCATTAATGTTACCTGACATACTGTCAGATTTTCTGTTTTTATTTCAGATTTCCAGCATATACAGTATTTTACTTTTGTATCAGTTGTCACTTTATACCTAGATAGACCATTTAAGTAACCTTTTTTTATAAATGGCTAAGTTTAAGCAACATTATAAAATTGACAAGCACAAAAAGACCATCTGGTTAAACCAGCCTGCCCATTCCTCATGGCAGGACACTTCTGACAATCCTCCAAATCACTTTAATGTTGCAGCTATGAGGGGTCAAAGAGAGGAAAATACCCACATTCGATATTTACTTATGTGGCTTGCATCATATATACCTTTTGCATGTCGGTGAAAATCACCAAAACTTTTTAACTTCCGCATAAGAGGTTTGTGTGCAAAATGAAAGCACGTGATATTGGGAGCATTATACTGGCATGGACTGATAATTGATTTGCAGACCAGAGAGTAGAAATAAATGAATGTTTTTTGGCAAGCGGCGACTCATGAGGTTTCACGGGGATCAATGTTTGGACATCAGCTATTCATGATATATATAAATGATTTGGAGGTAGGAACCAATACATTCAAGTTTTCTCTGATACAAAACTAGGGAGAATGTGAGTACTGAGGCGGATGTAAAGAGCATTTAAGATGACTTAGACAAGTTGAGTGAGTGGCTAAATATATGATGGATGCAATATAATTGTATACAATTGTGGACCCAACACTGATCCCTGAGACACAGCACTAGTCACTGATCACCAGCCAGAAAAGCACCTATTTATCCTCTTTGCTTTCTGTTAGTTAACCAATCCTCTATCCATGCTAATACATTACCGTAACGCCATGCACCGTTATGTGTGAAGTTGTCCACTTCGATAGGAAAAACAAGAAGGCAGAGCATTATTTAAATGGTGATGGTTTGGGAAATACTGATGTACAAAGGAAGCTAGATGTCCTTGTGCAGTCATTAAAAGAAAGCTTGTAGGTGCAACAAGTAGTTAGGAAGGCAGATGGAATGTTGACCTTTGTTGCAAGAGCACTTAAGTACAGGAGCAAGGCTGTCTTACTGAACTTGTACAAGGTCTAGGTGAGACCGCATCTGGAGCACTGTGTGCCATCTTCATCTCCTTACGTAAGAATGGATATACATGCCATAGTGGAAGTGTAGCAAAGGCTCACCAGACTGATTCTGGGGATGACAGGATTGTCATATGAGGAGAGATTGGGTTGATTAGGCCTGTATTCTCTAGGGTTTAGAGGAGTGAGAGGGAATCACATTGAAACATATAAAAGTCTGACAAGACTGGACAGACTGGATGTCGGGATGAGTTTCCCCTGACTGGGGTCATGGAACAAGGGATCATGTCTTAGGATATGGGGTTGGCCATTTAAGATTGGGATGAGGAGAAATTGCTTCACTCAGAGGGTAGTGAACCTGTGAAAAAGGCAGTGGAGGCCAAGTCACTGAATATATTAAAGAAGGAAATAAATTTTGAGATATTAAAGGTGTCAAGGGATGGTGGGGGAGAGTGGGAATATGGCATTGAGATGGAGATGAGCCTGATCATATTGAATGGAAGAGCAGTCTTCAGAGACTGAATGGCCAACTCCAACTCCTGTTTTCTATGTTTAATGTAATGGTGGGTGCCATGCAGACAGGGCATGGAGATTTCAGGGGAGGTTGGATGCACAAAACCAAAAAATAAAGTTAGTGTGTCAGATTCTCTGATTTTCAGTTGATGGAATTGTTACGTTCTTCCTTCTGGGAAATGGCTTGGAAAATTATACTATGATTTGGCAAAGTCAGTACAATTTATGAAAAGGAAATTGTTTTTGACAAATGATGTGTGGGTTAAGTTGATTGGCCATGCTAAATTGCCCCTTAGTGTTGTGAGGATTAGCGGGGTAAATGTGTGGAGTTTACGGGGATAGTTCCTGGGTGGAATTGTTATCGTGGCAGGCTCACTGGGCTGAATAGCCTCTTCCTTTACTGTAAGATTCTATGATCTAAATCTACTGTTTTTTCAGATTTTTTTATGAGGTGATTTGACAGGATGGATGCTAAAAGGCTGTTTTCCAAAATGGAGAATATAGTTTTAAACTAAAGGGTTGGCTGAGATGTGAAAAAATTTCTTCACGGAATTGTTTAACCCAAAGGGCTGGAGATGCTCAGTTGATGAGTATACTCATCAAGTATAGGATGAGGGCGGAATTGGCTAATGTAGACTGGGAGCGCAGACTAGTTGGTAGGACAGCTGAGGAACAGTGGAAGATTTTTAAGGAGATTTTTCTCAGTACTCAGCAAAAATATACTCCATTGGAAAAAGAAGGAATGTAAGAAAAGGGTTAACCAGCTGTGGATAACTAAGGAAATAAAGGAGAGTATCAAATTAAAAACCAATGCGTACAGAGTGGCCAAAACTAGTGGGGAACGAGAAGATTGGGAAAGCTTTAAAGAAACAAAAGAACTACTAAGAAAGTGATAAAGAAGGGAAAGATAGATTATGAAACTAAACTAGCACAAAATATAAAAACTGATAGTAAAAGTTTTTACAAATTTATAAAAAGGAAAAGAGTGGCTAAAGTAAATATTGGACCCTTAGAAGACGAGAAGGGGGATTTAATAATGGGAAACGAGGAACTGGCCGAGGCCTTAAACAAGTTTTTTGTCGGTCTTCACGGTAGAGGACACAAATAGCTTACCGATAATTGACAGTCAAGGGACTGTAGGGGGTGAGGACCTTAAAACGATTACTATTACTAAAGAGGTAGTGCTTGGTAAGCTAAAGGGACTAAAGGTAGACAAGTCCCTGGGCCCAGATGGAATGCATCCCAGGGTATTAAAAGAAGTAATAGCAGATGCGTTAGTTGTAATTTATCAAAATTTGCTGGATTCTTGAGATGCCAGCTGATTGGAAAACAACTAATGTAACGCCACTGTTTAAAAAAGGAGGTAGACAAAAGGCAGGTAACTACAGGCCAGTTAGCTTAACGTCCGTAGTTGGGAAAATGCTGGAATCCATCACTAAAGAAGAAATAGCAGGACACCTGGAAAAGGATGGTTCAATTAAGCAGACGCAGCATGGATTCATGAAGGGAAAGTCATGTTTGACGAATTTACTGGATTTTTATGAAGATGTAACAAGTGCGGTTGACAGAGGTGAACCAGTGGATGTGGTGTTTTTAGATTTCCAGAAGGCGTTCGATAAGGTGCCTCTCAAAAGGTTGCTGCATAAGATTAAGGTACACGGAGTTGGGAGTAAAGTGTTAGCGTGAATTGAGGATTGGCTATCTAATAGGAAGCACAGAGTTGGAATAAATGGGTGCTTTTCCAGTTGGCAGTTGGTGACTAGTGGCGTGCCACAGGGGACCGGTGCTGGGGCCTCAACTGTTTACCATATACATAGATGATCTAGAGGAGGGGACCAAGTGTAGGGTAAAAAAGTTTGTGGATGACACAAAGATGAGTGGGAAAGCAAATTGCAAGGAGGACACGGAAAGTCTGCAGAGAGATTTGGATAGGCTAAGTGAGTAGGCAAGGATCTCGCAGATGAAGTATAACGTTGGCAAGT
Organism: Carcharhinus amblyrhynchos; assembly: GCF_965287045.1. Lineage (NCBI taxonomy): Eukaryota > Metazoa > Chordata > Chondrichthyes > Carcharhiniformes > Carcharhinidae > Carcharhinus > Carcharhinus amblyrhynchos. The sequence continues at coordinate 19,564,609 of NC_137335.1, forward strand.
GTGAGGTTACCCACTTTGGAAGGAATAATAGTAAAATGGACTATAAATGGTTAAAAATTACAACATGCAGTGGGTGCAGTGGGACCTGAGGGTCCTTATGCATGAATCGCAAAAACTCAGTTTGCAGGTGCAGCAGGTATTCAAGAAGACAAATGGAATATTGGCCTTTATCGTGAGGGGGATAGAATATAAGAGCAGGAAGGTTTTGCTGCAATTGTACAAGGTAGTGGTGAGGCTGCAACTAGAGTACTGTGTGCAATTTTAGTCCCCTTATTTGCAAAAGGATATATTGGCCTTGGAGGGAGTACAGAAAAGGTTCACCAGGTTGATTCTGGAGATGAGGGGGTCAGCTTATGAGGAGAGATTGAGTAGATTGGGCCTGTACTCGTTGGAGTTTAGAAGGCTGAGGGGAGATCTTATAGAGACATATAAGATAATGAAGACGCTAGACAGGGTAGAAGCAGAGATTATTTCCACTTAAAGGAAACAAGAACTAGAGGGCACAGCCTCAAAATAAGGGGGAGTCAATTTAGAATAGAGTTGAGGAGGAACTTCTTCTCTCAGAGGGTACTGAATCTTTAGAATTCTTTGCCCATTGAAGCAGTGGAGGCTCCCTCGTTAAATCTGTTTAAGTCACAGTTAGATAGATTTCTGACCAATAAGGGAATTAAGAGTTATGGGGAGCAGGTGGGTAAGTGGAACTGAACAACTATCAGATCAACCATGATCTTATTGAATGGCGGGGGAGGCTCGAGAGGCTAGATGGCCTACATTTCTTATGTTCTCAAGACTGAAATAAATTTTTGGGCATGCAGGGAGTCACAGAATATGTATTTAGGGAAGGAAAATGGAATTGATGTTCAGGTGTGATCTTATTGAACAGTGGTGCAGACTCAGTGAACTGCATGGTTACTGCTGCTACTAAGTTCTTAAGTAACATGAACTGTAATGAATGATTGAGAACAATTATATTGTTAAAGATCCAAATATATTGTAAATAGCTTTCATTAGGCCTGTGGTTTTGACTGGATAAAATCAATTGTTTTATACTTCTTGGGGCAACTTTATGAAGGCGACAGGGGTCTTGGCTGCTAATGAGACTTGCATTGCCTCCTTTCACAATTAAGAGGCTGACGGTTCTTTTGCTCAGAAGCACCTCCCAAGAGGCTGTTGCTGGAATTCCCCCATCAAATGTCCAGGATTATGGAGTGACCCAGACCACCCAGAAGGAAAAAGCAGTAAAATGGGGAAATATGAATGTTGGTCAAAACTGGACATGTGTACTTTAAAATGGAACTCCAGTAAAATGGAAATAAGAATACTAGAATCAAAAGTTATGAAGGTCAGGCAGGAAAGTGGAGGTAAGACTACAGTCAGGTCAGTCATGAGCTTATTGAAAGGTGCAGCAGGCTCTATGGGCTAAATGGCTCACTCCTGTTCCTAGTTCTTATCTTAATTATCCATCCATTACAGTGGGGCAGCTAGACCATCCTCGGGCTTTCTGTCATGGACTTAATGGAGTGGAGACAGGAAGGTGGCAGAGTACCTACCTGCCACTATCCTACGTGATTAAATGCTTTCCCCACCACCAATCCTACCAAAGGACAAAACATAAAATCCAGCCCCTTGTGCAAAGGTATTGGTGTCTGTATTCCCAGTTGTCACTAACTTCCATGCTTGCTATCTTATAGTGAAACCAAGAAAGAAAACGCAATCCATGGAAAAAACAGGTAAGTCTTCTTCACAACCTCTTGCTGTCATTTGAAATTTATTTAAATACCTTTCTTTATAAAAGTGGAGAATTATTTGTTATTCATCCCGACTCAGAAAACGTGAGCATTTCAGGCTAGTTAAATTAATTAGATGAACTGTTATTTATTTAACTGTTATTAATCTTTTTAAATTTTCACAGAATTTAAAGTACTTAGATACGAGGGGCAGTATTTTATGTTCCCCTGCTGGCAGGTTTGTAGCTGGAGGTTCTTGCCCTCCCAGATCTCGCCACAGTTTTACGGTGGGATGGGTCTGACTGAGGCCCCACTCCCACCTCCTTCCCCTGTGCTCTTGCCCCAATTGAGACCTTTTAATAAATCACTTAATGGCCATTATCCACCCAGCCTCAATTTTAAGGCTGAAGGGAAGAGTTCAAGGGCAACTAGGGAGCCCGAAAAGTGACCCTACTCAGGTCTCAGATGGGATGGGTGGCGGTGTGGCCACCTTTTAATATTGGATGCCTGCAACCCCACCCATAAAGGTCTGGCCATTGCAAATGCTTCCTCCCCCCTGACTCCTACCCGCCCCTGCTCACCCCACCAGGCCTCACTCCTCTTGCCACCTTGGGACCCTCAAATTTACCTGGTCCTAGACTTCAAGGACCTAGACTCTGGGGATTGCTTGCAGTCCCAGTTCTGGGAACTGCAGCTTCTGGTGAGCTGGAACTAGACCTGCTGGCCAATCAGATTGGCCAACTGCTCTCCAAGGTGGGATTTCCTCCTGGGTAAGGGGTGAAAGCTCCACCTCTAGATGTTTGCAGCACAAAATGGGGCGATGGTGGCAATCCACAAGTCCGCGCTCAAGGGTCATAGGTTCAAATCTCATCCTGGCAGTTGATGGGATATAAATTCGGTTAATAAATCTGAAATCTTGGTACCATAATGTTAGTCATGACAACTGTTATCAATCATTGTAAAACTCTGGTTCTCTAATATCCTTTAGGGAAGGAAATCTGCCATCCTCAACCTGCCTGGCCTACATGAGGTAGTTGACTCTTAACTCCCCTTTAAAATGGTCTAGAGAGCTACTGGATTCAAGGGCAATTAAGAAGGATAACAAATGTTGGCCTTGTCAGTAACACCCAAATTCCATGAAAGATTTTTAAAAATTGCCAGTCTTACATACCTGTCAGGCTATATGGATGACGAGAAACTAAAATAGAATAATTCACATGGGCCCATCTGAGCTGAGTTTATGAGAGTCAGGGGAGTTTAGTGAAAGCTTATATTTAATATTTGATCTCAATAGCCACGCTTGTGCAAAAAGTAGACAAGTATTCCATTCTTCTATATTGTTATTTACAGTTTGTTCAGTACAAAAATATAAATTTAGATGAAGATGTTTAACTACTTTGTAACTATGATTCAACTTTCTGCAGTTGAACATCAGGAAAAGCAATCTTCTTAGAATACTGCTAAAAGCTTCCTGCCTTTACCGAGCTCTTAATGCCATTCCTTTTGCCATTTGCTCACTTCGGTTGAAGCAGATGGTGCTCAATTTTGCTGCTTTGCTTGACATACGTTAAATTGTTGGAGAAACACGTTGGTTTGTTCTGGCCTTATTCATTCCTATGATTCAAAATCAAACGTCAAAACCTTTGTCACTTCTTCTTTCATAATATTGTCAGTCTTTACCCTGACTTCAACCACATCATACTTTCATTACCTCATCTTTATTTCTGGAGCACCCTCATTAGCTGCTTCCCAAGCTTTTCCATGTTCAAATTTCTGTCTGGTCCAAAACCTCACCACTCACATTCTGTCTTACGCCAAGCCCCACTAATCCATCACTTTTACCCTTACCAACTTGCAATGGCTATTCTTTCTCTCAATGATCCAAATTCTTGTCTTTATTTCTAAATCCCTCAAAAGCTTCAATCCCATTTTACCACTTCTACTTTGTAAAAACAAATAATAACTTCAAGTTGGTACTTCTCTCTGCCAGCAAATTCGCAAGATTGAGCCATTTCACTCCAAGGTGCAATATAACTAGTGTCAGTACGAATGGTACAAACCCATGACTCCATTGCACCAGCACTACATAAGGTTAAAACATTCTTGTTTTTGGCTGTTACTCCAAACAAAAGAGTTGTTAAATTTAGCCAGTGAGCAAATGAGGTTTATGCAGACTATGAAAGTCACAAGTTCAAAGCCTGGTAAACATGTTTATAAAGAACAGATTTACAGTATTTTTTACACACAATGTACAGAGGAAATATTCTTCCCCTCATCCACACCAACCCAAATTATTTATATGGAAAATGCAGATTTTTGATGTGCAAGACATATGGGTTTAAAGAGTGATATCAGTGCAAAACATGGATGGTTGATTGACAAAATGCAGTCTTATCTTTAATTAATGTAATATCAAAATCTGAATAAGATGCTAACTTCTACGGCTAGGCAAGTACAAATTATAACCAATCACAATTTTCCTTATCTTTCTTAGTTCCTGATGTTTTAACTGTTCACGTCATCTTTCCCAATGAAGAAAGATATGGTAAGTCAATAATGTGTGCTCAAATGTAGTTGACATCAGTAACGCACAATTCCATGCTGTGCAAAAATGTTCTTCCACCAGATTGTTTTTTTTCCTGATTCCCTTCCCCAGTTGTCAGTGTGTCTTTTGCACCTGCTGAAATCAGTATACTTGTTTTTGTCACATGCCTTTTGCTACAATGTGACTTTACAACAAACAGGGATTACAAAGGTTCTCCTAAATTTCTGCACAGATTATACTCAATGATGTTCTAATATAATTTTAAATTAGAGCTATATTGGGTTCAAAATACTTAGCAGAGGATCTTACTTCACAGCAATTGAAATTTACACATTTTTAAAAGTGATACGGTTGCACTTGATGTGCTTGGTGCTAAAAATGAATCATTTCAGCAGGAGGTTAAACTCTAGATGTTCATCATATTCATCCAATTTACTTTGCAGCCTGTGAATTCAGTAGTTTATTTAAGATCTGCTCTACTCCTGGTTTAGAAAAAAGGTATATGGTACAAAATGGGTAACAGTATGACTGGCAGTTTATTTCACCAGCTAGCTAGGAAAGATAACATGACTGACAATTGTGATTATAAGTGAGTTATGTAGTTCCCCTTCCTAAATTGATGAAGCTGAAAGATCAGTATTATCCATTATATACCCTGTACATACATGCATGAGGATAATTATAAAATAAATGTAATTGATTTAAGCACCAGCACTCCCACTATCACATGAGCTGCCTTTCATTTATTTCTATAGTTGATTGATCATTTTCTATGAAGAGATTAAGTATAGAAAACATGAGGTTGTATTCATGTTAGTGTGAAAATTGAATCGCTGATTGATCACAGACTTATTTTTAAAAACTGTACAAAATAAATATTTTGCCTGGAATAGGAGTCATTTTAAATCTTCAGTTTAACTCAGCTGCTGGTGTTAGAGCACAACAATCTCAATTCAGCACAATGGTGGTTATTCATGTCAGAGTACACAGTTCTTTTCAAGATCTACTCAACTGGAGAGAAATGCTGAACATTGGAAGGCATCAATGAAAAGAAAAATGACAGAGGATCAGGATCAGCAGCAAGGTGCGAAAAGTTTTGCCAGTAATGATGGATGGAGGAGTCCAGTTCAAACATTGGTGAGACTTGATGTTGCAGGCCCATTGTGGGGTGGCTTCCAAGGAGCTAGGGGCTTTCTCTGTAGAACTTTAATCAATCCCTGCAGGCCCTTATAACAATCATACCAAATATAGATGCTAACATTTCTGCCACCTTAAACAGGATGACAGATACATTAGCAATGGTCTTACACTGATCAGCTCTAAGCTGTTTTACCCTAGAGACAGGAGTGGATTCTTAGGGATAGGATGTATGAGCACTTAGAGCAATGCGATCTTGTTAGGGATATGCAGCATGGCTTTGTAAAGGGGAAGTCTTGCCTTACGAATCTGGTAGAATTTTTTGAGGAGGTTACAAAAACAGTCGACGAAGGACGGGCTGTTGATGTCGTCTATATGGATTTCAGTAAGGCGTTTGATAAAGTCTCTCATGGTAGGTTGGTTGAAAAGGTTAAGGCTCATGGAATACAAGGCCAGGTATCTAGATGGGTTGAGAACTGGCTTGGTAAGAGGAGACAGAGTAGTAGTGGAAGGGTCCTTTTCTAGCTGGAGGTCTGTCACTAGAGGTGTGCCGCAGGGCTCAGTACTTCGACCTCTTCTTTTTGTAGTATATATAAATGACTTGGAAGAGGGAGTAAGTGGTGTGATCAGCAAATTTGCAGATGACACTAAGATGGCTGGATTGGCGGGCAGTGAGGAGCATTGTCTGGCAATACAACGGGATAATGATAGGCTGGTATATTGGGCAGATATATGGCAAACGGAGTTTAATCCTGATAAGTGTGAGGTGATGCATTTTGGCCGAAATAATGTAGGGGGGAGTTATATGATAAAGGGTAGACCTATAAAGAGTATAGGAAGGCAGCGGGACCTGGGGATGCAAGTGCACAAGTCTTTGAAGGTGGCAGTACAAGTGGAGAAGGCTGTGAAGAAAGCCTATGGTATGTTAGCCTTTATAGGAAGGGGTATAGAGTATAAGAGCTGGAGTCTAATGTTGCAGTTGTATAGAACGTTGGTTAGGCCGCATTAAGAACATAAGAACATAAGAAATAGGAGCAGGAGTAGGCCATCTAGCCCTTCGAGCCTGTCCCGCCATTCAATAAGATCATGGCTGATCTGAAGTAGATCAGTTCCACTTTCCCGCTTTCTCCTCATAACCCTTAATTCCCTTGTCTGTCAAAAACCCATCTACCCGTGACTTAAATATATTTAGCGAGGTAGCCTCCACCACTTCAATGGGCAGAGAATTCCAGAGATTCACCACCCTTTGAGTGAAGAAGCTCCTCCTCCACTCCGTTCTAAACTGCCTCCCTCTTATCTTGAGGCTGTGCCCTCTAGACCTGCTATCCTTTCTAAGCGGGAAGAATCTCTCTACCTCTACCCTATCCATCCCTTTCATTATCTTATACGTCTCTATAAGATCCCCCCTCATCCTTCTAAACTCCAACGAGTACAGACCCAGTCTATTTAGTATGTCTTCTTAGTCCAACCCCCTCATCTCCGGTATCAGCGTATGGAGCATTTGGAGTACTGCGTCCAGTTCAGGTCGCCTTACTACCGGAAAGACGTGGAGACCCTGGAGAGAGTGCAGAGGAGATTTACCAGGATGCTGCCTGGTGTGGAAGGACTGGGTTATGAGGAAAGATTGAGCAAATTGGGGCTGTTTTCCCTTGAAAGACGGCAACTGAGGGAAGATCTAATAGAGGTATATAAGATTATGAAGGGTATAGATAGAGTAAACAGTCATAAGCTTTTTCCTACGTTAGAAACGCACAGTACGAGGGGCCACGGGCTTAGGGTGAGGGGGGCGAGGTATAACACGGATGTTAGAGGGAGGTTTTGCACACAGAGGGTAGTGGGGGTATGGAATGCTCTGCCAAGCAAGGTGGTGGAGGCAGGCACGCTGGAGTTGCTTAAGAATTGCTTAGATGGGCACATGAGTGGGTTGGAGATGGAGGGATATGGGAGATTGTTTTAAGTAAGGTTCATTAGCCTTGGGATGTCCCTGGTAATGTATAAGGATGTGGAATGATACTAATGTTTTTCTCTTTTAATTCACAGGTTTTAAGTCAGTCTGCCTTGTTATCCAACGAGGGGCATACACGCGATGGGTCGTACAAGGGCTGCTCTTGGATGTTTGAGAATAGCCTAGTACTTCATGTCGTTTGTGTACACTTAAACTGGACCAGGTGCTGGGCAACACGACAGCTCAGTGAATATCACTGTTTGCTGTGCAGACACATGGATTTGGGCCAGTGTCTGCGGGAGTTTGCGCATTCTCCCCGTGCTTGCGTGGGTTTTCTCCGGGTGCTCCGGTTTCCTCCCACACCCCAAAGATGTGCTATTAGGCTGATTGGAGGTAATAAATTGTTCCTAAATTAGTTTTCCCTCAATGTGGAATGCCATAAGCATAGATAAGCGTCATGGGTGGAGGGGGGACTGGTAATGTTAAGATGGTGGTGCAGGCTCGTTGGGCCGAAGGGCCAGTGGGGAAGGAATTGAAGCATTGTGGATATGTTTTGATAGAACCAGAACCTGCGCAGATGGCAAGGCAGCATCATGTTTTAGTGATCCGTCCCTGGAGATAATCTGTAGGCTGTATGGACCCATAGGAATATTCCCAGGCTGTTTTTGTTCTTTGTTCTTTGAGTGTCATGCTATCAGCAGCAGGTAAGATTAAGGAGAATCCCAAGGCCTTCTACAAATACGTAAAAAGTAAAAGGAGGGGAATGATCATGAAAAAGAACATGAAAGTGGGAACTTTACTCAAAGCACTGCTATCTCTTAGTACACCCACCATCCCTTCAAGCAGTATCTGCCAAGATACCTTCTCTCCCAATAGCGCAATTTTTCCCTGCAGAGGTGCAGGTGGGACAGACTTTGGCGAGGTATCAAGATCCAATGGCTGTCAGCCATTAGCATACAAAAGTTAGACCAATCTCAGAGCAGTCTGTCATGGCTTTTGCTTCAGCCATTGGGTTGCACCAAAGAACAAAGAACAAAAAAAATTACAGCACAGGGACAGGTCCTTCAGCCCTCCATGCCTGCACTGACCATGCAGCCCAACTGAACTAAAATTCCCTACACTTTAGTGGACCATATCCCTCTATTCCTATCCTATTCACATATTTGACCAGACGCCCCTTAAAACTCACTATCATATCTGCTTTCATTACCTTCCCTCGTAGTGAATTCCAGGCACCCAGCACCCTCTGTGTAAAAAAAAACTTGCCTTGTACATCTCCCTTTATCCTTGCCCCTCACACCTTAAACTTATGCCCTCAAGAAATAGACTGCTCCATCCTGGGAAAAACTTATGACTATCCATGCTGTCCATGCGCCTGATAATCTTGTAGACTTCTATCAGGTCACCCCTCAACCTCCGTTGTTCCAGTGAGAACAAACCAAGTTTCTCCAACCTCTCATCTTGGCTAATGCCCTCCATACCAGGCAACATCCTGGTGAATCTTTTCTGTCCTCTCGCCAAAGCCTCCACATCATTTTGGTAATGTGGCGACCAGAATTGAACACTATATTCCAAGTCCAGCCTAACAAAGCTGCAACATGACTTGCCAATTTTTAAACTCAATGTCCCGTTCAATGAAGGCAAGCATGCCATATGCTTTCTTGACTACCTTCTCCATCTGCATTGCCACTTTCAATGACCTGTGTACCTGTACACCCAGATCCCTCTGCCTGTCAATACTCTTAAAGGTTCTGCCATTTACTGTATATTGCCTATCTTTATTAAACCTTCCAAAATGCATTCCCTCACATTTGTCCATTTAGAATGCTAGAGAGAGTAAAGGAAAAGCTCTGTAGTTTACTAAGTATGTACTGAAGTGTGTTTATGAAAATATTTTGTTTGTATCTCTTAACTAAATTAAAGTTTCTATAGTTGATTATGAATTGAAACTTGTGCCTTTTTTCACCATATTTTGGTTATTCCAGTTCAGATATAATGAACTCTGAATCTTGATAAGTTGCAGACTGAAATACATTTAGGATGTTTTCATGTCACGCAGGATAGCAGAAAACGCTTAGTTACTATGAAATTGCATTCAGGCTGAACCATTGTTCAATATTTATTTACAAATAAAATTATGGCTGGATCTTAACTTGCAGATCCACTCAGTGGGGAAGGAATTGAAGCATTGTGGATATGTTTTGATAGAACCAGAACCTGCGCAGATGGCAAGGCAGCATCATGTTTTAGTGATTTGTCCCTGGAGATAATCTGTAGGCTGTATGGACCCATAGGAATATTCTGACAGGGTAAAGAAGGCCATCTCGGAAAAACAAGGAAGAATGACTGCAAGTGGCAGAGAAGGTTAGTGGCAGAGAAGGTTAGTGGCAGAGAAGGTTAGTGGCAGAGAAGGTTAGTGGCAGAGAAGGTTAGTGGCAGAGAAGGTTAGTGGCAGAGAAGGTTAGTGGCAGAGAAGGTTAGTGGCAGAGAAGGTTAGTGGCAGAGAAGGTTAGTGGCAGAGAAGGTTAGTGGCAGAGAAGGTTAGTGGCAGAGAAGGTTAGTGGCAGAGAAGGTTAGTGGCAGAGAAGGTTAGTGGCAGAGAAGGTTAGTGGCAGAGAAGGTTAGTGGCAGAGAAGGTTAGTGGCAGAGAAGGTTAGTGGCAGAGAAGGTTAGTGGCAGAGAAGGTTAGTGGCAGAGAAGGTTAGTGGCAGAGAAGGTTAGTGGCAGAGAAGGTTAGTGGCAGAGAAGGTTAGTGGCAGAGAAGGTTAGTGGCAGAGAAGGTTAGTGGCAGAGAAGGTTAGTGGCAGAGAAGGTTAGTGGCAGAGAAGGTTAGTGGCAGAGAAGGTTAGTGGCAGAGAAGGTTAGTGGCAGAGAAGGTTAGTGGCAGAGAAGGTTAGTGGCAGAGAAGGTTAGTGGCAGAGAAGGTTAGTGGCAGAGAAGGTTAGTGGCAGAGAAGGTTAGTGGCAGAGAAGGTTAGTGGCAGAGAAGGTTAGTGGCAGAGAAGGTTAGTGGCAGAGAAGGTTAGTGGCAGAGAAGGTTAGTGGCAGAGAAGGTTAGTGGCAGAGAAGGTTAGTGGCAGAGAAGGTTAGTGGCAGAGAAGGTTAGTGGCAGAGAAGGTTAGTGGCAGAGAAGGTTAGTGGCAGAGAAGGTTAGTGGCAGAGAAGGTTAGTGGCAGAGAAGGTTAGTGGCAGAGAAGGTTAGTGGCAGAGAAGGTTAGTGGCAGAGAAGGTTAGTGGCAGAGAAGGTTAGTGGCAGAGAAGGTTAGTGGCAGAGAAGGTTAGTGGCAGAGAAGGTTAGTGGCAGAGAAGGTTAGTGGCAGAGAAGGTTAGTGGCAGAGAAGGTTAGTGGCAGAGAAGGTTAGTGGCAGAGAAGGTTAGTGGCAGAGAAGGTTAGTGGCAGAGAAGGTTAGTGGCAGAGAAGGTTAGTGGCAGAGAAGGTTAGTGGCAGAGAAGGTTAGTGGCAGAGAAGGTTAGTGGCAGAGAAGGTTAGTGGCAGAGAAGGTTAGTGGCAGAGAAGGTTAGTGGCAGAGAAGGTTAGTGGCAGAGAAGGTTAGTGGCAGAGAAGGTTAGTGGCAGAGAAGGTTAGTGGCAGAGAAGGTTAGTGGCAGAGAAGGTTAGTGGCAGAGAAGGTTAGTGGCAGAGAAGGTTAGTGGCAGAGAAGGTTAGTGGCAGAGAAGGTTAGTGGCAGAGAAGGTTAGTGGCAGAGAAGGTTAGTGGCAGAGAAGGTTAGTGGCAGAGAAGGTTAGTGGCAGAGAAGGTTAGTGGCAGAGAAGGTTAGTGGCAGAGAAGGTTAGTGGCAGAGAAGGTTAGTGGCAGAGAAGGTTAGTGGCAGAGAAGGTTAGTGGCAGAGAAGGTTAGTGGCAGAGAAGGTTAGTGGCAGAGAAGGTTAGTGGCAGAGAAGGTTAGTGGCAGAGAAGGTTAGTGGCAGAGAAGGTTAGTGGCAGAGAAGGTTAGTGGCAGAGAAGGTTAGTGGCAGAGAAGGTTAGTGGCAGAGAAGGTTAGTGGCAGAGAAGGTTAGTGGCAGAGAAGGTTAGTGGCAGAGAAGGTTAGTGGCAGAGAAGGTTAGTGGCAGAGAAGGTTAGTGGCAGAGAAGGTTAGTGGCAGAGAAGGTTAGTGGCAGAGAAGGTTAGTGGCAGAGAAGGTTAGTGGCAGAGAAGGTTAGTGGCAGAGAAGGTTAGTGGCAGAGAAGGTTAGTGGCAGAGAAGGTTAGTGGCAGAGAAGGTTAGTGGCAGAGAAGGTTAGTGGCAGAGAAGGTTAGTGGCAGAGAAGGTTAGTGGCAGAGAAGGTTAGTGGCAGAGAAGGTTAGTGGCAGAGAAGGTTAGTGGCAGAGAAGGTTAGTGGCAGAGAAGGTTAGTGGCAGAGAAGGTTAGTGGCAGAGAAGGTTAGTGGCAGAGAAGGTTAGTGGCAGAGAAGGTTAGTGGCAGAGAAGGTTAGTGGCAGAGAAGGTTAGTGGCAGAGAAGGTTAGTGGCAGAGAAGGTTAGTGGCAGAGAAGGTTAGTGGCAGAGAAGGTTAGTGGCAGAGAAGGTTAGTGGCAGAGAAGGTTAGTGGCAGAGAAGGTTAGTGGCAGAGAAGGTTAGTGGCAGAGAAGGTTAGTGGCAGAGAAGGTTAGTGGCAGAGAAGGTTAGTGGCAGAGAAGGTTAGTGGCAGAGAAGGTTAGTGGCAGAGAAGGTTAGTGGCAGAGAAGGTTAGTGGCAGAGAAGGTTAGTGGCAGAGAAGGTTAGTGGCAGAGAAGGTTAGTGGCAGAGAAGGTTAGTGGCAGAGAAGGTTAGTGGCAGAGAAGGTTAGTGGCAGAGAAGGTTAGTGGCAGAGAAGGTTAGTGGCAGAGAAGGTTAGTGGCAGAGAAGGTTAGTGGCAGAGAAGGTTAGTGGCAGAGAAGGTTAGTGGCAGAGAAGGTTAGTGGCAGAGAAGGTTAGTGGCAGAGAAGGTTAGTGGCAGAGAAGGTTAGTGGCAGAGAAGGTTAGTGGCAGAGAAGGTTAGTGGCAGAGAAGGTTAGTGGCAGAGAAGGTTAGTGGCAGAGAAGGTTAGTGGCAGAGAAGGTTAGTGGCAGAGAAGGTTAGTGGCAGAGAAGGTTAGTGGCAGAGAAGGTTAGTGGCAGAGAAGGTTAGTGGCAGAGAAGGTTAGTGGCAGAGAAGGTTAGTGGCAGAGAAGGTTAGTGGCAGAGAAGGTTAGTGGCAGAGAAGGTTAGTGGCAGAGAAGGTTAGTGGCAGAGAAGGTTAGTGGCAGAGAAGGTTAGTGGCAGAGAAGGTTAGTGGCAGAGAAGGTTAGTGGCAGAGAAGGTTAGTGGCAGAGAAGGTTAGTGGCAGAGAAGGTTAGTGGCAGAGAAGGTTAGTGGCAGAGAAGGTTAGTGGCAGAGAAGGTTAGTGGCAGAGAAGGTTAGTGGCAGAGAAGGTTAGTGGCAGAGAAGGTTAGTGGCAGAGAAGGTTAGTGGCAGAGAAGGTTAGTGGCAGAGAAGGTTAGTGGCAGAGAAGGTTAGTGGCAGAGAAGGTTAGTGGCAGAGAAGGTTAGTGGCAGAGAAGGTTAGTGGCAGAGAAGGTTAGTGGCAGAGAAGGTTAGTGGCAGAGAAGGTTAGTGGCAGAGAAGGTTAGTGGCAGAGAAGGTTAGTGGCAGAGAAGGTTAGTGGCAGAGAAGGTTAGTGGCAGAGAAGGTTAGTGGCAGAGAAGGTTAGTGGCAGAGAAGGTTAGTGGCAGAGAAGGTTAGTGGCAGAGAAGGTTAGTGGCAGAGAAGGTTAGTGGCAGAGAAGGTTAGTGGCAGAGAAGGTTAGTGGCAGAGAAGGTTAGTGGCAGAGAAGGTTAGTGGCAGAGAAGGTTAGTGGCAGAGAAGGTTAGTGGCAGAGAAGGTTAGTGGCAGAGAAGGTTAGTGGCAGAGAAGGTTAGTGGCAGAGAAGGTTAGTGGCAGAGAAGGTTAGTGGCAGAGAAGGTTAGTGGCAGAGAAGGTTAGTGGCAGAGAAGGTTAGTGGCAGAGAAGGTTAGTGGCAGAGAAGGTTAGTGGCAGAGAAGGTTAGTGGCAGAGAAGGTTAGTGGCAGAGAAGGTTAGTGGCAGAGAAGGTTAGTGGCAGAGAAGGTTAGTGGCAGAGAAGGTTAGTGGCAGAGAAGGTTAGTGGCAGAGAAGGTTAGTGGCAGAGAAGGTTAGTGGCAGAGAAGGTTAGTGGCAGAGAAGGTTAGTGGCAGAGAAGGTTAGTGGCAGAGAAGGTTAGTGGCAGAGAAGGTTAGTGGCAGAGAAGGTTAGTGGCAGAGAAGGTTAGTGGCAGAGAAGGTTAGTGGCAGAGAAGGTTAGTGGCAGAGAAGGTTAGTGGCAGAGAAGGTTAGTGGCAGAGAAGGTTAGTGGCAGAGAAGGTTAGTGGCAGAGAAGGTTAGTGGCAGAGAAGGTTAGTGGCAGAGAAGGTTAGTGGCAGAGAAGGTTAGTGGCAGAGAAGGTTAGTGGCAGAGAAGGTTAGTGGCAGAGAAGGTTAGTGGCAGAGAAGGTTAGTGGCAGAGAAGGTTAGTGGCAGAGAAGGTTAGTGGCAGAGAAGGTTAGTGGCAGAGAAGGTTAGTGGCAGAGAAGGTTAGTGGCAGAGAAGGTTAGTGGCAGAGAAGGTTAGTGGCAGAGAAGGTTAGTGGCAGAGAAGGTTAGTGGCAGAGAAGGTTAGTGGCAGAGAAGGTTAGTGGCAGAGAAGGTTAGTGGCAGAGAAGGTTAGTGGCAGAGAAGGTTAGTGGCAGAGAAGGTTAGTGGCAGAGAAGGTTAGTGGCAGAGAAGGTTAGTGGCAGAGAAGGTTAGTGGCAGAGAAGGTTAGTGGCAGAGAAGGTTAGTGGCAGAGAAGGTTAGTGGCAGAGAAGGTTAGTGGCAGAGAAGGTTAGTGGCAGAGAAGGTTAGTGGCAGAGAAGGTTAGTGGCAGAGAAGGTTAGTGGCAGAGAAGGTTAGTGGCAGAGAAGGTTAGTGGCAGAGAAGGTTAGTGGCAGAGAAGGTTAGTGGCAGAGAAGGTTAGTGGCAGAGAAGGTTAGTGGCAGAGAAGGTTAGTGGCAGAGAAGGTTAGTGGCAGAGAAGGTTAGTGGCAGAGAAGGTTAGTGGCAGAGAAGGTTAGTGGCAGAGAAGGTTAGTGGCAGAGAAGGTTAGTGGCAGAGAAGGTTAGTGGCAGAGAAGGTTAGTGGCAGAGAAGGTTAGTGGCAGAGAAGGTTAGTGGCAGAGAAGGTTAGTGGCAGAGAAGGTTAGTGGCAGAGAAGGTTAGTGGCAGAGAAGGTTAGTGGCAGAGAAGGTTAGTGGCAGAGAAGGTTAGTGGCAGAGAAGGTTAGTGGCAGAGAAGGTTAGTGGCAGAGAAGGTTAGTGGCAGAGAAGGTTAGTGGCAGAGAAGGTTAGTGGCAGAGAAGGTTAGTGGCAGAGAAGGTTAGTGGCAGAGAAGGTTAGTGGCAGAGAAGGTTAGTGGCAGAGAAGGTTAGTGGCAGAGAAGGTTAGTGGCAGAGAAGGTTAGTGGCAGAGAAGGTTAGTGGCAGAGAAGGTTAGTGGCAGAGAAGGTTAGTGGCAGAGAAGGTTAGTGGCAGAGAAGGTTAGTGGCAGAGAAGGTTAGTGGCAGAGAAGGTTAGTGGCAGAGAAGGTTAGTGGCAGAGAAGGTTAGTGGCAGAGAAGGTTAGTGGCAGAGAAGGTTAGCAGCAGGAGGTTGCTTCGCTTCTGGATAAAGTGCTGCAAAAGATTTGGTAACCTGATTAGGGTAGGATAGGTGAATGCGTGGCACATTAAAGTAAAAACTCCCTTACTGTGCCTTCCTCAGCTTTCTGTTACACATCACTTATAATATCAGCACACCTTGCAGCTGCATTCATCCCTCTTTGTCGAAGCATCTCCTCGCATCCAAAGTTGACAACCCATCAGTGATGCTCACCCTCATCCTATAACAATGTCACACTCATCCCTCCACATATGCTGGCCTTCCATTTTCTCAGTACATTTCACTCAACATGCTTACAAATCTTTTCTTTCTTAACTTACAGGAGAAGAGAACAAAAACAACAGAGAGAGGCAGAGAGCCCTTCTGTCATCTCCACCTTCACTGGTGAAGTGGAGGTGGTGATGAAGATAAGGTAGGACTTGCCATTACGGCCATTGGAAATGGTGAAGTAGGAGTCTTCCAGCTACTTGATGACAAAATTAAATATAACATAACTACGTGCATATAATGCTCGCTCATGTTGACTTGATGTCAACAGCCACTGAAATATAGTGATCTGAACAGTGGTGATTTAGAAATGTCAAGGTAAGAGGATTATTTCATCTCCCACAGGTCCTCAGGCATCTCTCAGGAAATGATGCAGAGAAGAACAAAGTCTCCTGAGAAGAGGTCACTCTGCCTGCACTATCACAGGATTCATGTGCACCCTCCACTAACTCAAATACACACACGTTGGTGACATGGCCAAAACAGATGGTTGGGTTGTCAGGTGGTGAAGCGCATCTCACATGTGAGAAGGAGCAAGTGGTGGAGACCGAAAAAGCAGTGGAAACAATTGCAACTGTGGAAATTCTCTGTCAGAAGGCACAGGACACATCAAGCAGAGTTCAGCTGGACACTGTTGTTGAACCCCGAGGCCTTCAATAAAGAGAAAACACCTATTTTGGAGCAGCATTAGAAAATTTGGGAGGTTCTGTGAGCTTTTCCAGATGTGGTATGCACGATTGGAGGAGTTTCTATTCAACTAATCATCTAATGCCCTCTTGAATGCTTCAAGGGAGTGCATTCTCGACACAAACTACTCATGAAAAATGTTTTTCACGTCACATTTGCTTGTTTTACAGATCCCTTTAAATCCATGCCCTATCATCCATAGAAAGAGTGACCACTGCACAGATTTTCAGACACAGCAGGTAACTGAGAGTATGCTGGCCTTTCACAATGGCTGCACTCTCAGCCAACTACCTTATTGAGAAATGTGAAAAGATTCACCTTGGCCATACAGCACCACAGTTAAGTCCAAAAAGTATTCTCCAGCTCGTGGTTAATAGACATGTGCAGGTGGGCCACAAGATGTGAGACGGAAGTTGGACATTGCTCAAAGTGCATCCACTTCTTACCTTCGCATCCCACCATTCAGAGCCTCAAATCCTGATGGCAGACTCTCTGCTTGCACAAGTGCAAGTGAGACAGTGTTTGACAAGGCCCTCACAGGCACCAAAACCCAGAGGAAGTTGTTTAAGAACATCTCAGCTGGCAAAGCTGGAATATTAGTAGCCTGCCTCTAGCTCTGCTGAAGCCGGATGTGTTGCACCTTGTAAGAGTAATAGGAAAAGGAAGAGAAAATTGAGGAGGGTAGAGAATTCCAAAGATTCACCACTCTCTATGTGAAGAAACTTCTCCTCAATCCTAAATGGCCAATGTCTTATTATGAGACTGTGACCCTTGTTCTAGATACCACACCCCCCCCCCCCAACTCCCCAAACCAGATGAGATATCCTTCCTATATCCACCCTGTTGAGCCCTGTAAGAATTTTGTACAGTTCAGTGAGCTCACCTCTCATTCTTCTATACTTTAGAAAATACGGGCCCAGTCTCCTCAATCTCTTCTCATAGAGCAATTCCCCCCCCCCTGTTTAGGGAATAGTCTGGTGAACCTTTGTTGCACTCCCAATGGAGAGTATATCCTTCTTTAGATAAGGAGACCAAAACTGCACACAATACTTGAGGTGTGGTCTCACCAAGGCTCTATACAATTGCAGTAAGATTTCTTTGTTCCTGTATTCAAATCCCCCAGCAGTAAAGGTTAGCATACCATCTGCAATTCTAATTGCTTGTTTCACCTGTATGTCACCTCTCAGTGACTTATGAACCAGAACTCCCAGCTCTCTTTGGACATCAACACTTCCCAATTTCTCCCCATTTAAGAAAACTATCTGTTTCTCCTACCGAAGTTATTTTACAGTTGCTCGTGTTATACTCCTTGGGGCATCAGTTAGCTCAGTTGGCTGGATGGCTGGTTTGTGATGTTGTGCGATGCCAATGGCGTGGGTTCATTTCCCGTACCAGCTGCAGTTATTCATGAAGACCCGCCTTCTCAACCTTGCCCCCTACTTGAGCTGTGGTAATCCTCAGATTAAATCACCACCAATCAGTTCTTCTCAAAGGAGAGAACAGCCAATAGTCACCTGGGACTGTGGCGACTTTATCCCATCTGCCATGTCCTTGCTTACTCCCTTAGCCTGTTTAAATCTCCTTGAAGCCTCCTTGCGTCCTCCTTACCTATCACATTTCCAATTTGTGTCATCTGCAAACTTGGAAATATTATATTTGGTCCCCACTTCTAATCATAGACTGTGATTACCCGAAGCACTGATCCTGGTGATACCCCACCAGTCACAGCCTGCCAGCCTAAAAAGATCCATTTATCCCCAATCTCTGTTTTCTCTCTATTAACGAATCCTCAATCCAAGCCAGTATATTACCTCCAATTCCATGTGCTCTAAATCTGCTTACTAACCTCTCATGTGAGACTTTATTGAAACCCTTTTGAAAATCCAAATACACCATATTCACTGGTTCTTCCTTATCTATTCTGCTAAAAACATCCTCAAAAGAGTCCCAACAGGTTTGTCAAACTTGATTTCTCTTTCATAAATCCATGTTAACTCTGCAAATCCTACCATTATTGTTCAAATGCTCAGTTATCACACATTTTATTATAGATTCTAGCATTTTCCCCATTACTGATGTCAGGCTAACAGGTCTGTATTTTCTTGTTTTCTCTCTCCCTTGTTTCCTAAATTGTTTGCTACTTCCAATCTGCAGGCACTGCTCCAGAATCTAAAGAATTTTGAAAGATGATCATCGATACATCTACTATCACTATTGCCACCTCCTTCAACAGTCTTGTAAGATCAGGGTTTCCCAAACTTTTCCAGCCATGGAAACTTGTGATCTCCCAAGAGTACTGGAGGAATCCCTGAGAAGCATTCTTATTGTGTTGAAGAGCCAAACCACAAAAAAGATTGCTTTTGTGCAATGGGTAGAAGCTTACGCAAACCTAATTTAAAGAAGTCTTTTCTATTTCTTAGATGTATTTGTTTACTTTGATTAAAAAAGTTATCTTATTAAAAAATGCACTCAGGTCTTACATTTGCCATTTTGAATGGGGAGAGTTTTGCTGTAGTTATGGTGGGAGTTGGTGCATTCACCACCAACCCCCACCCCCTGAACATTGGAACCCTTCCCACCAACCCATACCGTCAATGCGTATCCGACCCCCCCCCCCCCACCCCCACACACAATCAATGCTAGCATCCACATTCCCCTTCGCCCACCTAACATTGGACTCCTTCCCACTGATCCTTCACCCATACAGTCAGTGCTGCAAAACCACACACACACACACACACACACACACACCCACACCCCCCCCCCCCCCCCCCCCCCACAAACCCACAACCATTTCCGGCATCCCCAGCTCCCACATTATCTCCCTCTCACCACCAGAAGTAAATTAATTCCCCCCCTGTCCTCCATGAAGCTCCTATTGGACATGGTGCCACCTGGCAGTGCCAACCTTTGCCAAGGGGCAATCAGAGGCTGGATTCTGGAAACTCCAATCTATGATTAGACAAT
This sequence comes from Carcharhinus amblyrhynchos, assembly GCF_965287045.1. Lineage (NCBI taxonomy): Eukaryota > Metazoa > Chordata > Chondrichthyes > Carcharhiniformes > Carcharhinidae > Carcharhinus > Carcharhinus amblyrhynchos. The sequence continues at coordinate 19,583,520 of NC_137335.1, forward strand.
TTGTAGGTCAGCTTGCCCTCCACAGAACTCCTGGGAGGCTCTCACAGATCCCCTGTTGTAGATCATTAGGTCCAGAGATTTATTTACTTTCAGTCCCATTAATTTCTCCAACACCACTTTTTTACTAATACTAATTTCTTCCAGGTCCTTGATCTGATTTGGCTCCCCTGTATTTCAGGGAGGTTTATTTTGTATCTTCCTCTGTGAAGACAGACACAAAGCAGGTAATCTAGGGCCCGTGCTTGTTGGCTGTGGGAATGCTGGTGGGGGCTCAAGATTCTCCAAAACTCAATAGTTGTGAACTCAACGGCAAGATTGCAATTTCTGATTTTTCGCTGTTACCAATTGGTGGCATAATCAAGTTCACTCCACAATGGGCATGAATCTGATTTAAATACATATGCATACATTTGAATATTATTAAAGACCTTGCTGTATGTAGGTTCAGCCCCAGATGTAAACCAGTCATGGGGATCCCATGGGGACATATAGGTGAGTATAATCCTGGGGGAGAGGGAATTGGCCTAGCAGTACTCCGTGGCACTGCCCCTTGACACAGGTTGGCACTGCCAGGTGGCACCATGTCCAATGGGAGCTTCACGGAGGAGAGGGGGGAATTAATTTACTTCTGGTGGTGGGAGAGAGATAATTTGGGAACTTGGGATGCCGGAAATGGCTGCGGGTTTGGGGGGGAGAGGTCGGTTGCCAGCACGGACTGTGTGGGTGAAGGATCAGGGGGAAGGAGTCCGATGTTACTGGGGGGGGGAGAGGAATGTGGATGCTGGCACTGACTGTGTGGGTGGAGGGTCAGGATGGGCATTGACTGTGTGGGTCAGTGGGAAGGGTTCCAATCTTCAGGGGCTGGGGGTTGGTGGTGAATGCAATTCTGATCACCAGGGGTGAATGCTGGCTTTGATCAGAAGTTTTGTGGTGTGCATGCTGTCTCTGATCAGTGGAAGATGGGTGTAGGGGTAGGCCCCGAGACCTCTCTGGAAAGATGGGGAAGTTACTTTTTGGTTTGATTGGTGTGCCCTGTAAACATGGTGCCTCAATCTCAGTGCAACCGGGCATTGCCAGCATGTTGAGGCTCCCACATGATGGTGTGAAACATGCCCACCTGTTTTTTTTGTGACAGAGTGTGGAAGATCTAGAGAGAAACACACTTTTTCTCTGGAACTAACTCTGCCATTTTTTAGTTAGATTTCACCCAAGGTGTTTGTTTAGTTTCTCAGCCATTTCCATATTAGCTATTATAAATTCTCTATATTCTGCCTTTAATGGACCCATAATTGTCTTTTCTAAAGTTTTTCTTATATACCTACAGAAATTTTATGTTCTATTTTTCTGTTCCTTTTTAGTTTATTTTCATATTCTATTTTCTCTCTTTATCAATTTCTTGGTTCTTCTTTGCTGAAATTTAAAATGCACCCAATCCTGAGGCTTACTACTTTTTTGACAACTTTATTTGTCTCTTCCTTTGATCTTAAGATCTTTAACTTCTCTTGTGAGCTATGATTGGATCACTTTTCTTGCTGGCTTTTTGTTCCTTAAAGGAATGTAGATTTGTTGCAAATCATGTAATAATTCTTTAAATGTGAGCTACTGTCTGTCTGCCATCATATCTTTTAATGTAGTTCCCCAATCTATCTTAACTAACTTGCTCCTCATATCTTCGTAGTTTTCTTTGTTTAGATTGAATACCAGCATAACTTTTAAACTTCATTAAAATTTAATCATACTGTGATCACTCTTCCTTAAAGGCTGCTATATAACAAGATCTCCCTGCCTCTTGCTTCTCTCACTGAGCTCTCAACTTCCCCCTCCACTCTTTGCAGCCCCACTGATCTCGCTGATTTTTGCTTTTCACATGGAGCTCGTGCCTTCCATTTATTGTAGCCCCACTGTTCTCATTGATTGCTTCTCAGACTGTGCTCTCACCTTCCTTCTGTGCTCTTTGTAGTCTCACTGATTCTCACCTCTCAGAAAAAGCTTTCTCTTTCCTCTTCTGCATTTTTTGTGGACCCGCTACTCTTATTGATTTTTGCTTCTTGGTCTGAGTTCTTGCTTTCCCCTCTTATATTTTGTAGACCCGTAACTCTTGCTGTTTCTTGCCTCTCAGACTGCAGGATGGCTGCATTGTCTCAGAATAGCTAAAGAATGTCTGAATCTGTCTGTCCCAGGAGTCCCTGGCAGCTAAATACTTGACAAAAAAATGTCGTTTCCACATGAGGCTCCTCCTCCTCTGAGGATGCAGGGCAATCACTACCTTCCTCCTCACTGCTGTGTAATGTGGGGCAGCAGACCGCTACAGTTCTGGATGGTGCATCTCTCTCTCTGTCTCTTCCCTCCCTCCCCCCTCAACAAACCCAAATGTAACTCATTCTGACTGGCCTAATTAGCAGTAACATGCACCTCAATGCTACCCCTGCCAAACATGGCATTCGTCACTTGTAAAATGCACTTGTGAGGAGCATATTATGAGATTTGACAAATATTACCAACAGATCATTGGGAGAAGCTAGAGGTGAATAAATTAAGGGCTGCCAGTAAATCTTGCTCACCTGGTTGATTTGGAATAAGGTCCTTTCCCAGAAATTTCAGTGACCACCTGACAGAAATGTCTGATATTCCTGAGGGGTGGTACTCAATCATGACCAAGAATCTTGTCCTCTGCTTTGGGTGTGCTGCCTCTTGCAAGTTGGAGATCTGTACCCATTCCCTTTACCCTGTGGAGCAATTGATGGTTCTGGTGCTGCTCTTCTTGCTATTGGTGGTGTTCTTTTTCTTCCCCATTTGCAGTCCAAGATAAAGATTCATAAGTGCTCAAAGTGCAGATCAAAGGCAAAAAAATCTAAAATATCAGATATCAGCTCTAAAAACATTGATATCACACTCTCTGATCAACTCCACTTAGGCAAGGAAGCAGGTTTTAAATCTTAATACTTAAAGCCTTTTCTCGCTTGTCAGTCCCATCATTTCCATAGTCCTTTCACTTAAATTTTGATTTAATTCTCACTCAATGTATTTAAGGTTTCCTGTACATCTCCAAACACATGCCAGTTAAAGACAAGTTTTATCATGGTGGGTTTCTGAAACACCAACCTTTATGCTGATTTAACCTCCCTCTGCCCGCAGCAACAACCAACCCCTTTTCCCCTCTTGCATGTTAATATTTTGCCCTGAACTCTGATTCACCTTACCCAACTGAATCACCAGGCGAGTTGGATTGCATATTTCAACAGGTAAGGTTACCTCGGGATTCATTGATATTATGTATGCTGGAGTGTCACTCTCGAGGTTTATTACATCATCTGAGCTATTTATTCTGTCCAGCTTGGGAACACCGCCCAAATCAGATATGTTCTTTTACAGATGGGGAATGTACAAGAACTGAAGATGGCACAGTGGAGCGAAATGGATTTGGAACTCATACGACACCCAATGGTGTTATCTACACAGGGCAATGGAAAAATGACAAGGTGAGGAATGTATTTAAACAATTTAGTGCTCATATTTGAAAGATAAACAGTAGCAAGCATGGATGGAAAGGTGTGACTAATAGCTGCAGTATGTTGACACATTGTTTGCTAATAAGATTAAAAATTTCAAAAGAGAGGTTTTTCTTAAATTGATTCCCTTAAAGGGGAAGGGGAATCTTAATGAGTACTTTTCTTCCAATGATTCCATTTGTCTATTCAAACTAATTGATTATAAGAATAGAAACCATTTGTAAAAATATCAAACTTTTTTTCATTTCAACAGAGATCTTTAACCCAGAGAATAGGAGTTAGGAGCAGAAGACATATGATGTAAGGAAAGGATTTACTGTCTGTTAGATACCAAGACTGTATTAGGAATGTAGGCTTTGAAAGATATTACCCCAACAATTTACTCAAGATTACGTGCACCAGCAATCTGTTCTACAAAAATACTTTAGTCTTTATTGTTTTCAGTTGCTTTCCATCCTGTTTGAAACCGTGACCAGTCCTTTATTTTTTCTTATCAATCGAAGAACAAGTCAAATCTGTTGGCTCCAACAAACAAAGGAAACTGCAAAGGGGCTCCATGTTCCTGAAAACCTCTCTATGAATCATGACAGCCAATTAAACTTTGTGTTTTGGTATTGTTAGAATAAATTTACAATAACTGCCCACACCTGCAATGGCATTGGTAATTAGTTTATAATAGGTCTCCCAAAAAGCAGATTTATTTTTAAATTTTGGCTTTGCCAACATGGGAAGTGTTTAAAACAACAAGCATTTATTTTTGCTTGTTTCAAAAGATTTATAATCTATCCTGATAATTCACTGGGTAAATAATTTATAGATTATGAAGGTCCTGAGTTATATCACTGGTTGGTGATGAATTAGTTACTCTTCACGGGATTTACAATTGGACCACTTAAATTGGCCTCAGTACCCCAAACTCAACAACAATCTGTAAGAGTCCCTGCTCCTGATTGTTGACCCCATTTGGAAATTGAGGGTGGATTAGCAATATTGCATGCTGACTTAGCCAGAAATTTATGACCATATTAATGTGCACTGAGGTTAATACTGAAGTGTCTTGTCATGGCAGTAATTCCATGGAGTTTCAGTGAGTGCTGAAGGTCCATCCGGTCTTGCGTGAACAACAGAAATTAGGCTAGGATGATCTTAAATCTTGTTATATGCCAAGGCGTATTTGTCAGTGCAGGCGCATTTGGCTAAAGACTTGTTAAATTACTTGTTGATACTTTTGACTGTGTGTTATTACTGTCATGATGTGGGTATGCCGGCGTTGGACTGGCGTAAACACAGTAAAAAGTCTGACAACACCAGGTTTTAGTCCAACCTATTTATTTGATAAAGCTTGCGAGTATATTATCAAATAAATAGGTTGGACTAAAACCTGGTGTTGTCAGACTTTTTACTGTGTTATTACTGTAACATATTACAGCTACTGAAATTTTAATTTTTATTTTTGTACTCAGGAAGCCTTCCCCTACATTTTGCAATTCCTTTGGAGGATACAGTATTTCAATGCGTTTGTTGAGCTAGACTTGAGGATCACACTTTACATGATTCAAATGGAGGAAAAAGAAATTGAGTCAGCAGACTGTAAGACGTGCTGACTCAATGCATATATATCCTACTAGATGGCCATGCTAAATTCTTCCTCGGTGTACTCGAACAGGAGATTGGCAACTGGGGGATTTTCACAGTAACTTCATTGCATTGTTAATGTAAGCCTACTTGTAACACTTTTAAATAAAACTTAAAAGTAAGGAAAGCTAGATTAACCCAGCAGCACCAGAAGAATGATAGGCCATTATGGCCATCTAGTAGGATATATAATAACACTGAGGCACACTTTCTAAGACCTTATCCAGACACTCTTTCAGAAGGCTGGACTTCAGCCATGCAGTTTTGGAGGTTTCTGATGCTGGACCTGTAATCAAGGCCATAGCATTTAAAGTTCTTAAAGCACAGAGAAAATGATCACAGCTGTCAACATTTATGCCACAAGCTCATTCCAGAGAACCACAAGCACTTTTTAACAGATTATTTGCTGTGAATTCCTCAATATGAAAAGTTGAGTTCCTTCTTGGTCAGGACAGCTCATATTCCCAAACAGATGTGACCACCACATTTTCAGGACTGCTAGATGTTCCACACTTCTGGAGACTATTGATTTGGTTAATCTGGCGCTGCATGACCCAAATGTAAAACTAGTCATCAATTCAAATAGTCATAACACAGAATTAAATGGCCCTTGAACTGCAGGCAGCCCTTCAATGTGGGAGTATCGGTTGTTTTATCACTGAAGAACCACTACTAAATTGGAAGATAGATACTTTAATTAAGTAGCAGAAATTGCAGGTGGAAATCTAAAGCCATAGGAATAAATTTGCATTTCAAAATTTTTCTGAATCTCCACTTCAATAGTAATTTCATTTCAATTACTTCAAAAAGTATTTTTCACGATTTAATTTGTTTTTCCAATGATTTGTTCCATTTCATGGATAGATTTTGAACCAATCTAGCAACTCAAAACTGGACACCCATTTGATTTGATTTGATTTGATTTACTATTGTCACATGTATTTTAGTATACAGTGAGAAGTATTGTTTCTTGTGTGCCTTATAGACATAGCATACCGTTCATAGAGAAAGAAAGGAAACAGTGCAGAATGTAGTGTTACAGCATAGCTAGGGTGTAGAGAAAGATAAACTTAATGCAAGGTAGGTCCATTCAAAAGTCTTATGGCAGCAGGAAAGAAGCTGTTCTTGAGTTGGTTGGTACATGACCTCAGACTTTGTATCTTTTCCCTGACGGAACAAGGTGGAAGAAAGAACGTCTGAGGTGCATGGAGTCCTTAATTATGCTGGCTGCTTTGCCGAGGCAGCTGAAAGTGTAGAAAGGATCAATGGATGGGAGGCTGGTTTGCGTGATGGATTGGGCTACATTCACGACCTTTTGTAGTTTCTTGCAGTCTTGGGCAGAGCAGGAGCCATACCAAGCTGTGATACAACCAGAAAGAATGCTTTCAATGGTGCATCTGTAAAGGTTGGTGAGAGTCATAGCTGACATGCCAAATTTCCTTAGTCTTCTGAGAAAGTAGAGGCGTTGATGGGCTTTTTTAACTCTAGTGTCAGCATGGGGAGACCAAGGACAGATGGTTGGTGATCTGGATACCTAAAAACCTGAAGCTCTCGACCCTTTTTACTTCGTCCCCGTTGACATAGACAGAGGCATGTTCTCCTTTGTTTCCTGAAGTCGTTGACAATCTCCTTCATTTTATTGACATTGAGGGAGAGATTATTGTTGCCGCACCAGTTCACCAGATTCTCTATCTCATTCCTGTAGTCCATCTCATCATTGTTTGAGATCTGACCCACTACAGTGTGGTTAGCAAACTTGAAAATTGAAGTGGAGGGGAATTTGGCCACACAGTCATAGGTGTATAAGGAGTATAGCAGGGGACTGAGAACACAGCCTTGTGGGGCATCGGTATTGAGGATGATCGTGGAAGAGGTGTTGTTGCCTATTCGTACCGATTGTGGTCTGTGAGTTAGGAAGTTCAGGATCCAGTTCCAGAGGGAGTTGCCGAGGCTCAGACCATGGAGTTTGGAGATGAGTATCATGAGAATAATGGTGTTGAAGGCTGAGCTGTAGTCAATAAATAGGAGTCTGACTTAGGTGTCTTTGTCATCTAGGTATTCCAGGATTGAGTGCAGGGTCAGGGAGATGGCATCTGCCATGGAGCTGTTGCAGCAAGTCTCATCCATGAGAAGTTGTGGGCCATCAGCAGCAGCAGAATTGTATTTAATCATAATTTGTAACTTCATAGCCTGGCATATCACCATTACCATTACCACCAAGCTGGGGCATCAATTCTGGTTCAGTGAAAAGCACTAGAGTGCATGTCAAGAATGGCAATAGGCATGCCTAAAAATAAGATACCAACCTGGTGAAGTTACAACACAGGACTGTATGCATGCCCAAGCAATGGAAGCAGCATACAATAAGATGCAGTTACACAATCCCACAACTAATGGATCAATCCTGTCATGTCTAATTGTGAACGATGGTGGACAATGAAACAAGTAACCAGAGGAGAAAGCTCCATGAATATATTCTGTCATAGCATGAGAGCAAATGTTGGCCTTGCCAGCAGCACACACATCCCATGAAAGAGTTTTAAAAAAAATTGTTTAGAACCTTGAATAGACCACACATGGAGTAGAATCATAGAACCCTACAGTGCAGAAAGAGGCCCTTTGGCCCATCAAGTCTGCACCGAACACAATCTCACCCAAGCCCTACCCCCATATCCCTACATATTATACCCACTAATCCCTCTAACCTAAGCATCCCTGGACACTAAGGGGCAATTTCTTAGCATGGCTAATCAACCTAACCCACACATCTTTGGACTGTGGGAGGAAACCGGAGCACCCGGAGGAAACCCATGCAGACACGAGGAAAATGTGCAAACTCCACACAGTACTGTGAACATTTCTCCATATTATAAGAAGGATATGGAAGGTGCAAACATTGGCTAGAATAATGCCAAATTGAGAGGTCATATCTACAGATTGAGCAGCTTAGAGCTCCTTTCTCTGGGGGAAGACTGAGGAGTGCCCAATAGACCTGACTATGAAAGGGTTTGATAAAGTAAGTGCGAAGTATATATAGGGGAAAACAGAATGAGGGGCCATAAATGTAAGATAAATACAAATAAACCTAACAGGGAATGCTGGAGAAATTTCTTTACTTGGGGAATGGTTAGAATGTGGAATTCTCTACCACAAAGAGTAGTTGATGTGAACAGTACTGATGCATTCAAGAGAAAGCTAGATAAGTAGGTACAGGAGACAGAAGTAGAAGGATATGTTGATTGAATTTTTAAAATTCATTTATGGGATTTGGGCACTGCTGGCTAGATCAGCATTTATTGCCCATCCCTAGTTGCCCTTCAGAAGGTGGTGGTGGGCAGCCATCTTGAACCACTGCAGTCCCTGAGATGTAGACACACCCAGTTCTGTTAAGGAGGGAGTTCCAGGATTCTGACTTAGTGACAGTGAAGGAAAGGCGATATATTTCCAAGTCAGGATGGTGAGTGACTTGGAGGGGACACCTCCAGGTGGTGGTGTTCTCTGATATCTGCTGCCCTTGTCCTTCTAGAGGGTAGTGGTCATTGAGTTTACAAGGTGCTGCCTAAGGAACCTTGGTGAGTTCCTACAATGCATTTTGTAGATAGTACAAGTTTGCCAGTGTTTGGGATTAAATGAAAGGTGTTGGGAGGTGGCTTTGGTGGAGCATAAACACCAGCATGGTTGCATTTCAAACTATTGTTAAATTGTTTATCTGCTTTACTTGTTTCACTTCTGTAATCTCCTCATTCCCTCACATTTTATCCAGCTAAAACAGCAAGATGGTAGTAGCATCCCAACCCTCTGCCAATGCTGCAGAGGTGATGAATAAATCTCTCTGGGTGACTAGACACGTACTTCTAACTGGATATAAAAGCAAAATACTGCTGATGCTGAAACTCTGAAATAAAAACAGAAAATTCTGGAAATATTAGTAAGTCTGGCAGCACCTGACTTGAATACAGATTTGAAACATTGGGCCAAATTCTCCCAAAAAATGACCAAGGGCATGATTCACTTGACTCGGCTCTAAATGACAATGCTGGCAGTGCTCAGCAGGCCTCATTTAGCCTATTCTAATTGGCCAGCCCGGCCCCAATGTAAATCACATTGATTTTCCCATTCCAGCAGTGGCTGAGTTGCTGGAGTTGGGAATCAGCTCTTAGCCCTGACAAGTGGGAGCAACATTTAAGTGCTCTCTGCAGCATCCAAGCTCATTTCAGCCAGAACCATGGCTGCAAGAAGACCTGCACCAAGGTTTCTGAGTGCTGAAATGGGCCGGATGCTATTGAGGAGAGAGCGGCCACCCTCTTTTCAAGGCTTGGGAGGAGACAACCTACCAATCTGGTGGCTGATACCTAGGATACAGTGGCAGAGACTGTCAGTTGCAACAGCATTCCAAGGAGGACTGCACTTCAATGTTGAAAGAATATGAATGTTCCAAGTTGCAAGGGTTGACTACCCACCTGTCTGTCCCTGGCATCACTCCCATCCCTAACCTCTGGCATTTCACTTAAAACCTCACAACCTTCAAGCACCCAATTACTAGTATCCTTATATTCCTCCACCCCTGTTTGCAGCAATCCCCATCACTAGTCGCAGTGTTCATATATAGCACCTGCTGTGAATCCCCCCATAACTGCTGGATCACTGTTTCACAATTGCCTCTTTGTACCCCCTGTGAGGAGAGGACCCTGGTAATCGTGGGGTTGCCCCTGAGCGAGTGGTGGCAGACTGCAAGGTCAGAATGCCTCAAGGAAGTAGAGTCTAATGCACCTTTAGTCAAATGACTTGTATCAAGTGACTATCCTTTTCCACATCCTTGATATTCCCATCAGCTGACCCCATGTCATGTCTGTTCCAGGATCTCCATCAGATGAGGCTAGACCATCTGGGCTCCCAGGCCCCATCAGAGCACCCTGGGCCACAGACAGTTCTGGGAAGGACACCAAATTCTCGGCACATCTTTCACCAGCACCTTCCACCAGCTCAGAGAGGCTCACCTCAGTGGGACATGTTAGTGGACAGGCTTTTGGGGCACTCTGTGGTGAGTACCACACATATCAGATGGAAGTAGGCATTTGGAGGTCTGCTGGCTCCCACGAGCCAGCTCCCCCCAAGGCAGTTGTTGATTCATTGAAAAAGGTTATCCCAACACTGGCACAGATGTTGAAGCAGAACCAGGCTTTACAGGAGGAGATGCCAATAACATTCTAGAAAGTGCACGGCCACCTGAAGGAGTCCAAAAGGAGGTGGTGTTGGCAGTGCTTGGTACCCAAACCAGCACTGCAAGGGTGGCGTCTGCAGTAGGAAGCCTGGGGCAAGACATCCCAGCCATGTCTCATGACTTCCAAGGCTTGGCTCACTCCGTGATGTCAACAGTTAAGGCGCAGGACAGAAGGGTGCAGTCAGACACAAACATCTCACAGGTGCAGCAGGACATTGCAGTGGTGCTCCAGAACTTGGACCTTTGTTGGTCGTTGGAGGTCATTGCCAACGTGGCTTAGACAACGACTGGCCTCCAAGACTGGCATTGCCAGATGACATTGTGGCATCTGGCGTTCATTCAGCAGCCCCTCCATCCCAGTGAGTGACCCAGGAGCCACAGAGCACCTGAGAGGGAGAAGCACTGGAGCTTATCCCAGGACCTTCCTCTAGGTGGACTTAGACAGTCTCTAGTCCTTCAGAACCCCCACACCCCCAATCTTGACACTAGTGCACCTCCTAGGAAGCAGGCAGAACAAAGTGACACATCACCTTGTTCCCAGAATTGGCTGGAGCCCTCCAGGTCAAAGTCCAGAGGATGCCTGCCAAAGGAATCACAGACCATAGGGTGCGGAAAGCAATGGGCCGCCCCCGCTCTGATATGCAATCTTTGGAAACAACTAGAAGTAGTGGGAGACCACAAAAGATTAAGAAGTTGGACTGCAGGCCCATTGAGTTGGCATGGATGATGTCTTACAGTGTTAGTTAGACAGAAAGGGGCACAAAATGTAACATTCACTATTAAACCATTGGTCTGAGAAGAAGAGGGGGTGGGAGGTAGGGAATGAGCTGCCAAATATTTATCCTCCTTGGCAGCATACTTGGAGGCTCTAAGACCTGGTCCTCTGGTCCTGTAGCACCCTCCAGGTCCTCTTTGGCCTCCTCCTGGATATCTTCTGGTCCTCTTCCTCTGACGAGACCGCTTGTTCCTGCTACTCCTCCAGCATGTCCCCCTGCTGTTGGGTTATTTTGTAACACGCAGCAAGGGACCACGATCAAAGCTACCCTCTGGGGGCTGTATTGGAGAGTCACGCCAGAGCAGTCCAGTCAACGGAACCACATCTTTAGAAGACCTATGCACCCGTTGATGATGCTCTGGTGGTGTCAGTTCTCCATCTCGGTTTGGGGTCTCCACACAAGCATCATTAACCATGACTTTATCTGGTAACCTTTGTCCCCCACTAGGCAACCACTTGGTCGAGGGTTATCCTCAAAGGCACCAGATGCCCCCGAGTTTGCCAGAATGAAGGCATTGTGCACGCTCCCAGGAAAATGTGGACAGGCGTGCATAACGTTGAGCTGATAGTCACACACCAGCTATATGTTAAGGAAGTGGAACCCCTTCCTATTGATGAAGGGAACTTCCTCTTGGTATGGTGCTCCAAGAGCAACCTGGGTGCCCTTGGTTACCCCCTTGACCTGGAACAGCCCAGTGATGGCAATAAGTCCTGCAACCTGGGCATCCTGGTGAGCCTGGTCCATGTTCAAGGTGATGTAGTCTGATGCCTGGGCACACAAGCCATTCATTACCTTGCAGATACACCTGTGTATGGACCCCACACAGGCCACCATTTAAGCTCTGGAAAGATCCAATTTCATAAATGTTCAGGGCAACCGTGACTTTCTCAGCCACTGGAGTGGGTATCCTGTTCCTCCTCTTTGTCCCAGGTGTGTGATTACCTGCCACGGGTGCCACATTGTGTCCCTGTATAGGTAGAGTTGCCAGCGGCAGATGTTTTGTGACACATGAAGAGACTAGCGAGGGCCTCCTGTAGACATGTGTACAACAGTATTGTTGTTCCTCCTCTCTTCCTCCTGCGACAACGCCCCCCCCCCCCCCCCCCCCACAATGGGCGGCCAGCACCTGAGCCTCTGTGGCAACACCCTGATGGCTGGTTCCTGTGGTTTCTATGTCAAGCCTGGGCTTGTCCTGGTGCTCTCGCCACCTCCTGCATATCTTGATACCTATCAGCAGCAATAATACAAGCTGGCCTGGCTCCAATCCAGTATTCATCTTCAGTCTGTGAGGATGTGGAAAAATGAGAGAACAATAGTGAGCACTATAATCCATCCTTTCACTGTAACCTCCCCTCTAATCCTGATTGTGATCAAGTGGTTACAGGCTGACCAATCCTCAGCATTCCTGCCACCCAGCTGCTTTACAGCAGCTGCTGCCCACACCAGATAGCTTGCATGGTCACAGACACTGCCCCATACTCCTCACTTTGCCACATGGCCTCCTGTCCACATCATCCCTCCCTTCACCTCATCAGTTATGGAGCACATGATGATGTGGTGAGAGTGGAGTCCACTCAGTGGTCCCATGCCTGTGAGCCTCATGTCCTTGTGTGTGACTGCCTCTTTCCCTAAGACTTGATAAAGTTTAGCCATGAGGGATGGCTGAATTATCGACGCTGAGGAACTTGGTAGGAGGACCAGGACTAGCATGGATGAGACAGAGCACCTCTTGGTGTCTCAGATAAGGAAGGATGCCCAGCGGAACCTCCTAAGTGAGCATCACGTCACCTTCTTCCTGGCAGGATGGCAGATTCCAAAGAGCTGGGAAGACACAGTATGACCTGCCATGTAACATTTGATTGACAGTACATCCTCCACCACCCCACAAAGCCCCAGCCCCTTTCAGGAATCACAGTTGACATTACACCTCGGTAGCCTTCAGGGAGTTGCCGGCAACCCCTTGGTTTGAAATGCTGCAGTCACAATCCCTCCTTCACACGTAAGGAGCCTGTGGGTGCTACACTGGGTGTTAGTAAAGTGCGCTATGGCCGCTCTCCTGGGTTCCCCAGAGAGGGCAAATGGGCCTCTCCTCAATGAGGGGCCCCTTGTGGCTTCTTGCCTGAACTGTGGCAGTTGTTTGTGTGGTCAGAATGTTAACTATGTGAAGACAAGCATCTTTCTGAAGAAGTTGAAGTGGTGCCACAGACTAAGCCTGGAGGGTTTTGCACAATAAAGCCAGTAAATCCACCACTTCAGAAATTGGGACACTGTTTTTAAATCTCACAGTTAAGTTGAAGGTCCCCTTGTCCCTCCCACAGACATTGCAACACAACATGGGAATACCCCCAACCTTTACCCCAGAGGAGCAACTTCCCCTCCGTCACTAAATATCCAGATCACCCATTCCCCCATGCAAACATGAGGGTGACCTGGTACACCCCCATCCATCCTTGCTGACACAGGGTCTCAGGCACTCTCCCACCAAGCGCACAATGCTCCTTTATGGGGTTGCCTAAAGCCTTTCAGGAACACCCTTCAGGCCCCTCCCCTTGTGCCAGGGTGCGCGAGGCTGGAGAATTGTCCCAATTAACTCTGTTTCACTTACAAAGATGTAGACCTGCTGAGTATCTCCTGCATTTTTGCTTTTATCTCAAAATAAATGATTATTTGATGTTGACAATTTTCAATGCCAGTTTAAAAAAGTAACTGGTACTCTTGTAAAACATTAACAAACTGATACAATGGACTGAAAGGCTGACGGTTGGTATGTTAATCTAAGTTTAATAATGCTAAACTTATAATTTGATTTGATTTTATGTTCGTTCTTAGGATGCAAACATTCATAGAATCCCTACAGGGCAGTAGGAAGCCATTCACCTTATCGAATCTGCACCAACCCTTCATCAGGTTTCCCCTGTAACCCCATATATTTACCCTGCGAATCCCCCAATCTATATATTTTGGAACACTGAGGGGCAATTTAGCATGACGAATCACCACACAGACATGAGAAGAACGTGCAAACTCCACACACTCAGGAAACCAAGGCTGGAGTTGAACTTGGGTCCCTGGAGCTGTGAGGCAGCAATACTAGCCACGCTGCCACCGCGCCACCCAGTCCAGCATTTATTGCCCATCCTTAATGCTCTTTAGCAGATGGTGATTAGCTGCTTAGAACTGAGTGGCTTGTTAGGCCGTTTCACAGAAAGTCAACTGCATTGGTGTGGGTCTGGAGTCACATGTAGGTCAGACCAGGTAAGACTGCAGATTTGCTTCCTTAAAGACTAATTTTCAGTGAACAAGATGGCTTTGCATGACAATCCAGTAGTTTCATGATTATTATTACAGACACTAGTTATGGACATACAAACATACAAATTAGTTGCAGGAGTAGACCCCTTGGACCCTCAAAATTGCTCCACCATTCAGTAACATCACAGCTGGTCTGATTGTAACTTCAAACCCACATTCCTGTCCCCCCCCCCCGATAACCTTTCACTCTCTTTTAATCAAGAATCTATCCAACTCTGCCTTAAAATTAGTCAAAGACTCTGCTTCCACTGCCTTTTAAGGAAGAGAGTTCCAGAGATACACGACCCTCAGAGAAAAAAATTTTCTTCATATCTCTCTTAAATGAGTGACCCCTTATTTTTAAAAATTGACCCCTAGTGCAAGATTCTACAAGAGGAAACATCCTCTCGATAGCCACTCTGTCAAGATCCCTCAGGCTCTTAAAGGTTTCAATCAAGTCACCTCTTACTCTTCTAAACTCTAGTGGATACAAGCCTAACCTGTCCAACCTTTCCTTATTAGACAACCCGCCCATTCCTGGTATTGGTCTAGTAAACTTTCTCTGACTGCTTCTGATGCATTTACATCTTTCTTTAAATAAGGAGACCAATACTGTACATAATACTACAATGTGATCTTACTAATGCCCTGCATAACTGAAGCATAATCTCCCTACTTTTGTAATCAATTCCCCTCCCAACAAATAATAACAAATTATAACAAGTAAAACAAATAAGCTACTAGCTTTCCAAATTACTTGCTTTACCTGTATACAAGCCTTTTGTTATTCATACACTAGGCACTCAGATCTCGGTATTTCAGAGTTCTGCAATCTCACCATTTAGATAAGCTTTTTCATTCTTCTTGCCAAAATGGACAATTACACATTTATCCACATTATTTTCCATTTGCCAGATTTTTGCCCACTCACTTTACCTATCTATGTCTGTTTGTAACCTTCTTACTCCCTCTTTACAATTTACTTCCCTAACTATCTTTGTGTTTGTCACCAAACTATGGCTGGGATTTTGTGCCCCCATTAGCTGTGGATGCAAATGTTGACACTGGTGCAAAATCTCACGAGCTCAAAACCAAGATTTTTACCGGCTCAGGACGTGATTGTCCCCAGCCCACCAATGACGTAATTATTTCCTACCCAGGCCTTTGATGAAGGGTCAGACTCGAAACCTTTGCCCTGTTCTTTTTCCATAAAAGCCATCAGACCTGCTAAGATTTTCTAGCATTTTCTGTTTTTGTTTCAGATTCCAGCATCCACAGTAACTTGCTTTTATTTTAGAACTAGGAACCAGGGGAACCTGCCAGGGTACACAGGGAAGTACAGCTCCTGGCATTGCCACTTGGCACCCTAGTACTAAGCCGTTTTCTGGGGAGCCCCATGGGAGGGGATTCCCCGTGTGGCGGGGGTGGGGAGGGGGGGCTGAGTTTCTGATGTGCATGGGGGTGCCTCCTATTTTTTAACCAGAGATCAGTGCACCCTTTAAGAAAGGGGCCACATCTCTGGATACCCAAAGTTGTCAGCTTTATCAGGCCCTGCCCCACCACTGTGACAGTGACAGTGTGAGACATGCCTCCAGAACTTTTTTCTTAAGTGTTGGACAATATGGCGAGAAAAGCCATCTGTGCAACCGGCAAGACACACCACTTTTCTCGTCTGGGCAAACACTTAGAAGAGAAAAAGGAGAATTCCGCCCTCTATCTTCAGTCCTTTCAGCTAAGACATTTGCATAAATTGTAAAAAGTTGAGGCCCCAGCACTGATCTCTGGTACACCACTCGTCACAACCTGCCAACTGGAAAAAGACCCATTTATGCTAGCTCTGTTACCTGTTAGCTAGCCAATTTTCTATCCATGCCATATGTTAAGCCCCCCAATGTGAGTTTTTATTTTACACAATAATCTTTGTTGTGGAATGTAATCAAATGCCTTCTGGAAATCTAAGTACAGCACATCCCCCGGTTCCCCTTTATCCACAGCTCATGTGATTCCTTCAAAGAACTCCAGTAAATAGCTTAAACATGATTTCCCTTTCACAAAACGATGTTGACTCTATCTGATTGCCTTGAATTTTTTTCAAGTGCCGTACTGTAACATCTTTAGTAATGACTTTTAACATTTGCCCTATAACAGACATTAGGCTAACTGGCCTGTAGTTTCCTGTTTTTGGGTCTCTCTCTCTCTCTCTCTCTTTTTGAATAAAGGAATTACATTTTCTACCTTCCAATCTAATGGAACCTTCCAGAATCTAGGCAATTTTTGAAAATTAAAACTAATGCATCAGCTATATCCTTAGCCACTGCTTTCAAGCTCTTAGAGTGATATCCATCCAGACCAGGGGATTTGTCTACCTGCAGACCCAACAATTTGCTCAATACCGCTTGGTGATTGTAATTTTCATGAGTTCCTTCCTCCCTTCCATTTTCCTTTCAGTCTTTGTTCCAGATTTATTAATGCAGTTTAATTTCCCAAGCTGCCATGGTGGGCTTTGAACTCAGGCCCCTAGGCCATTAGTCCAAGCCTCTGCATTATACTGCTATGCTATCACCTCACAGGATTGCCAGTCAGTTATCAAAAATGCATATTCCCAATTTTATAACATGGTTATGCTATGAGACTGGTCAAGCAAAGGAGTCAGCTAATTCCCAGAATTGTATTAAAAAGCCCATTTGTTTTGCAATTTATTTAATTTGTTTTCTGATTGATATCTTTCATCCTTTTCTTCTGCTTGTGATGTTTGAGTTCAACCTACGTTCAGAGTGTTTGAACGGTTTAATAAATCCATTCAGTGATAATGTCAGGAAGCACTTCCTCACACAAAGGGAATTGAAAATATAGAACTTTCCCCACAAGGTTGTTGAGAGTCTAGGCCAATCAAACATTTCAAAACTGATACTGATAGATTTTTGTTAGACAAAGAATCAGACAGGGTCAACGAAGTTAAGATATGGATTAACCATGAGCTGTTTGATTGGGGAGAGGCTCAAAGAGCTGATTTTTAAAATTCATTCATGGGACATAGGCATCGCTGGCTGGCCAGCATTTAGTGTTCACCCCTCGTTGCTCTTGAGAAGGTGGTGGTGAGCTGCCTTCTTGACACACTGCAATTCACGTGCTGTAGGTTTTATTTATTCATTTATTTATTCATTTGTGAGACATGGGCATTGCTGGCTGGCCAGCATTTATTGCCCATCCCTAGTTGCCCTTGGTGAGCTGCCTTCTTGAGTTGCTGCAGTCCATGTGCTGTGGGTTGACCCACAGTGCCAATGAAGGAGGGAATTCCAGGATTTTGGCCAGCAACTGTGAAGGAACAGCGATATATTTCCAAATCAGGATGGTGAGTGGCTTGGAGGGGAACTTGCAGGTGGTGGTTTTCCTACATATCTGCTGCCCTTCTTGTAGATAGAAGTGGTCCTGGGTTTGGAAGGTGCTGTCCAAGGATGCCATTCAAGCAGGCTGTATTGTCCTGGATAGTGTCAAACTTCTTGAGTGTTGCTGGGGCTGCACCCATCCAGGCATGTGGGAAATATTCCGTCACACTCCTGACTTGTACCTTGTAGATGGTGGACAGGCTCTGGTGAGTCAGAAGGTAGGTTACTCACTGCAGTATTCTAAGCTTCTGACCTGTTCTTGTAGCTACTGTGTATGTGGCTTGTCCAGCTGTGTTTCTGGTCAAGGGTAACACCAAGGATGTTGACAGTGGAGGCTTCAGTGATGGTAACATCACTGAATGATTGACCTATTCCTGTTCTTACATTCCTTCAGTAAGTCATTCAATAACAGTTTTCTAATACAATACTTAATACATTACATTACCTTCATGGAAATTTTGTGCTTTCTCAAAGATAAATGGCACTGGAAAACTAGAACATCCATCAGGTGCGATATACGAAGGAGAATTTAAAGACAACAAATTCCACGGTATAGGGACCTATACATGGCCAAATGGGTTAAAATATATTGGAAACTTCAATGAGAACAAGTAAGTGACGATAAACATTAAGAGAGATCTGGTTATTTAGTTAAAAGAAAATATATGTGAATAGACTGATAAAACTTTACAGCACTGAAGGAGACCATTTGGCACATGGAGTGGAATTTTGCGGCCACTTTGCACCCATTTTGCAGTGGAAAAATGTCGTAAAATCAGGCATAAAGCAGCTGGAGCAACTGGCGGCAGTTTTCGCATCTGTTGCGATTTTACAACACCCGGATTTCCGGTGCGGTCAGCCTCTCAGCAGAAATGGGTGAGAGGCTGGTTAATTTATTTAAATTATACATTTCAATGTGTTTAGTGAGCCCGGCGCTCAATCGTCTGGACTTGTTTGCTTTTGTGACCTCGCTGGGAGAGGTTCTGTCCGGCAAGGAAAACATCTGCTCCCCATGAATGGGGAACAATTGTGTTGGCATTGCCAGTGGGACTGGAGGCCATTGAGGCCCACCCAGGGAGGCTGAGTGCAAAGTGGGGGCTCCCCTTGGGCAGTGCCAAGGAGGTGTGACAAATGAAGGATGCGGCCTATGGGGGCAGGGTCTGTGGGGGACAGTGCCGGGGCAGTGCCAGGGAGTGGGGTCTTTGGGGCATGGGCCAAGGCAAAGCCAATGCGGGCAGGACCAAGGGGGGGAGGGGGCCTGCTGCCACTCTGCGTGTGATCGGTGGTAGGGAATGGAGCAGTGGGGCTGCGATAGGTCTGGGCTGCAGGGGCTGCATTCCGGGCCGTGGGTAAATACTGATGAGAAATATTAATTTAGGGTCTCAACCACTTCTTCTGGATCCGCACATAGATGACTTTGTTGATTCTTAAGAGGCCTTACTTTCTATCTAGTTGCTCTTTTGCCTTTTATGTATTATGTATTTGTAGAAACTCTTTGGATTCTCCTTTGCCTTACCTGCCAAAGTAATCTCATGTCCCCTTTCTGCCCTCTTGATTTCTCTCTTGACTCTAAATAACTCAGGAATAAAGTAGGTGAACTTGGAGCGTGGTTTGGTACTTGGGACTATGATATTGTGGCCATTATGGAGACATGGTTAGAACAGAGACAGGAATGGTTGTTGGCAGTTCTGGGGTATAGATGTTTCAGTAAGAGTAGGGAAAGTGGTAAAAGAGGTGGAGGAATAGCATTGTTAATCAAGGATAGCTTAATGGCTGCTGAAAGGCATTTCGAGGGGGATCTGCCTACTAAGGTAATATGGGCTGAAGTTAGAAATAGGAAAAGATCGGTCACGTTGTTAAGAGTTTTCTATAGGCCCCCAAATAGTAATAGAGATGTGGAGGAGGAAAGGCAAAGCAGAATATGGATAGGTGTGGAAGTCACAGTGTAGTAATCATGGGTGACTTTAACTTTCCAAATATTGATTGAAACCTTTATAGTTCGAATAGTTTGGATGGGACACTTTTTATACAGTGGAGGGTTTCCTGACACAATATGTGGATAAGCTAACAAGAGGTGGGGCCACATTGGACTTGGTACTGGGATAATGAACCAGGCCAAGTGTTAGATTTGTTTGTGGGAGAGCACTTTGGAGATAGTGACCACAATTTGGTGTCCTTCATTATTACAATGGAGAGGGATAGGTTACACGGCAGGGCAATGTTAAAATTAGGGGAGGGGTAATTATGATGCGATTAGGCAAGAATTAGGGAGCATAAGATAGAAATGGAAACGGTCAGGTATGGGCACAAATGAAAAGTGGATCTTGTTCAAGGAACAAATACTGCGTGACCTTGATAGGTATGCCCCTGTCAGGCAGGGAGGAATTAGCCGAGTGTGGGAACCATGGTTCACAAAAGAGATTGAATGTCTTGTTAAGAGGAAAAAGGAAGCGTATGTAAGGATGAAAAAAACAGGGTTCAGTCGGATCACTTGAGGGTTACAAGGTAGCTAGGAATGAGTTAAAAAAGGGCTTAGAGGAGAGCTAGGAGGGGGCATGAGAAGTTCTTGGCGGGTTGGATAAAGGAAAACCCCAAGGCTTTTTACTCATATGTGAGAAATAAAAGAATGACCACGGTGAGGTTAGGGCCAGTCAAGGATAGTAGTGGGAACTTGTGCATGGAGTCAGAAGGCGAGGCATTGAATGAATTCTTTTCTTCAGTGTTCATTAAGGAGAGGGGCCATGTTTTTGAAGATGAGAGCATGATGCAGGCTGATAGGATGGAGGAGGTAGATGATCTGAGGGAAGATGTATTAGCAATTTCGAAAAACCTCAGGGTTGATAGGTCCCCTGGGCCAGATGGAATACATCCTAGGATACTTTGGGAGGCAAGGGATAAGATTGCGGAGCCTTTAGCTTTGATCTTTGGGTCCTCACTGTCCACAGGGATTGTACCAGAGGACTGGAGAGTGGCGAATGTTGTTCCTCTCTTCAAGAAAGGAAATAGGAATGACCCTGGTAATTATAGGCCAGTTAGTCTTACTTCAGTGGATGGCAAGTTAATGGAAAGGGTCCTGAGAGGTAGGATTTGTGACCATTTGGAAAGATGCAGTTTAATCTGGGATAGTCAGCATGGCTTTATGAGGGATAAGTCCTGTGTTGTTGGTAAAATAATTCCTCAGACTGTTAGTGAGTCAAAATACAGTGGTTTTCATTTCAAAACTCTGGCATACATTCCAGGTACAAAATCCATTAACCCTTTCCCTTTTCACTCCTTTTGGTCTGGGCCAGGCCCAAGCATGGCCCCGTGACCAATCCAAAGCCAAATGTTACCAGCATATGGACCCACCCCCAGTTAAAAAACAAAAGACAACTTGGGGTTCTTTGTGTCCACACAATCAACAATAAGTTATCTTACAGGAAAATACCAAAGTTCAAGTCCAATACGAGACCTTGACGTAATCTTGCGTGACTGGCAAATACCCAAGCAAACACTGGTCTTTATCTGTGAACCGGTCTCGGTCGTCCTCTGCGTATTATAGTTCTTTGATCTGGCTTGGCACTCTGGCTTTGGTTTTCCTTCCTTCCTTCCTTCTCGGGTGTGGTAGCTCTCCAACTGCTGATCATTGCTGGTGATGGTCACCATCACTGTATCTTGTTCTTGTTTAGTTTTATGCCGCTTTTGGTCATTGCCAATCAAACAGGACTTGATCCCCCTGATCGATAAGAGTCCAGTCAGGTGCTGCCACAATGATCTCTGGGTATCGGCCATGTCTGTAGACACTGGAGGCACAGGTCACATATCTCCCTTCCATCTTGAATGCGAAGCATGACAGATCACAAACTCAGGACCAGTGTTTGTCTGGAATTCCCCAGTCACTCAACAGTCAAGCAAGGCCCAGACATCGGCATGCACAGTAATAATATCCCAGAAGCTACAGACAACAACACGTTACAAATACAAATAATTGCATATTCTAAACACCATTTTAGGTTCAGAATTATGCATAGGACAATAATAAATCATTGATACAAATGCAAAAGGAAATAACATTCAAATTTGGATTTTGGAGGGTCATGCACCCAAAGAGTGCTGAAGAGGTAGGTTTAACTCTCCAAAGTATTCGTCATTTAAAAATGATCCACATTTGCATAATAAACACATTTTGTCACAGTTACCATTTTAGATTTAAACTTCCATAGTCGCAGCTCAAAATCTATCACCTTCTGGCATATAAATACTATGTTCTTTATGACCCAATTAACACAATGTGACCAAAGTACAAGTTTAAAGTAATTCAAATGCTTTCCATCAGTTTAACAAATTATAGAGGAAACTCCTCCATCATTCTATTTTATCAATTCATTTATGAATAACATAATTTTTACAAATGGTTTATTTGTTCCCCTTTAAGCATTTTATAACCCCAAATAACTAAGTACAATGAAAAATCTTGTCATCTGTTGTAAAGTCATTGACACTCTCCAGAGCCCTTAGCTTTTCAGAAAAATTAACTCCCAACATATTAGCATTTACATAATCAATTCGGCAAACTTTACATGTGGACATGAGGATTACCACAGATACATTTACTCAGTATAGTAAAGTCACAAAACAAACAGATATTACTTTGTAACATTGTCTCATATTCAAATGGTTACATCACAAACTGAACATGTTTCAATACATCCCTCTTTGAAACACAAAACCCATACAGACTTTATTTCCATTACCTTTTATTTGTCAAAATTAAACTTATTTAGCTCTTATAAGTTCAAGCAATTTCCCATTTATAAGTTGGTTATTTTGTGCACTCAATTTATTCTATCAATTTAAATGTCAGAAACTGTAACACTTAAGTGTGACCGATCACTTTAATTTGAAAGTTAACAATGAGAAACCTACTTCACCTGCCTCACAAATTTGATTGAATTCTTTGAGGAGGTAACTAAGTGCGTAGACAAAGATAGAGCAGTTGATGTCGAATACATGGATTTTAGTGAGGCATTTGATAAGGTTCCCCATGGTAGGCTCACGAAGAAAATAAAGAGGTGTGGGATAGAAGGAAATTTGGCTGATTGGATAAGTAACTGGCTATCTCATAGAAGCCAAAGGGTGGTGGTGGTGGAGGGAAAATTTTCAGACCGGAGGCCAGTTACCAGGGTGTACCACAGGGATCATAAGAACACAAGAACATAAGAAATAGGAGCAGGAGTAGGCCATCTGGCCCTTCGAACCTGCCCTGCCATTCAATAAGATCATGGCTGATCTGTCGTGGCTCAGTTCCACTTTCCCGCCCTCTCCCCATAACCCTTAATCCCCTCTCTTATCAAAAACCCATCAACCCGCGTCTTAAAAATATTTAGCAAGGCAGCCTCCACCACTTCAACGGGCAGAGAATTCCAGAGATTCACCACCCTTTGAGTGAAGAAGTTCTTCCTCAACTCCGTTCTAAACCGCCCCCCCTTTATCGTGAGGCTGTGCCCCCTAGTCCTGCTGTCTTTTTTGAGCGGGAAGAGTCTCTCCACCTCTATCCTATCCATCCCATTCATCATCTTATACGTCTCAATGAGATCTCCCCTCATTCTTCTAAACTCTAACGAGTACAAGCCTAGTTTATTCAGCCTCTCCTCATAGCTCAACCCCCTCAACTCCGGTATCAGCCTAGTAAACCTCCTCTGCACTCCCTCCGAGGCCAAAATATCTTTGCGCAGGTGCGGCGCCCAAAAATGCACACAGTACTCCAGCTGCGGCCTCACCAATGCCCTATACAGCTGCAGCAAGACCTCCCTACTTTTATATTCAATCCCCCTCGCTATGAAGGTCAGCATCCCATTCGCCTTCCTGACCACCTGCTGCACCTGCAAGCTGGGTTTTTGCGACTCATGCACAAGGACCCCGAGGTCCCTCTGCACCGTCGCCTGCTGCAGTTTTTCGCCACGTAAGTAATAGTCCTTCCAAAGTGGACCACCTCACACTTGCCAACATTAAATTCCATTTGCCATTTCCTGGCCCATTCGCCCAGCCTATCTAGATCCTTCTGTAGACTCTCCACACCCTCCTCACAATTTGCCGTTCCCCCAATCTTGGTGTCATCAGCAAATTTCGACACCCTACACTCGGTTCCCTCCTCCAGATCATCTATATAAATGGTAATTAGCTGAGGCCCCAGCACCGACCCCTGGGGCACTCCACTAGTCACCATCCGCCAATCCGAATAGCACCCGTTGACCCCCACTCTCTGCCTCCTATTTGACAACCAATCCTCTATCCACGCTAACACCCTACCCCCAACTCCATGTCCCCCGACCTTCTGCAATAACCTCTTATGAGGTACTTTGTCAACAGTGCTACGTCCTCTGCTATTTGTGATTTTTATCAATGACTTGATTAAAAAAAAAGGTGGGTTACTAACTTTGCTGATGACATCAAGATTGGTGGAGTTGTGGATGAGTTGGAGGGCTCTTGTAGGCTGCAAAGAGACATTGATAGGATGCAGAGTTGGGCAGAAAAGTAGCAGATGGAGTTTAACTCTAAGTGCAAGGTGATTCATTTTGGTAGGACAAACTTGAATGCAAATTACAGGGTCAACGGCAGGGTTCTGAGGAATATGGAGGAACACGGAGATCTTGGGGTTCATGTCCACAGATCTCTGAAGGTTGCCACTCAAGTGAATAGAGCCGTGAAGAAGACTTATAGTTAGCATTTATTAACAGGGGGTTTGAGTTTAAGAGCTGTGGGGTTATGCTGCAACTGTACAGGACCTTGGTGAGACCACATTTGGAATATTGTGTGCAGTTCTGGTCACCTCACTATAAGAAGGATGTGGAAGCATTGGAGAGAGTGCAGAGGAGATTTACCAGGATGCTGCCTGGTTTGGAGGGTAGGTCTTATGAGGAAAGGTTGAGGGAGCTGAGGCTTTTCTCTTTAGAGCAGAGGAGGATGAGAGGCAACTTAATAAAGGTTTATAAGATAATGACGGGATAGATAAAGTGGATGTGCAGAGACTATTTCCTTGGGTGGATGTAGCTAGGGGGCATAACTTTAAGGTTCATGGTGGGAGATATAGAAGGGATGTCCAAGGTAGATTCTTTACTCAGAGTGGTTGAGGTATGGAATGCACTGTCTGCTGTGATAGTGGAGTTGGACACTTTTGGAACTTTCAAGCAGTTATTGGATAGGCACATGGAGCATACCAGAATGATAGGGAGTGGGATAGCTTGATCTTGGGTTCGAACATAGCTTGGCACAACATCAAGGGCCGAAGGATCTGTACTGTGCTGTACTGTTCTATGTTCTACTCCTACACCCCCTATATGCTTCAAAGGATCCACTTGATCCCAGTTACCTATGCATGTCATATGCCTCCCTTTTTTTTTTGACCAGGACGTCAATGTCCTGAGTTATCCAGAGTTCTCTCCTTCTACCAGCCTTGCCCTTCATTTTAAAAGGAGTGTGCTTATTGTTAACCCTGGTTAACACATTTTTGAAAACCTCTCATTTACCAGACATCCCTTTGCCTGCTAACAGACTCCCCCAATCAACTTTTGAAAGTTCCTATCTAATACCATCAAAATGGGCCTTGCCCCAATTTAGGATTTTAACTTTTGGGCCAGACCTATCATTCTCCATGGCTATCTTAAAATTAATGGAATTATGGTCACTGGTCCCAAGGTGATCCCTCACGGACACTTCTGTCACTATCCTGCCTTATTTCCCAAGAGGAAGTCAGGTTTTGCCCCCTCTCTAGTTGGGCTATCCACATACTGAATGAGAAATTCCTCCTGAGTACATTCAACAGGCACCTAATGTGATAGATGTCCCAGTCAATTTTGGGTCCCCGACTATTACCACCCTATTTTTCTGGCAGCTATCTGTAATCTCCTTGCATACTTGCTTCTCAACTTCCCACTGACTATTTTGGGGGCCAGCAGTACAATCTTATCAAGATGATCTCTCCCTTCTTATCTTTCAATTCTATCCATATAAACTCAATGGGCAAACTGTCGGATATATCCTGTCTTAGCACTGCTGTGATGTTTTCTCTAATCAAAAACTCAACTCCTCCTCCTTTCTTACATCTTGTTCTACCTTACAGGATAAAATGTATCCTGGAACATTGAGCTGCCAGTCCTGCCCTTCTCTTAGCCACGTTTCAGTAATAGCTATAATAATATCCTAGTCCATGCCCTGAGTTCATCTGCCTTGCCCGCCAGCCATCTTACATTTAAATAAATGTAGTTTAATCTAGACTTCCCTTGCTCTCTGCCCTGCTTTCTCAGACCATCTGTCCAGTCAGATTTTGTACACTGTCCCAGTGTTTTACTTCTCTTAGCCTTACTGCACCCATTCACTGAGTTTTCCACAGTCTCTGTACTCTGTACTGTGGCCCTTTTTGATTTTTAATCTGAACCAAAAACAGAAAATGTGGGTGGGGGTAGGGTGGGAGAAGTGGGGGGGGGGGGGTGGTTGCGGATTGGGGAAGTGGTGGGGGAGGTGTGGGGGTTGGGGAGGAGTGATGGGGTGGCGGGGGGAGTGGTGGTGGTGGTGGGAGGGTGGGGGTTTGTGAGGTTGGGGAGTGGAGTGTTGGGGTGGGGGGTGGGGAGTTGCG
Organism: Carcharhinus amblyrhynchos; assembly: GCF_965287045.1. Taxonomy (NCBI): domain Eukaryota; kingdom Metazoa; phylum Chordata; class Chondrichthyes; order Carcharhiniformes; family Carcharhinidae; genus Carcharhinus; species Carcharhinus amblyrhynchos. The sequence goes on from NC_137335.1 coordinate 19,609,949, forward strand.
GATGGTGGGAGAGGTGGGTAAGGTAAAAGCGAAGATGGCAACATTGTGTCCCCCACTGCCACTGGATAGTCAGAAGCTTTTTCCCAGGATGGAAGAGTCAATTGGATAGTCAGAAGCTTTTTCCAGGGTGGAAGAGTCAGTTATTTGGGGGCATAAGTTTAGTGTGCGAGATGCAAGGTTTAGAGGAGATGTACGAAGCAAGTCTTTTACACAGAGGGTGATGGGTGCCAGGAACTTGCTTCCTGGGGAGGTAGTGGAAACAGATACAACTGTGACATTTAAGGGGCACCTTTACAAATACAGGATTAGAATGGGAATAGAGGACTTTGGTCCCTGGAAGGGTAGGAGGTTTTAATTCAGATGGGCAGCATGGTCAGTGCAGGCTTGGAGAGCTGAAAGGCCTGTTCCTGTGCTGTAATTTTCTTTGCTCTTTGTTCTTTGATTCAACAAGTTCCTCACAGATGCATTGCTAATAAACCGAACAACACAAGATTGTGCATGGTCAACCATCCTGCCCACCTCAGCAGGAATCACTCCCACTTCCATGTCTGCTGTCAAACCTAGACTCCAGAATGGAAGATTCTGGCCACTGAGTCCAGTTTTGGGCGCTACACTTAGGAAGGATATCAAAGCATTAGAGGGAGCAGGAGAGATTTATAAAAATGGTATCAGAGATGAGGGATCTTCAGTTTCTTGGAGAAACTGTTTTCCTAAGGGCAGAGAAAATTAAGAGGAAATCTAATAGAATTGTTTAAAACAATGAAGTTTTGATAGAGAAACTATTTCCAATGCAGAAGGTCAGTAAACAAAGCACAGAGATTTTAGCAAACAATCCAGAGATGAGATGAGGAGACGTTTCCTATAACATGAGGTATGGTGATCTGGAATGCATTGCCTGAAAGGTGGTGGAAGTATATTTATTATTAACTTTCAAAAGTGAATTCGATAAACTGCTGAAAGAGAAACATTTACAAGGTTTTGAGGAAAGGCTAGTGAAGTTGGACTAATTGGTTTGCTCTTTTGAGGAGCAGGTATAGGCACAATGGACAGAATGGTCTCCTCCTGTGCTATGTTATCTGATTCTATGTGGCTCAGTTTCGCACTGTCCTCTCTATCTGATCTATCAAAAGCTGCTTCCAGTATTTTCTCAACGCAGAATGCCATCACATTTGATTCTTTTTTTCTGTGAGCCAATGTTTCACCAAATTTCTTCTCTGGAGTTCAGATATTAGGTTTTATTTAGGCTTTAGTGAACACACACGAGTGGCTGTTATACTGATTTCTTAGAGAATTCATTAAGTAGAGAGCTAAACTTTTAATAAGCTTATCTGTTTTATTCAATGTTCATTCCATCCTACTTAGATGTTTTAAAGTATAATTTATATAAAGAAATTTATAAATGTCATTGCAATTATATACATTTTCATAAGTTGTTCCTTTGCAGATTGGAAGGGGAAGGCAAGTTCATAGATGAAGACAACTATGAATGGGTTGGCACATTTCATTACAAAGCTGCGCCGGGGCTGAAGTTGAAACTGGATATGTAATCCCTTTCTGGATGGGACTGATTCCTGGAACATTGTTATGCAATCTTAATATAGTTTTTTTAAAACATCACCATCGTCTTTTTGTCCAGCTGAAATAGAGTATTGTAAGGAGATTTTCTTGGGGTGTCCCACTGGGGGTCTTATATTCAGCCTATCTCAGCAAACACAAAGACTTGTGAAAGACAGCATGCAGTTAAAGACATTCCCAACACGTATTAGGAAAGAGATGGTCAGAGAATTCTAATCTCTCTCTGATGTTACTTCACATGAGCACAACAGATATACACTTCTGAAGATTTGATCCTCCTGCCTCACCTGTCATCCAAGCTGGATGGTCCAATTACATTCATACTCTTTATTTACTTTGGCCAATAGCATTCGACCTTCTAGCAGAATTAGGGATTCATTCATCAACCGAACCCATTGATTCATTTCCCCCCCATTGCCTAATATCCTCACCTACACAAATCCGATAGTTCAAGGGTCACTCCTAACACCTGCAGTCCTGGGAAAGAGAAAGGAGTCATCTTCCTTATCTGTTTTTTGTCCCAAATAATCAGTGAAGGCTGAATATGTCTATTCATTGCAGCTAGAAGTTAAATCTTTCTATTTCAAAAACCTTGATAGCTTGTATCTGCCTGGCTTGCCCCTGATAATTGGGTATTTGCTTTATATTTCATTATTCCAAAAGAATGCGGTCTGTCTAATCAAACCTATTTTCCATTATGCTAGGGGGTAAATTGCTTGTTGGCCAAAGCTCACAAGAAAATACAAAAATACAGTTTAAATCTATAATGTGTGTTCAAAAAGGTTGTATATGTGCTTATACAGACAATACCTTTGTATAGTATATAAGTGAGGCACATTGTGATACCTTTGATATAGTTAAGGCACACTATGGTCCCTATTTTAAACTAATCTACTTTGTTTTAATAGTCTCAGAAAGCAGGAGTTACTGTTTCCCCTGCTACAGGTATAAATACAATTTTCTTTCAAAGAATCCATATTATGCACATTCTATTTAGCTTACACTAAAACATTCAATTGGATAGTCCTAAAATGTTTATTTTAATGAAACAAATAAAACAACAAAATATTAACTAGAATACTTTGATTACCTCCTGTTGTATCCTGATCAAGTAATGGAGTTAACAATGTGTTGTAGGTATGAGGTTGTGTCCAATTATTCTGTTGTGTGTATATTGCTAGTGTCGTGGGATGATCTCATGCTTCACTGACAGATTTGCTCATGTATTTAATAATGTGACAATGCTGGCACACACTTCATAACATAGGGAGTGCACTAGTGTTAGACTTGAATGCAAGAGAGTTGATCAGTAAGTTCATAGATGATATGAAAATTGGTGAGGAAATAAATAGTGAAGAGGATAGCCTTAAATTACAGGCTAAATAACTGTTCAGATGGGCTGATCAATGGCAAATGCAATTCAATCCAGGACAAGTGAGGGAGTGGCAAAATTTGCCATAAACAGGTCCAGACAGCAGGCGACGAGGGGTCATCCTACCCAACTGTCTGCCCCCTACCGTGGCTATATTCGTGGTTGGGTGTTCCTGGAGAGGGAGTATGCAGTGTCCAAGGGCACTGTTAATGCTTTCAGTGCCTGCTGGGCACCACGGGCTGGGGTACATTATCGACTCTTCTAATAATATTTCACTATTATGTTTTAAGTTTCTTTTCTACCTCATCTTTTGTTTCGGGCAGCTCCCCTCCTTTTGGGAGTTGTCCCTTAGTTAATTTGATTTAACTTATTTGGTTGGTCAAAAAGATTGATAACTGTGATGCAAGAATACATGATGAATAGGAAGGCCCTGGGAGGCACTGAAGATCAGAAGGGCCTTGGTGTGCATGTACAGGTAGCGGGTTAAGTGTTACTAGAGAGGCAGTGCTCGACAGACTGGAGGGACTGATTGTGGACAAGTCCCCAGGACCGGATGGAATGCATCCAAGGGTTCTGAAAGAAATGGCGGAGGTGATAGTGGATGCATTGGTGATTATCTTCCAAACGTCGCTGGATTCCGGGGAAGTGCCGGAAGATTGGAAAACGGCTAATGTTACGCCGTTGTTTAAGAAGGGTGGCAGGCAAACAGCAGGGAATTATAGGCCGGTTAGTTTAACGTCTGTTGTAGGTAAAATGTTAGAATCCGTCATCAAGGAGGAAATAGCGAGGCATCTTGAGGAGAATTGTTTGATAGAGCAGACGCAGCACAGTTTCGTTAAGGGGAAGTTGTGTCTGACAAATTTATTGGAGTTCTATGAGGATGTGTCTAGGGCGGTGGATAGAGAAGAGCCGGTGGATGTGGTGTTCCTTGATTTTCAGAAGGCGTTTGATAAGGTGCCTCACAAGAGGTTATTACAGAAGGTCAGGGGGCATGGAGTTGGGGGTAGGGTGTTAGCGTGGATAGGGGATTGGCTGTCAAATAGGAGGCAGAGAGTGGGGGTCAATGGGTGCTATTCGGATCGGCGGTTGGTGACTAGTGGAGTGCCCCAGGGTTCGGTGCTGGGGCCTCAGCTAATTACCATTTATATAGATGATCTGGAGGAGGGAACTGAGTGTATGGTGTCGAAATTTGCTGATGACACCAAGATTGGTGGAACGGCAAATTGTGCAGAGGGTGTGAAGAGTCTGCAGAAGGATCTAGATAGGCTGGGCGAATGGGCCAGGAACTGGCAAATGGAATTTAATGTTGGCAAGTGTGAAGTTGTCCACTTTGATAGGAATAATGGTAGGAAGGACTATTACTTACATGGCGAAAAACTGCAGCATGCGACGGTGCAGAGGGACCTCGGGGTCCTTGTGCATGAGTCGCAAAAACCCAGCCTGCAGGTGCAGCAGGTGGTCAGGAAGGCTAATGGGATGCTGGCCTTCATAGCGAGGGAGATTGAATATAAAAGTAGGGAGGTCTTGCTGCAACTGTACAGGGCACTGGTGAGGCCGCAGCTGGAGTATTGTGTGCAGTTTTGGTCGCCGCACTTACGCAAGGATATTTTGGCCTTGGAGGGAGTGCAGAGGAGGTTTACTAGGCTGATACCGGAGTTGAGGGGGTTGAACTGTGAGGAGAGGCTGAATAAACTAGGCTTGTACTCGTTAGAGTTTAGAAGAATGAGGGGAGATCTCATTGAGACATATAAGATGATGAATGGCATGGATAGGATAGAGGTGGAGAGACTCTTCCCGCTCAGAAAGGACAGTAGGACTAGAGGACACAGCCTCAAGATAAAGGGGGGACGGTTTAGAACAGAGTTGAGGAGGAACTTCTTCACTGAAGGGTGGTGAATCTCTGGAATTCTCTGCCCGTTGAAGTGGTGGAGGCTGCCTCGCTAAATATATTTAAGATGCGGGTAGATAGGTTTTTGATAGGCAAGGGGATTAAGGGTTATGGGGAGAGGGCGGGAATGTGGAACTGAGCCACGACAGATCAGCCATGATCTTATTGAATGCCGGGCAGGCTCGAGGGGCTAGATGGCCTACTCCCGCTCCTATTTCTCATGTTCTTAAGAAGGCGTAAGGTACACTTGCCTTTCTTAGCTGAGGCATAGAGTTTAAGAGCAGGGAAGCTATGTTAGAACTATATAAAAAGTTGGTTAGGCCACAGCTAAAGTATTACGTGCTGTTTTGGAATCTACATTATAGGAGGGATGTGATAGCATTGGAAAAGGTGCAGAGGAGATTTTAACCATGATGTTGTCTAGGCTGGAGAATTTTAGTAATGAAGAGAGATTGGATAGACTTGTGTTGTTTTCCTTGGAACAGAGGAGATTGAGAGAGGGCATGATTGAGATGTATAAAATTATGAAGGGCATAGATATAGTAGACAGGAAGGCATATTTTCCCCTTGGCGGAGGGATCAATGATTAGGGGGCATAGTTTTAAGGGAAGGGCCAGGAGGTTATCGGGAATATAAAGAAAAACCTTTTCTTCTGAAGGATGGTGGGAGTCTGGAACTCAATGCCTAGAAGTGTAATGGAGACAGAGACCTTCATAATATTTAAGAAGTATTTAGGTGTGGACTTGCCAAGGCAAACAAGGCTGAGGGCCCAGTGCTGGAAAATGGGATTAGAATAGTTAGATGGTTTATCTTTGACTGGCACAGATATGATGGGCCAATGGACCTTTTTCTGTGATTGATACTTCTATTACTAAAGCTAGTTGATGAAGGATATAATTGGAACCAATCACTTATAAGCATTTATTTACACAGTTATGGATTACTATGATCATTGCAGTTGCAGTCTGTGTGTATTTTATACTCCTTTGGAGCAAAATAATGAACTAATTAAACTATAATAAATGGTGTGTACTTATAGGCGTACAAGTGAATCCCTAGTTAATGCCCATCATCTGCCTACAATTAATGTACAACTAACAGTCCCTTCTCTACCTTAAAATAAAATTTATTGGCAGGATTTTTGGTCTAGAGTCTGGATTGTTTGCCAGTCCCAACACAGTGACATGTAAAGACTGATTTTACTTGAATTGGCCACTTAATGGCCAGAGGGTGTGCTCACCGTTCAATTAAGGATAGTAGGTGGCTCTCAATGTTGTAGGGCCAATGAAACGCCTTCACATTGAGAAAGTTACAGCATATTTAGAGAGAGAAGATGCCTCAAGATGGAGGGGCCCTCTCTGCCTTTTTAAATCTTTGAGAATAACAATAGCCATAGCTGCCCTTGCAGAGGGTAATTTTAGTGCAATGGAAGAGGATTCTTAAGAGTACGCTCCCCAGTCTGCCTCTGGGAAATGGTCCCTTTTCGCTGTCTGTGTTCCAAATGCCCATTGGGTGATTCTAGTCAGTGAAAATGGCCTTAATGGCTTCAGTTGGCCACTTGCAGATGGGCAGTTGGCTAATACCCAACCCAGCCTCCTTAGAAATAGCGCAGACACAAGATTATGCTGGGAAATCGGCATGTCAACTAGTGGCAGGATATTCTAAGCTCGTCCGCCTTTGTTCCCACCTCTGATTGTCTTCCAAAATACTGCCCTATATATACAACAAAAATTTCAAAACAAGCAGAAAGTGTTTTTCAGTATGTTGCTTTCTAGTGAACTGTTCTTTCTGCACCAATTTTTATATCCATCAACTTGTAAAAGTTTGAACCTAAAGCATTTCAGAGACATGATTTTATATTTTGGTTCAGGATTGGGATTAGCTGGGAGGACCCCGTGGTCAGTATGGACCAGTTGGGCCAAATAGCCTATTTCCATGCTGTATTGCTGTATGACTGTATGACCCTAGTGTTGGGCTTAAATGGATGGTCCCAACCCTGCACTATCTGGAAAAGTCATCCACCTGAATTGATTAATTCGTGACCAGAGAGTGTTGTACCATCCAGAAGACAAGAAGGAAACTATATACCTGTGTCAATCTGGCTACTTTATAAAATTATTATTTTTTAAAAATGGACAAAGGCTTTACCCTGACATGCTGACTGACATAATAGGAATTTTTAGCCTTCAGAAAACCATTGTTATCTGTGAAGAGGGGCTAATGCCCCTGTGACTCCAGAAAATCAAATTCCAAAGGAAAATCGTTTACATCTCTAAGGCAGAGCACTGGCCAACAGAGACAGTGGCCAGAATTTTACTGGCATGTCTGTTTCATAATCGGGGCAGGTGAGGCTCGCAGAACGGCATTCTCCGTTGGCGTTGGGTGGGATCTTACGAGCCTCGGGTGGGCAAAGCGGTAAAATTCTGGCAGGACAAAGTGGACCTTGACTCTGTTGTTAAACATTTCAAGATTCTAGACTTAAACAAATACATCCTTTGTCCAGGAAAAGTAGTTGGAGGTATGCCATATGTCCTCCTCTGAGCTGCTGGAACCTGTAATTTTGCCATGTGGCACTTAACCCAGGCAATTTACCCAACTTACCACTTTACCACCTAACAGGTAACAGCAGAAATGCTCTTGTTCTTGTAAATAGCTTGCCCCCTCATCTACATTGTTACTCCAATATCAGTCCCAAGAAGACTAATTCTTCTTTATGCGTCTTCTTCCATTGAGGAAGTCATCACTCCTGGGAAGATGGATCACTTTGCAACAGTTTAGCCTGCTAATCTCTGAATGTATGCACCACAGGACTGGACTTTTGAATCTGGACTCACGTGAAACTGTAACTCTAATTTTATTGTGGTTTGTGCCCTGCAACCCTTTATTTCCCTCAACCATTTTTTGTATAAATGCAAAAGGAGTAGATGTTGCAAAACCACTCCCTGCGTTTTTGTGTATGTAAAATAATCAACCCTCTTGCCTTACGTCAAGTTTGCTGTGAGATTAGTAGAAGATTGGATCACTCAAAACTGAAAGGTTGGGAAAACTTATAAAAGGGGAAAATCAAAAATACCTTTCTATTTACAGAGGTAGCGAAAGGAGAAATTAGGGTTGTTGAAACTAATCCCCCTTCTTGCTCGCTATCCAATTGTGGATGGCATGTGAGCTCTCAAAGCTAGATGGCTAATAGGAGTCACAACCTGCTATAAGGGAAAGAAGGAGACTCTTCTGGAGGAGCCCTCAACACTTTTAAAACTTTTGAAGCTAAAAATGGTCACAATTGGGTCAGTGTTGTGGTGGAAGAAGGACAGCCTGAGGCTGCAGATGTGACAAGCAAGCTGTCCTTCCCCTCCACAAAGGTTTCCTGGAGTGCTGGTTCCCATTCTGTCATGTAATGCAGCCTTTAGGTGGCTGCTATGCCACTAAAACTAGAGGTAGGGTTGAACCTGCAGGCTAAAAATTCATACTCTGATCACAGGAACAGGGTCTTCGGTCCTCTAAACCCATGCTGATCATGATGCCCTGTAACTAACTTAAAATAAAACCTTCTGTCCTTACTCGGTTTGTATCCCTTTGTTCTCTCCCTATTCATACACCCATCCAGATGTCTCTTAAATATTGCTAATGTACTTGCTTCCACCACCTGCTCTGGCAGGGTGTTTTAAGCACCCACCACTCTGTGTGGAAAAACTTCCCCTATACATCTCCTTCAAACTTTCCCGCTCTCACCTTGAACCTGTGTCCCTTTGTAACTGACACTTCCACCCTGGGAAAAGGTTCTCACTATGCACATTGTCTATACTTCTCATAATTTTGTAGACCTCTATCAGGTCTCCCCTCACCCTCCATCTTTCCAGTGAAAACAATCCTAGTTTATTCAACCTCTTCTCATTGCCAACACTCTCAAGACCAGGCAACATCCTAATACACCTTCTTTGCATTTTTCTCCAAGGCTTCCACATCCTTCTGGTAGTGTGGTGACCCGAACTGCAGGCAATACTCCAAATGCAGCCTAACCAAGGCTTTATTTTGATATTCTATATCATCTCCATTTCCCTTCTTGCTCCCCATATCTCTTAATTCTCTTATTGTTAAAAATCTATCAACCTCAGTCCTGAGTGGCGTGGTGGCACAGTGGGTTAGCACTGCTGCCTCACAGCACCAGGAACCCAGGTTCAATTTTGGCCTCCAGTGACTGTGCGGAGTTTGCACATTCTACTTGTGTCTTGTGGGTTTCCTCTGGATGCTCCAGATTCCACCCACACTTCAAAGATGTGTGGGTTAAGTGGATTGGCCATGGTAAATTGCCCCTTAGTGTCCTAAGATGGGTTAAATATGTGTGGTTAGAGGGATTGGGCCTGGATAAGGTGCTCTGTTGAAGAGCTGGTGCAGACCCGATGGCACAAATGACCTGCTTCTGCACTGTAGGGATTCTATGATCCATAGCTTTAATTGGTCTTTATATGACCTTAACTGGTTACCTGCCACTTGCAGGAAGCTGTTATGGCCACTGTATCTCTTAAAAGCAGCATTGTGGCTGCCACAGCTACTGGAAATTGTTGAAGAGCATTGTAACCAACAAAAGTAGGCATGATGGCACAACCTGACCAAAAAATGGTTCCCAGGTGTCTGATGCGAAACTCAAGGTCCTGATGCAGGAGGTGAACAGGAGGAGAGAAGTTCTCTCCCACAGAAGACCAGGAGGCCCACCAGCACTTAGAAGGGAATGGAACAAATAGCCTTCAAATTCAATGAAAACAATATCATCCTGATGATTTGGGTGCAGTGCTGCAAGATTAATGACCTCCTGAAAGTGGTCACTGTCAGTAAATGAATCTTTTATTGCCGTATCCTTACAACTCATCCACTAGCCTCATGCTGCTCAACTCACCACACCCCCTTCTCTCATCTACCAACAGTCTCTATCAAGCATGTCTCATAACTCACATTCAGACCACCTTCATATGCATAGCACTGCTGCAAGCTCATACATCTTACATCTTGCACACATTTCCAGCTTTCAATCATGACAGCTACATTACCCAAACATATTGCATCACACTCACTGACTCCTTTTTCTTGCAGGATAAAGTGGCGCATAGCTTACCAGCAGGAACAGACAAAGCCACCTGTCCTCAGCCTCATAGAACATCATTGGAGAGGCCACCACTAAAACTGTGCTAACGACAGGGCTGAGTCCTTAGAAGGAGACAGTTGCCTGAAATCTTCAACCTCGCATGCAGCTGGGATTTTCTATTCTCACTTGCGCAGGGGCAGGGCAAATGAGATCAGAGAGTCATAGAATCCTGCAGTGCAGAAAGAGGCCATTAGGCCCATCGAGTCTGCACCAACCACAATCCCACAAAGGCCCTATCCCCATATTTCTACATATTTACCTACTACTCCCTCTGATCTATGCATCCCAGGACATTAAGGGACAATTTAGAATGGCCAGTCAACCTAGCCCGCATATCTTTGGACTGTGGGAGGAAACCAGAGCACCCAGAGGAAACTCACATAGACACAGGGAGAATGTGCAAACTCCACACAGACAGTGACCTGAGCCCGGATTCAAACCCAGGTCCCTGGAGCTGTGAAGCAACAGTGCTAACCGCTATATTACCATGCCGCCCCACCACCCCCCCCTAGAATCCCAACTAGTATGTTTCTACCTAACTCATCTTCTCACATTCAACTTCACCCTCAGCCCACAATCTCTTCTGATATACAAGTTACAAATGTGGTCAGCATGAACATTTTACATTTCTCTTTCCATTCAGCACAATGCTACAGATGTACCTTTCTACTTTCAGATACCCAAAAATACCATTTGGCCAAGCAAGTGGGAGCGTGGGGGCCAAGAGGAGCAGGACACTGATGATGAAGAAACTGTATTACTCGATCTCACATTCACAGCCACCAACACAGATACTGGCACTGCCCATTTTTAAAGGGTAGCATAAGGCAGGAACTGCACATAATGAGGCAACAAGCAAATGCTTGCAGCCAGGAGGAGGTCAGAAACAAATTCTTTTGCAGAGAACTCAGATGGGGATTTAAGTGGGCAATGTGCATAGAAATGATTGGTGGATTGGTAGGCCTGCCAGAACACATGCTGACCCTGCCATGGAGAATGGAGAACTCCAGCTCAATCTTGGCCTGTGCATCGTGCAGAGTGAAGAAACATTGGCCTGGATTTTCATCCTTGAGGCAGGTAACAGGAGTTTCAAAAATTCCCAGTTTGTCTCACCTGCCCCACGAAAAAGAGATTGCAAAAGCAGGATCTTCATGGCCGGGGCGGGTGTTAAGCCAGCCGACCCAAGAAGATTTTTGGAGGCATCCGCAGAGGCTGTCAGGTATGGAGGCAGGCCGTTTGAAAGGCCTGCCTTGGTGCAGTTGTCCTATTTAAAATAAAAACACAAAGACTCTCCAGCCCATACCCCCTCAAACCCCCTCACCCTCCAAATCCCTCATGCCAAGCTCTGCTATTCCACCCATCACTCATGGCCCTTCATGCACCCCATGTCAAGCTATGGCACTTCCATGCCCATTAAGCCAGAAAACATTGTCTAAAATTAATGAACCCTGTTGAGACAGTGGAACAGGTAAACATAAAAGCTTTGAAAATGGTAATTCATTCATGACCTAAAAAAAATGATTTTGCTACAGCTAAAAAAAAGTGTTAATCATCCAGACCCTTTAAAGTATCAATAACAAAAACCACAAACTCTTGAAAGTGCTTAATGTTGTGTAAAAACATGTGAAATTGACAGCAGAGGTCATAGCTTGAATTGTCATTCAATCAATGTTTTCTCTGGGGCACAGCTATTTCAACATACTTAATGAAGAAACAGTGTTACTGGATCTCTTACTCACCACAGCCACCAACTCAGATACTGGCACTGCCTTTATTTTAGAGGGTAGCATACAGGCAGGAACTGCACATAGTGAGACACCAAGCAAGTGACTTCAGCCAACAAGCTTAATGTGTGTCAGGTACAATCCTCATCATGTGTATTTGGCTGGGATCCAAGATCACCATTGTATATAAATGAAGTGATCTGGGACAGCCCAACTGGAACATTTATATGTCAGTTGCCTCCTTCCTTCCTTTTCTGCTCCTCCTCCTGAGGTGCCTGCCATATCCCTAGTGGTAAGTGTTGTACCCTCATGATGGTTTGGTTGCAGAGAATACAGTTGACCACTATAAATCAGGACATAACATGCCAGCGAGTAATGGAGAGCTTCTCCAGAGCAGCTGAAGCTGTTGCTTGAGCACCCCAATAATTTGCTCAGCATGCAACGGTGCAGAGGGACCTCAGGGTCCTTGTGCATGAGTCGCAAAAACCCAGCCTGCAGGTGCAGCAGGTGGTCAGGAAGGCAAATGGGATGCTGGCCTTCATAGCAAGGGGGATTGAATATAAAAGTAGGGAGGTCTTGCTGCAACTGTACAGGGCACTGGTGAGGCTGCAGCTGGAGTACTGTGTGCAGTTTTGGTCGCCGCACTTACGTAAGGATATTTTGGCCTTGGAGGGAGTGCAGAGGAGTTGAGGGGGTTGAACTAGAGTTGAGGGGGTTGAACTATGAGGAGAGGCTGAATAAACTAGGCTTGTACTCGTTAGAGTTTAGAAGAATGAGGGGAGATCTCATTGAGACATATAAGATGATGAATGGGATGGATAGGATAGAGGTGGAGAGGCTCTTCCTGCTCAGAAAGGACAGTAGGACTAGAGGGCAGAGCCTCAAGATAAGGGGGGGCGGGTGGTTTAGAACGGAGTTGAGGAGGAACTTCTTCACTGAAGGGTGGTGAATCTCTGGAATTCTCTGCCCGTTGAAGTGGTGGAGGCTGCCTCGCTAAATATATTTAAGACGCGGGTAGATAGGTTTTTGATAGGCAAGGGGATTAAGGGTTATGGGGAGAGGGCGGGAATGTGGAACTGAGCCACGACAGATCAGCCATGATCTTATTGAATGGCGGGGCAGGCTTGAAGGGCTAGATGGCCTACTCCTGCTCCTATTTCTTATGTTCTTATGTGTCCCCTGCAGCAATGCTCTAATTTTACATAGGCTGGCCATGTGTACTCGCCTTGTGAATCATGAGCCAAATGTTAAATGGATAGCTCTTGTCATCTAGCAGCTACCCTCTGCTTTGACATGGTGGTGCAATGACTGAGGGAACAGTGGGCTGGCTCAGGCAGAAAGTATCATTATTGCTTCTAGCTTAGTGGGTATTCACCAGCATCATATGTTGAGCATTGTCATAAGCCAACTGTATATTCAGCAAATGGCAACCTTTGCAGTTGCAATATTGAGATCAGTGTTGAGATGCAGTGCACACAAAGCCACTTGCTTTCATTGTCATCCTGCACCATGGATATTGGGTCTCCAGCTTCACCTGCTTTTCTCTTCTAAGAGAGCACAATGAACTCCTGTCTCCTGCCATAATGCAGGAATGGATGGCCAACTGGGAGAAATTAATTATGTAATCTGTTCCAATGTGAAGAAGTTTAACCACAGCCACATTCACAGCAACTGGCAGCACCGTGCATACCCTGCTCTGAGTTTGCAGATCTGGTTTCAAAACATGGCAGAGTTCTGTGCACACTACCTTTGTAAAGTACACACAATATTCCTGGTTTAAGTGGAGGCAAGAAAAATGCTCCCAGAAGATTCCTAGATGGATAAGGCTTTCTGCTGAGAGTCCTTATCTGCCTTTTCCTCCTCTCTGTGAATAGTTTGTCTTCTGCTGCCTCTCTTCTATCTCTCATATTTCATGGTTCAAAGATGTGTGGATTAGGTTGATTGGCCATACTAAATTGACCCGAGCATCAGGGGGATTAGCAGGGTAAATATGTGGAACTACGGGAATAGGGCTTGGGTGGGATTGTGGTTGGTGCTGACTTGATGGACCGAATGGCCTCCTTCTGCACTGTAAGGATTTTATGATTCTGCCCAAGGCATATTTCAACCGTACCACCCATGACAGGAAGCAGGTGGTGTGTTCAGAACTCTTGAAGGCAAATGCCTTCCCCATTTGTGGCACAGTTTCCTTCAAGACGTCTCCAGCTGTAAACATCTCCTCAAGCCACCCTGCAGTTCCATGAATTAAAACAAGGCAAGTAAAAAGTAATCAGCAACTAACTTGCAAGTTGTTGATGATCCCTTTAAATATTGTTTGTGGAAAATCCTCCCAGCTGCATGAAGTTAAGAGAGGGTATTTGCTAAAGCAACAAGGTGGTATTAAATCAGTATTATATGTTGACTGAAGTCAAATCTGTCTGCATGATTCTGGTGCAAGCTCCTCATCTTGTTCACCTTTTGAGGTGACAGTGACCATGTTTATCATCCGGGATGTTTGATAGAGTTCTGATGGGTGATCACTGCTAAGGCCGATATGCACCTGGAAGGTTCTGTTGCAAACTGATCAGGATCCAAGATTGAGTCTTGGATGAGTTTCTGGCTAAAGATTCTTATTATGTTTTCTGTCAGCCTCATGAAATTGCTTTCAAAAGAAGCCTTACCATTTTTGATTTGATTGTGTTAGGTGCAGCGATCTACCGGGCTATGGCCACTGTTGTTAACAACTATTTGGAGTATTGGTGAGAGTTGGATGAAGGTGAGGACCAAACAGGGTGAGTCAGTCCAAAGAGTGCAGCAATCCAACCCATGAGAGGTGCTGCCCTTCCTTGCATCCAGTGCAAGCTCCTAATCTCCAGGGCTAACATCCTCACCTAGAAGATATTTGGGTTGATCTGTGCATGCATGTTGTGGATGTCATTTTGGTTAGAAAACTGGTTCTGAAGGTATGGGTGCTACAGTGCCCCACTTTGTGACCTTGCTGATTAACCAAGACCTTTCAAAGAAAAGAAAAGGAGTTTTCCCCAATGTCTTGTCATGTATACCTCAACTGGTCATTATCACATTGCTATTTGAGGAATCTTACATTCTAACATTAACTAACAGTATAATTCTAGAGTACTTAATTGGTTGGAAAGTGCTTTCTGACTTCCTGAGGTTACGAAAGGTTTTTTTTATAAATGAAAGTCTTTCTTTCTCTATAAAATAGTGTATCAATTTGTTTAATGCATGCAATGCCACAGGGGATCTGCCAGTTGCTTTAAAGGCTTACAAAGCCTTTTGGACCAGCAGCATTAAGGTTATGATACAAAAGGCACTCTGTTGACAGTGACTATTCTGGTTTTGGGCGCTAACACACTGACTCATGAATGGTGATCCATAAGATACTAACTTCCTTATTTAAATTCATGACCAATTTCTGACATGATCAACATCCAATAAACATCCAACAGTTACTCAACACTGAGTCTTTTGTTAACAGAGCTTGGGCAGAAGATTCATCTTCGCAACACACTGCAGTATTTAAAGAAGATGATAAGCAACTAAATTGCCCGTGAGTATATTTTCAAACTTTTCTTCTAATGTTTGTTACATGGATACATTTGTCAAAAGAATTTTAAATATGTGGTGCTAGAAAACTTATTAATCGGATAAAACGTTTTTCCCTTCGTTCGGCACAATTTATTACTTCTTTGGACGAAATGGTGTAACCATCCCTAAGCTGCAACTCACAAGACTGGTTGGTAACAGCAGATTTTTTTATGCTTGAGCTTTGATCTGGAAGTTTCGTCTTGCACTTCGATTGATAGTTCACAATGATCTGAGACTGTCATATAAATTTATCAGGACTATTGGAATATTATTTTGAAACTGTGTGATCCAAAATAGTGAACACAATTTCGAGACTAACTGCAGAAAAGTTCTCTCCCATATATAGTGCATAACTACAAACAGGAAGAATCCCTTTGCAGCCAAAAAAAAACGCACGCTATTTTCGGTTTTGGTCATTTATAATTAACAGTAATGTCTGCATTAAGTATAATCTGTAATTAAATTTCAACTGATGGATTTAACTCTTCGTATATTGTAGCAGTAATAGTACAGACGATTTCATTTTTGAAAAAGGTTAAAAATATCTGTTTTAACTGTCAGCTGTAGCTCAGTGGGATGCACTCTCACTTCAGAATCAGAAGGTTGTGGTTCCAAGCCCCATTATAAAGATTTAAGCACAATTTGACATTCCTGTGTCTCTTTAAGAGGGAGTTGCAATGTCACAAGTGTTGTCTTTTGGACGAAACTTTAATCCTGTTTGCACTCTCATGCAGACTTCAAGGATCCCAAGGCAGCATTTCAAAAAATAACAGGGGAGTTTTCACTGGTGTCATGGACAAGATGGACAATATCGATCATTAAATACTCAGTTCTTTCTGCTTCCACCCCATCTCAGTGGGACACATTTGTTTCCTTTCCATTCACTTCTCATAGTTCATCATGGTCCACAGTGATTTCTCCTATATTAATAATGTTCTTAGCCTTGGATGAATCTGGACTTAAGTTTAAGTTTATTTATTAGTCACAAATAGGCTTACATTTACACTGCAATGAAGTTACTATGAAAATCCCCTAGTCACCACAATCCAGCACCTGTTCGGGTACACTGAGGGAGAATTTATCATAACCAATCCACCTAACCTGCATATCTTTGGACTGTGGGGGGGAAACTGGAGCACCCGGAGGAAACCCATGCAGACACAGGGAGAATGTGCAAACTCCACACAGTGACCCAAACTGGGAATCAAACTCAGACCTCTGGCTGTGAGACAGCAGGGCTAACCACTGTGCCACCGTGCTAGACTTGTGCTTGAGTAGTTAAGCTGCAATGTTGGAGTGCTGCACTAATCACCAGATCCTTATTTCAACTTCCGAGAGGAACACAAGATGGCATTCATTCTGGGATGTTGCTTCTGACTTGTGAATCAGAAAAGCTGAACTGAACAGTAACAACAAGGCTTTGCATCATACTGTTAGCAGGTAACAAAAATTTATATCTGCACACGCAAGTTTTCCCTTTGTCCATTGCCCATCTGACTCTGACAGCTCTACCCCAGATTTTCCATCTCCCAGTACAGTATGACTTCCTCCATTCCTGGGGCAAAACTCGTTGGATGCCAGATGGCTGTGTCTTCTGATCCTTATTACTGCTAACATCATCTGACAATCCTTAAGTCTTGGCCCTCTTGCCATCACTAATCAGTATTCTAGTGCTCCAACTTTCCCTCTCTCTTTCTGACTGACATGCTACGTTTGTGCCCATTTCTGCTGCTGTAGACTTTTAGCTGCAACAGATTGCCCAATTTCCCCTCCAACAGCCTGTTAGAAACCTGACCAGGATCAGGATTGTCACGGAGATTGTGCCCTGCATACAGAGTGAGAACAATTTTCCCGACTCCAGGAAAATATGATCAGATGTTCATGTGACCAGTTGGGCGGATGTCTCATCCCACCATTTAATCAACTGTTTTGTGCAACTTTTCCCCAGTCTCTCTCCCATTCTGAGGCTGTGTGTATGGGTTTTGGAAGTGCAATGATGTACTAACTATCAATATCTTTTCCCAAAGGCAGGGGAGTTTAAAATAGAGGGCAAAGGTTTAAGATGAGAGAGAAGTGATACAAAAGGGTCCAGAGGGGCAATTCTTTCACACAGAGGAAACAAGCTGCCAGAGGTAGTTGTAGAGCCGGGTACAATTTTGTCTTTTAAAAAGCGTTTAGACAGTGACATGGGTAAAATTGGTACAGAGGAATATGGGTCAAATGCGGGCAATTGGGATTATTTTAGGGATTAAAAAAAGAGTGGCATGGACAAGTTGGGCCGAAGGGCCTGTTTCCATTCTGTATGCCTCTATGTTTCTATAACTGACTGGTTTGCCATGGTCATGTAAGTTTGCAGTGAGGAGTATGCCTCTGGGGACGGATATCTTGAGATCATTGCAATAAAATCCTTCCATCAAAACACACTAAAGAAGTACAGCTGACCTTATACTTGCAACATGTTGTCAGAAGAGAGTGGCAAAAATAGATTTGTGAAACCTGTGGAAGGAGCAGAGAAGACATTGAGAACCAGAAGGTTCAAAATCTGTGAAAAGCTGCTGAAAAAGAAAGAACAAAGGGAAACAGACAAAGGCTACAAATGAAACAGCTCAGAAAGACATGCACAGGCTGTAAGTAAAATTACTGGCTGCAGAGAAAGAGATAAAAGCTGCAAATAAATTGAGTAAATAAAAATGGATGCAGTAAATTTTCTAATCCCATGTCCAGTGATGTGTGGCAAACTTGGCAGTTTTCCCAATTCAAAAATAGAAAATGCTGGAAAATCCTAGCAGGTCTGACAGCATCTGTGGACAGATTATAGAGCCAATGTTTCAAGTGTGGAAGATACTTCATCAACATCCTGTCAGGCCTTCGTGCTAGTGTGAAATTACATTGGTCTAAAACACAATTGCTAAAGAGTGACATGGACAAGGCAGTCCTCAATTCACAAGTACTTCAAGGCGAGTGCAACAAAGACTTTCTGCTATCATGTTGCATTGCTCCAGATGCTCTGATCACCACTCTGCCTCTAGGTGGTGATCAGACATTTTGAGATCAGTTTAATAAAAGCCTCTTACAGAAATGCACATAAGTGTAGCTATCCTTACACTCGCATCACTGTGTATTACTCTGCACTTAACCATATTTGCCATAAAAAGCTTCTGACCTCGTCCACAGCTGGAATTCTTCAGTGCCACTGCAGAAAATCGAATTTTGGCCGAGCACCAAATTTTCCGTTGTTCCTGGTGGAGAGGGCAGGATGAACAAGACCAAAGAATCCCACCCGTTGAATTTCATCTAGCTTACTTTTGCCCTCCACTCTCACCTGCAAAATCAATTAATTGTTATTGTACTTATGATTATAAGGATTGATTTCACTGTTCTTGCCTGGCTTTAACAGTGCATTAGCTACCTCAGAAATAGGATTGGTAGCATAACTACCCCATTAACAGCCTATGTAGCAGGCTCCATTTTGAAAATTATTGCATTTCCAGATCAGTCCCCACTGCTTTGGCAGTCCTATGGTTTTAACACAGTCAATTTGCTATAGGTGATATCTGATAAACCAAAAAGTAGTTTTTTTCAAAAAGGAAATCTCACTTAGCAATAGCCCCTCCTGATTATGAGCAGTGACATTCAAAATCTCATCAATAAAATAATCAACCTTTAACCTGCTATAAATAGCTGGTTTAAGACCCTAACCTGCTTGGAAGCCTGATTTGGATAATTTCAGCAGAACTTTTTAAAGGGTATCTAAAATACTGCCTTGTTTCAAGCGATAGGTCCTGTTTTAATGTGGAAATCAGATTGCTGTTGCACAAACAAAACCCAGATTGCCATTTTAGGTCAGAACTATTATATATTTAAGTAGTTGAATAATTGTTTTAAGAGCTGGTTACATGATTTGACGGTGACATCCTCGAAAAGGGGGTACTAGGGGAGGTGTGGACTTACTGGGGGGGATATCATGATGACCATGAAGGCCACAGGGAATCATTGATAGGTCTATCCATGGACCTTGTGGAGTACAACCTACCTTATTGAGTGAGCAGTGGCTCGCTCAATGGGAATTAGCCTGCGGGAGTATCTAAACCTGTAGCTTTACCCAGATTAGTGTTGTAGGTCCTGAATTGAAGACTACCTGACTGTAAGCCATGGGAGCAGCTTTTTCCTTTGATACACAATAAAGGTTGGTGATGGTAATGGGAAACTGGCATGTGGCTGAATTACTACAATCGATGAAAGAAAAGATGCTGTATTCCAAAGATAATTGCTCAATTATCTTAGTGGATCCCAGAGCAGTGAGGCTTCTGCCACCTTAGGAACCATACCTCCACAATCATGACCTACTATCCTCCCTGCACCCTCACAACTTGCCTTTCTGGTGGGAGCTCTCATCCAGGTTTCAATGTTCTATTTAGCAAGTTGTATCAAGCCTCCTGTTTGGTATTCTACCAAATGTGGTTGAGACTGGAGCTTCAGTGATGGGGACCTCTGCCAATCAATCATCTGAAAGTTAAAATCTACTGATAGGGTGTAAATTTAAGACAGTATTTCATTCAGCTATCCTCCCCAGTGCCACATTACAATCCATAGCTAGTACTTTCCAATTCCATTCCTTATTAACCGAAAATTCTGTGTAGGATATCCAGAGCTTGTGAAGTAGCATATCTGTGAAACTTCATCCAAATCTTTCTATAAATTTAGGTACCTTTCATCGTGTCACATTGCAATTTCAACCAGGAGATGTTGATCAGGCACCTTCTAAATCTGTGTTCATTCATTATTGCATTTCCAGATCAGTCCCCACTGCTTTGGCAATCCCATGGTTTTAACACAGTCAATTTGCTATAGGTGATATCTGATAAACCAAAAAGTAGGTTTTTTTTAAAGAGGAAATCTCACTTAGCAACAGCCCCTCCTGATTATAAGCAGTGACATTCAAAATCTCATCAATAAAATATCAACCTTTAACCTGATATAAATAGCTGCTTTAAGACCCTACCTTGCTTGGAAGCCTGATTTGGATAATTTCAGCAGAACTTTTTAAATGAGTGGGTACTTAGTGAATTGCCCAAAATAGTTGGCGCCATTAATAGATTTATAAACCACACTATTGTAATGGTTGGTGCCATTTCTCTAATATGGCTGCTACTCATGCTAAGCACGGACTGTCTGTGTAAGTGATGGACAATGTAATGGATTGTCTATATCCATTCTTTGCACATTTTCTGATATTAACAAAGTCTAAATTAAAAGAATATACTATTTAGTTCCACCTTGAAACCTAGCCTTATAGTATGCAGAAATTAATCTATCATTTCATGAACACCTTGCTCAAGTTCAATTTGCACAGCTATCTACACTTCACATGCTTTGCTAAATAGGCTGCTTCCATTCTATCCCTAGGAAATATCAAAGCACTGCATGTATAAAGCCACCTTTCATCTCACATATAATGGTGGTTTATCACAACATCTTGATGCTTACAGTAGACCAACAGCCACCCTTTGTCACCCAAGCTGCATGAACATTGGGCATTTTGGAACCATCGAAAGGAAGCCTGGAGTTGAGAATTTACGAAATCAATAATGGAGAAGAAAAATGAAGGTATGATGTTGAAATGTTTATTTATTGCTGATAGATACAAAATAATATTTTCTAAGTAATTATGCCATGAGCTATTTGAACAGACAAAACTGTTAATGTAAGAGCACAATATAAATGAATTGGATAAAGGGGCTGAAGGTTTGATTGCTCAGTTTGCTGATGACACAAAGTTAGGTACGAAAGTAAATTGTGAAGAGGACATAAAGAGGTTACCAAGGGATATAGACAAGTTAAGTGAGTGAGGAAAGATCTGGCGAATGGAGTATATTGTAGGAAACTGTCCATTTTGGCAGGATAAATAAAAAAGCATACAATCTAGATCACAAAACTCTGAGATGCGGAGGGGTCTGGATGTTCGGATGCATGAATCGGCTAGTATGCAAATACAGCAGGAAAGCCAATAGAATATTATCATTTATTGCGAGGGGCATTGAACACAAAAGTAAGGAGGTTATGCTTTGGTTGTACCGGCCGTTGGTGAGATCACAGCTCGAGTGCTGTGCATAGTATTAGTTTCCTTTATTTAAGGAAGGGTGTAAATGCATTGGAAGCAGTTCAGAGAAGGTTCACTAGACTAATACCTGGAATGGATGGGTTGTCTTATGAGGAAAGGTTGGACAGGCTAGGCTTGTATCCATTGGAGTTTAGAAGAGTAAGGGGTGATTGATTGAAATGTACAAGATCCTAAGGGGTCTAGACAGGGTGGATGTGGAGAGGATATTTCCTTTTGTGGGAGAATCTAGAGTAGGGGTTACTGTGTAAAAATAAGGATTGGAATTCTCTGACCATTCATGCCTCACCGCCATAGCCAGTGAGGACAGAGAATTTGGCACTTAGCCAAATCTCCATTCCCTGCAGCAGAACAAGAGGATTTTGTCCAAGGAATCATGCATTTAAGACAGGGATGAGGATCATGAATCTTTGAAACACTTTTTCAAAAGGTAGTAAAGCAGAGTCTTTGAATATTTTTAAGGCAGAGGTAAATTTATTCTTGATTAGGAAGGGGGCAAAAGGTAATTGGGGGTTAATGAGAATGTGGAGTTGAGGTTACAATCAGATCAACCATGGTCTTATTGAATGGTGAAGCAGGCTCAAGGGGCCAAATGCCCTACTCCTCCTAATTTGCATGTTTGTATGTACGTTTGGTACATTTTTTCTATTATATTTCAATACTTCAAGTAATAATTGTCGAGGAAACTCCTAGCTCAGAATAACTCAGGCAGAGACGTTCAGAGTCAGGCTTCGGGAGAGTTTATTGTCGTGATATACCACGGAGAGTCCACCTCAGTCAGTACTGAGAGAACTCTGATTTTTTGAACAAACCCGCGCTATTTTTATACAGTGAAACAAACAACTCTGCATGCAGGTTACAATACTCCCTATTCTCCTTATTATCTCTACTACCCCTTTAATCATTGTCCCATTAATTAGATCTATGGGCCTAGGACTTATCTATAGTGTCCTTGGTCTAAATCATCCTACAGTCCCTGTCCCTTGTGATTTACCGTAACTAGATAGAGAAGAAGAATGGTGGTTTATTTTTCTATCCTCCTTAGAGTCAGATGGCCCGTTATCTGGTCTTTGGACCTCGAGTGTCTGCTAAGCTCCTGTTTTTCTAACTTTGCCTGCTTCAGCTAGTTTCTTGATTTTCGGTATAATTGTGAGTATATAGTGAATCATTAACCCTTTAGCTACTGCTGCAGCCTTAGCCTCTACTATAGTAGGTTCGTTTAAAACAGACTTACTCTTCTATACAACCTAAGTGCTTATATGAATCTAATTTCTTCTACAATAATTCTGTTTGAAATCCAAATTAATTGAGTTTCACTAGATAATTCAATACCCAACTTCCTAACTGAACGTGCAGAACAAATGAATAATTAAAGTAATTTCTTAAACATACAAGAAAAATCAGGTGACTTATTTGACTACTCATTGCCAAAGTCAGAAGCTATTCTGTTCCATCATAAAGAAACAAACAACAGCTGACATTCCAACTATCTATCAATAACAATCACTTATTTTTCACCATACAGCGCAGCAGAATATCCTAAGTCAGAGGATATGAGGGGGAGCTGGGGGTGGGGGATGATCTCACAGAAACCTATAAAATTTTAAAGGACTAGACAGGCTAGATGCTAGAAGAACATTCCAGATGGAGGAGCTGTCCAGAACCAGAGGGTCACAATCTGAGGATACAGAATAGATCATTTAGGACAGAGATGAGGAGCAATATCTTCACCCAGAGAGTGTTCAGCCTGTGGAACTCACTACCACAGAAGGCAGGTGAGGCCAAAACGTTGTATGATTTCAAGAAGCAGCTAGATATAGCACTTGGGGTGAAGGGGATTGAAGGATATGGGGAGAAGGTGCGATCAGGCTATTGAGCTGGATGATCTGCCATGATCATAATGAATGGTGGAGCAGACCTGAAGGGCCAAATGGTCTCCTGCTGCTCTTTTTTTATGTTTCCATATTTGGCACTGCCCACTCTATCTGGTATCTCTGTGCATTGTCTTAGTCAATCAAATAACCTCAATGGTCCACAGCTGCGGACATACTTGCCATTATTTAAAATTGCTAAAAGATGAGGCAACACACTAAGGTAAGGATTTTTGGATGCAGCTCAATGTCTATATTTATCCATATAACAAATAGTTCAAGATGGTTCAAAGTGGAATTGATGAAGATCTAGGAATAAGCCCTATTTTCTCGAGCCACTTTGGCTGCAGTTAATGCATAGTCATAGAGTCATACAGCACAGAGAAAGGCCATTTAGTCCATTAGCCCTTGCCAACTCTTTGAAAGAGCTTCCCAAATAACTCTACTCCTCTGATTCTTATCCATAGCCCTTTAGATCTCGTCTTTTCAAGTGTATATCCAATTTCACCTTGATAGTTGCTATTGAAGTTCTACCCCTCAGAGGAGATTGGGAAAAAGAATAGGGGGAATACTTTATAATGACAGTGGATGGAACTTTCTGGTTGTTCACATGGGCAGGAAGTTCCGGTCCCACAGTAGACTCCTGCTGCAGGTTCTCAGTAGCAAGGGTTGCATACAATGGAAAACTCAGTTAACAAAGGCAAACCAGAAGATCCCATTGTCAGCCAACAGCGGGCACAGATTGTATGGAAAGTCCTGCCCAATATCATATGCTGCAACAATGAACCAGAAATGCAATGTTCTCACTTTACTGCATCCTGCAATTGAAAGTCTTTCAATGGAACTTCAGTTGAGTCAATTCTTTCATTGAAATGATTAGAGGAGACTTTACTTCAATGCAGAAAAACAAACTTAAAAGATAATACCGTAATTCTGCATTGTATACTTTATTTGGGACAGAAACATTACTGTAATTTTCAAATAGTTGCCACTTCATTAGCTAGTAAATATCCCAACTCCTTCATTTGTTCCATTTATGGACTTTCCAAATCATTTAGTTGGTTGAGCTACCAGAGACATCTTGGATCTTGAATATCTTAGCTCATCCAAAACTCTATTAGGCATGTCCTAACTTGCACAGAATCCCATTCGACTATCACCGCTTTGCTTCCCATCCCTACACTGGCTTCTGGTTAGTAATGCCTCGAATCCTTGTTTTCATGACATCACCCCTCCCTATTTCTTTAAGCTCTTCCAGTCCTGCAACTCTCCTAGATATATACAGTCCTTCAATTCTGACCTTCTTGCACATTCCCAATTTTCATTGATCCATATGTCCACAGCTGTCTAGGCCATAAGTTCTGAAATTCCCTTCCTATATCTTTACAACAAAACTCCCTAAAATCTATTTTCTTGATCAACCTTTTGGTCAGTTATCCTAATAGGATCATCTCATGTGGTTTGATTTCAAATTTGCTTGTTAACATTCCCGTGAAGCATCTTGCAACATTTATTAAATTAAGGGTACTATGTAAATGCAAATTGTTGTTACTTTCATACCATTTAGAGATTATTTATCCCCATCTTGGGTCCCTTTAGTACATGCCCCATTACAATGAAAGACAGTGCCAAATCCTGTTACCAAACTTTCATCTCTGTCCCACTTGACCTAGTCACCAAAAAAGTGCAGAGTTTCTGCAAGTTTGCAGTGCTTTAAAATTCTTAAACATATGTTACTATCGGAAAGCTAGTTGATAAATAAACTGCAGCATGAATGTCACCTGAGCAGATTAGGCTGTGGAGAACAGTCCCATTGTCATTTGCAGATATGTTTTTTTAGGTCACATCTAAAACAAAGCTTTTCTTGTTACATGTCTCAACAATTTCAACCCTCTTTACATGTGCTCACTTTAAAAGCATGAGCCTCCAATAACCTAAAACTTAATTCTTATGTGTGGGTTATCATGCTACAGGATTAATAACCACCCTCTTAGAATGAACAAACGGTTACAGAAGGAAGCTGTGCGATCCATCATGCCTGTGTCATTTCTCTGAAGGAGCAATTCATCAGGTGTCACTTGCCTGCCTTTTCCCCGTAATTCTGCAAACTTTTCCTTTGCAGATAAAATCCTTGATTAATTCTGTCCCCACTCTCCTCTTAAACGGTACATTTCAAATCCTAACCATTTGCTAAGTGAAAACATCGCTGTTGCTTCTTTCTCAATCCTTCCGCCAATGAGAACAGTTCCTTACTATCTACTCTGTCCAGACCTTTCATGATTTTGAATACATTTATGTAATCTTCTTTCAACCTTCTCTCCTTCAAGGAGAATAGTCCTAGCTTCTCCAATCTATGCAACTGCAATTCCTCACCTCTAGAACAATTATCTACACCCACTATAATGCCTTCACATGCTTCCTGAAGTGTGATGCTCAGGACTGGATTCAATACTTCAGTTGAAGTTGAATCAGTGTTTTACACAGATTTAACATAACTTCCTTGTCTTTGTGCTCTCTGCTCCTATTAATACAGCTAAAGACCTGAACTGCTTTATTAACTACTTTCTCGACCTGTTCTGACACCTTCAATGATTTACACACACACACACACACACACACACACACACACACACACACACACACACACACACACACACACACACACACACACACACACACACACACACGCCCTTCTGCTCCTGCACCCTGTTCAGAACTGTATCCTTTATGTTGTCTCTCCAAGTTCTTCCTACCAACATAAATCACTTCACATTTTTTCACTTGCTGCTTGTCTGTCCATCCCACCAAACCATCCATGTCCTTTTGAAGTTCATATCCATGTTGCTACTATCCCATTTATTTCATAAGCTGTAACTTTGCTCACAATTCTGTTGTGCAGTACTTTATTAAATGCCTTTTTGAAGTTCATGTAACACCACATTGTTATAAGTCAGGTCAGATACTTCAAGGTGTTCTGTGAAGCTTGCCTGACCTGTAATGTTTTAGGGTGAGCATGAGAGGTTTCACTCCAGGTGTGATTCAACTGATCCATGAGGAGCTTTTATAACAAACAAAGTTTAATTAAGAATATTGTTGATGTGTATGGTAAGACAATTAGCAAGAATTTTTAACAATTACAAACAAGAAACACAACAACCACTATAATGTCTCTTGAGATACACCTCTTGAGGTGTATCTCCAATGTGTTGCAACCCAGTCAACATCCAATACACAAAACTCTCCAAGTAAGTACAATACAGCAGACGTCAATGTCCATTTGTTAGAGGAATCCAGCCTCCTGGGTTTAATGCTGAAAATCCCTTGTGGCGAAACTCAAAAGAGGTTGTAATCGAATCTGTTTCCTTATAGAGAAGAACGGTGGTGGGGGTGTGTGGGGGTGTGCGGGGGACAGCTCATCTGAGGGAGGAAGCGGTGGCCAGGTCTCTGGAGCTGAGCCAGTGAGTCGAAAAATCAAAAAAGAGAGCAGAAAGGTAGTATTAATAGGGGACTCCACGGTGAGGGGCGCGGACAGGCGTTTTTGTGGACGTAGACGGGAGTCGTGGATGGTGGTTTGTCTCCCTGGGGCTGGGATTCGGGATGTCTCTGGGCATGTCCCAGACATCCTGAAAGGGGAGGGTGAGGAACCAGAGGCTGTAGTACATATAGGTACTACTGACGTAGGCAAGAGGGAGGCACTCGTGAAAAGGGACTATAGGGAACTGGGTAGGCAGCTGAGGAAGAGAAAAGCAAAGGTAGTAATCTCAGGATTGCTGCCTGTGCCACGGGAGAATGAGGGAAGAAATGAAATGAGGTGGAGGCTGAATGCGTGGCTGAGGGACTGGTGTAGAGGGCAGGGATTTCGGTTCCTAGATCACTGGGACCTCTTTAGGGGTAGGTGGGACCTGTACAGTAAGGATGGGTGGCACTTAAATCCCAGGGGAACTAATATCTTGGCGGGAAGACTGGCTAAGGCTACCGGGGGGACTTTAAACTAGAAAGGATGGGGGGAGGGAATTGTGATGGGGAAACTGGGACGGAGGAGGTTAGCTCCCAGGTAGGGGAGGACCGCAGGCAGTATGGGGGGGAGGTTAGACAGGGGGTGGAAGAAGGGAAATGCCCAGACTGAGGGGGTGAAGTGTATATATTTTAATGCAAGGAGTGTAGTGAATAAGGTAGATGAGCTTAGGGCGTGGATTGCTGCTTGGGATTGTGATGTGGTGGCCATTACGGAGACTTGGATGTCTCAGGGACAGGACTGGGTACTTCAGGTGCCAGGTTTCAGATGCTTCAGGAAGGACAGGGAGGGTGGCAGAAGAGGTGGTGGAGTGGCACTGTTGATCAGGGACAGTGTCATGGCTGCAGAGAAAGAGGATGCCGTGGAGGGACTATCTACAGAGTCTCTGTGGGTGGAAGTTACAAACAGCAAAGGGTCAATAACTTTGCTGGGTGTATTCTATAGGCCACCCAATAGTGACAGGGAAGTTGAAGTGCAGATAGGGAAACAGATTCTGGAGAAATGTATTAATAACAGAGTTGTCGTGATGGGAGACTTCAATTTCCCAAACATCGACTGGAATATCCCTAGGGTAAGGGGTTTGGATGGGGAGGAGTTTGTTAGGTGTGTTCAGGAAGGTTTCCTGACACAGTATGTGGATGAGCCTACGAGGGGAGAGGCTGTACTTGACCTGGTACTGGCGAATGAACCAGGGCAGGTGATGGATCTCTCGGTAGGGGAGCATCTTGGGAATGGTGACCATAATTCTATCTCCTTCACAATTGCATTGGAACGAGATAGGATCAGGCAGGCTAGGAAGGTGTTTGTCTGGAGTAAGGGGAGATTCGAAGAAGTCAGGAAGTTACTTGGACAAATAAACTGGAAGGAGGCGTTCTTAGGGAAAAGTACTGAAGGAAGGTGGCGGATATTCAAGGAATGTTTGTCTGGAGCTATGCGTGACAACGTTCCGACGAGACAAGGGGGTTTTGGTAGGTCGAGGGAACCGTGGTGCACGAAGGCTGTGTTGAACCTAGTCAGGAGGAAAGGGAAGGTGTACAAAAGGTTCAGGGAACTCGGAGAGGTTAAGGATCTTGAGGAGTATAAGGACTGTAGAAAGGACCTTAAAAGGGAAATTAGGAGAGCCAGAAGGGGTCATAAGAAGACCTTGGTGGGTAAGATTAAGGAGAATCCCAAGGCCTTTTATAAATATGTGAAAGGTAAAAGGATGAGAAGAGAAGGGATAGGACCTATAAAAGGTGAAGGGGGTAAGGTCTGTGTGGAACCAGAAGAAATGGCAGAGGTGCTTAATGAGTACTTTGCCTCAGTATTCACGGTGGAAGCTGATCTGGGAGATATTGCCACGGATTTGCAGCAGATGGAAAAGATTGAGTTTGTGGATATTAAGGTGGAGGATGTGTTAGAACTTTTGAATTCTATCAAGATTGATAAGTCGCCGGGACCAGATGGGATATACCCCAGGATACTGTGGGAGGCAAGGGAAGTGATTGCAGAGCCCCTGGCGATGATCTTTGCGTCGTCAATGGAGACGGGAGAGGTTCCGGAAGATTGGAGGATTGCGGATGTAGTCCCTATTTTCAAGAAAGGGAACAGAGATAGCTCGGGAAATTACCGACCGGTGAGTCTGACCTCAGTGGTTGGTAAGCTGATGGAAAGGCTTCTGAGGGACAAGATTTACGACCATTTGGAGAGGTTTGACATGATCAGGAAAAGTCAGCATGGATTTGTCAAGGGCAGGTCGTGCCTTACGAGCCTAGTTGAGTTCTTCGATAATGTGACTGAACACATTGACGAAGGAAGTGCCGTGGACGTGGTGTACATGGACTTCAGCAAGGCGTTTGATAAGGTCCCCCATGCAAGACTTCTTGAGAAGGTGAGAGGGCATGGGATCCGAGGGCCTTTGGCCTTGTGGATCAAGAACTGGCTTGCCTGCAGAAGGCAGAGAGTGGTTGTGGATGGGTCTTTTTCTGAATGGAGGTCAGTCACCAGTGGAGTGCCCCAGGGATCTGTTCTAGGACCCTTGCTGTTTGTCATTTTCATAAATGACCTGGATGAGGAAGTGGAAGGATGGGTAAGTAAGTTTGCTGATGACACGAAGGTCGGTGGTGTTGTGGATGGTCTGGAAGGATGGCAAAAGTTGCAGCAGGACATAAATAGGATGCAAGACTGGGCGGAGAAGTGGCAGATGGACTTCAACGCGGATAAATGCGTAGTCGTCCATTTTGGCAGAACCAACAGGATGAATGAGTACACTATCAAGGGCAGGAGTCTTGGTAGTGTTGAGGAGCAGAAGGATCTTGGGGTCCGGGTCCACAGGACTCTTAAATCGGCCTCGCAGGTGGAAGAGGTGGTCAAGAAGGCGTATGGTGTACTGGCCTTCATAAATCGAGGGATTGAGTTTAGGAGTCGGGAGGTAATGCTGCAACTTTATAAGACCCTTGTCAGGCCTCATTTGGAGTACTGTGCGCAGTTCTGGTCGCCTCACTATAGGAAAGACGTAGAAGCTATTGAAAGGGTACAGAGGAGATTTACAAGGATGTTGCCTGGACTGGGAGGCATGCCTTATGAAGTTAGGTTGAGGGAACTGGGTCTCTTTTCCCTGGAGAGACGTAGGTTGAGAGGCGACCTGATAGTGGTTTATAAAATGTTGAGAGGAATAGATAGGGTGGATTCTCAGAGGCTATTTCCCCGGGTTGAAATGGTCACTACGAGAGGACACAGGTTTAAGGTGCGGGGAGGAAAGTACAGAAGTGATGTTAGGGGTAAGTTTTTCACTCAGAGAGTGGTGAGTGAATGGAATCGGCTGCCGTCAGTGGTGGTGGAGGCGAACTTGCTGGGGTCTTTTAAAAGACTTCTGGATGAGTATATGGGGTTTTATGGGATTGGGGGTTATAGATAGGTGTTGATGTGATCGGCGCAACTCGTGGGCCGAAGGGCCTGTTTGTGCTGTAGTGTTCTATGTTCTATGTGTGTGTGTGTGTGTGTGTGTGTGTGTGACACTGCTTCATAGCTTGCTACTATAACTGCTTCCACACACCCCAAAACAAAACTGAATGCCCAAAGGAAAGAAACCCCTTTCACCTGACTGCCACAGCTTAGCTCCACACCCAATGACATCATTGAAGCTGGATGCTGCATGATTTAAAGAAAAAACTTTCCTAAAGGTACACACATGACAACGTCAACAGTATTACCCTCATCAACCTCTCTGTTGCCTCATCAAAAAAAAAAGCAAGTTAGTTGAACACCATTTGACGGTAACAAATTGTTGATGCTTTTCCTTAGTTAACTCACTTGACCAAAGGACCATTAATTTTATCCTGGATTATCATTTCTAAGAACTTCCCCACCACCAAGGATAAACTGATTAGCACTGTAGTTGCTGGGCTTATCTTTACACCCTTTTTTGAACAAGGGTTTATCATTTTCAATTCTTCAGTCACCTGGCAACACTCCTGAATTTAAGTGGGATTGGAAAATCATGGCTAGTGTAGCTGCAATACCTGGCGTCATGACAAATTTTGTAATGCAATGATTGATAAATAGGGTTTTGTTCTTAAAACATAAGTGACCACTGAAACTGGATTTCCTCCCAAATGAAGGGTAGATATATTGTCTCCAGCCAACTAATGGTTCTCGCTGCATTAAATGACTGCATGTCAGCAAGTATTTATAGCGCTGTGTTCTCTACCAAACTCTTTGGAAAACCCCATCTGAAAAATCCCTAGAGAAATCTATTTCTTAAAGGGACCATCATGCCAACATAAAATATAGTTTTCTCCCCAAAAGTGCATAGGCCATTTCAAGAGGGCATGAGTTCAGAGGGATGAGGAATAAGGAGAACTGGGCAGATATCCCATCATATGGAGGCAGGCGTTCTAAACTGCCCACCTCAGCATCCACCTGCCTGTGTGCCCGCCCAGCACTGCTTCTAGATACAGCGTGCCCAACTCCAGCCCATCCCTGCATGGGCAGGCACTGCTGGACAAGAGACGGGATTGTGATGCTGGGAAATGGCCCGACTCACGGTTCCAGTTTCAAGGGTGAAAATCAGGCCTGTTAATTCTATGTCTCCGTCCATGGATGTGCTGGAACTGCTAAGTATTTCTCATATTTTCTCATTTTCTTTCAGATTTCCAGTGCCTGCAGTATTTTACTTTTGTAATACATTCAAGTCTCCTCCCAAGAGGTCATTTCACTGTGAATAGTCCCAGCTGATGGTAGTTTTGTCTACTCTTGGATCCCCAGATAGAATTATACTTCACATTCCATTTATATTGAAACATAAATATATATATAAACACAACATTCCTATAGAATCATAAACTGATACAGTACAGAAGGAGGCCATTCAGCCCATCATGCCTTGTGCCAGCTCTTTGAAAGATCTATTCAATTAGTCCCAGTCAGTTGCCCTTTCCCCATAAGCCTGAATTTTTTTCTGTTCAAATATTCATCCAATTATCTTTTGACATTTATTATTAAATCTGCTTCTGCCACCCTTTCAACAATGCATTTCAGATGATAACAACTTACTTTGTAAAAATGTTGTTCATCTCTCCCCTCTTGTTCTTTTGTCAATTATCTTAACTTGATGTCCTGAAATTATGTACTCTTCACAAATTGAATCTCATTTTATTTTTCTGAGCAGAGACTGAAGTCATTGCAGGGACAGAGTTAACATTACAGATCCTGCAGGTAAACATTCTTACATCATTCTTTGTATATGCTTATTTTGTGAGCAGAAGCTGAATTATTAAGACCACCGAAGTAACACTAACCGGTCTATAATTACCAGGGTCATTCCTATTTCCTTTCTTGAATACAGGAACAACATTCGTCACTCTCCAGTCCTCTGGCACTATCCCTGTGGACAGTGAGGACCCCAAGATCAAACTCAAAGGCTCTGCAATCTCCTCCCTGCCTCCTAAAGAATCCTAGGGTATATCTCATTGGTCCACAGGACTTATCAACCCTCAGGTTTTTCAAAATATCTTCCCTCAGAACATATACCTCCTCCAGCCTATCAGCCAGTATCACACTCTCATCCTCAAAAACATGGCTCCTCTCCTTGGTGAACACTGAAGAAAAGTATTCTTTCATGGCCTCTCCTATCTCTTCTGACTCCACGCACAAGTTCCCATTACTATCCTTGACCAGCCCTAACCTCACCCTGGTCATTCTTTTATTTCTCACATAAGCATAAAAAGCCTTGGGGATTTTCTTGATCTGACCCGCCAAAGACTTCTCATGCCCCCTCCTAGCTCTCCTAAGCCCTTTTTTTTAGCTCATTCCTTGCTAAATTGTAACACTCAAGCGACCCAACTGAACCTTGTTTTCTCATCCTTACATATGCTCCCTTTTTCCTCTTTACAAGACATTTTTTTGTGAACCATGGTTCCCTCACTTGGCCATTTCCTCCCTGCCTGACAGGGACATACCTATCAAGGACATGCACTATTTGTTCCTTGAGCAAGCTGCACTTTTCATTTGTGCTTTTCCCTAACATTTTCTGTTCCCATCTTATGCTCCCTAATTTTTGCCTAATCGCATTGTAATTACTCCTCCCCCAATTATAAACCTTGCCCTCCCTATGGCCCTATTCCTTTCCATTGCAATAATGAAAGACACCAAATTGAGTCACTATCTCCAAAGTGCTCACCCGCAAACAAATCTAACACTTGGCCCGGTTCATTACCCAGTACCAAGTCCAATGTGGCCCCATCTCTTGTCGGCCTATCCACATATTGTGTCAGGAAACCCGCCTGCACACGCTGTACAAAAACTGCTCCATCTGAATTATTTGACCTACGAAGATTCCAATCAATATTTGCAAGGTTAAAGTCACTCATGACAGCTACCCTGTGACCTCCACACCTATCCATAATCTGCTTTGCAATTTTTTCCTCCACATCTCTATTACTATTTGGGGGCCTATAGAAAACTCCTAACAACATCACTGCTCCTTTCCTATTTCTAACTTCAGCCCATATTACCTCAGTAGCAGATCCCCCTCGAAATGCCTTTCAGCGGCCGTTAAAATAGAAGAATAGAGTAGAATT
Organism: Carcharhinus amblyrhynchos; assembly: GCF_965287045.1. NCBI lineage: Eukaryota > Metazoa > Chordata > Chondrichthyes > Carcharhiniformes > Carcharhinidae > Carcharhinus > Carcharhinus amblyrhynchos. The sequence continues at coordinate 19,643,296 of NC_137335.1, forward strand.
TATACTATGGAGGGGTGGTGTGGAGTGTTGAAATTGGACTGAGGAAATGTAAATGATGATGAAGAAGGCTGACAAAGGTGCCAAAAGGGTCCATTAAGTGAGCAGAATGTGTGAATGGCAGAACAAAGTTACTGATTGTTAAGGTACTGCCTGAGGAATGTGACAGTTGCTCTGAAGGGGCGGGGGTAGGGGCACAGTTGGGGGCAAGATGGAGAGTGAGAATGGGGAAGTGGAAAAATGGAAGTGAGAATGAAGGGTGATAAAAATAAATGAATTAAATGAAAAGAAGAAATGAAATATAGTAAATCAAAATGGAGTGAGGATGGAGGGGAGAGTTGTTGAACTCAATGTTCAGTCCAGAAGGCAGTAAAGTGCCAATTTGTAAAATGTGGAGTATTCTACTGTCATAAAAAAATCAGACTTAATTACTTTGCCTTTGTATTTATCAAGGTGACTAATCAGGTGGATATGACATTCAAAATATATATAGCATGACCTTCCTTATTGGATAGTAGCAGAAAAGATAGAAAGGGTGATGGAGCAGACATAATCTATTTTGATATGGAGTATACCATGACTAATCTAGGAACATGTGGAGTCAGGTATCAAATAGCAAAAGGGTAGAAAACTAGCAGAAACTAAATACAGAAATCAGGGATTAAAAGTAGTTAATTTGATTGGCAAAAGGTGAGAGGGTGAACCTCACCAATCAAGGATTGGTACTGATACTATTGTTGTTCACCATTTACATAAATAATTTGGACTCAGGCATTGGAAACAAAATTACAAAATGTATGAATGACACCCAGTTGAGGAGTATAGTTAGTACATAGGAAGACTGCAGCAAAATACAGTAAAGCACAAATAAACTTGCAGAAGGACTTAATAAGAACATAAGAAATAAGAGCAGGAATAGGCCATCCAGCCCTTCAAGCCTGCCCCGCCATTCAATAAGATCATGGCTGATCTGAAGTGGATCAGTTCCACTTACCCGCCTGCTCCTCATAACCCTTTATTCCCTTATCGATCAAAAATCTATCTACCCATGATTTAATGACTATCGTCCGGTGGCTCTGACAGCCATCATTATAAAGTTCTTTGAAAGGCTAGTCACAGCACAAATCAATTTCAGCCTCCTGGACTGCTTATGTCCACTACAGTTCACCTATCGCCGCAACAGGTCCACAGCAGATGCCATCTCTCTGGCCCTGCACTCAACCCTAGAACACCTAGATAACAAAGATGTCTATGTCAGACTCCTACTTATTGACTACAGCTCAGCCTTCAAGACCATTATTCCTACAAAACTTATTTCCAAACTCCATGGCCTGGGCCTCGGCACCTCCCTCTGAGACTGGATTCTGAAGTTCCTATTTCACAGGCCATAATCAGTAAGGACAGGTAACAACGCCTCCTCCACGATCATCCTCAACACCGATGCCCCACAAGGTTGTGTCCTCAGTTTCCCACTATACTCCTTACACACCTATGACTGTGTGGCCAAATTCCCTTCCAACACGATTTTCAAGTTTGCTGATGACACCACCGTAGTGGGTCAGATCTCAAACAATGACGAGACAGAGTACAGGAATGAGATACAAGAATCTGGTGAAATGGTGCAGCTACAATAATCTTTCCCTCAAGTCAACAAAATGAACATTCTGTCTTCCACCTTCTTCCATTGGGAAAAAGATACAGAAGTCTGAGGTCACGTACCAACTGACTCAAAAGCAACTTCTTCCCTGCTGCTATTAGACTTCTGAATGGACTTACCTTGCATTAAGTTGATCTTTCTCTACACCCTAGCTATGATTGTAGCACTACATTCTGCACTCTCTCATTTTCTTTTCTATGAACGACATGCTTTATCTGTATAGTGCGCAACAAACAATACTTTTCATTGTATGCTAATACATGTGACAATAATAAGTCAAATCAAATCAGAATAGACATATATTTGACTGATGAACTTCAATACAGGTAAGTGTGAGGTGGTGCAACTTGGTCAGAAAAATAACAAGACAGCATGTTCCTCTTTAAAAAATAAGAATTTAGTAAGTGGGTGGCATGGTGGCACAGTGATTAGCACTGCTGCCTCACAGTGCTAGGAACCCGGTTTAATTCCAGCACTGTCTGTGTGGAGTTTGCAGGTTCTCCCCATGTTCTGCATGGATTTCTTCCGGATGCTCTGGTTTACTCCCACACTCCAAAGATATGCAGGTTAGGTGGATTGGCCATGCAAAATTGCTTCTTAATGTCAGGAGAAATCAAGAGGGTAAATACGTGGGGATAGAACCTGGGTGAGATTGTTGTTGGGGCAGGCTCAATGGGCCAAATGGCCTCATTTTGCACTATAGGAATTCTATGATTCTATAATATAGAGGAGAGGAACAGAGATTTGGGTACAGGTATAAAAATAAGCAAAAGCAGCAATGCAGATTAATGAGACTTGAAGCCAATTAGGTTGTCACAGAGACTCGTCACGTATTTCCTACTAAAAAGAAAAAAGGCTTGCATTTATCTAGTACCTTTCATAACCTCATATTGTCCCAAAGTGCTTTCCAGCCAAGGCCTTCTCAAGTGGAGTCACTGTTGTAATGTAGGAAATGCAACAGCCATTTTACACAAAGCAAGCTCCTACAAACAGCAATGTGCTAATAAGCAGATAATCTGCTTGTTGAAGGATAAATATTGACCAGGACACCAGAGAAAACTCCTGTACTCTGTTTCAAAATAGCACTGTGGAATCTTCATTGCCCACCCAAAAGGACAGACAGGTCTCAGGTGAACATCTCATCCAAAAGAAGGCATCACTAACAGCACAGTCCTCTGCCAATACTACAAAATCAGCCCAGACACTGTGCTACACTCTCTGGTGTGAAAGAAGATATCACGTTAATGGGTGTCTTGGCAATTCTCCTACTTCCAGTTGGTGGGATCTCCTGGTACAAAATGGGTTAAATTCTTTGGCTGATGGTGGGGCTTGAGCAGCACCTCCGGTGAGGGTGGGGATGAATGAGACTTTTTTGTGAGCCCGAGCACGCCGTTAGAATCTTTGGCTTATGGGCTGTTCTTTTATTTGTCTAAATAGTACATTCTTTCTCAGGCTGTGTAGGCAAGGAAATTTTGTATTTGGGAGGCATGGAGATTATACTCCTAGTGGAAGGTATCCTGTTATCTGTGGGGCCTGAAGATGAGCTTAGATACCTAGGCGCTGTTTTATTCGCGCTCTTCTGGTGAAGCTGTGTCGCTCTGCTCCCGTTATCCTGTGTGAGAGAATGTAGACTGTGATGCCACATCTTGGGTCTGGGTTGTATCCTGATGTCCCCCTCTTTCTGAGGCATCCTTTCATTGTTTGGAGGTTTTGGGATGCTGCCTTAGGCTCCAATTGATTGTATTTTACCCCCTCGGTTTCATAACATAAGAACATATCCCCCATTTGTGCATCATCCATGCAAAGGGAGGCGCTGATTATAACAAATTGTAATTGATAATCCGAATCAATTGTTACGACATTGAATGTACATGCGGAATGATGATTATTCTGCGCTGTACTTGATTTTGGGGGTTTGTGGCATTAGTTGATAAGATGGAAAATCTTCAATAAAAACATTTTATTTTTAAATTGGGGATGTGCAAATTGTTAACATTGAAGGAGTGCAGTGTCTCAGAGGGTTTTAAAGCTGGTGGAGGTTACAGGACTAGGAAAGGACATGGAAGGATTTGAAAATAAGGATGAGAATTTTTAACACTCTAGAAATTATAAAAGAGAAAAATGACTTGCATTTATATTACACCTTGCATGACCTCAAGAGCCCACCAAGCACTTCTCAGCCAATGAAATGCTTTTCAAGTGTCATCACACTTGTAGTGTGGGAAATATTGCAGCCAGTTTATGCAGAGCACAATGCCACAACTGACAACATGATGATGACCAGATAATTTGATTTTTGTGATATTTGTTGAGGGATTTTTATTGACCAAGACACTTGATAGAACTTTTCTGCTCTTTGTCAAATTAATGCCATGGGATCTTCAATATCCAATATAGGCTGGGCCTGGGTTTAAAGTTTAATTTGAAAAACAGCATCTCTAGCAGTGTAGCACTCTCTCAGTACTGCATTGTGTGTCAGCCTGGATTATGTGCTCAGGTCTCTGGAGTTGTTGGCAGAGTTCCGTAATGTGTAGTCTGTGCTTAACTCATTCAGTGTTTTTCAGTTGCAGGCTTTGGTCGCTGATCTGAAAGCTGAATTCACAGGATCCATGCAAGTGCTGGCCAGAATTGAGGATGCCAAACACTTCCTGAAGGAAAGCATTCAAACTTTTGAACTGGAGTGGCAAGAAAAACTGAAGCAGCTTAAAGACACAATAAGCTTATTTAAGGTGTGAAAAGTTTTCTAATAATCAAAAAAATTATATCCATTTCTTTCCAAAGAATAGGGTAGAATTGTTGATCAACTCTAAATGGATATATTGATGTTTATCCTCCACATAAGCAGTCGCAGTAATAATATGGGCCACCATTAACCTTATCTTCAACCATCTATCTAAACTACTCTTAAACAACAAGTAGAATGTAGCAGACCCTTTCACCACAGGTGCAAATCCTGTTATGGCTGCTAAGTCTCACAAGAGGGCCATAATAGGATTTGCGCCCAAGAGGTCTCAGTTTGAGACCTTTCCCTCTTCCCACTGGTGAAGTGATCAAATTCATATCCAGAAAAGACATGAACCTGATTTCCATTAATTTGAATAAATTTAAATGTACTTAAATAGCTTTATGCCAGAGTGCCCACCCACGATGGATCTCCCTCACTCTCCCCACACCGGCAGCATGTTTGCAAATTCCTTCATGGCCTTGCCATTGCCTATCTTTGTGACCTCCTCTAGCCTTAAACCATCACTGTGTTTCACCAGTTCTGGCCTCTTGATCATTTTGAACATTCCACCATTGTTGATTGTGCCATCCATTGCCAATACTCCAAGGTCTGGAATTCCCTCACCAAATCTCTCCATTTCTCTTTCTTCCTTTAAAATGCACCCACCTCCACATACCTCTTTGGTAACCTGTGATTCTCCTTCTGTGATTCTTTACCAAATTTTGGTTGATAATATAGTAAAGTGCCTGAAGACATTTTATTAACTTAAAGCATCAAACGAGTGGAAATTATTGCTGTTGAAAATGTATCATTGAATTGGTTTTACCCCAATTTTAGTGCATTCCAGATCATGGGTAAATTTTCCAGTCCCACCACTGCAATCATCACAACTCAGATGGAAATTTTGGCAGACCATGGAAAGGCCCATTGATCATGGGCAATTTAGGCATGTGAAACTGAAAAATCCTACACATAACTTACTGCTTAAAATAATTTCTTCTTATTCTATCTGTCCCCCAGGTTTTTCTCATGCTTTTTTCTTTATATAGATATTCAGTTATTCAATTTTAATTAAAGATTCCAACTTTCCCTGCCACAAGTTACTCAAATCAATCAGTCCTAATCAATAAGCTATGCAAGTCTTCTCCTGTTCAGACTTACATAGGAAAATAAATATGGCATGTTGGCCTTCATTGCAAGAGGTTTCAAGTACAGGAGCAGGGATGTGTTGTTGCAATTATACAGGGCCTTGGAGAGGCCACATCTAAAATATTGTGTGCAGTTTTGGCCTCCTTTTCTGAGGAAGGATGTTTTTGTTCTCGAGGGAGTGCAGCAATTCTGGGAATGGTGGAACTGACGTATGTGGAGGGATTAACTAGGTTAGGATTGTTTTTGCTGGAGTTCAGATAAATGGGGGGGGGGGTAATCTCATAGAGACTTATAACATTCGAACAGGACTGGACAGGGTAGATGCAGGGAGGATGTTCCCAATGGTGGGGGAATCCAGAACCAGGGGTCACAGTCTGAAGATTCGGTGTAGACCATTTAGGACAGAGATAAGAAGACATTTCTTCACCCAAACAGTGGTGAGCCTGTGGAATTCATTACCACAGGAAGTGATTGATGCCAAAACATTGAATGTATTCAAGAGCAAGCTGGATATAGCACTTGGGGCAAATGGGATCAAAGGTTATGGGGAGAAAGCAGTCTTAGGTATTGAGTTGGACGATCAGCCATGATCATGATGAATGGCGGAGCAGGCTCGAAGAGCCAAATGGCCTCCTTCTGCTTCTACCTTCTATGTTTCTATGTAAATATCTTCTGCCATAGGAAGTTTCTTAGACTTATAATTCTATGACTCAACAGATTGTAGTAAGAAGACTGACAACACCAGGTTTAAGTCCAACTGATTCATCTGATAGTAAACTCACAAGCTTTCGAGGTTAAACTCTTCGTCAGGTGAATGAGATTCTTACTGTGTTTACCCCAGTCCAACGCCGGCATCTCCACATCATGTCAACAGATTGTAGGCATTCAGAAATGCTTGGAAGGGATCATTCAATCTCAAGTCCATCAATGCTGGCATATAATCAAATCTTTGAAAACGAATATATTTTTCAGATTAAAATTGACACTGAGCCATTTTAAGAGATGCTAGGATAGGTGAATAAATGTTAGGTCAAAGAGGTAAGTTTTCAAGATTGTTAGAATGGAAGACAGAAAGGTAGGGAGGTAGAGGGATGTGAAAGTTTAGAGAGGGAATTCTGGAGCTTGGGAGAGGTTGGGAGAGGCAAGGCCATTGGGTTGTTTGAGTACTAAAATGAAGATTTTAAATTTGAGGAATTGGCTGAACCAGAAGCTGATAACGATAAATAAAGGTTGCCTGCTCACTTTGCCAATAAGTGTTTTGTCTTTGTAGATCCTTTCACATTATACAGTTGCTTTGTGACCTATCATTATCACAATACCTGTTTCAACTTAAAGTAAAGGAAACTCACTCACTTCACAATTCAGGAAGGTATCCAATAATGTTCTGATTTCTACATTTAATTATGAATTCTGTTGTTATACATTAGGTAATCAGGATGTAGAAACAATCAAACATTTATTTTTCTACTGTTCACTTGGGAAACATTTTTAAAGAATCATTATGCAGACAGAATTACAACCTTTGTTGATATAGGAATGTAGGAATGAAAATGGTAGGCTATTCAGCCCCTCAAGCCTGTTGACTTGTAATACCTGGTCTGCTGAAGGTAAAGCTGACAATCAGAGAATTATAGAATCCCTACAATCCAGAAGGAGGCCATTCAGCCTAATGAGTCTGCAGACTCTTCAACAGAGCATCTTACCCAGGCCCAACACCCACCCTGTCTCAGTAACCCTGTGCATCTACCCTGCTAATCTGCAGACACAACTTTGGACACCAAAGGGCAATTTAATCCACCTAAACCTGGACTGTCGGAGGAAACCAAAGCACCCAGAGGAAACCCGCAATGACACGGGGAGAACATACAAACTCCACACAGACAGTCACCCAAGGCTGGAATCAAACCCAGGTCCCTGGCATTGTTAGGCAGTAGTGATAACCAGCGTGCTATTGTGCCACACTGGTGGAGTAATTAAAACAGAGACGCAGAGGAGGACAGAATTGGAGGAGCATAGAGATCTCTAAGTATTACAGGGCTGGAAGAGATTACAGAGATAGGAAGGTACAAAGCCATGGATGGATTTGAAAACAAAGATGGAAATTCTTAAATTGAGGTGTTTACAGCCTGGAAGAAGCATTGAGGGGACAGGTGCAAGATTCTTGGTGCAATTTAGGATATGGGCAGCAGAGCTTTAGATGAGTTTAATAGAGGGTAGGCTTGGAAAGCATAGAAATAGTCAAGTTTATACGTAACAAAGTTATGAATAAGGATTCAGCAGCAGATGAGCTGAGGTGGGGTGGTGTTGGACAATGCTGCAAACATAGAAGTAGGCAAGCTTGACGATGGAGTGGTTATGTGGTCTGAAGCTCAATTCAGGGTCAAATGGGATACCAAGGGTGCAAATGTTCTAGCTCAGCCTTAGACATTTACCAACAAGAGGGATGATTGTTAGGAAACAGTAAATTGTTGAAGGCATTTGTTTCGGTCTTCCTAATATTTAATTGGAGGAAACTTCTGATTAAGCAGGCCTGAATGTCAGACAAGCAGTTTGGAAAATTGGAGATGGTTATTCTTGTTTATATCTCATTGTTTTATTATTACATAATAAGACACAATTGTAAATTTGTCCATAGATTCAATCATTTTTTAAATGATTTACCAAAAACTTTCAACTGTTGTTTATTGACTAACAAAGCAATAATTTGTATTATAGAAATGTCTTTGTATGATGAATAGAATCCATGATCTTTTCAGTTTTTTTTCCTAAGTGTTGTCTTTGGTGGAAAAAGTAGAGATGATGTGGAGATGCTGATGTTGGACTGGGGTAAGCACAGTAAGAAGTCTCACAACACCCGGTTAAAGTCCACCAGGTTTATTTGGCAGCACTAGCTTTCAGAGCCTCAGCTCCTTCTTCAGGTGAGTGAGGACTTGTGTTCACAAACAGGGCATAAAAAGACACAAACTCAATTCACAAGATAATGGTTGGAAGGGCAAGTCTTTACAGGTAATCAATTCTTAAAGGTACAGACAATGTGAGTGGAGAGAGGGTTAAGCACAGGTTAAAGAGATGTGTATTGTCTCCAACCAGGACAGTTAGTGAGATTTTGCAAGCCCAGGCAAGTCGTGGGGGTTACAGATAGTGTGACATGAAGCCAAGATCCCGGTTGAGGCCGTCCTCATGTGTGTGGAATTTGGCTATCAGTTTCATTGTACGAAGAACCCCCAGCTTCTGTCATGACACTATGGACTTCCTACAGAAACTCAGCACACATGAAGCAGTTGAACCAGGAGCGCTCCTTGTCAGAATGGATATCTCGGTGCTCTACACCAGCATCCCCCACGACGAAGGCATTGCTGCAACTGCCTCAGTACTCAACGCCGACAACTGCCAGTTTCCAGATGCAATTCTACAACTTATCTGCTTCATCCTGGACCACAACGTCTTCACCTTCAACAACCAGTTCTTCATCCAAACACACGGAACAGCCATGAGGATCAAATTCGCACCTCAAATGCTAACATCTTTATGCATAGGTTCGAAGCAGACCTCTTCACCGCACAGGACCTTCAATCGATGCTATGCACTAGATACATCGATGACATTTTCTTCCTTTGGACTCATGGCGACCAATCATTGAAACAACTATACGATGACATCAACAAGTTCCATGCCTCCATCAGACTCACCATAACTACTTTCCAGAATTGATTGCATTCTTGGACACACGAATCTCCATCAAGGATGGTCACCTCTGCACTTCACTGTACCGCAAGCCCATGGGTAACCTCAATTCTCCAGTTTCCACCCTGAACATGTTAAAGAAGACATCCCCTACGGACAAGCCCTCTGTATACGCAGGATCTGCTCAGATGAGGAGGATCGCAACAGACACCTACATACACTGCAAGATGCCCTCATAAGAACAGGATATGGTGCTCGACTCTTCGATCAACAGTTCCGATGTGCCACAGTGAAAAACTGCACTGACCTTCTCAGAAGACAAACACAGGACACAGTGGGCAGAGTTCCCTTTGTCGTCCAGTACTTCCCTGGAGTGGAGAAGCTACGACATCTTCTCTGGAGCCTTCAACATGTCGTCAATGAAGACGAACATCTCGCCAATTCCATTCCCACACCTTCATTTCTTGCCTTCAAACAACCACACAACCTCAAACAGACCATTGTCTGCAGCAAACTACCCAGCCTCCAGAACAGTGACCACGACATCACACAACCCTGCACTTCTGCAAGACGTGCCAGATCGTCGACACGGATGCCATCATCTCACGTGAGAGCACCATCACCAGATACACGGTACATACTCTTGCAACTCAGCCAACGTTGTCTACCTGATATGTAGAAGGAAAGGATGTCCCGAGGTATGGTACATTGGGGAGACCATGCAGACAACAAGACAACAAATGAATGAACACCACTCGACAATCACCAGGCAGGAGTGTTCCCTTCCAGTCGGGGAACACTTCAGCAGTCACGGGCATTCAGCTTCTGATCTTTGGATAAGCGTTCTCCAAGGCAGCCTTCACAACACACGGCAACGCAGAATCACTGAGCGGAAACTGATAGCCAAGCTCTGCATACATGAGGACGGCCTCAACCGGGATCTTGTGTTCATGTCACACTATCTGTAACCCCCACAACTTGCCTGAGCTTGCAATATCTCACTAACTGTCCTGGCAGGAGACAATACACATCTCTTTAACCTGTGCTTAACCCTCTCTCCACTCACGTTGTCTGTACCTTCAAGACTTGATTACTTGTAAAGACTCGCATTCCAATCATTATCTTGTAAATTGAGTTTGTGTCTTTATATGACCTGTTTGTGAACACAAATCTTCACTCACCTGAAGAAGGCACTTGAGTTTTCGAAAGCTAGTGCTGCCAAACAAATCTGTTGGACTTTAACCTGGTGTTGTGAGACTTCTTACTGGGAAAAAGTAGACAGCAGCCCATCAGCTGTATCTGTGAGCACTTAGAGACAAAAAAAGGAAGAACTGGTCCCCTGATGTTATGCTGGTAGGGGGACTTTGAATGAGCCTGCCCTGCTGGCAACCTTAGTTTCTAACAGATTAGGGTTTTGTAAAAACAAAAAACTGACCCCCTACCCCCCTGGCACAGGCACAGAACCCTCCCTCAGTGGGCACAGAACCAATGCCCTTCCAAAAAAAGGAGCACCGCCCACTCTCCCCCTCAGGGAATTCTCCCAAAGAGCATAGGAGTGTCCCCAGGGTACACCCCTGCCCTCAGCATAATGTCATTGACAGGGGGCAGGAACAGCAGCGGGAAATCCTACTGCCATAAAAGACATTTTGGGACTTCCGTTGGATTGTCTGCTCCCTCCAGCTTTCCTGATTGCTGAAACTGGGGTAGAAAATCGCAGCCTCTCCCTGTCTTTTGCACAGATTGAAAATAAGGCTATGGTTTTCCATATTTATTTCCTCCCTAAAACACTAATGGTTCCTCAAGTACTCCACACTACTTATTGATTATTTAATGTACTTTTTAAACAATATACAATTTCTTCCTTCTTAGTTCTCCATTTACATTAAACCATTCCCAGACGGAGAAACAAAACACTTGTCTATGTGCCTGATAATGCTTTTTAAAAGAACATGAAATGTCTCAAACCTCTGAATTTTATAAATTAGCCTCTTGTCTGTAGCATTAGCCTGCTATTAACACTTCTATTGTTTCTCAATGTCCCTACAAAGTTAATTTAGGGCCAGGTTTTCAGGGTCAAGTTGACTCTGGAGGCCTTTGAAGATGGTGGACTGTGCTGCCCCATTTCTGGCATATCCTATTTTTGTTGGTTGAGGAAGGGACAGCATGTGGACTATACAGGTGAGAAACCCAACTCAGCAAGACTATTTGAAATTTGTGCTGAGTTTAACTCAACCCCATTTTCATTGTTCCAAGGGCAGTATTGGAGTCACTAATTTATGGAAGAAGCATAAATGCTCTTCAGAGCTGATAATATCTGTTTAAGTATCATGACCTGAAGTTGTTTAAATCTCTACTCCTTTAAAAGTGGGGTGGGGGGAAAGCCAGCTGTAACTGTCAGAGTTAAAAAATACTGCTGGAGTGTATTGATTGACAGGCCATTGATATAGCTTTAAAAATACTACCTGTTTCTGCAATTCTGATACACTTAAATATTGACATTTTCCAAGAAATGTTATTACAGTTGATCCATTTAAATGCTTTGAGTTTCAAAAGCTCCAAATTCACTTCCTTCATCAGGGTTTAAAGTTTAAAGGTGTCATGATATGCATGTGGGTATGAGGGCTTATAGGAGTGGGTGAGGTGGAGGGTGAGATCACATCCTTTTAAAAGACTGGACTGAGAGAACTGAGGCAGGCCTTCAAAGCAAGCTGCCACGGCACCCAAACACCTCCGAACTACCTTCAGAGGCAGCAGGTCTGACGCCCGTTCCCATCTGCCAGGAGTGTAAATCACGTGTGTGGGCATCATTTCCATGGAGATGGGTCTGCTAAGCTGGAAGGTTTCCTGCCTCCATGACAAAAGTCTTTCCCTTAGCCTCCACTATTAGCATAATTTGCGTAATAACAAATAAACAAACTTGCACATCAATAGTGCCTTTCGCAACCTCAAGGGTCCTAAAACATATGAAGCAATTTTGAAATGTAATCACTGTTGTCATGTAGGAAAGTGCAACAGTTTTTGCTATGCATCGAGATGAATAACCTGTTAATCTTTTAGTGGTGTCAGTTGACAGGAAAATGTTGGTAATGACACTGGGGGAAAGCCCCCAGCTCTTCTTCAGAATAATGCTATGGGCTTTCTTATATCCACCTAAGAGTGGAGATAGGGCCTTGGTTTAATGTCTTGCTTCAAAGATGACAGGTGGGATCCTCCCAAAAAAATTCTAAGTGTCTAATTTACTTTTTTAGTGGGATTTTCAAAGTGAATCTTCTATTCTGAGCATTGTTGAGTGCACCACCGTGATTCATGCTAAAATCAGTGGGCAGGGCCTATTCCCAATGGAGAGGCTGGCAGCTTAGCACTGAGCAGGCCACTGTGCATGTGCTGATCTGTCATTATCGAGATCGGCGCATGCGCAGTAGCCCCGCACTGCCAGCCTCCCGATTGCTGGCCAGTTCAATCATTGGCCAGCCCCGCATTGCTGCTTCTCTGATCCCGTCACAACCCGATCACTGCCCAGCACCCCCAGACGTGTCCAGGCTGGCCTCAACCTCCCCCCACACAGTTCTGATCTCTCCCCTCGCAGTCCCGATCTGCACCCTTCCCCCACCCCTCCCACAGCCCTGACCCTCCCAGCAGGCTGGCCCCACCTAACTCTGATGGCCAGCCCCAATCGCTGGCTAGTGATCATAGAACCATGTCTACAATCCCAAGTGCAGAATGGCAACGGGTCATGCCCCCCCCACCTACTGATAGCCCCCCAAAGGCCCTGCCTCCATTAGGGCCCTTCTTGGTACCTCCCGATGCCTGGTGGGCAGTGCCAAGATGTCCCTGGGCATTGCCACTTTGCCCTTTGGGCAGTGTCAGGAGCCCAGACTGACATTGTCAGGCTGGCAATACCACTGATCTCCTGGGGGGCCTCAATGGCGGTTCTTCATTTAGTGGGGGGGTCGGGCCACCAGCTCCCCATTAGTGGAGAGCTGTTGTAAACCCTGCTGGAGTGAAACACTCTTGGTGGGGGGAGTTGCTAGTGGACCCAGAGACTTCAGTCCCAGGCCTGTGAATTATATGTAACTCATGATTTAAATAATTTATATCTCTCCGTGCCAATTTCTGGCGCAGAGCTAACAGCTCTGGAAATCTGGTGGCTGGATACTTGTGGAGGCTGCAGCGCTCAGCAGAAAGCCCGCTAAATGGCGTCCACTTGAGTCTCCTGGCCCAATGCACTGCAAAAGCCAGGAGAATCGCCACTGGCATGCCTAATAATGCAGCACACTTTCATTAGCACACTGGAGTGCTAGGCTGGATTACACGCTTCAGTGTCTGGAGTAGGATTCTGACTTGGAAGTTTTTTTTGTAACAAGGCTGTTTTCAAAATTCATTTTACAGGATGAACTTCAAGGAGCAACCACTCAAATCAAAGAACTTGGTGAAAGACAAAACGAAATGAAAGAGTTTATAGAAATACTCCAGCATCACCATCAACAGAATCAGAAAAAAACAGGCTCTACATCAGCACAAAATAGGTATCACATTGTGTAGGGAATGTGCCTCTAATTGTATGAATCTAATCACATTTTTAGAAAACAGCATTTTGTGAAATAGAAGAAATTAATGAATTGCTTTCTGAACAGAGTACAAATATATGCTGTGGTTCAGGAAACTTCAGGAAGTGACCCAGGTTGAGATTTTGAAACTTAATTAGAAGGTTGCAAACTCAAACAGATTATCTGGTCACTCAGTTAAGCTTCTGTCAATTGGGTAGCCACCATTAGTTTTTGATTGAGATGCTTTAAGAAATGGAGGCATTCAAGTATAGAGGAAAGAATAGGTTGACAAAGTGTTGCATAAAATCTAACAGGATTGTTTGAGTAAATCTAAGTCTCCTGTAAGTATGGTCAGCAATTTTTGTTACTCAAGGGTATGATCTTACAACCTCGTCCTGCCTGATTTTCGGTGAGGCAAGGTGGTACGATTGAGTGAGAGGCAAAAAAGGAGAAACGTGCCTGGTTTCCCGTTTCCCGTTTCCCCTGATTGTACTGGACTAATATCTGGGCTCACTTTAACTCGCCGGTTGAGCTTCTCAGCAGCAAGAATCACGATGGTCTCCACCAACGGGAGACCAGATGTGATGGCCATCATTCTTTTTGCACTATGTGCCATAAGGTTGTGATTCGGAGCTTGCCAAAAAAAGGTGCAATTCTTTCCCGTTTTTCTCACTCATTCGGCACTCAGAATTTTTTTCAGAAGGTCGCGCCCTAAGTACCAATGATCACAACACATGCAATTGTTGCCAGCAATGTTCATTCACTTTTCCCTTTCTACGAGACCTTCTTCAATTTCAGATCAAGATTACATTCACTTCAGACACTTACTCAAGTTTTCCATCCATCCTTCATATATGTTATCTTGCTGCTGGCCTGCATTCACAATAACATCCAATTTTCTCCCCCACTTTCACTGTTTCAGAGTTACATACACCAAATTTTTAAAACTCTCAAATGCTACCTAATGGAGTTCAAATGACTTGAATAATGCATCCTTCCTTGATATGAATTTCAGCTAATACACATGCCTGTCTAGGATCCAATCCTTGATTTACTTTTGATGCAATCATGGTCCATGCCTTCTCCCACACTTAGAACACGTATATCAATGAACTGTTAAAAGTCTTTTGTGGGATCCACACTGTGTTATGAGTTTATACTGTAAAATGCTATTGTACATACTCTAAGGGAAAGTTCATTAAAATGTAAACATTTAGCTGTAATACACTTACCCATAACTTTACCTATGATGCACCTTGTGATGGTCTAACAGGAAATCCAATGTTAAATTACAACTTTGGCTGATGATAGTGATCTTTCATGACATTAGATGGCATGGTGACCCAGATTTTCCTGTCAAAATAATAGTGAGACAATTGATGCTCACTGTTATTTATGCACAAACAGTATATGAGGAACAAATAAATGGTTAAACACTTTTGCTGGTATTTTACGACCTCGCCCGCCCGAAGCTTGTAAGATCCCGCCTGAGGCCGACAGAGAATGCCATTCTGCGTGAGGCAGTAAAATTCCATTCTTTAACGCAAAACATGCAGTCCGAGTTGCAATACTCTGCCATTAGCTTTGTAAAAACAGCGTCTTGCTATCTATCTGATGACTAAAATACATCAAGTGGCATGAAGTTGCTGTATTTGTGTGGTAAATACAAACTAAATTTGTTTTTATAGTCAGTTTTTATGTTCCCTGGTAGCTTACTTTCATACTGTACTTTTCCCTTCTTAATCAATCTCTTGGTCCTCCTTTGCTGAAGTTTAAATTGCTCCCAATCCTCAGGCCTACTACTTTTTCTTGCCAATTTTTATGCTTCTTCCTTGAATCTGATGTATCTCTAATTTCCTTTGAGGGCCATGGTTTGGCCACAATTTCCTTCTCATTCTTGTGCCAAACAGGAATAAACAATTCCTGGAGTTCACCGATTCGTTCTTTAAATGCCCTGCCTTTACTTAAAGACTTAAAACAGATATTTAAGTCTTGTCCATTCTAGCCTGATGAAACATAGAAACATAGAAAATAAAAGCATGCCATTCTACCCTTTGAGCCTGCCCTGCCATTCATTTTGATCATGGGTAATCATCATATTCAATATCCTGATCCTGCCTCCACCACCCCTATATCGCTTGATCCCTTTAACATAAGAACATAAAAACATAAGAAATAGGAGCAGGAGTAGGCCATCTAGCCCTTTGAGCCTGCCCCGCCATTCAATAAGATCATGGCTGATCTGTCGTGGCTCAGTTCCACATTCCCGCCTTCTCCCCATAACCCTTAATCCCCTCTCTTATCAAAAACCCATCAACCCGCGTCTTAAAAATATTTAGCGAGGTAGCCTCCACCACTTCAACGGGCAGAGAATTCCAGAGATTCACCACCCTTTGAGTGAAGAAGTTCCTCCTCAACTCCGTTCTAAACCGCCCCCCCTTTATCTTGAGGCTGTGCCCCCTAGTCCTACTATCTTTTCTGAGCGCGAAGAGTCTCTCCACCTCTATCCTATCCATCCCATTCATCATCTTATACATCTCAATGAGATCTCCCCTCATTCTTCTAAACTCTAACGAGTACAAGCCTAGTTTATTCAGCCTCTCCTCATAGCTCAACCCCCTCAACTCCGGCATCAGCCTAGTAAACCTCCTCTGCACTCCCTCCAAGGCCAAAATATCCTTGCGTAAGTACGGCGCCCAAAACTGCACACAGTACTCAAGGGCTACATCTAATTTCTTCTTGAAATCACACAACGTTTTGGCTTCAACTGCTTTCTGTGGTAGTGAATTCCACAGATACACCACTCTCTGAGTGAAGAAATTTCTCCTCACCTGAGTCCTAAAAGGTTTACCCCTTATTCTCAAACTATGACCCCGAGTTCCAAACATGATTAGTTTTAATTACTGCCAATCAATGTCTCTCATTAAAATTAACTATCACAAATGTGAAGTCACATTCTTTCACATTTTAATTGTAATTAGAGATGATTAAAATATAACTTTTTTATTTTCTATCTCCTTCTTTCTTAACCCATTCTTTCTTTTCCTCATTTTATTTACTTTTTGCATCTGATTGACATTGAATTTACCCATTCTAATTGGCATATCCACAGTTCTTACGCTATTAATTTCACAATCCTTTTGTCTGATTGATTATGGAGATATACAGTGCTTCTCCTGTTCATTCAGGGCTCAGGTGCTATTTCCCTTGTTGTGACATTATCAGCTTGGCACCCCTCAGCAATTTGCCATACAAATAATGTAATATTTTATCATACAAGGAAAATCTAAATAAGTAGAATAGATTCTGTTAGATGATCAGCTTTGTCGAGGTGGATGATGATGTAGTTGATTTTGAGACCAGTGTCCTGAATCACAATGATGGTATGAGGCATGAAGACACTGCTGAAAGGAAAGACAGTGGACAGGCAATGGCAGGGCATTTAAAGAACAAATAGGTGAACTCCAGAAATTGTTTATTCCTGTTCGGCACAAGAATGAGAACGAAATTGTAGCCAAACCGTGGCCCTCAAAGGAAATTAGAAATACATCAGATTCAAGGAAGAAGCATAAAAATTGGCAAGAAAAAGCAGTAGGCCTGAGGATTGGGAGCAATTTAAACTTCAGCAAAAGAGGACCAAGAGATTGATTAAGAAGGGAAAAATACAATATGAAAGTAAGCTAGCAGGGAATATAAAAACTGACTATAAAATTTTCTATTGATATGTAAAGAGAAAAAGATTGACAAAAACGAACATAGGCCCCTTACAGTCAGAAGTGGGAGAATTCATAATGGGGAATAAAGAAATGGCTGAGGAATTAAATTTGTACTTTGCTTCAGTCTTCACAAAGGGAGACATGAATAATGTACGAGAAGTGCTGAGAGAAACATATTTTAATGAGGAGCTGAATGAAATCAGCATTAGTAGAGTTTTGGGGAAGTTGATGGGATTGAAGTTGGATAGGTCTCCAGGTCTTGATGATCTAATCCAGGCAACATCCTAGTAAACCTTTACTGCAACATCTCCAAAGCCCGCACAACCTTCTATAATGTGGTGACCAGAATTAGATGCAATAATCTCTAAGTGCGGCCTAACCAAAGTTTTATGAAGCTGCAACATGACATCCTGATTCTTGTACTCAATGCCCTGACCAATAAAGGCAAGCGTACCATACGCCTCCTTTACCATCCTGTCTGCTTTTGTGGCCATTTTCAGGGAGTTATGGACTCAAACCCCAAGATCCCTCTGTCCATCAGTACTGTTCAGGGTGCTGCCATTAACTGTAGACTTACCCTTCACGTGTATGGGATGTCAGGGAGGGGTATTACCTTTGGTGGGGGAACATGTTGCATCCTTTCAGGGCGGTTTGTCCATCCTTTGTCCCCACCTGGCACTCAGCTCTCACCTGTGGCTCCCCATAGCTGTTTGCATGCGACAGGGGCCACACCCAGGGCAACGGCCTCGACAAGCCGGCTAAACCATGTGAGGGTAGCCAACGGGTCTCAACCCTCAGTGAGATAGGAAGATGTCTATCCCAGCATGTGAAGACAGAGTTTGGTGGATTGAATGGAAGAGACCAACGGAAGGTCCAACGGTTAAGAAGGTGGTCTCTGCAAGCGTCATGGAACGCAAAGAGCAGGACAAGACACCGAAGATATCCTGGTCATCCACTGCGCCTAGTCCCACCTCCAGCTGTCTTGACTTTTGCCTTGCCACTGGATCTAGGTGGGAATTGGGAAGAGAGAGTGAGGCTGACGCTGTGCAACTCTCCCTCACTTTAATCCAAATCAAGCACTAGTTTCAACACCATCATCATCATCATCAGTGTCCTGTTCAACCTTTGGAGTCCAGTGGCGATGGGCAAGCGATGAAGCAGCAGGTGTGGATACACTGGGAGCTGTAGTCACAGACCTGCACGCAGGCAGCTCAGGTCTAATGGTCGTTTTCTGCTGACCGAAGCAGCAGTGGAACTCGGCGTCTACCTGGGCTACTGAGCAGTCCTCTTCAGGAATGCACTGCTCACCTCTGTAGAATGAGGAAGGGGCTAGAAAAGGTGCCCTAAACATTGCCTGCTTCACTACACCGTGGCCAGTTTACCACGGCTGGCAGGGATCCCATCTTACGGTCGAACAAACAAAATAAAACACAAGGTGACACTGCTCACTATTGGCACTTGGAATGTGCGCACGCTTTTGGACAACCCTACAGCAGACAGACCAGATAGAAGAACAGCCTTAGTTGCCAGAGATACGACATTGACATTGCAGCCCTGAGCGAAACTCGTCTTGCCAACATAGGCCAGTTGACTGAAGCTAGAGGTGGATACACTTTTTTCTGGAGCGGTCATGGCAGTGATGAGTGTCGCGATGCTGGAGTTGGATTCGCCGTCAGGAGTCACCTTGTTCAGGAACTTGATAGTCTACCCAAGGGTGTGAACGATCGGCTTATGACATTACAGCTTCCGCTACACAACAGAAGTCAAGCCACCCTGATCAGCGTCTATGCCCTCACAGTGAACAACCCGGACAAGATGAAAGACAAATTCTACAAAGAACTAGATGCCCTACTATCAGCAGTGAGCAGTACCGACAAGCTGATCTTGCTTGGTGATTTCAATGCAAGAGTAAAGTGTGACTCTGCAATCTGGCAGGGAGTCATAGGGAGGCATGGAGTGGGCAAGTGTAACAGTAATGGCCTACTCTTAATGAAGACCTGTGCAACACACGACCTCCTCATCACCAACACAACCTTCCGTCTGCCTAGCCGTAACAAGACCTCCCGAATGCACCCCCGCTCTAAGCATTGGCATCTTATCGACTATGTCATTGTCAGGAGAAAAGACAGGCAGGATGTCAGAGTGACCAAGGCCATGTGTGGTACTGACTGCTGGACAGATCACAGACTCATTGTCTCCAAAATGAGGCTCCGCATCAGACCCAAGAGGCGACCACAAGGAAGCAAGGTTATGAAAAGCTAAAGAACCCCAGCATACCTTCAGCACTTAGAAATCAAGCTTGCTGACCCACACCTCGCAGGCAGCACTGAGGACGACTGGGAACGCTTCAGGGATGCTATCCATATATCTGTGCTGAAGATGCTCGGGCCCTCCATCCACAAGCAGCATGATTGGTTTGGTGAGAATGATGAGGAGATACAGGCTCTACTTGTTGAAATGCACCATCTTCATTGGGCCTATCAGAACGACCCATCTTCAGCCGCCAAGTGCTCACAGGACAGTCCAGAATAAACTGCATAGAATGCAGGATGCCTGGCTGAGCGCCAAGGCAGATGAAATACAGGGATACGCTGACAGAAATGACTTGAAATGGTTCTATGAAGCTCTCAACACTCTCAACAGACCTCAATCTCTCGGGAGTTCCCCCCTCCTGAGTACAGATGGTACAACTCTCATTACAGAGAAGGCTCAGATCCTGCAGAGATGGGCTAAACACTTTGAAGCTGTCCTCAACCGAGTGTCATCTATTAATGATGAGGCAATAGACAGGATTCCCCAGGTTGATATCAACAGTGCCATGGATGACCGACTGGTAGTAGTTGAAGTCACAAAAGCTGTCAGCCAGCTACCCAGTGGCAAAGCTCCAGGGGCAGATGCCATACCCCTACAGATCTATAAAGCTGCTGGTCCTGCACTTATCGAGAAGCTCACCAAGTTGTTCCAGTCCTTTTGGAAGCAAGGATCCATTCGTCAGGAATTTAAACATGCTCCCATCATACACCTCTACAAGAGGAAGGGCAATTGGCAAGTATGCGACAACCACCGAGGAATCTCTCTGCTCTCCATCACAGGAAAAACCCTTGCAAGAGTCCTGCTAAATCGTCTGGTCACTCATCTGGAGCTGGGCCTGCTTCCAGAGTCACAGTGTGGCTTCCACAAAGGTTGTGGGACTACTGACATGATTTTTGCTGTGCGCCAACTTCAGGAGAAGTGTCAGAAACAGAATCGCAAGCTCTACACAACCTTTGTTGACCTTGCAAAAGCCTTCGATACTGTAAGCCGACAAGGATCATGTCAAAGTTCGGCTGCTCCCCCAAATTCATTCAGACGGTACGCCAGTTCCATGATAGCATGATGGCCAGAGTACTGGATGGCGGAGAATCCTCTGAAGCATTCCCAGTCACCAATGGCGTCAAACAGGGCGCACCCACACTGTTCAGAATGATGTTTACTGCCATGCTGAATGATGCCTTCTAGGACAGTGTTGCTGGAATCAGCCTTAAGTACAAAGTGGATGGGAAGCTCTTCAACCTGAGGAGACTTCAAGCTATTACCAAAGTGAAAGAGACTGTTCTGAGAAATTTCCTCTTTGCCGATGACTGCGCCCTGTATGCTGGCTCAGAGCAGAGATGCAAGTCAGAATGGACAAATTTTCCACGGCTTGTGACAACTTTGTACTCACCATCAATATTAAAAAGACCAAAGTCATGCACCAGCCTGCTCCTCATGCACCGTATACAGAACCCATAATCACAATCAAAGGGCAGAAACTACAGGCAGTGGACCAGTTCACTTATCTTGGCAGCACCCTCTCCCAAGCAGTGACTATTGATACAGAAGTTAACTGCAAAATAGCAAAGGTAAGTTCTGCTTTCGGTAGACTGCGTTCCACTGTATGGGAACGTCGAGGAATCAGCCAGCAACAAAACTGAAGGTCTACAGCGCCGCAGTACTCACTACCCTCCTGTTTGCTTGTGAAACGTGAACTGTGTATCGAAGGCATGCAAGACAGCGCAATCATTTCCACATGACTTGTCTTCGCAGAATATTACGCATCCGATGGCAAGACAAAGTACCAGACACTGACGTTCTCTCTAGAGCAAGTCTACCATCAGTCCACACACTGCTGATGAGAGCGCAGATCCAGTGGGCAGGTCATGTCATCTGTATGTCAAACGAGCACATACCCAAGCAGCTCCTTTTTGGGGAACTCGCTGCTGGAAGATGCTCGCATGCAGGGCAGAAGAAATGTTTCAAAGACACACTCAAGGCCTCCCTGAAGTCATTTGACATTGACACAACCACCTGGGAAACACTGGCACAAAACCGCCCTACCTGGCGCTGCCTCATCCACAAAGGCTGTCAAGCTCACGAAGCAAGGTGTATTGCTGAAGCACAACTTAAGCGTGAGCTGCGCAAGTCCAGAGCCACCAGCGCAACAACTACAGTGTCCAACAACTACAGTCTGTCCAATATGTGCCAGGACATTCCATGCCTAAATTGGCCTGATCAGTCATCTTCGGACACACCGAAACCACCCTCAAACTGACTAATGGTGTCGAGGTCCTCATTGATGACAATGGGTGAACAACAACAACTTAAGGAATTGGCCCTGGAAATAGTAGATCCATTGGTGGTTATTTTCCAAAATTCTTTGGACTCTGAAATAGTTTCTACAAAATGGAGGGTAACTAATTAAGCCCGCTATTCAAAAAGGGAGGTAGAGAGAAAACATGGAACTATAGATCAGTGAGCCTAATGTTGGTACAAGGGAAGTTGCTAGAATCTATGATTAAGGATTTCATAATTCAGCATTTCGAAGGCTGTGGTATAATCAGACAAAGTCAGCATGGATTTACAAAAGAGAAATCGTGCTTGGCAAATCTGTTGGCATTCTTTGAGGATGTATGTAGTAGAGTTGACCGAGGAGAATCAGTGGATGTGATTTATTTAGACTTTCAGAAGGCTTTTGACAAGGTCTCACAAAGCAGACTACTATGTAAAGTTAAAGCTCATGGGATTGCAGATAATATTTTGAGATGGATAGAAAGCAAACAGTCACCATAAATGGGCCATTTTCTGATTGGCAGTCATTGACTATGGGGTTCCACAGGGATCTGTGTTAAGACCCCAACTGTTCACATTATATATTAATAATTTGGAAGCTGGAATTGAATGTATTATCTCCAAATTTCCGACTCCTGCTTCTAATTTCTATGTTTCTTGCTTCTACACCAAAATTTGGTTCATTGTCTTTTCTCTACATTGTACTCAGAAATTTTCCTATCCCATGCACTAAGATTCCTGTGGTAGGCGGGACACAGACCACGCAAAGGTGTCCATCGGGCAGGATTTTCTGGCTGCACTTGCCCCAAAGCCAGAAAATTCCACCCAAAGTCAATACCTTCCTATTGTCCGATTCCCATGGTGGGCGGGATGATAAAATTCCAGCGAATGTGTTTCCAGGAGTTAAAATATCATGTAGCATTTTTCTCGGTAAGCAACATTTCTGAACTCTCAACTAAGAGTCAAAGAACCGCTACAGAGCAGAAAGAGGCCATTTGGCCCATCAAGCCTATGCCAATAACAACCCTACCTGGGCCCTATTCCCATAATCTCATGCATTTACTCTGCTAATCCTCTGATACTAAACAGCAATTTAGCATTGTCAATCCACCTAACCTGCACATCTTTGGAAGGAAACCAGAACACCCAGAGCAAACCGATGCAGACATGAGAACATGCAAACTCCACACAGACAGTCACTTAAGGTCGGAATTGAACCTGGGTCCCTGGCACTGTAAGGTAACAGTGCTAACCACTACGCCACCATGCTGTCCCCCTTAAACTGAAAATCAATTCAACATATATTTCATGAGAATATGAATCTATTGTATTGTAATGCCTTTATTAAAACAATTACTTGAAAACTTCAGTCTTCTCCAGTACTTATGATATTCATTCCCAAAGGTATGATGATTTACCAAATATGGACTGTGCAGTCTGAACACCTAATTGCCACAATGCACCAGCAGTGTTTGTTAAACTGAAATACCAAAATATTTATCTGCACTTCTTTTTGCACTGTTGATTTTCAAAGTTGAATTTTTTAAAAAGACTAGAGAAATTCCAATGCCTTATGCCAGTAATGCTAAAATTGGGGTGTTTTTATTCTAAATAAACTGTCAGAAAGAAAGCGACAAAATGAGAGCAGCTCCAAGTAATTCCCTAGTTCTGGGCAACCGTGCAGGTTGAGGCTTCTACCTGAGTTATTCCATCAAAACAAGTATAAAACGGATTTTAAGACTCTTTTTCAAAACAATATGCCTATAGGGGTTTTACTTTTTGAGTTATTTTGATGAAAGCAACCCATATGTTTATTTGCTTAAGAACTGTTACATCTCTAACATTTTTCAGTTCTGATACAAGGTCAACGATCTGCAATGTTACCTCCATTTCTCTCCACAGATGCTGCTGAACTGATTTTATTTTATTTATTATTGTCACATGTATTAGTATACAGTGAAAAGTTTCTTGCATAGACACAAAGTATATCGTTCATAGGAAAGGAAAGGAGAAAGTGCAGAATGTAGTGTTAAAGTCATAGCTAGGGTTTAGAGAAAGATCAACTTAGTGTGAGGAAGATCCATTCAAAAGTCTGATGGCAGCAGGAAAGAAGCTGTTCTTGAGTCAGTTGGTGTGTGACTTCATACTTTTTTATCTTTTTCCCAATGGAAGAAGGTGGAAGAGAATGTGTCCTGCGTCGAGGGGTCCTTAATTATACTGGCTGCTTTTCCAAGGCAGCAGCAAGTGTAGACAGAGTCAATGGATGGGCGGCTGGTTTGCGTGATGGATTAGGCTACATTCACGACCTTGTGTAGTTTCTTGCAGTTTTGGGCAGAGAAGGAGCCATAGCAAGCTGTGATACAACCAGAAAGAATGCTTTCTATGGTGCATCTGTAAACTGCTAAGTGTTTCCAGCTTTTTCTGTTTTAATTTCAAATTGCCAATGTCTGGCATATTTTGTTTTTGTGCAATTTGTTTATTTACTCTTCTGGGATATCTATTCCCTTTTTATCTTCTTCCCTGCTGCCTGGTCCTTGGAGCATCAGGCTTCAATGTTGTCAAACTCCATGGCCTTCCCAGTCCAAATGCTGTGGACTATCTCCCTTTCAGTTACCTCTAAAGTTAGGACCACAGTGCTGAAAAGTCCTACTATCTACATCATGATTCTTCCAAGTAACATAAGAACTCCAGCCAATGCTACAAAAACTTGGTACATCCCTCTCCCTCATGCTACTAAACCAGTGATTTCCCTCTTCCCCAGTGCTACAAAGCATAAAGAACCTATCTGATATGTGGTGCACTTTGTCTACCACCTTGATTTCTATCCTAGGCTTTAAGTAAAAGCCAAGTGGAGTAATGGCTGTGCAATTCTTTTATTCATATATCTTGGTTGACATTTTCAAATTGCCTTTTATTATTTCACATGATGATAATATAGAATGATTGTAAAATGCATAAATCTTGAGGGATAAATGTTTATAATTTTCTTTTAGCAATAAAATGTGGAATTGGGAAGCTCAAAACACAGGAGAGAAATATCCGGTAGACCCAGCTTTATACTGTAAAATGTACATGAATTATGAACCTACACTGAATAAACGCTATTCTGTGAGCCTTCCCCATAGCATGTTCCAGAAAGGTAGGGATGACTTCAAATTCTTTGAGTAAAGTAAGATTTGTACTATACTTTGTCTTTTTTTTTCCCCATCCGAAAATACTTAGTGTCATTCTCTCAGTTTTTCTCCTACTGATTTTGCTACTTTTGACAGATACAGTATGTCATAAAACTCTTTCCTATCATCCCACAACATTGGCACACTGAGTCCCAACATACTGCACCTCAGCACTACATGTGGTTATTGAAGGGAATTGAGTCATAAGTTAATTTTGCTTCACCCACCACCTCTTTCCTACCGACCTCATGCTTTCCTCTCCTCCTCTCTCACTTGCTACCTCCTTCCTTGATTCTCCCACTCCCTCCTTCTCACCATCCCTGTCTCGAGCCCTTACTCACTGAGTAACTCCGCTTGTATGATACAGAACTGTTTTATGGTTTGAAAAACAATTAGGGGTGGTCTTGAGGGAATGTATATGAATCATTATTTGCATTTGAATGTTAGTCTGCAACTATTTTTTGTCTAACATAGTTTTATTTAATTCCTATTCCAGATTCTTAGCCTTCTTGCAATGTAATGGATGTAATTGCAAAATATATTTGGGCTGAAAAAACTTCCATGTAGTAACTTATGCAGTGCTCCTCAACCTCCGACCACAGGTTCCCTACCTTCCACCCTTCCTGTTCCTCCAGTCATAGATTCTATCTCTGGAGGGGCAGCAAGAGCAGGAGGGAGGAAACTTGTGATGGGAGGAGCTGGAACATCACACATGAGAAAGACAGAGTTTGTGATTGGAGAAGCAGCTCCTCACAGATCCTGTTTATTCCACACTCACTGCTCCTCCAATTAAACTCTACTGGGGGGGAATGTTCCCATCCCAACTGCCACAGGAATTGTAGTGTGGAGGTGAGGGGAGCAGGGTGGGGGTGGGGTGGAGGTGTGGTAGGTGGACCTTGCAAAGATCTGTTGACATTGGGTGGGATTTTCCAGCTGCACTCAGCCCAAAACCGGAAAATCCCACCCTACATTTTGTGTGGGGTGGGGGTGAGGTGACCTTTCTTGAATTTTTGCCCTTTCTTTCTTTGAGATTTTGTAGGCTACTTGTAAGGTTTCCAGGGTGAACTTGCTTGCTACCTTTGTATTTTGAACACTGATTCACAGAATTAAAGATGTCAACTGTCTAAAGTTATGCCAACCCATTCTGATAGTTCAGTAGATCTGTTTGTATTCCAGCTGTGCATAAAACAGACATGGAAGGAGGGCAAAATTCACCTGGCAATGCTCACCCAATACATGAGTTGATATCACCAGTGGTGAGAAATGATCACAAGTTTCAGCAACATGTTGATACAAAACCAATGGTGGAAGATTCAGACAGTTGCAAAGAATTGAACCAAAGCAGATATGCTTCCCAAGAAAATGGATTGGAAACCAACCATATCACAAGTCAGTTAGACAGCAAGAATGTTCAATATGTGAAAAAAAAATACCAAGGTAATGATAATACAGCTTTTTATAATGTTGTATTGGAAGCAAACAAATGTGTTCATAGGTACTCTGTTGATTGGTGATTCCTTTTTTGAAGTCTCCTCAGAATTAGAAAAACATAATTGGCTAAGTTTCTCCCTCCACCTCCTGAACATTTAGGTTCCTTGTTGCTAATGATTCCATCTCCACTATTATGGTGGCTATTAACGTATTCATTTGAAAACCTTTATAATCACAACAATCTATTTCATCATTCAGGGGGCAGAGAAAACCTGAACAGCCCAACCCTGTCCAAAGCTAAAGTCCAGACATTCATACTTTCTGTTACAATTATTGGACAAGTCAGATCCCAGGATGGAACCCGGCTTGATAGCCGGGGCATGAAAGGTGGCTACTGAACAGGGTAATTAACTTTATACAAAAGAATAAAACATTTATTCAACAAGAAAGGATGAACTATAATTCATTACTTGCAATGGTTTCTACTCCTTCACCCAAGCTATATCTTTCCGATATGCAGGGGGGATTCTCCAGACCTCCTAGCTGTTGGTGAGAATCACAATGGCCTACAGAATCAGACGTCAGACAAAAAATGGGATTAGCACCTGATCCTGCTTCAATTAGCGGGATTGATGGCCCATTCACTGGCCCACCTCTCCAGCAGGAATGCACCAGGCAGGCTTTGCTGCTGTGCTGACGAGTGTGCACCTGGCATGCTGGGCCCCAAGAGATCCACAGGAGCACCACCAGCCCCTCAGCAAAGAAAGGCAGCCTCCCTCCCATCATTCAAATAACAGGTTACCCACCCCCCACACCACACAGGCATGAGGGTGACCTGTCCCCCTTCCCACAGCCCCCTTCCTCTTCCAGCAACCCCCACTCTCCTCACAGCCCCCTCAGGTGCCCTTCGCCCTCAGACCCCCCTCCCTGTAGCCCTCTCTCCCCCTCAGAATCCTTACTTAGTCCCAGTTCCCTCAGACCTCCTATTCAGACCAACCTTCAGGCCATATGCTTTGGCAATGCCAATGGTGCACTACACCCTGGCATGGGGGCACTAACACCCTAATGGCACCTTGGGCCCCGAGGGGAATCAGAGAGGTATATCCAGTGACCATTTGCCCGTTCATTGCTGTCAGCCTGCAGATAAAGGGTTCCCTCAAGGGTCCTGGGGATTGGTGGGCTTGGTAAAGGGACAAGAGATTGACCTCACCAATCCCCCTCCCTCCGTTCTCCACAACTGTGCATTCAGCCCCAATATATTCACAATGATTTGAAGTCTGCAAGCCTCGAGACCTTTGAAACCCTCTCTATTGCATTAGAAACCTTTGATCTCTGTCAATTTCAAAGTGCAATGTTTTGAAATAAGCTTCCATTGACAGCTTACTTTATTTCTACTCAGCCTCCAGTCATCTGTATTTATTTTCATTCCCCTTCATGCTTGAATGTATCTCAAGTACCTCTATTGTTCCAACTGCAATGTTTACAGACAACTGAAGCTTGATTGACAGCTTTGGTTTCTTCAAAAGGAATAACTAGTGTGCAAAACAGGAAGTTAAACCACTTATTGACTGCAAATCAAAGCTGCATGAATATGCTGGGGATGATTGCAGAGTTGTGGAGAATGGACCCTCCCTGCCCCCAACAGTGAAATTGACATTTTCTCTCTGTCAGAGACTTCAAAGAGATCTGCTCACACATGCAGCTTCTTACAGAAAGAAAGGGAAAATCCCTGTTGCAGAATGGAGTGCTGTTGTGATTTAAAAGCCTGCTGTCCAGGGGGCATGGAGATTAAAGTTATTAGGGCACTTCAAATGTTTCACAGCTGACAGGTAAGAATTAAGATGTTGATCACATGGCTGTCTGAAATCACTATTGCCAGGGCTAATCTTCAGATCTGCCCAGGCTAGATGGGGTAGTCCAGCCACGAGACCCCCATCCTAGGAGAGAGTGATGAGGTCAGCCCTTTGGGAGCTGGAGTCGGAGCCCATTCAACCCCCAGGATCTGCAGGGGATCTTCCCTCTGTAGCAGCACAGGGGCAAATGCCCACTGGACTTATTTCCTTGACCACTCTCGTTATCCAAAGTGCGAGGCCAGAGTATCAGTACCAGGGTCCCATGGGGTAGTTTCCACTGGCATTGCCAAGGTGTGGGACTTGATGGACTGCCTGAATGGGGAAGGAGGGATGAGTGACAGGTCTGAATGGGGCGGGGGGGATGAATGGGAAGCTGAGTGGGAGGGCATCTTTTTATCTGAGTTGGGAGCGGGTGAGTGACCCATTGTTTATGAGTGGGTGGGGAGGATAAGCCTCTTTTGTGAGAGGTTGGTGGCACTCCCAAGGACAGTGGGGGAGGAGGGGATCACCATTTCATTTTTGTGGGGGGTGGGGGCCTGTCTCTGAGCATGGAAATCAGGTGCTCAATCTGTAAATAGCTGGGCTGGCCGGTAGGTTGTTGGGGTGCATGAATTTGCATCCATCAGCTGGGTGAATCCCACCTGACAGACACTCCCTGCAACAGCACAAAACCCTTCAGTATTTCTTCTGGCATGGGCACTGAGAATGACAGCCATACAGATTTGTTAGGGTGACACAAAATACAAAATAAATCTATTTTATGCTCTAATTTACACAGTAAGTACACAGTCCATGTAAAACAATAGGCAAACTAAGCGAAAGCCATATTCTTAACCTTCTCTTAACACGCAAATACAAACACAAATTGAGCTTACTTAAACTGTACCTATTTCCAAACACTTCCAACAAGCAGAGACTGGAAGAGAACAATCAAGAATTTAAGCCTAGTCAATTTTCCTTCCCCAGTTCAGAGTTGCTGAACTGTTGTGTTCCCTATAAGGACGGTCCTGTACTGTCAGCTCCATAAGGAGTTGTTCATTGTACATGTCTATTCGTGGTCATCTGCTGATATCTCGTGCTTTATCTCTCTCTAAATTCTTTCTTCCACTGCTTAATCTCCTGATTCTAACAGTGAGTACGTTTTAGCCCAATTGCAAGTTAACTTTTATTAGCATCCGTTTGCTTGTTCAAGTCCTATACCCTAACCTTACCTTCGGAGCTCTGGTAAAAGATCTGAAAAAAATGATCTACATCTATCAAACTTGGCTTCAAATTCTTGGGCATTTTTCATGGTCAAGAAGGCATTTTTGCTCTATATACAGGCTAATCTGTAGGCCAAACTGTAGTCTCTGATGTGCTGTTCTTTTATGATACTGAAAGAAATTTTGATCAGTTTACAGCTTTTCTCAAACGACCATTGTGACTGAGAGACTTCAATCTCTTGCTGAGTCTGTGATTGGCCAATGATTGTACTGTTTTTTCAGCTTCAGTCTGTTTCTGGCCGGAAAATCACATACCCCTCCTCCCCACTGACCCCACCCCGTTCACATGTACATTTTGGCTGCTGCTCTGCTCCTGAATCCATCAGTTTACTTCCATATTTTTCATGTTTTGCTTCTTTTTTTCTTACCTTTCCAAGACCTCTCAGTTCTATCATTATGCAACCTTTCTCTTCTCTTCCCCCAGATATTCTGCCTTCTCAATTTCTTACACCAACAATAGGGCTGTGAAAAGGGCTTTGAATCAGTGGGGAGGGGGGAGGTGAATGGAATATCAGAAATCTAAAGCAAAATATTGAGGCAATAATGTAGTGATGTGGGTAAAGGAAAATTGATGGGAAGGAACGGAAAGGCTAATGGTAATTTTTTTTCCCAAAAATATACTTTATAAGAACATAAGAACATAAGAACATAAGAAATAGGAGCAGGAGTAGGCCATCTAGCCCTTCGAGCCTGCCCCGCCATTCAATAAGATCATGGCTGATCTGTTGTGGCTCAGTTCCACTTTCCCGCCCTCTCCCCATAACCCTTAATCCCCTCTCTTATCAAGAACCCATCAACCCGCTTCTTAAAAATATTTAGCGAGGCAGCCTCCACCACTTCAACGGGCAGAGAATTCCAGAGATTCACCACCCTTTGAGTGAAGAAGTTCCTCCTCAACTCCGTTCTAAACCGCCTCCCCTTTATCTTGAGGCTGTGCCCCCTAGTCCTACTGTCTTTTTTGAGCGGGAAGAGTCTCTCCACCTCTATCCTATCCATCCCATTCATCATCTTATACGTCTCAATGAGATCTCCCCTCATTCTTCTAAACTCTAACGAGTACAAGCCTAGTTTATTCAGCCTCTCCTCATAGCTCAATCCCCTCAACTCCGGTATCAGCCTAGTAAACCTCCTCTGCACTCCCTCCAGGGCCAAAATATCCTTGCGCAGGTGCGGCGCCCAAAACTGCACACAGTACTCCAGCTGCGGCCTCACCAATGCCCTATACAGCTGCAGCAAGACCTCCCTACTTTTATATTCAATCCCCCTCGCTATGAAGGCCAGCATCCCATTCGCCTTCCTGACCACCTGCTGCACCTGCAAGCTGGGTTTTTGTGACTCATGCACAAGGACCCCGAGGTCCCTCTGCACCGTCGCCTGCTGCAGTTTTTCGCCACGTAAGTAATAGTCCTTCCTACCATTCTTCCTACCAAAGTGGACCACCTCACACTTGCCAACATTAAATTCCATTTGCCATTATATGGCCCATTCGCCCAGCCTATCTAGATCCTTCTGCAGACTCTCCACACCCTCCGCACAATTTGCCTTTCCCCCAATCTTGGTGTCATCAGCAAATTTCGACACCCTGCACTCGGTTCCCTCCTCCAGATCATCTATATAAATGGTAAATAGCTGAGGCCCCAGCACCGACCCCTGGGGCACCCCACTAGTCACCAACCGCCAATCCGAATAGCACCCATTGACCCCCACTCTCTGCCTCCTATTTGACAACCAATCCTCTATCCACGCTAACACCCTACCCCCAACTCCATGTCCCCTGACCTTCTGCAATAACCTCTTGTGAGGTACCTTATCAAACGCCTTCTGAAAATCCAGAAAGACCACATCCACCGGCTCTCCTCTATCCACTGCCCTAGACACATCCTCATAGAACTCCAGTAAATTTGTCAGACACGACTTCCCTTTAATGAAACCGTGTTGCGTCCGCCCTATCAAGCAATTCCCTTCAAGATGTCTCGCAATTTCCTGCTTAATGACGGATTCTAACATTTTACCTACCACAGACGTTAAACTAACCGGCCTATAATTCCCCGCCTTTTGCCTGGCACCCTTCTTAAACAACGGCGTAACATTAGCCGTTTTCCAATCTTCCGGCACTTCCCCGGAATCCAGCGACGTCTGGAAAATAACCATCAAGGCATCCACTATCACCTCCGCCATTTCTTTCAGAACCCTCGGATGCATTCCATCCGGTCCTGGGGACTTGTCCACAATCAGCCCCTCCAGTCTGTCGAGCACCACCTCTCTAGTAACAGTAATGTCATTAAGACCCTCCATTCCTACCACCTTTCCATCGCTAACACCCGGCAAATTATTCACGTCCTCCTCCGTGAAGACAGAAACAAAAAAGTTATTCAAGACCTTAGCCATATCCCCATCCCCTACCACTAGCTCCCCTTTCTCATCCTCTAAAGGACCAACGTTCATCCTAGCCAGCCTCTTCCTTTTTATATATTTATAAAAACTCTTGCTATCCTTTTTTATATTAAGTGCTAGCCCAGCCTCATAGCTTCTCCTACCCTCCTTTATCAACTTCTTTGTCAATCTTTGTTGACATTTAAACCTTTCCCAATCCTCTTCTCGCCCACTACCCTTAGCTACTCTAAATTCCTCCGCTTTTAATTTAACACTTCCCTTCACCTCCTTCGTTATCCACGGCTTATTACCTCTCTTCCTACTGTCCTTTTTAACCATCGGAATAAATTTCTGCTGAGCACCCAGAAAGATCTCCTTAAAGATCCTCCACTGCTCCTCAGCAGACCTACCTTCCAACGCACTCCCCCAGTCCACATTTGCCAATTCTTCTCTCATCCTACCATACTCCCCTCTATTCAAACAAAGGACGCGTGTCCGGGAACCCACTTTCTCCTCCTCCATCTGCACCAGAAACTCCACCATACAATGATCACTCTCTCCAAGAGGATCCTTCACCGCAAGGTCCCTAATTCTACCCGCCTCATTACATAGCACCAGATCCAAGATAGCTCGCTCCCTCGTCGGCTCCAACACACACTGTTCAAGGAAATTATCCCGGCAGCATTCCAGGAACTCCTCCTCGAGCCCACCTCGTCCAACATGGGTCGACCAATCAATATGCAGATTGAAATCTCCCATAACTACTGCTGTCCCATTCCTGCACGCCGCACTTATTTGCGTGTTAACAGCCCGCTCCACCTCCAGATCATTATTCGGGGGCCTATAGACGACACCCACCAGCGTCTTCCTCCCTTTGCTGTTCCTAATCTCCACCCACAACGATTCCACTTCCTGCTCTTTGGCTCCGATATCATCCCTTGCTACCACCTTGATACTATCCTTAATCAGCAGAGCTACGCCACCCCCTCTTTCCTCCTGCCTATCCTTCCTAAACACTTGATAGCCCTGTACATTCATCTCCCAGTCCCTGTCACCTTGCAGCCACGTCTCTGTAATGGCCACCAGATCGTATCCATTTGTGTCGATCTGCGCCACCAGCTCATCCACTTTATTCCGAATGCTTCGTGCATTCAGATAAAGCGCTTTCATCCCAGCCTTCACCTGGACCCTATTTGCCATAACGCCACCAATTGGGACATCCTCGGCCTCTTCCCTTACCTGTACCCTATCCTTAACTTTAGACCTCGTAGCGTCACCTACCCTCGCACCCTCCCCCCCCCTAATTAGTTTAAAGCCCTGTCTACAGTCCTCTTTACTCGATTCGCCAACACTCTGGTCCCAGCACGATTCAGACCAACCCCATCCCGCCCAAACAAGTCCCACCTACCCCAATACTGGTGCCAATGCCCCATAAATTCGAACCCATTCCTCCCACACCAATCCCTGAGCCACCCATTCACTTCCTTTATCCTGTCAATCCTACGCCCGTCTGCACTCAGTTCAGGCAGTAGCCCAGAGACGACCACCTTGTCGGTTCTACTTTTTAATTCCATTCCCAGCTTCTCATACTCCCTCCCCAGATCCTCAGTCCGCACTTTGCCTACGTTGCCGGCACCCACATGTACTACAACGACCGGGTTCTCCCCCTCCCACTCCAGGTTCCTCTGCAGCCCAGCTGCGACATCCTGTACCCGAGCACCAGGCAGACAACACACCCTTCTGTGCACTTTGTCATTGTGACAAAGGACAGTGTCAATACTCTTCACCCCACTATCTCCAATCACTACTACGTTCCTTTTCCCCTTCTCTTTGCCTATGTCCTGCTGCATCACTGTACCGTGTGCAGTTTGCTCACCAACCTCACCTGCCTCGTCCTCTTCCAGAGTGGAAGCAAGAACCTCAAACCTGTTATGCAGATTAAGAGGCTGAGGCCTCCGCTCCTCACCCCCCTTCCTCCTCCTCCCAGCAGTCCCCTTTTGTCCCTGACCCTTAGATTTAGCCAGTCTAGGGGCACCCTCTCTCCCCTTGATGAGCCTCAGTGTCTGTAGCTCAGAGGCCAGCTCATCCACCTTGAGCTGGAGCTCCTCCAGCAACCTGCACTTACTGCAGACATGGTCACTGGGAAGGACCCTGGGGTCCGCCAGTTCCCACATCATACAGAAACCACACATCACATGCCCCTCCATTATTCACTGTAATTTTTTATGGGGAAAAAATTTTTTTCCTTGTTTCTTGCTGTAGTAGTTTTGAAAAAATTTTTTTTCCTTGTTTTTTTTCAAACAAACTCACCTGGCCTTTTTTCCTTCCAGCCCTTTTTGATATTAAGCCCTATTAACTCACTCTGCTTCCCCCTCACTCCGCTGCCCGCTGTCTACACCAGGCCTCCTTTTAAACCTGGCGCTGATTTAAAGCAGGCTGGTCCACAAATGCCTTTTCACCACACCCTCAGAATTCTTAAAGCAGTAAATACAATAAATAAATGCTTTAAACTTATTTTAAACAGGTTTTTAACAGGTAAAATCTTAGCTCTCTCTCAGCTCCAGCAAACAATGGAAGGCTTCACCGTGTGGCCCCTTGATAATTAAAGCAGGCTGGTCCACAAATGCCTTTTCACCACACCCTCAGAATTCTTAAAGCAGTAAATACAATAAATAAATGCTTTAAACAGTTCTACAAAGAGTAAAGTGCTTTAAACTTATTTTAAACAGGTTTTTAACAGGTAAAATCTTAGCTCTCTCTCAGCTCCAGCAAACAATGGAAGGCTTCACCGTGTGGCCCCTTGATAATAATTCATAAATAAGCTGAAAAAATCACGGAAAAGACACTTCCAATCATTACAACAGTGAAAAATGGTCACATTTACATTTTCCCTAACTTCAAAATTTACAGTTTTCAGTTCAAAATCGTTTCATAAATTACATTACAATCCAGAGTTCTTTATCAATCTATATACATTAATCACATTGCATTCATGGTGCTTTTACACAGTTACACATAGTTATACAGTCAGAGAGTTATTTTTTACAGTTACTGGCCCCTTGGTCTGTCTTTTGAAAGGTATTAACGGTGGCCTTTCCCTGTTGTGCCTTTGATACGGCTATCCCAAGCTTGACAGCGTCGCTCAGCATGTAGTCCTGGACCTTGGAATGTGCCAGTCTCCAACACTCAGTGGAGGACAGTTCGTTGCACTAGAAGATCAGCAAGTTTCGGGCAGGCCAAAGAGCAACTCTCACCGAGTTGATGACCCTCTGGCAGCAGTTGATATTTCATAGTATCCTACAGTGCAGAAACAGGCCCTTCAGCTCACTGAGTCTGCACCAACCACAATCCCACCCAGGCCCTATCCCCACATCCCTACACATTTACCCGCTAATCTACACATCCCAGGACACTAAGGGGCAATTTTAGCATGGCCAATCAACCTAACCTGCACATCTTTGGACTGGGAGGAAACCGGAGCACCCGGAGGAAACCCATGCAGACACAAGGAGAATGTGCAAACTCCACACAGACAGTGACCCAAGCTGGGAAGACAGCCACGTCATTCATGTACAGGGAGGCTTTGACCTTGTGCCTCTGCTGCCTGGGATCGTAACTCCTTTAATGCCTGGGTCCTTTCTGATGGACTTGACAGAGGGTTCAATGCAACACACAAAAAAGGATGGAGAGAGAGGGCAGCCCTGCCTGACTCCTGATCTCAACTGAAAGCTTTCTGATTCCCACTCATTGATTCAGACTGTGCTACTGATGTCTGTAGAGCAGTTAGATCCAATAGTGAATTCCTTTCCCAGTCCCCATTTTGGAGAGCACATCCATCATTTAGGTGTGCGATATTCTGTCAAATGCCTTCTCCTGCCCTAGGCTGATGAGGAAGGTGTCCACTGGCCTGACCTGTAGGCGATTGTATCCCTAGGTAGCACAAGGCTATCAGAGATCTTCCTGCCGGGTACAGCACAGGTTGGTCAGGACGGATCATCGCCTCCAGAGCAGACTTGTCCCAGTTGGCAATGACCTTGTCTAGAATTTTGTAGTTCATGTTCAACAGTGAGATGGGTCGCCAATTTCTAAGTTCTTCCCTTCCCCCTTCTGCTTGTAGGTAAGGGTAATGATGCCTTTCCTCATGGATTCTGACACGCTCTCCAAAAGCCTGCTTTTGTTTACTTCCAGCAGGTTGATCCAGCCCCATAACATTGAGTATGACTCAGTCCATAAGCTGTTGTTTCTGGGTGTTTTACTCATCTGAAAGTACTCAACAGCTTTGTCAGCTCATCCAGAGATAATGATCTGTCCAGGTTCTACCGCTCGCCATTGTTTAAGATCTCCATGATGATTTGACAGGAAAGCCTGGGAGGCAATGCTGTCTGTTGGCTTCGCCTCATACAGTCTGGCATAAAAGAATTTGTAGAACCTCAAAATGTTAGACTGAGATGACTTTACGGAGCCATCTTCTTTCACGCTGTTGGTCACAGAGCTCTCTGTGTGTACCTGAGGGATGATCTTATATAATGTGTAAGATCATGAGAGACATGGATAGGGTGAACGCACTCAGTCTTTTTCCTAAGGTTGGGGAATTGAGAACTAGAGGGCATAGGTTTAACTTAAGAGGGGAAAGAATTAATTGGAAGCTGAGGAGCAATTTTTTCACACAGAGAGTGGTAGATATGTGGAAGGAGCTGCTGGAGGAAGTGGTTGAGGCAGGGACATTGGCAACATTTAAAAGGCATTTGGACAGATACATGGATAGGAAAGTTTAGAAGGATAGGGGCTAAATGCAGGCAAATGGGGTTAACTTACATGGGCATTTTGGTCAGCATGGACCAGTTTGGGCCTAAGGGCCCCTTAAACTTTCCCCCTCTCATTTTGAACCTGTGCTCCCTTGCTTTTAATACTTCCATCCTGGGAAAAAGGCTCTGACCATCCACCCTGTCTATGCCTCCCATAATTTTGTAGACTTCTATCAGGTCTCCCTTCAGCCTCTGTCTTTCCAGTAAAAACAGTCCTAGTTTATTCAACCTCCCCTCATCATCAACACCCTTGAGACCAGACAACATCCTGGTGAACCTCCTTTGCATTAAAGACAGATTAATTAGTGACACTAATAGGTGTTCCAATCTAATCACCATTATGAGACATGGTTACAAGATGATCAAGTTTGGCAAATAAATACTCCAGGGTACACAACATTTAGTCCTGATAGAAAAGGCATTAGTGAGAAAGGATCTTGGCTTGGAAGACAGGAAATAGAATCAATATGGGTGGAGATTAGGAATATCAAGAATCATACAATGCTGGCCCCCTAGCAGTAGTTATACCATTGGTCTG
The DNA here is from genome assembly GCF_965287045.1 of Carcharhinus amblyrhynchos. Lineage (NCBI taxonomy): Eukaryota > Metazoa > Chordata > Chondrichthyes > Carcharhiniformes > Carcharhinidae > Carcharhinus > Carcharhinus amblyrhynchos. The sequence continues at coordinate 19,680,793 of NC_137335.1, forward strand.
AGCATTGAGAACAAAATTATTGGAGCGTGTAACATACACAGTATGATGATATGGTTGACTTTAAGCAATATGGACAAGAGCAATCAAGTTGGTGAATGTAGTTTGGAAAAGTGAGTTTGTTCCATACTTTCACAAGAATTTCCTTGAACAAAACAGCTATTTTGGATCTAGTATTGTGCAATAAGGCAAAGTTTATTAGGAATCTCATAACTAAAGAACCACTGGGAAATAGTGATCATAATACAATTGAATTCCATATTAAGTTTGAGAGCAATATATTTGAATCCCAAACAAGAATCTTCAGTTAAACAAAGCCAGTTATGTAGGTATGAGGGGTGAGCCTGCTAAGATTGATTGAAATAAATAGACTAAAAGTTGTAACACTAAGTTACCAACAGAAACATTTAAAGAAAAAATTCAAGAAGGTCAACAAGAATATATTCCACTGAAAAATAAACTCAGCAAGATTTCTTTGGCTTACTAAGAATGTTAAGGATAGTCTTAGAGTAAAAGAAGAAATTTATAGAAGTGTGGAATTAATTAAATAGCTCTTTCAAAGATGTACAATGGACCCAATGGCCTCTTCCTGTGCTATGTGATTCAAGGGTCTGAATTTTCAGGATGGCCGGAAGCACAAGGAATGCATCCCTGCCAATTCCATCAGGCCCTATACCACTTCATGTTGTAACAAATACAATCAGATTGGCTGGCAGCGCTCTACTCATTCCAGAAACAGTGGTGCAGTAGCCGGAAGAGGCACTGCAGCTAACTGCTGGAACAAAAAATGCCAGGAGGAAAGGTAATTGGCAGGAGCCAGATGGTGGGGTCATGTGCAGGGAAAGCCAGTGGGCAGGGGAGTCTGACTGGGGTATCAGAAATTAGGTCAAAACTCCAGGTGGGTGTTGGGGGAAGCACAAAATTTTGAACTATGAACATTTTTGTTTCACATTGTAAATCACATTACGGCCGAAGTTATGAATGTTTCACGAAAACTATTAAAATAACAACAAATAAGGTAACCAAACACATTTTACAACCAATCATTCTCTGCCTCTACACGTTCTAGTCAAAAGGCACCAAGCTGCTATGGAACTACTGAAGTCAGAAAGAATGTATACATTCTATCTTTCATTAATTCTGAAGACAAATATCAATGTGAGTGGAAAGAATCTGATACTGAAGAGCAGAGATTTGAGGTACAGTTTGCAATATCTTTAAAAATGATAACTTAAGACAGTTTTCAAGCTTTAGTGACAATATTTCATTTTATTTTCATTTTCAACAAATGCTCATTGGTAAAGTGTGCACTAGAAACAATTTCAAAAAAGTTACAAATGATGATCAATAAAATCTGACAAATATAATGAGAAGAATTTAACAATCTATAATATCTCACTTGTTATAGAATGCTTTCAGTCAATCCCAAGTAAAACGTAGAATTCATATAGTGTCATCTCAAGTTTGGGACCTGCAAGGCTCATGGGTCCTGATCATTCTTTACTGAAACACATTGTGCTGTTTCCTCAAAGGATAGCTCTTGCATATAAGTTTGACTGATGTTTTCTCCTTGTCATAAGTCCAGCATCTCACTGATAAATTATGTAAACCCTATCTTTGGGACCCAGCCTCATTTCTTCCTCTTCATATATAATGAGTAATTTTCATTATGCCCACATTGCAGTTGCTGTCTTACAATTCTTTTTTGTCAAGTTACTTCATTCTTGTTGATTGTGTGTAAATGTTTCAATTTGTTTAATTAATAACTGTTGATTTTGTACTTCCATCATCTCACCAATTTTATTGGATAAAATACTTTCCCTAATTTACACAAGTTCTCAATCCGTGATAACTTCTCATATAACTAAACACAGTCCTACAAATTAGGTTTATAATATTAAGTGTATGAATGAACAAAAAAAAACACCAATTCCAATTTTCAGTTTCAAATTTCCTCTTCTTCATCCATTAATGAAACTTGCTCGCTTCATTAAGCTTCTCACATGTTTCATTGCTCAACCCACCCAACTGGAGCCTCATAATCTGAAGTTAACATCTCCATGAAGCCACTGTCTGATGTCCCACCAGTGGCCATTGCTGGTCTCTAAAATAGCACTCTCTCCTGGGAGAGAGGTGGATGTCTTGCCTTTAAAGTAATTAACACTACTCCAATTATTAAATTGTTGTGGGGAACTGTTGGAATTGTAAATGGATTCTCTCCTCCAAGGAAGGGGGGTGGTGTTTGGAGAGCACAGTGCCCTGTAAAACCCAGCCCATGGTGTCAGCTTCCACATGTATAGCAACAAAACTCACCACTAACTTCTCCACTACATTTTTTAATGTCTCCATTGTTGTCAGATAGTTTGTTTGACAATCTAAGTTAAGTTTTAAGTTTATTTATTAGTGTCACAAGTTGGCTTACATTAACACTGCAATGAAGTTACTGTGAAAATCCGTTAATATGAAGAACCCGCCTTGCATGAAACATATCTTCAACCAGTTGAACTTTGTGGATAGTGAAGCTACCTTGACACCAACATTACCCCTCTATCTGGCCACCAATTCAGGTTGAGCCAGGTAGGAAGCAGTGCTTCAGGGTTTATTACATTTCCTATGTATTGTTGAAAACCCGATGCTGTTTCATGTTCTAACAAACATCGATTGGCAGAATGTGGGACTTCTGTCCATCACCAGATGGAGGTCCTTCCTTGCACAGCTGCTGGCCAATCAGAATGGCTGGCAACTCTCCAGTCATTTCAAGAACAATGCTTCATTGGCCTTGTGCACATCATGTCAGTAGTCCTTTTGGTATATGTAAAATTCCAAACACTGTGGGCTGGATTTATCACCCTCCTGTCAGAGACAAGATCAGAGGAAAATTAGCCCCAATAGCTTGTGTGCCAGTTCTCTGGACCTATCCCACCTCCAGGTCATTTTTGCAAACACAGGATCTGGGGCCCACATGTGGCAGGTGGCCAATTCAGTTTATTAAGGTCAATTAACAGAGGCCATCTAGAATTTTCCAGTCAGTCTCCAGGTTCCCACAGGGAGCAAGGGACAGTTTAGGTGCATGAGGCAGACAACAAGCAGCAGTTTGGAAGGCCAACCCTCCAGGCAAACCTAAAGGCGCCCCTTGCCTGACTGGGGACAGATCCCTTCCCTCCCCCACAGCAGTTATTTGACTGTTGAATCTATTTTTTACTCAATGACTTTAAAAGTTGGAAATACGGTGACTCCATTTGAACTGCTCTCTAGTTTCTTGAGCCCACCTGCTATCTTTAATTAGATGTTGAACATGCCCTCTGGCAGTTAATTGGCCACTCTGTGAAAATCATATCAATAACTGAGGAGATAAGGCACAGCCCTCTCTGTTTCCTGCCCCTTGAGGGAAACTCCAGTTTAGCAACAAAGCAAAATGAATTTGGAATGTTGCAGTTAACGATTACTCTTGACATTGGTCATAAGCTATTTTGCTATTAATAACTCACTCTTACTAAGTCCAAAGCATGGAAAGAAATATTAAGAAGGTACGGTTTTGAAACCATTGGATACAAAATGCTCATTATTTCTGATGAGGTCTCTTTTAGCCTTGCTAGGAATCTAAGAACCACTAGGTAACTTCCTGAAGACTACCTTGGTGTTCGGTTTAGTTCAGTTGGCTGGACAGCTGGTTAGTGATACCAACAGTGAGGGTTCAGTTCTCATACTGGCTGAAGTTATTCATGATGGTCCTGCCTTCCCAACTGCACCCTGATCTGAGGTGTGATGATCCATAGGTTAAATCATCACCAGCCAGTACCTATGGTCATCCTGGACTATGGTGATTTTACCTTTTAGCCACATATGGAAAGATGATAACATACTGCACTAGAAATAAATGTGAAGCTGATTACAGCTTCATTCCGGATGTATTTGTGTTCATTATTTACAATTAAATCTCATTCAATGAGTTCAACTCTAAGAATTGAAGTTACTAAAAGCAGCAATGTTTGATTGCTCTTCAGAGATGGCAGGTGCTTCAGTTATGTAACTGTCAGGTGGTGAGAAATAAATTTGGCATTTAGAATTTTGGTGAAGTTAAGGAAGACAGTGGCACTGAATATATGGAAGCAAGTACTCATCACTGTTTTAAAAACAAAGTTGCAGCATAGAATCCTTATAAATTTTTTTGGCAAAAGAATTTCTCTCTCAATGAAAAATTGCAAAACATATCATGAACTAGATAAATGGCTTTTTGTTAAATAGCCACTCAATCACTATCTCACTCTTTATTTATCATAATGTCTATTTTAAATTTTCTTGAGCAGGAGTGCTCCTCTGTGCCCACAATGAATGGATAATAATGAATAAATAAGCTGTGTATCTAGGACATTTGGATTGCTTTCAATAGCTTAATGGAAGAAGATAATAACATTTCAACAATTGAATTATCCATGAATAGCAACTCACATCACCTCACCCTTCATCACAATTCAGCGTCTGCAGCTATGCTGATGTTTCAAGAAATCCATATATCTTATCTCCAAGATTAGATTAATTGTTCATTTGTTTCATTGCTGTTTGTGAGAGCTTGTTATGTGCAAATTGGCTGTTGCATTTTCTCTACATTACAATAGCAATTACCATCAAAAGTATTGAATGCAACATGCATTGGGATGTTCTGTTGGTCTGCAAGGTGTTGCACAGTTGTATGTCTCTCTCTCTTTCTTTGTCTTTCTCTCTCTCTATCCTAACAATGTGAATGTTCCTCAGAATTTTCCTCTTGTTCTTTGTGAGCTCCCCTACATCCCCAGTGAGTTGAAACTGAAACTCATCAGTTTCTTATTGTAACTTATTCTTCCTCCTTTCAGAACTGTTGGGAATGCACTGTTCCAGCAGCCTTGCCATGTGGCTTTGACACCTCCCTCCACTGGTAAAATACCAGTGTCAGCATGAGGAAGCCCTTAAATGGCCAGTTTATCATTAAGGGCTTCAACTAACACAAGGGTGGGAAGGCTGCCTGGTGTCACCCTTGCCACTGTTAAAATACCAGTGAAGGCACGTACGCAATTGGCACGGAGCCTGACAACATGACCTCCAATTTTATGGCCACCTGCCACCCATCCTGGAGTTGGCTGTAAAATTCCATCGAGGAAAGTTTGAGAGCTAACATTAAACAGAGATTAAAGTTGGATCTTTCCCTGCATTGGAAGTTGTTTTTAAATCTGTGATACGCGACATGTTGACACAATTTGTTTTGATCAATTGTTCTGTGACTGCCTTTTCTTTGCAGCAATATTTTACCCAGTTCCCTCAGACCCCTCACCCAACTTCACATTGCTCTGCTGTGTAGTCTAGAGGAGAGGATGAGCAGATGGCAATGGCAAGACATTGTGGGAGATATCTTCCTGAAGTTGCTGAACAATGATGAGGTAAACATAAAACTAGTAAAAGTAGTGTAGGAGCCAGCTTGTTAAATATGTCTTCCCAAAAGAGCATTTGCTTTAATGATAAAAATAAATAGTGAGGAATTATTTCTTTTTATATTTGCTATGTGTCCAAGCCACCCAGTAAGAGACAGTATAATTGTTTGTTCAGTGTCCCAGACAAATATGTTTTGAATGGTGTTCAGTTATTTTAGGACCACAATTTAAGCTTTTTATTACCTGGAAAGCCAATCTTTTAACCCTTTTTTAAACAGGTTTCCATCACTTTCAAAATGAAAAGTGAAAGTGCTGGGGGCAGAAGAATAAAGATAAGTTCGAGACAGCCTCAAAGAATTAAACTAATAAAATACAGTCAGGAAAACATTATACGGGGAAATTAAAAAAAAGAATCTGACAAATAATAAGATATCTAATTTTCTTCATACTTATGTATTATATATTTTATAAAATTATTTTTTCTTTTAAATTTATGTGAGGTGCCTTTCTGTAATATTAGCCTACATGAACGAGAGAGAAGGTAACCCATATTTCTGAATGGGTTGTAAAATTTTGTCACAGTAAAATTTTATCTCTTCCATATTATCACCTCTTTTTAAAAGTACTGCCTCCAACTTGATTTGTTACCCAGTCAGCCAGGCTAAGGTCAGAAACTCATGGGAAATAACTCAGGAAGATCCACATTCTGTAATTCAGCAATGTGCTAATATGGTATCTCAGAAAAGCACCAAAGTTTTATTTTTAAAAGAGACTAATTACTTTGAAATGTTAGTATCTTATTCAATGAGATCTACTTTTATATAATTTAGAATAGGGCACTTTGCTGATTATTTCAGTTCTTTTTGCCAAAGATAGTGGGCACTTTAGAATTAGAAAAAAAGTTATTTGGATCTCATCAAGTCGAGGATAACTGTTATTTTGTTATTGATACTTTTAAATGCAAATTGTCTCCCATTTTAAAAACTAATGTTTCAAGGCAAATATAACTCTTCTTCAGAACACAGAATCAATTGAAGAGTCATATTTGATTCAAAATGTTAATTCTGTTTCTCTCTCCACAGGTACTATCGGAACTGCTGAGTTTTTCCAGAACTTTCGGTTTTTATTTTAGATTTCTTGGCTGAAATTCTCCCATCTTCCTGCCAGAGGAATCATAGCAAGTGAGACGGAAAATTTGGCGGACCATTTGAAGGTCCATTGAGCTTGGGTGGGAATTTCCGGTCTTGGGGTATGTGTGGTAGAAAATTCCATCCCTATTGTCCACAGTATTTGGGTTTATTAAAAGCAATGTTTTTCTCTTGTCTCTCCTTATACTAATCTTTGATCAACAATACCTCTAAAATACCTGCATTTGGCCCTCTGCTATTGCTGAATAACTGGTCATTAGGAGATGTAATTCACTGGCTGCAAAGCACTTTGAGACACCCTGAGGTTGTAAAAAGCACCGTATAAATGCAAGTTCTTCTCCTTTTTCATCTGACAGCAAAATTGAATCACTGATCTTCTCTTTACTCATGGAGAGAAGTACTCAGGTACTGTCAGCACTAACTCTAAGTAATCCAGGACTTGCCAAATTTATATATCAAAGACTCATTTTCACTCTGAAGTAGGCAAGTGCACCTTTGGCAATGCTGTTGCATTAGAGTTATGCTAATATGTTAAATAAAATCATTTATTTATGCCAATATAAATGACATCAAGCAAAGTGATGAAATATCACATGATTTAGCCCTCTTGCACAGTCGATTAGCAAATGTAAGCTGAAGCAGTAACAAATTGCCATAAAGCTCTATGTTCAACCTCTCTGATTGCTCTTTAATTACATTTGTATTTAAAATGTAATAGATAATGCAACATGCTGGCACCAGTAGTGAGTCAACAGCATTGGTCAGCAGCTGAAAACAACAATTCAAGTCAAATGCTCCATCTTAAGCACCATTGCCAGATCATAGCTCTCACATCAATTAGGGATTGAAGACAAATTTGGTGCACTGCTGGTTTTGCCCAAACTGGCAAGACAAAAAAATCAGCAACAGTTTCAGCCACAGATATCAGTGCAGTGTCATGTTTTGACATGAATTCCTTTGATTAGTCAACCCTGTCCAGAGCCCCTTCCACCTGCAACCTTGAAGCCCATGCTGCAGCAACATAGATAAAACCAAATTACTGCAGATGCTGGAATCTGAAACAAAAACAGAAAATGCTGGAAGATCTCAGCAGGTCTGGCAGCAACTGTGGGGAGAGATTAGGGCCAACGTTTTGAATCTGGATGACCCTTCATCAGAACTTTTGTCCCATGGGATTCTGTGACTAAAATGATTCCACCAACTTGTCCCCCTCTGATGAAGGATCATCTAGACTTGAAATGTTGGCTCTAATCTCTTGCCACAGACGCTGCCAGACCTGCTAAGAATTTCCAACATTTTCTGTTTTTGCTGCAGCAAATTATAAAGCAAGGTTTGCTACTTTGAGGTAAACATGAATAAAAGTCTTAGGCTATGGAAGCCAAATTTCCAGAGGTGGATTGAAAAGCATCTGATGTTCCGGAAAAATTCAAACTCCTTAGGCAGGGATTTGAGCTATTCTTCCTGGATCAGAAAAACTGGTTATAAAAATTAGGATCATTATAGGAAGAAAAGGTCTGTGCAGAATCAACACCTCTGGTGTAGCTGGTGCTGACCAAAGGATCCATCAAAGCCCAGGGGAAACTTCAGACAATCACCTTATAATTAAAATCAATTTCCAAACTTTGGATGGCTCCCACTCTGTTACCTCAATAGCTAACCAGAAAAAAGTTAGAAGAATTGAAACCACTTCCAACTTCTGAATAACTATTATGAGTGACCCACACTGACCACCAGAGAACTCGCCTTGCACCCCCAAATGACCAGGGGACACAGTCACCTCTCTGGCTGTTCCCCCTGCACTCCATAGGATTGCCACCTTCATGGGAGTCCACCACACTCCCACAGGACTACTCCTCACCCCTTCCATGAGACTCTGCCATCTGCCCCTATGGGACTTCTCCCAATCCTTGACTACAGCCCCACAGGCTTGTTCATTCCCAGCCCAACCCCACATGGCCTGGCCCATCCAGACTCGACTCTGACTCAAACCACACTCCCCGTCAAGTCCCAACCCAAACATCTTCCATCAAGGCATGGTGAACTCAAGCCCTCCCCATCAAGATACAGCCCAACATCCACATCAAATCCAGACTCCACCTGATCCATCTTCTCCATTAAGGCTTGGCCCAACTTCCCTTCCAAAATCAGGCCTAAACTGATCTGACCTAACTCGACCTCACTCCACCCCCTGCAGAACCTGGCCTGGCCCAACTCGACCCAACCCCTGCCAAATCCTACCCATTTACCTAGTGCACGTACCTTCTCCATGCCTTATCAAAGACCTTTAAACTTGACTAGATCTTTAAATTTACCTGGTTTATGCCAGTTGGTGGTATAAAAATGGGGTATGGCCAATTACCTTCAACACAGCTAACCTTGACACTAGGCCCAGAGAATGCGCTGCTTTACCCTGATCTCACTCGCCCTGAGTCAGAAGGTTGGGCAAGATAGGTTCATCTGGACTTCAAGTTAAGAACTTTTGAGTTGAGCAACAACCTGACTCAATTGGCACTCCATTGGAAGTAACGGCTAAGTCTTTTCACTGGATTGGAGATTGCTTGAATGTCACAAACAGTGACCACACAGTTCAGAAGTGGAACTAGAGAGTGATCAACCAGAGGGTAGGGTCAGATACAAGATTCTCCACTGTTCATTGCTGATGTTTCACCCTCGTACTATTCAAAACATAGAACATATAGAACATAGAAAAACTACAGCACAAACAGGCCCTTCGGCCCACAAGTTGCGCAGATGATATCCATACCTACTAGGCTTACCTATAACCCTCAATTCTATTAAGTCCTGGTTTGCCACCAACCAGATATGGTACGTAACAATATAGTAGGATGGTTCTTGATGGTGAAAAGTGAGGATTTCTTGAGATGAAGAGAAAAGGTACATTTTAACAAATACCCCAAACCTATCCATTCTCTGACAGCAAAGTCTGTTTAACAATTAACCAATTTTATTTCTTAAGTGGTAAACTACCAAGTAAGGTGGTGGAGGCACGCATGCTGGACTTGTTTAAGGTTTACTTAGATGAGCGAAACAGGGATGGAGGGTTATAGGAGACGGTTTTAAATAAGGGTCAGAGCCTCGGGACATTCCTGGAAATCTAATGCTACAGGTGCTGATGTTTTGTCTCTTTTACTCTGCAGATGCGTCGGTCCACCTTGTTGTCTAATGAGGGGCATGCCCACGGTGGGTCACGCGTGGGCTGCTCTTGGATGTTTCGAGAGTGGCCTAGTACTTCGTGTCATTTGTGTATGCTTAAAACTGGACCAGCAGATGGGCACCACAACAGCTCAGTGACTATCACTGCTAGCTGTGCAGATACATGGATTTGGGCTAGTGTCTGTGGGAGTTTGCGCATTCTCCCTGTGGTTGCGTGGGTTTCCTCCAGGTGCTCCGGTTTCCTCCCACACCCCAAAGATGTGCTCTTAGGCTGATTGGTGTAACAAATTGTCCCTAAATTATACTCCCCCGAATCTGGTTTCCAATGGGGGTACCATAAGCATAGACATGGGTCAAGGGAGGTGTAGGAAAAATACATTGTTAAGATGGCGGCGCAGGCTCGTTGGGCTGAAGGGCCTGTTTCCCGTGCTGTGTTGTTCTTTGTTTTTTGTTCTAAACTGCAAATGCATTTTAATTTTTTTTTCTTATAGGACCAGTTTTTGGACAATTACATCATTTACCTAAAGGAGCTTCCTGAATGCATGTCAATGCTTAACATCTACAGCATGGATTCTCTCAAACTTACAAGGCAACCTGAGGTCAAAGACTTTTTATAACATTTGTGAAGATCTGATCATATCTAATAAATAGTACATCTAATTTTAACAATAATTACTAACACATAATGGAGCTGGATATTTTATGAAAATATTGACCCAGATTTTCCAGTCTCCAGATAGTCAGAGTTCAGACATGCCTCGTTAGATACACTATTTCACAGTAACTTCATAGTAACTTAATTATAGTGTTAATGTAAGCATTACTTGTGACTAATAAATGAACTTTAACTTATTAATTTAGTAGGAACCCTTGGAACTCCCAATGCATTGACTCCCTGGGAATTCTTGGATAGTTTGAACTTTGGATAAGCTGTTCTTTGAGATCCTCCCAAATGTTGCCAAATCTGAAACCAAAAGAGAAAATGCTGGAAAATCTCGGCAGGTCTGGCAGCATATGTAAGGAGAGAAAATAAGAACATAAGAAATAGGAGCAGGAGTAGGCCATCCAGCCCTTCGAGCCTGCCCCGCCATTCAATAAGATCATGGATGATCTGTCGCTGCTTAGTTCCACTTTCCCGCCCTCTCCCCATAAGCTTTAATCCCCTCTCCTATCAAAAACCCATCAACCCGCGTCTTAAAAATATTTAGCGAGGCAGCCTCCACCACTTCAACGGGCAGAGAATTCCAGAGATTCACCACCCTTTGAGTGAAGAAGTTCCTCCTCAACTCCGTTCTAAACCGCCCCCCTTTTATCTTGAGGCTGTGCCCCCTAGTCCTACTGTCTACCTGCTGCACCTGCAAGCTGGGTTTTTGCGACTCATGCACAAGGACCCCGAGGTCCCTCTGCACCGTCGCCTGCTGCAGTTTTTCGCCCCGTAAGTAATAGTCCTTCCTACCATTCTTCCTACCAAAGTGGACCACCTCACACTTGCCAACATTAAATTCCATTTGCCATTTCCTGGCCCATTCGCCCAGCCTATCTAGATCCTTCTGCAGACTCTCCACACCCTCCGCACAATTTGCCGTTCCCCCAATCTTGGTGTCATCAGCAAATTTCGACACCCTACACTCGGTTCCCTCCTCCAGATCATCTATATAAATGGTAAAAAGCTGAGGCCCCAGCACCGACCCCTGGGGCACTCCACTAGTCACCATCCGCCAATCCGAATAGCACCCGTTGACCCCCACTCTCTGCCTCCTATTTGACAACCAATCCTCTATCCACGCTAACACCCTACCCCCAACTCCATGTCCCTCGACCTTCTGCAATAACCTCTTGTGAGGTACTTTGTCAAACGCCTTCTGAAAATCTAGAAAGACCACATCCACCGGTTCTCCTCTATCCACCGCCCTAGACACATCCTCATAGAACTCCAGTAAATTTGTCAGACACGACTTCCCTTTAATGAAACCGTGCTGCGTCTGCTCTATCAAGCAATTCCCTTCAAGATGCCTCGCAATTTCCTCCTTAATGACAGATTCTAACATTTTACCTACCACAGACATTAAACTAACCGGCCTATAATTCCCCGCCTTTTGCCTGGCACCCTTCTTAAACAACGGCGTAACATTAGCCGTTTTCCAATCATCCGGCACTTCCCCGGAATCCAGCGACGTTTGGAAAATAACCACCAAGGCATCCACTATCACCTCTGCCATTTCTTTCAGAACCCTCGGATGCATTCCATCCGGTCCTGGGGACTTGTCCACAATCAGCCCCTCCAGTCTGTCGAGCACCGCCTCTCTAGTAACAGTAATGTCATTAAGACCCTCCAGACCTACCACCTTTCCATCGCTAACACCCGGCAAATTATTCACGTCCTCCTCCGTGAAGACAGAAATAAAACAGTTATTCAATACCTTAGCCATATCCCCATCCCCTACCACTAGGTCCCCTTTCTCATCCTCTAAAGGACCAACATTCACCCTAGCCAGCCTCTTCCTTTTTATATATTTATAAAAACTCTTGCTATCCTTTTTTATATTAAGCGCTAGCCCAGCTTCATAGTTTCTCCTACCCTTCTTTATCAACTTCTTTGTCAATCTTTGTTGACATTTAAACCTCTCCCAATCCTCTTCTCGCCCACTACTCTTAGCTACTCTAAATTCCTCCGCTTTTAGTTTAACACTTTCCTTCACCTCCTTCGTTATCCACGGCTTATTACCTTATTACCTCTCCTCCTACTGTCCTTTTTGACCATCGGAATAAATTTCCACTGAGCACCAAGAAAGATCTCCTTAAAGATCCTCCACTGCTCCTCAACAGACCCTCCCTCCAACATGCTCCCCCAGTCCACATTCGCTAATTCTTCTCTCATCCTACCGTACCCCCCTCTATTCAAACAAAGTACGCGTGTCCGGGAACCCACTTTCTCCTCCTCCATCTGCACCAGAAACTCCACCATACAATGATCACTCTCCCCAAGAGGATCCTTCACCACAAGGTCCCTAATTCTACCCGCCTCATTACATAGCACCAGATCCAAGATAGCTCGCTCCCTCGTCGGCTCCAACACACACTGTTCGAGGAAACTATCCCGGCAGCATTCCAAGACTTTGAGTCCAGATGACCCTCGAAACGTCAGCTCTTTTCTCTCTTTACAGATGCTGCCAGACCTGCTGAGATTTTAAACATTTTCTGTTTTAGTTTCAGATTCCAGCATCCACAATAATTTGCTTTTAGCTTTTGACAGCAAATCTGATTAGATTGGAGACTTTGGACAGTTCCAACTTACTTACCTTACTAAGGACGTGTTAGACAGATTAAAATCTAATCTAGATCTGACCCCCGTGACTACCCCTCACATTTCGAATCCTGACTCCTCTAGCCCTCCATATACCCCACAAACCTCCAAACTTACCTAATCCCATACCCCACTACCCCGACCCCCATTTCCCTGATGCCACCCCTGCCCCAAACCTAAATTCTCTCTGAAGATTTGCTGGGGGATTGAGGGAAATGATCAGGATTTCCCGCTCTTGATCAATGACCACTGATTCCTTCTGTGTAGACAGATACCAGGTGAGGGCAAACATTAGCCATGACTGTGACGCTTCTCTGGTTGAATGGTCTGCTGACAAGTTATTGTATGCACTCACATGAGAAGTGGCTAGTGGGGAGAGGGACTGGAGGTATGTCAATGCCTTTGAAACCATTCTTCAGCAAAACAAAAAGATTTAGAGAACAGAAATAAGAGGAAAGAAGGAGGATCTAGCTTTTGTAAAAACAAAATCATAACTGTTCATCTTATGGAGTTTTGGGTTTTAAAATGTAACACTTTTTTAAAGTATCCTTGGAAAGAAAGTATGTTTCACTGTAATATTCAAGTCTCTTTTCTTTTTACTTATAATGTATTTTCCTTTCTTTTACTTCCTACTGAGCCCCAGAGAGGTTGTGCATGTTGATTCGGTTTGACAATTAATGTCTCTTCCCACAGGAGCACGATTCTGAGGCCATGCCAGATCTGCTGACACTGACCTTTCAACCTATTCATCGTATTCCAGGATACATTCAACTTTTGCAGGCAAGATCACTTATCATTCACATAACTAGGGCTGCCAACCCCTCCAGGATTGCCTTGGTGTCTCTGAACAAGCTGGGAGAAAATCACTGGGCGAGAACGAAAGTTTCTCTTTCAAAATTCTCTTTTTAACATTAATTATTTATTAGTTCATTAGTTATAAAAATAATGAAGGTCGTAAAATGGCTGTTTGACTGACAGTCGAGACATCATCCAGAGGGGTAATGAAGAGCTTTCTTTCTTTCTAATTGTTGTGGGAAGGGGTGCATTGAAGGTTGGATATATCAAATGACAAATGGCAGAAGGCTCACAATGGACAGTTGGTAGCAGGAGATAAGGTAATGAAGACTCTTGTCATACAAGTAGAATTGGCAACTCTACTCACAACTGCTGCTGACATTTCAAATTATCATTTTTATTAGCTTATTATTTGGGAGTTAGAATCACTCAGCGGGTTGTAAACAGATGGATAAAGTTGACAGTGATGCCATTTTTAAATGTGCAAGTATTTTTAAATCCTCAGAAGGGTTTCTCTTTGCATCAGTTCAACAAAAAATATCCGGTGAGAAATTGAGATTGTTTGCACCCATTATTCAGCAATAAAGTGCACATAGCACTCCAAAATGCTATCTGCAATGCACAGGCACACTTGAGGAGAATCACACTGGATGCCATATTGGTACATGAGCAGTGAATGGCTTTGGAAGTATGCAAAGAAAGCAGGCCATGAGGTCAATCAAAGTTCAATGCTGGTTTGATGACAACAGTACCATCCTGAAAGTCAATCCTCCTGCTAATGGTCTCTCTTAACCTGATATCACTGAGCACATGGTCATCTTTTCCTTTTAAAGGAAACATCAACTACTTAATGGTTAGTTGCTGTTTGATTACTTTTTGGCGGCGCTCTGGTTAGCATTTCTGCCTCACAATGCCAGGGACCCCAATTTGGTTTCTGGCCTTAGGTGACTGTTCGTGTGAAGTTTGCACATTCTCCCCGTGTCTGCGTGAGTTTCCCCCAGGTGCTCTGGTTTTTTTCCCCCACACTCCAAAGATATGCAGGTTAGGTTGATTGGTCATGCTAAATTGCTCCTTTTTGTAAGGGGGATTTTCTCATTTTGGCTATGGTAAATGCATGGGGTTACAGAGTTAGGGCAGAGGGGAGGCACCTCCGGTGGGTGCTCTTTCAGAGAGTTGGTACAGTCTCAATGGGCTGAATGGCCACTTTTTGCACTGTATGGATTCTATGATTCTGCCATGCTTATGTTTAATGTTTAATATATTTTGTTTAAAGTTGTGAAAGTCTTCAGAGAATGTTGTGGCAGGTGCTGAAGGGGACCTTACTAATTGCAAGGCTTTTAATATCCACTTCAGATCAGCCATGATCTGGTTGAATGGCGGGGCAGGCTCGAGGGGCTAGATGGCCCACTCCTTTCCCTATTTCTTATGTTCTTATGTTCTTACTAGGCAGTTGTTCCCAGGTATAAGTTGAGGATAATCATATCAGATCAGTCATGATCTCATTGAATGGTGGACCAGCCTCGCTGGGACAAATGATCTACTTCTGCTGCTATGTCCTGTGGTCTTATATGGGTGTTTTAGTAGGCATTCCCCTTTAAATACCATATGGCTTGAAGGATGAGCAGAGCAGGACAAGCTGCTGGAAGGAGAATTAAGGAAAAAATACTGCCATGTAGTAAGCTATATCTTTCCAGGGTGTCATATCTTCTCCTACATAAAGCTCAATAAGAAACATTTTGTGAGATGGCTGCACCTCAGCAAGGAGCTCCTTAATTAATTCCATCACCTGCTGCAACCACAACTACAATCTTAGAGCTCAGCAAGGACCTTACTACCAGAACTTTTGAAAATGACCTTGGTGATAGATGGAGAGCCAATCATAAGAACTAGGAGCAGGAATAGGCCATCTGACCCCTCGAGCCTGCTCCACCATTCAATATCAGGGCTGATCTTTTTGTGGACTCAGCTCCACTCACCTGCCCGCTCACCATAACCCTTAGTTCCTTTACTGTTCAAAAATTTATCTATCCTTACCTTAAAAACATTCAATAAGGTAGCCTCAACTGCTTCATTGGGCAGGAAATTCCACAGATTCACAACCCTTTGGGTGAAGAAGTTCGTCCTCAACTCAATCCTAAATCTGCTTCCCTTTATTTTGAGGCTATGCTCCCTAGTTCTAGTTTCACCCGCCAGTGGAAACAACCTCCCTGCTTCTATCTTATCTATTCCCTTCATAATCTTATATGTTTCTACAAGATCTCCCCTCATTCTTCTGAATTCCAATGAGTATAGTCCCAGTCTCTCCTCATAAGCCAACGCTCTCAACTCTGGAATCAACCAATCAAGTGGGCTGTATTGTCTTGGTTGGTGTGGAGCTTCTTGAGTGTTGCTGGAGCTACCTTCATACAGACAAATGGAGAGTATCCCACCACACATCAGTTATCTGCCTTGTATATAGTGATCAGGCTTTATAGAAGCAAAAGGTGAGTTACTTGCTGCAGAATTTCCAGCCTCTAACCTACATAGAAGAATGGTGGCACAGTGGTTAGCATTGCTGCCTCACAGTGCCAGGGACCTGGGTTCGATTCCTGGGTTGGGTCACTCTGTGGAGTCTGCATGTTCTCCCTATGGCTGCATGGGTTTCCTCCTAGTGCCCTGGTTTCCTCCCACAGTCTGAAAGACATGCTGGTTAAGTACATTGAAGGAGAATTTAACATGGCCAGCGTACCTGAGCAGGTGTCGGAGTGTGGCGACTAGGGGATTTTCACAGTAACTTCATTGCAGTGTTAATGTAAGCCTACTTGTGACACCAATAAATAAACTTAAAAACTTGGTGGTCAGTCATTCAGTTACAGTGGCTGATCCAGTTAGGTTTTTGTCAATGGTTTGTCATCAGGATACTGATGGTGAGAGAATTCAGCAATGGAAATGTTGCTGAATGTCAGGGAGAGATGGTTAGATTCTCGCATTGTCTGACAATTGTATGATGTAAATGTTGCTTTCTGCTTATCAGCCCAAGCTTGAATGTTATCCAGGCCTTGCTACATGCAGGTTTCATCATCTGGAGTGTTGTACTCCTGAACACTGCACGATTGTCAGCGATCATCTCATTTCTGACCTTATGTTGAAGGCAGTATCATTTATGAAATAGCTGAAGATGGTTATACCCATTCCGTGACCTTGAGGAACTCCTGAAGCAATGATCTGGGGTTGAGATGATTGGCCACAAAATACTTCCTTTATCATAAGTATAATTTCTTTTCACTTCAATTTTGTTGGGACTCCTTGGTGCCACACTTGGTCAAATGCTGCCTTGATGGCAAGGTCAGACTCTCTTACCTCACTTGTGGAATTCAGCTCTTTCATCTACATCTTGATCAAGGCTATAATGAGGTCAGCAGCTGTGTGTCCCTTTGGAACCTGAATTCAGCACTAATGAGCTGCTTATTGTTGAGTGTCACTTAATAGCACTATCAACTGATAAGTTTTCATTCAGTGTAAATGTACCAATCACATGATGAGGATTGGCAAAACAATCATGTGGGTCCTTTATTTGAAGATAAAATAATATAAAGACAAGGTTAATTGGGATTCTGTATATACATATCTGACTTCTACAAAAGCTCCTGTTGTAAACTGAATTCAGAGTTCATGGGACCAATCCATCACACTGTATACATGTAGATCATATCACAATATGGCTAAACTTTTCATTACTTTGCTGATGAATAAGAGTAAATTGAAAGGGCAGTAATTGGTCAGATTGGATATGTTCTGCTTTTGTGGGTAGGACATGTCTGGACAATTTGCCACATAGTAGCTGATTGGAACAGCCTACCTAGGGAACTGACTAATTCAGTAGTTCTTTTCATGTACCCAACAAGTAAAATGAACTCAAATTAACTTAGGGACAAATTAAGAGGGGCAGCCCCCCAAAAAGAAAGGGGGGACGGCCCAAACAGAAACCAAAGTCCAAAGGAAACTTGAAACATTAAATCAAAATGCGGTGTCCAGTGGGCGCAGAAGGCATTGACTGCGTCTGTGGACACCACATGCTCCTTCTCCAGGGACACCTGGCTGCGAACATAGCCGTGGTAGAGAGGCAGGCAGTCAGGATGGACGGCCCCGTCAATCGCCCGCTGTCTGGACCTATTGATAGTGCGTCTCGCCAGGCCCAGGAGCAGGTTCACGAGGAGGTCAGCGTCCCGATACGCCCCTGATCAGGATCGTGGGACTGAAGTGCTAACAAACATCAGTAAAAGGTGTTTGAGGAAACCAAAAAGGGTGTGCAATACAACTGCTGGGATTTTGTATGCAGTGCCTTCAGCTGTTCCTTGTTAGCACACAGGGTAATTTGAACTGGCTGAAGATCTGCATTTGTATTGCCAGGGTCCTCAGGAGGAGGTCAAGATGGTTCATCCACTTGGCACTTCTAGCTGAAGATATGTTGCAAATGCCTCAGCCTTTCCTTTGCATTGGCAAGCTAGGCTCTACCATCATTCAGGATGAGACTATTTATGGAGCTTCTTCCTCTAGCTTGTTTACTTGTTGCCTACAATTCAAAACTGGATGTGACAGAACGGTAAAGCTTAGATCTTAGTTGTAGGATTGCTTAGCTCTAACTGTAGCATGCTACTTTTGCTGTCTGGAGTACATTTATCTGTCCTGTGTTGTTACTTCATCAAGTTGAAGGCATGGGGTGGCATGGTGACGCAGTGGTTAGTACTGCTGGTTCACAGAGCCAGGAACCCGGTTTCAATTCCTGCCTTGGGTCACTGTCTGTGTGGAGTCTGCAACCTTCGGGTGCTCCAGTTTCCTTCCACAGTCCAAAAGACGTGCTGATTAGGTTCATTGGCCATGCTAAATTTTTCCTCAGTGTACCTGAACAGGGTCTGGAGTGTGGCGACTAGGGGATTTTCACAGTAACTTCATTGCAGTGTAAGCAAATTTGTGACATTAATAAATAAACTTTAAAATAGTAAAAATTTCAATATTGTATCTCTCTGCTAAGAAGTTTGTTTCACCTTTCACACATGGTTTCTCTGAATTTGATGTGGCTATGTCTGATAAGCTTAAGCTTTTTTTTAACTGGTGTCACAAGCAGGCTTACATTAACACTGCAATGAAGTCACTGTGAAAATCTTCTAGTCGCCTCACTCCAGTGCCTGTTTGGGTACGTTGAGGAAGAATTTAGCATGATCAAAGCACCTAACCAGCATGCCTTTTGGATTGTGGGAGGTAACCCATGCAGATATGGGGAGAACGTGCAGACTCCGCACAGACAGTGACCCAAGCTCAGATTCAAACCCGGGTCCCTGGCGTTGAGAGGCAACAGTGCTAACCACTGTGCCACCATGCCATCTTTCCTTTAAATTGGCAATGTTTAGTTTCAAAGCCAAAACAGCTTCTGCACAAGTGGACTACCTGGTGTCACAAATTCATTTGACCGCCATATGCCTGCTCCAAGCATGATTGCAGCATATTCCATCAGTGCGTGGAAACTACAAGAAAGGCATACAAGTTTTGAACAAAATCAATAAAATGTACGGCTGCCTCTCACAATTCAGCTGCTGCATTGCAAATTAAATTCAAGTATGACTGGAAAAGTTTAAGGTTATTTATCAGTGTCACAAGTTAGCTTACATTAACCCTGCGATGAAGTTACTGTGAAAATCCTCTAGTCACCACACTCCAGCGCCTGTTTGGGTACACTGAAGGAGAATTTAGCATAGCCAATGCACCTAACCAGCAGGTCTTTCAGACTGTGGGAGGAAACCGAAGCACCCAGAGGAAACCCACACAGACACAAAGAGAATGTGCAAACTCCTTACAGACAGTGACCCAAGTCAGGAATCAACATAGGATGAATAATGCACAGGTGCTTGTGTTGTTCAGCCTTGCTTGTAGACTTGAACATTTTCCTGCCATATTTGAAGTGTTATTGAAGTTCTGCCCATGACAGTTTTTGATGTCTATATCTAAATTTGCAATGATTTCCAAAACAGTTATCCCTAGGCAGCCGGTAGTGTGGGATTGTTGGAGGGCTGGGCTGGCAAAGACAGCAGGAAGGGGAAACCTGGTTTTTTCTGAGAGGGGGGGAATGGTGTGGAGGATGGTGTGGAGGCTTCAGATGGGTCCCAGAAAGCCTGTTAAGGAGGCATCTTGCATTGCCTATCACAAACCCACACAGTCAAAGTTGCCGGGCTGGGTGCTTGGCAAGGGCCTTCCCTGCCTCTGGTTAAATTCAAGTGATGGTGGGGTGTGAGCCTTAGATGGCCATTATTGGGCTTTCTGAAGGCTTCCCTACTACTGGGAAAATTGTGGTGTGGGCAGGAGTAGACAGCAGACTTGGTGCTTAAGGCATGGCTGCCAATTTTACCGGCCCACACCCACATGCCAACCAATTCCATTCCATTATCTATTATGCAATAGTGGCATCATAAACATCAGGAAGATGTCTTCAAGTTGCTATTTTCTAACTAAATTTTACAAATGTTTGAAAAGAACAAATTTACAACTTCATTGAAAGTTCAGTTGGGGGGGAAATCTTCCTTTGTTTATAATGATACTAATGTTAGAGATCAGAGACAATGGCTGGAAGTTTACTGACACACCCGCCCCAATTTTGGGGGCAGACAAGGCTCGGAGAATGGCATTCTCTGTTGGCCTCGGGCAGGATCGTACGAACCTCGGGCAGATGTGCCAGTAAAATTCCACCCAATGGGTGGCATTTTCTGGCTGTGTTCGCCTCAAGACCGGAAAACTGTGCCCAAGGTCAATGGACCTATGCGTGGTTCGCCCCTGCCTGCTACAATTCCTGTGGCAAATGGGATGGGAAAATTCTGCGCAATGTTCTTCTATGTTTGGAAATAATTATACAGATTATGAAGTCTCACATTGTTGCATTGATTTTGTTTGCATTATAGAATATACTAAAACACACGGAACCAAATCATCCTGATTATTACCTGCTGCCATTATGCACACATCATTTCCAAACCTTTCTTTCTCGATTCAGCCATCTACTCCAGTATAATGAAGAATTGCTAAAACAGAACCAAAAAGGCTTAACTAGGTGAGTAACTCTGACACTAGAAACTTTGGAGTTCTGGCAGAACATAAGTTTAATATCTCAATCTTGACTGAAGTCCAAACTGACCTGAACACTCATATAAATGTAGGACTAGCTTGATAATAAGAGACTAAAGCTCACCTTCTACCTTCTTGGTAGTCACGTGGTTACAATGATAATTATGTTGTTGATTAATCATAGCAATTAATCTCTATCAAATAGTCCTATTCAGGCCCAGACATAGTACCAGGAAACCCCTAGTGGTGGAGACCTTTTGTGAATTTTCAGTTCAGAGTCACCTCTTCCTCCCACGCCTGCTACACAGACTGTATGTCTCCTCTCAAGTTACTCCTAGACTGTATCGTAAAATGTTATTTTATTAAATAAATCAATCTCATTTGCATTTTATAAGATTTATATCAACTGCTTCTGCTGTCTCCCTTTGCGAGTCTGTTTTATAGGTTGTTAGATAAAGTGTGATAGCTGGACAGGGGAAAAACAGGAAAATTGTCAAACTCGTTCCACTTTTCCAGAATCCCCTCAATTACTCATATCAAACAAGTTCTGGCTACAAGCAGGATAACTGAGTTGTAATCCATTCAACTGCTCCTCATTTTCATGGGACAATGGTCGTGTTACTTCAATGTTTTTTTTGTAAAAAGAATATTGCTGTATTTTCTGTTTTTTGGTTGTGAGGTAAATAGCCTGGTAGTGGCAGTGGTTTCTATATCATATTTTTAGCCACATTGAAAAAAGAATTTGGCATGGTTTTCACGTTGCCTCTACAGCAGACAGAATCTGATTCAACCATCCTGCCATCAGTTCAGAACTTCAATCAGCTGCTTCAATTAAAGGCAACCCAGTGCTCCCGAAATGCTTGTTAAAAGTCCACCAATGAGTATGGCTACAAAGAAGTCTGCCCCAAGGTTCAGTGAGACATCCTTTGCCAGAATGCTGGATGCCGTGTATCCCCTGTCACCAAGAAACCAACCTTGTAGCCTCTGTGCTCACTCAAAAATGTTGGGTATCTGAGAATGAAGCATGGCACAGAGGGCAATGATGATATGGACACTCTCCGAGGACCTAGCACACATCTGTAGGATGCGCCTCATGTGGTCACAGACTTGGTGAACATTAAGGGAGTGGAAGCCCTTGCAGTCATGTGGTGATTTATAGTGATCGTCCCTTTAAGAGCAACACAGCAGAAGAGGGTCCCTTTGTTTGTGAAGCCAACAGAGACTGACTGCAAGTAACCAGCCCAGGGATTGGAGTCCTCCCTAAGGCAGTAGACATACAGGGGACTAGGGCAGCCATGTGGACTGTGTTTCTATTGAAGTTTGTGAAAGTGCATCATTACATTTGGTGAAGAGGATAAAATTATCATGACACTTTCTGGCCTGACATTTGTGAGTATCCTATTCTTGACCACCTTGTCCACCTGAGTTGCCAACTTCAGGGAACTGTAAATCTGCATGCCTAAATCGCTCTGTCTACTAATATTTCTAAGGGCTCTACCATTTACTGTATACTTTCCTTCTGTAATAGACCTTCCAAATCGCATCACCTCACATTTAACTTGTAGATCTATTGGATTGGATGTAGTTTTAGCAAAGGGAAGTCCTAAAAGAGTCTGAAGAAAAAAGGGCTCACCTGAATGCCTGACTTTGGCAAATAGAGCCATTTGAGATGTTGACATATTCCCAGATCCTAGCCAGTAGGGTATAAAGTTTAGAAATCATAAAACCCTATATTGAGAAGGAAGTCATTTGGCCCATACAGTCTGAACCGACTCTCCAACAGAGCATCTTACACAGGCCCTATCTCTATAACCCTACATATTTACCTATATATCTTGGGACACTAAAGGACAATTTAGCAAGGCCAATTGACCTAACCTGTATATCTTTGGACTGTGGGAGAAAACTGGAACACCAGGAAGAAATCCGTGCAGGCACAGGAAGAATATGCAAACTCTATACAGTCACCCAAGGCTGGAATTGAATCCAGGTCCCTGGCACTGTGCGGCAGCAGTGCTAACCACAGTGCCACTATGCTGCTAAATATATGGAGATGTCACAAATCTGGCTGATGTTAACTGCAAAGGTGTGCCAACTTGGAAACACTGGTCAACGGTGATGTATATTTTTGTCCATAGGAACAGTATAAGGGACCACATGTGATACATAGTGAAAACAGTAACTAGCCCAGTCATAGTATAATACCTATTAAAGACTATTGACTACAGTAAAAAATACACATATACATCAGCAGGACTATGGTAGTCTAAGACAGCTACATACAAGACCACTAAATACACTCACACAGTTTAAGTAGAAATTATCCTCTCGGAACCAAAGTACATTTACAAGATCTGAACTCTTTCAGGACTTCCCTCAGCTAAAACTACATCCAATCCAATAGATCTACAAGTAAAATGTGAGGTGATGTGACTTGGAAGGTGTAGTATAGAAGGAAAGTATACACTAAATGGTAGAGTCCTTAAAAATATTAGCATACAGAGGTATCTAGGTGTGCAGATACACAGTTCCCTGAAGGTGGCAACTCAGGTGGACAAGGTGATCAAAAAGGTGTATGGCTTGCTGGCCTTCATTGGTCAGGATGTTGAATATAGGAATTGAAAAAACATCTTACAGCGATATAAGAGTTCGGTTAGGCTACATTTGGAGTATTGTGTACAGTTCTGGTTGTCCCACTACCGGAAGGATGTTGATGCATTGGAAAGGGTGCAGTAGAGAATTACCAGAATGTTGCCTGGTTTGGAGGATATGGACTATAGAGAAAGGTTGAACAAACTTGGATTGTTTTCATTGGAGCATCAGAGGTTGAGGGAGGACCTGATGGAGGTTTACAAGATTATGACAGGCTTGGATAGAGTGGAAAGTCAGACTCGTTTCCCAGGGTCAAAGGGTCAATTACTTGGGGGCGTAGATTGAGAGTGAAAGAGAGAAAGTTTAAAAGAGATGTAAGGGACAAGTTTTTCCACACAGAGGGTGGTGAATGCCCAGAACGCACTGCTGGAGGAAGTGGTGGAAGCAGATTCTATAAAAACGATTAAGAGGCATCTAGGTACATAGGCTGCGAGTAGACGTATATGGACTAGGTAGAGACAAAAAAAATTAGATCAGAGAGGTAGCTGTGTCAGCATAGACTTGGTTGGGCCAAAGGGCCTGTTCCTGTGCCTTACTGTTCTTTGTTCTAAAGGCTACCTTATGGTTACCTTGCTATATATGATTGAGTAGTTATTCTGGGGAACTTCTCTTCTTATTGTGTTTCAACAACTCCACCCAAGGTACGCTGCATGCTTTCTTCTGGTCTGCTAACCAGCTCTGCTTACAGGCTGCTGGCTGGACTCTGCTCGTCAGGTTGCTAGTTAAATACTGCCTCCCTCCATCCACAAGAGCATTGTCATTTGTATCATTGTTTCTCACTGTACCTTTGGCTGTCTGTCTCCTGGCTTCTGTTAGTTTTGACATTGGCATATATATGTCTTCCCTAAATGGTACTATTGTCTCCCCAAAGTATTTCCTAGCAGTAAGATTATGTATCTCTTTTTTGGTCTATCTACACCTACTAACCTTGTTACTGGGACTCACATCCTGTGAAATACCTTCTGAGGTACTAGTGGCTTTGAATCTGCTGGCACAGTCATGACAGAAAGAGAGAGATACAAGAGAAAATAACTGTGAGTTTAAGAAAAATAGAACTTGGGCTAAGGAAAAATGAAGAGTTACTGCAAAGTTTTTTTTTAAAGAGACAGAACATAGAAAACACATTTTGGTTGAACAGGAAAAAATGCCCTAAGGAGCTGTGTCGAGTTCTCCAGAAGCTTGGGAAAATGAAGAGACTGAAGCTGCCAGGCTCCTGATTGGAGCCAGTGGGAGTTCCATGGCAGCGGTCCCTGCACTGAGGGAATTCAGGCAGCGAAGTTTCAAAGGTCTACAAAGTAGAGAAGTCCCTCAATCTGTTTGAAATAATAGTTTAAAAGTTTTTGGTAAAAAGATAAAAAGACAATGGCCCTGAATGGACCACATGGGACCTCCCAATGAAATTGACAAAAAGTTGAGGGAAAATGGATTCTCCAAATGACTAGAGAAGAAAAATTGCTGAGATTGCTGAGAGAACTTTCCATCAGCAAGAATAAGTTTTAAAAGTTTTTTAAAAATTAAAAAGAGCTCCAAAGTTGGCACCAAAACTCTAAAAATGTGGAAAGAACATTCAGAGAAAATCAGCAGCTGTTGGCAGTTAGAAAAAATATGACAATCTTAAAACCGCAATGCATTTAGAAAGAAGCAAACAGCAATGGACTGGAAAATTGGAGAAGACCCCAGATAGAGAGCAACTGTCAAAAACTGTCCACAGACAAAGAAGACCTTGTGGAAGAAGCAATGCAAGACCTCAGAGGAGGAAATGAAGATCTCAGAGGAGGGTAATATAAGACCCCAGAAAGAAGAAAATGTAAGACCCAGAAAGAGGGCACTGAATGACCCAAAAGAAGCACAGCGAAAGACCCAATGAAAGGAAGGGCAATGAAAGAATTGCAAAATGGAAAAAAGATAACATTTTCGTTGGAGAAGACCTGACCAACAGTGAAGTCAAAAGGGCTTGGTTGAAGTTAAGACAAGTAGAAACAGGTTCCATCTGTGAAATATATTATCCAGTCAGAACAAGATGGATTTCTCTTGGAAGAAACACAGAAATTAAAGATTTGAAAAGAAATTAGGATCTACTGAACATAAACTGGAATTAGTAAAAAGAATTAAAGCTCTAAAGAAGACATTAAAACAACAAGATGAAATTTCTCAGCAAACTTGAAAAAAGTGGCAAAAATTTATCAAATGAAGTTAAGAAAAAGGAGAACTTAAATGAGACAATGGAGAATAAGCCGAACACAGGCAGTGGATGTCCAAGCCATACCAGTTTCTGGAAAAAGTTGCACAGTTGAATCATTCTGTCCTTGGACAGACAAAGACATTATCGACAGTGATGCTCACTCACCTCTCAGAGGTCAGGTGCTGTCTGTAGACCCTGAGCCATAGAAAGCCTCCAAAGGCTTTCAGGGTCTCTCCTACAGAAATGGAGCAGGCCCTGCCATCTCTTCCTCCTCAGGATTCAGCTCATGCCTCTTGAGAACTAGGTGCTTCTGTTGAGAACATTGCTCCTCTCAACAGGCTAGAAGAATGATAGCCAATTATCCATCTCTCTCTTGTGCTACACACTGCAAAGGGAAAGAGAAAGCAAACATTAGGAATTTGCCTCCCTGAGTTGACCTTTTGCCCCTCAACCGATGTTAGCAGCGTCTCAATGGTAACTGACTGCTGTGCTAGCCATCACATTGAGGACCTTTCCCATACAGTCTCCCAAAGCACACATTACCCACATCACCCTTTCACCACTCAGAGCGAGAGCTAAAACTTTGGAAACCCTCCTGAGCTCTCATGTAAGATGCTTCTCGGGCACTGCGTGCTACCCTGTCAAAGGGGGAGAGGGGAAGTGGGGGGGACCTTGTAAGGACACCGCAGCACCCACATGTTTTGGACCAGCATGCTCCACTAAATCTTTTAGCCTTTGTCCTTTGTTAACAAGCCTTCTCAGCAAATGGTGCAGGAACATCATGGTGTTAACAGAATTGGGAAGTCTGTTCATAAGTAGGCATAATTCACTCAGCTGGCAAAGTAAAGGAATATTAATAGACTAGCAGTTCAATGATCTGGATGGCAAAAGTATACTTATTGATGTCTTGCCTCTCTGTCAGAGTTAACATACTCAGTCATGAACTCACAGGCAACCCTGCATCCCCATCTTGGTAGATCCTAGGTTGTCAACTGGACAATCAGTCAACCCACCAGCCTAGGCTTCCCTTTCTAGTGTCAGGGCCCTTCAAGGATGCAGAGCTGAAGATGACAGCCTCAAGATGGATCAGCTTTAAAAATAGCTTCTTTCCCCTCTCAGTGATGATTCCTCCCCCTTTCAGGGGCCAAACCATTTCCCCTTCTTAGTAAGAGGCCATTGCCACTGTGACACCCCCAATGCCTCCGTGAACCGCCCTCCCCCCACTGACTCTCCCCCCCTTGTTAACAGTCCTACCATTTCAAACCTCCAAAGTCCCCTAAACTTCACTCCAGCTGCTTGGCCAGTCCGCAAATTCACTACCCCCTTCCTCTCCCACCCACCTGTCCTCAACCCTTGCATGGAAAGCAGGGTTGCCCCCTGGAACCCCAAGCCCCATCACCTGGTTATTTCTAGGTTCAGCCCTAGAACCCAAAACCCTATTGTCTGGTGTGTGTTTTCCCCTACCCCACTTCCCCACTCTGCCAGTTCAGCCATGTGTCTTTGCCTCCTTTGACCTTCAACCCTCCTCACCCTGATGGCCCGAGACCCTCTATTTGCTCTGACCTTCAACTGCGCACCCCTCCCCACACAAACACACACACAAACACCCCCTTACCCCCACCCCCGCATCCATATTCTGAGACTCTTTGCTTCTCTGACCTTCAACTGTGCCCTCTTTGAGGCAAGGAAACAGAAAAAAATCCCAAGGCCAAAAAGGAAAAAGTACTTTCAAAAATTCCTCTCTGCCCTTTCAGGGAATCAAATCAAGTCCAGGAGATCACCACTTCAAGAGGAAAGAGCTCTATGTATTAACTCCCTCCCCTTTCATGTGGATTATTACTCCAATTTAAGCTGTTTTATCAAAGTTTGCAGAATGCACAAATTATTTATATTCCTTGTTGCATTTATCAGCATTTATAATGTACTGGTAGGTAAGTAAGTTATGAAGAGGACATACCGAAGTTATAAAGGATCATAGATAGATTAAGTGAGTGGGAAAGAATCTTGCAAATGAAAGATAGTGTGGGCAAATATGAAATTATCCATTTTGGCAAGAAGAATTAAAAATAAGCAAATTATCTAAATGGTGAGAGATTGCAGATCTCTGAGATTTAGAGGAATCTGTGCCACTGCAGGAATTGCAAAGGGCTAATGTGCAGGTACAGCAAGTAATTAGTAAAGCTAATAGAATACTATAATTTATAACAAGGGGAATTGAATACAAAAGTAGAAAGGTTATGTTTTAGTTGTACAGGACACTGGTGAGACAACATCTGGATTACTGTGTACAGTATTGGTCTACTTTTTTAAGGAGGATGTAAATACATCAGAAGCCATTCAGAGAAGGTTTACTGGACTGATACCAGGAATGGGCAGGTTGTCTTATAAGGAAAGTTGGACAGGCTGGTTTTGTGTCCACTGGAGTTTAGAAGAGTAAGAGGTCACATGATTGAAACTTTTAAAACCCTGAGGGACATGGTGGATGTAGAGGGGTTCCCTCTTATTGGAGGATCTAGACCTAAGGAGTCACTTTGTTTTCCATCTAGAAATTGGACTTCAATCTACTGCCATCCCTTTTAATATTATATTTTAGGATGCATATAGTAATGCCCTAAGTCCAGGCCAAAATTGACTTGATTTGCTACTTTCCCCATTAATTGCACTTAAAGTTGCATTGTTGTGACTACCATTAATTTTATGCGCATAACTTGTATTATATAACTATTGTGCACTCACTCCAATTTGCTGGAGAAACAATTCTGCTTCAATGGGGGTTTCTACTGGAGTTTTTGTCACAACTCTGTCTGCTGTAGTTTGTTATGATTAATTAGATTCTGTTTGCTGCACTCTCCCAAAAAAATTCTAAGTGTTTAATTCGCATAAAAACTGGAGTAAATCCTGCTGTTTTTTTCAGCGGAATTTTCAAAATGAATCTCCCATACTCTGTGCATTGTAGAGTGTACGAGCATGAATTACGCTGATTCCCAATGGGCAGAGCCTATTCTTGCTGAAGAGGTTGGCAACATAGCACTGAGTAGGCCACTGTGCATGTGCCGATCTATCAGTGCCAAGATTGGCACATGCACAGTGGCTCCCACACTGCCGGCCTCCCGATCGCTGGCTAGTTCAATTGCTGGCCAATTCCTCCACCCCCCCCTGCATCACTGCCCCTCTGACCCCATCACAGCCCGATTGCTGGCCCCCCCAGATGTATTTGGGCAAGCCTCCCCCACCTCGGCAACCCTTTCATCCTCTGACCTCCTGGGGATCTCGATGGCCACCCTTCCATCCAGTGGGGTCAGGCCATCAGCTCCCCATTAGTGGGAAGCTATTGTAAACCCTGTGGAGTGAAACACTTCTGGGTTTATGCTTGTGGGTCCATAGACTTCAGTACCAGGCCTGCTAATGAGATGTAAATCCGATTTTAAATAAGTTACGCAGCTCCGCACTGATTTCTGGCATGGAGCTGATGGCACCGGAAATCTAGCGACTGGAGACTCGCCAAGGCTGTGGTACCCAGCGGAAAGCCTGCTACAGGGTCTCTGCCCAAGCCCGCAATTGGGTCTCCTGGAAGCAGTGCAGTGGGCTGGGAGAATCGCCCCACGAGTGGGATTTTACACCTCAACCTCCAGCAGCATGTTTTCTGTAAGCAGAATGAGCCAATACTGGGATCCTCTGGTGTTGTGTGTTTCTCACTGGCTGAAATACCGGGGAACACAGGAGGTCACCGTCAGCAAAACTGATGGGAAAAATTCAGTCCTATGTTTGCTGTGACACTCTCTGTTTGTCGTTAGACTCTATTTGCTGAGTAAATAAACACTTTGCTGTAAATCCTAGCCTGTCTCCAACTCATCAACTGACATGGTGGTGCCATTACTCCCTCTGGGATTCTCTGCCACCGTTTTGAGCAGGCAGGAAAGCCGGTGAATCTGGAGAATGCAATGAGAGTCTCCAAACAGCTTTTACGCTGGCAGAGTTTCCCAATCAGATTGTTCCCCCACTCCCTCTCCCCCAGTTATTGCTGTATAATCCCTTATATTAGGAATCATCTCCTGCCAAGGTGATGTCACATCGGTGAGATTTACAACAGGTCTGGGCCACGGAGACCTGGCGAATAGTCCACACCAGGGGCACACAGGTAGGTATAACTCCCGGAGGGAGGGGGTCATGCCCATGCAATACCCTGGCAGTGCCAGTGACACAACTGGGACTTCCTTTGGGAGATTCAGGGTGAGTAGGGTTTACTGGGGAGGGCTGTCATGTCTGTGAAGGGAACCCTGTGTCCGTGGGAAGTTCCTTGGACTCGGTCTTTTTATTTGTTTTTGTTTTTGATTGGGGCACCCTTTTAAAAGATCTCTCAGCAGCCGAGGTTGCAGGCAGTTCGGGCCCATTCAGAGTCTGCCCCACTAGCATGAAGTTGCGAGACCCCTCCCTTAAGTTATTTTTTATGTAAGTGTTTGAAGAACAGTAGGAAATCCCAACAAGGCAATTGATGGCTTGTCCTCCACTTTTTTTGCCTGAGACAACACTGAAGAAAAAAATTGGAAAATTCCACCCTGTACATTTTATCATTTTGAATATGATATTAGGAAACCATATTGGGTGGGATTCACCCCCTCACCCCACCCACACACCCCTCCTCCATCCCCCCCACTCGCCCCCAAATTGTGGGGTATTTTGGAGGTGGAGGCAGTTTACCATTGGCCTCTAGTGGAATCTTCTTGTCCCACCGATGTACATGGCATTTTGTGTGGCTTGCCCATCCTGCTGCTGAGGGTCACCTTCAATGACACCAGGAAACCCTGGAAGGGGCAGAAAGTCCCACCCATTGTTTACTGCTTCCCACTGATAAAAATCACACAAATAAAATACATATCAGTAGACAGATAGACCAGAGGAGTAAAAATGTGTTGCTTGCAGGACACCTAACCCTCTCTGAAATCCTTTACCAAAAAATCAGATTCTTCCCTATTTCTCCTACATTGCAACAATGATTATCTTTCAAAAGTACTTCAATATCTGTGAACTGCTTCGAAACATCCAGAATCTATGAAAATCATTTTGTAAGTGCAAGTCTTTGATTTTCCCCAAACCTTGTGATGCACAAGGAACTTGGCAATGCCTTTTAAAATGGTTAAGTCCTACATGTAAAAAAGGTACAGTAGAGATAATTTAATGTATTAATGGTACAACAACCTTTACTGTTAGGGCATTTCAGGAAGTTGTTATCTGTGATTAACGTATGTTTTGTTTTGTTTTCAAGAGATAATGAGCATATAGTGTAAATGTATTCACTCCACAATTATCTTCAGTACAGCCTTCACTGCTTTTATACTTATTTCTCTTCATTTAACTCAATAACCAAAATTGAATCTGTTACATAAAGAGACTGCTTCATCAGTGACAATAAGTCACTTCATTAGGGAAGACCTCACAACTCACGAGTTCCACAGTCATGAGCAAAGTCATCAGGAGACTTTTAGTACCCTGTGGGCGAAAAGCCTCTGACTAGGTTTTTTACACATATATGAAGAGCAAGAGGGTGGCCAGGAAGAGGGTTGGCCCACTCAAGGACAGGGGAGGGAATCTATGCGCGGAGCCAGAGGAAATGGGCGAGGTGTTAACTGAGTACTTTGCGTTAGTATTCACCAAAGAGAAGGACTTGGTGGAGGATGGGTGGGAAAGGGTGCGTAGATAATTTGAGTCATGTTGGGATCAAATAAAAGAAGTATTGGGGTTCTTGAGAAACGTTAAGGTAGACAAGTTCACAGGGCCTGATGGGATATATCCCAGAATACTGAGAGAGGCAAGGGAGGAAATTGCTGGGGCCTTGAGAGGAATCTTTGATTCCTTACTGGCTACAGGGGAATAGCAGGTTAGTTGTAAAGACTCACATTCTAATCAGTAAACTGTCTGTGCTGTTATATGCTCTGAGGCCAGAACTCTCCATTCACCTGACAAAGGGGCTAACCCCGAAAGCTTGTGAGTTTACTATCAAATAAATCGGTTGGACTTAAACCTGGTGTTGTCAGACTTCTTACTGTGTTTACCCCAGTCCAACGCCGGCATCTCCGCATCATACAGGGGAAGTCCCAAAGGATTGGAGAATAGCCAATGTTGTTCCTTTATTTAAGAAGGGTAGCAAGAATAATCCAGGTAATTGCAGGCCGATGACCCTTACATCAGTGGTAGGAAAATTATTGGAGAAGATTCTTCAAGACAGGATATACTCTCACATGGAAATAAGTGGACGTATAGCAAGAGGCAACATGGTTTTGTGAAGGGGGGTTAGTGCCTCACTAACTTGATTGAGTTTTTCAAGGAAGCGACAAAGATGATTGATGAAGTAGCCAGTGGTTTGATTAATAAGTTTGTGGGCAACACAAAAGTTGGTGGATTTGCAGATAGCGATGAGGACCATCAGAGGATACAGCAACATATAGATTGATTGGAGACTTGGGCGGAGAGATGGCAGATGGAGTTTAATCCAGACAAATGTGAAGTAATACATTTTGGAAGATCTCATACACATAGGACATATACAGTAAATGGCAGGATCCTGAAGAGTATTGATAGGCAGAGAGATCTGGGTGTACAGGTATACAGGTCACTGAAAGGGCAATGCAGGTGGAGAAGATAGTCAAGAAGACATATGGCATGCTTGCCTTCATGGGCCAGGGCATTGACTTTAAAAATGGGCAAGTCATGTTGCAGCTTTATAAAACTTT
This sequence comes from Carcharhinus amblyrhynchos, assembly GCF_965287045.1. Taxonomy (NCBI): domain Eukaryota; kingdom Metazoa; phylum Chordata; class Chondrichthyes; order Carcharhiniformes; family Carcharhinidae; genus Carcharhinus; species Carcharhinus amblyrhynchos. The sequence goes on from NC_137335.1 coordinate 19,713,264, forward strand.
AGTTAGCCTGCACTTGGAATATAGTGTTCAATTCTGGTCGCTACACTACCAGAAGGGTATGGAGGCTTTGGAGACGGTACAGAAAAGATTTACCAGGATGTTGCCTGGTATGGAGGGCATTACCTATGAAGAGAGTCTGGAGAAACTTGGTTTGTTCTCACTTGAAACTCACTGTGGGGGGAGGTAATGGAAGCAGATACGATAGTGACTTTTAAGGAGTGGCTTGACAAATACATGAATAGACTGGGCATGGAGGAATATGGTGGAGGCTACCTCGCTAAATATATTTAAGACGCGGGTAGATAGGTTTTTGGTAGGCAAGGGAATTAAGGGTTATGGGGAGAAAGCGGGAAAGTGGAACTGAGCCACTTCAGATCAGCCATGATCTTATTGAATGGCGGGGCAGGCTCGAGGGGCTAGATGGCCTACTCCTGCTCCTATTTCTTATGTTCTTATGTCCCTGGAAGAGTAGGAGATTTTAGTTCAGTTGGGCAGCATGGTCGGTGCAAGCTTGGAGGGCTTGTTATTTGTTATTATTACAATCTGACACCATTCCATAGAGATCCAAGAAAACAATTGGTACGATCCTTCAATATCACCCATACTTTTGAAGGAGGAGGAAGTTGATAGAAGAGGCGACATTATTTAGGGGGCAGATGTGACCCTTGACCCCATCAGAACGTTAATACCTGTGAAGGTTTTGAGTCTTTAATGTGATTGAAAACACCAAAACAATTGTCAGATTATTATGATACTTGGTGTAGACACCACAAGGCTTTGTTAAGTATCCAGAATGAACTCAAATCCATTTAATATTTGTCTCTCTTTGTTATTTAGTGTGAATTATCAGTTGACCCTGAAATTAAATTATTTGCAACTGTTAAGGTAAAAGACCTGTAAATATACTGTTGTAACAAAAGTTTTATCCTTATTTTCCTTTGTGATGGAGATGGTTCACTAAATTTTGAAAAATTAAATTTCAAAATGCTGTGAATTTTAGGCACATTAGCATTCCTCAGTTTTTCTGCTTAAAAAAGATTTATTTTCACTCCAAAAACTGTGTACAGTAGAATAGTAGTTGTGCTACTGACGAGTAATCCAGAGGCTTAGACTCATGAACATGCTCAAATCAAATCATGGTATCTGGGGTATTTAAATTCAGTTAGTTAAATAAATGTGGAATAAAAAGCTAACATCTGGAATGCACTGCCAGGGGTGGTTGTGCAGGCAGATATGATAGGGGCGCTTAAGGGGCTTTTAGATAAGTACATGAATATGCAAGGAATAGAGGGACATGGACCAAGTGCAGGAAGAAGGAATCAGTTTAATTTGGCATCATGTTAGGCACAACATCGTAGGCCAAAGGGCCAGTTCCTTTGATGTACTGTTTGGTGTTCTTTCAGCAATGACAACTATTAAATTACTGGACTGTCTATAAACCCATTTGATTCACTAATATCTAGGACTGGTTAGCTTAGTCAGCTAGATGGTTAGAGTGCAAAACTGAATAACACAAACAGTGCAGGTTTAAATCCCACACTGGCTGTAGTTCTTGGGGCCTCTGTTCTTGCTTTGCTCCATTGTGATATCATTGCATTGGCAAAATTTAAAATCCTCTGATACTGAAGATGTAACATGAAGAGAAAGGTCTTTGGTACAATTATTAAAGTTATTCTAATCCTGAAAATGATGATCCCACAAGAATATCATATCACAATATCAACCTTCTGAAAATTATTGTAATGTCACATTATATTTCTACAGAAGGGAAGGAGGACATTTTTCTCCTTCTCATGGAACAAGATACCAGTTCTGGGACAGGAAAGAGCTATAGTGATGGGATGGGTCCACCTGGATTGAAAAGTAGAGACATAGAGAAGTTAATGCTAAATCTGTACAGAAACTTAGAATATTCTACGCAATCTCAGTCACCTTACTACAAAAAGGCCATGGAGCATCAGAGAGTGTGCAGACTTAAATTTACAAAGGATTATACCAGAAATTTGTGGTATACTGGGTCTTGTCGATTGAAAAAGAAAGCTGAGGTGTGACTCAGTAAAATTATGGAAGGCTTCATAGAGTGAATGGAGAGAGAATATTTCCTCTTGTGAGAAAGAGCATTAACTCCAGACCATCAATACAAGACAGTATCAAAAAATCCAATAGAAGATTCAGAAGAAACGTCTTTACATAAAAAGTGGTAAATGGAACTCGCTAGTTCAGGGAGTGGTTGAAGCAAGTATTATATCTGCTAATATAATATAAGCAAATATAATATGTACTTGGGGGATTTAAGTGAGGCTAGATGAGCATTTAAGGAAGATGGTTAAGATAATAGATTCAGATGAGAAAAGAGGGGAGGAGGGTGGAGTGGAATGTAAACACTGCCAAAAACTATTTAGGCTGAATGGCCTGTTTCTGTGCTATATACCCTATGTAATTTTCTGTAAGTACTTATCCAAAAGGAAATTACTGCAGATGATGGCAATCTGAAATAAAAAAAAGGGAGATCTGATGGAAGTGTACAGGATTATGACAAATTTAAATAAGCTATGCAAATAAAAGCTGTTCCCATCACCTGATGGTACAAAGACAAGGGGATACAGATTTAAGGTTTTGGTCAAGAGATGTAGGGGCAATTTGTGAGGAAAAAGCTTTTTACACAATGAGTGGTAATAGCCTTGAATGCATTGCCTTCAAAGGGATGGAAATGGAGATAATCAGTGATTTCAAAATGAAATTGGATGGGAACCTCAAGTCATTAAGTTTCCATTTTTATTGAGTACTATTAACTATGGGCTATGGGGACAGAGCAAAGGAATGTGACTGACTGGATCGCTCTACAGAAAGTTGACATGGACTCAAATGAGTCAATTTCCTTCTATTGTTCATAATACTAACAAAGAGAACATTAGTAATAATATTATCTATAGATTGTTTTAGCTGAATGCTATGAGGTTAAAGTTTTAGCTTTACTGATGGAATTGAAGTAGAAAGCTAATTATCATTGATGATTGTTTTTTCTTATTTGAGGTTTGTGATACCATCAGTACAACAAAGCAAGGTGAAAGGGTTGGAGCAGATTCAATATTTGAAGTCAGATGAATGGGAATACACACCAAGAAGGTACCAGAAACTTGGTAGTATGGACTATACCCCACTTTACACCAGTGACATTGAGCTGGAGTCAAAATTATTGAAAAGCTCACCGGAGCCTGAATGCCAGATTTTCTGTAAGGAAACCAGGGATGATTTCAACATTGACAAAGCAAAGTCCGCCGTAAGTCACGCAGATCCTATCTGTTTCTCAAAAGATAATGCAAAGGAAATTACTCCAGACAACCAATATTTTCTGTACAGAAGATTTGGAGAAAGGACAGGAGAGCAAGCACAGGAAGCTCCAAGTCATCCTGAAGATGAAGAATCCATTCAAAATGCTTCTTTGCTCGATCAGTGTTCAGTCAGATCTTCAGATTCTAGCTTGGATGTACATTTTATGAAAACATTGAACTACATTCCTGAAAGGGAGTCTGAAACAATAGATTACTCTATGCAAATCAGACCCTGTCATTCCATCAGTCAAGAAGATTTCACTAACATGTACTGGCACCATTGTTATGAAACAGGACATGATATATTTAATGAAACACATTCAGAGATTTATTCCAGCACAGAATACATAAGCAACACCACTGAAAACCTGAAAAATTCTCATTCCTTAAGTAACACTGGCTGCAGATCACTGAAAACCGAAGGAGGCAACCCGCCTCACATGAAATTATTTGTGAAAGAAAGCTCCCAGTGGGCAATTTCTTCAATGCCTAGATCTAAAGATTACAGCAACCAAACTTCAGATGAGTGGATGGAATCAGAAAAAGTAATTTACCTATCCTATATATATATATATGTATACATAAATAATAGTCACATTGGGCAGAAGTTTCTGGCCCACCCACCCCAAAACCAGAAAATCCAGTCTGAGGTCAAGGGACTTTTGCATGGTCTGCCCCGCACCCATTACGATTCCCATGGTGGGTGGGATAGGAAAATTCCCCCCATTGTGTCTGACTTATAAAAATGTTTACAAGTGAGTTATGGAATAATTACAATTTTAGAATGTAATATCTGCCCTCATTATGTTTCACTTTTCTTTGTTGGTATTATTTATTTTCTCCTATTTTTCTTTTTTCCCTTTTCTTTAACTTTTGAAAAACAGATGTTCATGATTCTACCATTCACTCCTCTTCCAGACATAGTGTCAGTGCAATAAGTTGACCTTAAAACCTCAAACAATTTCTCCAAAAATGGGGATTGATTTGCACATTGATTATAAAACGGAATCACCAGAGTGGGTGTGGGTGAATGCCACTTTGAAATTTCCTTGGCATCTGACATAAAAGGTGGTTGTGTTTAAATTCCCGTGCATCTTTGCAACACAGCCCATATCACATTCTTGAATACTTTGCACCCAGCCATAAGGTACCAGTAAGTGAAACATGCATTTATGCAGTGGAAAATTCAGGCTGACTACTAAAGGGTTGACTTATGCGCCAAGTATGTAGAAACATGATTTTTGGAGCCAGAAAGATAGGGTCACTTAAACGCCATGTCAACCTTTACATCACAATTTAGTTCTTTCTTGTCCACCATCAGTTGTTGCACCATCAATTCTTCTGTCATTTAATCTCTCCTTCCACCTGATCACACGCTTCTTTTTCCTGCCTCTCCTTTCACTTATTTAAAACCTGTTACAACTGTAACTTTACCCTGATCTAATGAAAAGTCATTGACCTGAAACGTTAACTGTTTCCCTCTCCACAGGTGATGCAAAATCAGTTGAGTATTTGAAGCATTTTAAGCTTCTATTTCTTATTTTCAACATTTACAGCTTGTGGCTTTCGTACAGACAGGTCATGTACCTAATCAGGTTGCTAATAAAGTAATCTAGCTCCTTAGAAACATTGCCAACATCTAATTGGATATGATTTTGAAAGGTTGATTGGTAGATTGTGAAATTAATGTATCGCATGATTTTACATAAGTTTACAGTACATACACCCATTTGGCCCAACTAGCACAGGCTGGTGTTTCTGCTCAATTCAAGTGTCCTTCCCTTATTTTCTCATCCAAATCTAGCATCATAACCATCTATTCCCACTCACTCAAATGATTGTCTAGCATTCCCTGTATGAGTGTACTTGTGATGTGGGTATGCCAGCGTTGGACTGGTGTAAACACAGTAAAAAGTCTGACAACACCAGGTTTTAGTCCAACCTATTTATTTGATAATATATCACAAGCTTTCGGGGTTAGCCCCTTTGTCAGGTGAATGGAGAGTTCAAGCCTCAGACAGAGCATATAAAGCACAGACAGTTTAGAGATTACTGATTAGAATGCGAATCCTTACACCTAACCTGCTGTTCAAGACCTGAAGTGGCTGATAATGTGAGTGGAAGGAGCACTGATCACAGTTTAAAGAGATGTGTATTGTCTCCAGACAGTATAGTAAGTGAGGTTTTGCAAACCCAGGCAAGTCACAGGGGTTACAGATAGTGCGACATGAACCCAAGATCCCTGTTGAGACCGTCCTCATGTGTGCGGAACTTGGCTATCAGTCTCTGTTCAGCGACTCTGCGCTGTCGTGTGTCGTGAAGGCCGCCTTGGAGAATGCTTACCCGAAGGTCAGAGGCTGAATGCCCGTGACCACTGAAGTGTTCGCCAACAGGAAGGGAACAGTCTTGTCTGGTGACTGTCGAGCGATGTTCATTCATCCGTTGTCGTAGCGTCTGCATGGTCTCCCCAATGTACCATGCTTCGGGACATCCTTTCTTGCAACGTATCAGGTAGACAATGTTGGCCAAGTTGCAAGAGTAATTACCATGTACCTGGTGGATGGTATTCTCACGTGTGATGATGGTATCCATGTCGATGATCCGGCATGTCTTGCAGAGGTTGCTGTGGCAGGGTTGTGTGGTATTGTGGTCGCTGTTCTCCTGAAGGCTGGGTAGTTTGCTGCGAACAATGGTCTGTTTGAGGTTGTGTGGTTGTCTGAAAGCAAGAAGTGGGGGTGTGGGGATAGCCCTGGCGAGATGTTCGTCTTCATCAATGATATGTTGAAGACTCCGGAGAAGATGTCGTAGCTTCTCCGCTCCGGGGAAGTACTGAACGACGAAGGGTACTCTGTCCACTGTGTCCTGTGTTTGCCTTCTGAGGAGGTCGGTGCGGTTTTTCGCTGTGGCGCATCAGAACTGCCGATCTATGAGTCGAGCACCATATCCTGTTTTTATGAGGGCATCTTTCAGGGTCTGGAGGTGTCTGTCACGATCCTCCTCATCTGAGCAAATCCTGTGTATACGGAGGGCTTGTCCATAGGGAATGGCTTCTTTAACATGTTTAGGGTGGAAACTGGAGAAGTGGAGCATTCCACCCCACCATCAGACTCACCATGAACTATTCCCCAGAATCAGTTGCATTCTTGGACACACGCATCTCCATTAAGGACGGTCACCTCAGCACCTCACTGTACCGCAAGCCCACAGACAATCTCACAATGCTCCACTTCTCCAGTTTCCACCCTAAACATGTTAAAGAAGCCATTCCCTATGGACAAGCCCTCCGTATACACAGGATTTGCTCAGATGAGGAGGATCGTGACAGACACCTCCAGACCCTGAAAGATGCCCTCATAAGAACAGGATATGGTGCTCGACTCATAGATCAGCAGTTCCGATGCGCCACAGCGAAAAACCGCACCGACCTCCTCAGAAGGCAAACACAGGACACAGTGGACAGAGTACCCTTCGTCGTCCAGTACTTCCCCGGAGCGGAGAAGCTACGACATCTTCTCCGGAGTCTTCAACATATCATTGATGAAGACGAACATCTCGCCAGGGCTATCCCCACACCCCCACTTCTTGCTTTCAGACAACCACACAACCTCAAACAGACCATTGTTCGCAGCAAACTACCCAGCCTTCAGGAGAACAGTGACCACAATACCACACAACCCTGCCACAGCAACCTCTGCAAGACATGCCGGATCATCAACATGGATACCGTCATCACACGTGAGAATACCATCCACCAGGTACATGGTAAATACTCTTGCAACTCGGCCAACATTGTCTACCTGATACGTTGCAAGAAAGGATGTCCCGAAGCATGGTACATTGGGGAGACCATGCAGACGCTACGACAACGGATGAATGAACATCGCTCGACAGTCACCAGACAAGACTGTTCCCTTCCTGTTGGCGAACACTTCAGTGGTCACGGGCATTCAGCCTCTGACCTTCGGGTAAGCATTCTCCAAGGCGGCCTTCACGACACACGACAGCGCAGAGTCGCTGAACAGAGACTGATAGCCAAGTTCCGCACACATGAGGACGGTCTCAACAGGGATCTTGGGTTCATGTTGCACTATCTGTAACCCCTGTGACTTGCGTGGGTTTGCAAAACCTCACTTACTGTACTGTCTGGAGACAATACACATCTCTTTAAACTGTGATCAGTGCTCCTTCCACTCACATTATCAGCCACTTCAGGTCTTGAACAGCAGGTTAGGTGTAAGGATTCGCATTCTAATCAGTAATCTCTAAACTGTCTGTGCTTTATATGCTCTGTCTGAGGCCAGAACTCTCCATTCACCTGACGAAGGGGCTAACCCCGAAAGCTTGTGAGTATATTATCAAATAAATAGGTTGGACTAAAACCTGGTGTTGTCAGACTTTTTACTGAGTGTACTTGTACAGTCCTTTATGAATATCTATAGTGATGTATCTCCTCTGCCAGTTGGAGGTGGGTGTGTCTCATATCCAATTTGGAAAATATATGACTCTCAGCCAGTTTTGCATACAAGTCTTCTATGCGTGGCAAAGAATACCTGTCTAAGCCAAAAGCTCTGTAGACCGTCAACTTACCGTTGTTGAGTTTTAAAACCAGCACTACTGGCTAGGCCCATTTGGGAAATCGTGTCAGGCGTGTAATGCCAAATTTCTCTAGTTGTTTCAATGTGACCTTTACTTTGGCACAGAGGGCAGTGCGACTAGTTGTACCTTGAGGTATTTAGGCTAGGCCTCTGTGTCTACATAGATATGAACCAGGCAAAATGCATATCACCCCGGCTAAGGGCAAAACCACCTAAAGACAGGGCTTTGTAAATAAATCAGCCCAAGGATGAGGAACTAATGCAACTACATTGCATCACTGCACCCAAAATGGCCCCAGTCCAGCTTCATCTCCAGGAAATGATCGCTTCCTAGACATAGAGGCCTCTTGGAACACTTCCACCATAATAACTTCGCACAGGTTGCCAGCACCCATTTTAAAGATCTGTTGCCAATCTAGGTGGATTTTCTGCAGCCAGTCCCTTCTCAAGAGACTGTGCTACTTTTGGGGGAGTCAGATTGTCTGTTGCCATGTGTAACTGGAGTTACAGTGCTCCCAATAATGTCTAAAGCTCTTCAGTGTACGTAGCCAATCTAGGCTTGGTGTCTCGCAGGCTTAAAGGCAAAATGTCCAATTGGAGTCATCTAATGGCTTGTCCCCAGTGATAAATACTGTGGCATAAAGTCTATCTCCATGTCTAGGAGTGGCCACTTACCTGGAGTTGAATCCGGATTGGGGCCACTTTGGGTATGGTGTTGCAATTTAGTTGCATCAGTTCCTCGACTTCAGACTGATTTATTTGTAAAGACCTGTCTTGAGGTGGCTTCGCCCTTCGGCTTTGGTGATACATAGAACATAGAACATTACAGCGCAGAACAGGCCCTTCAGTCCACGATGTTGCGCCGACCAGTTAAAAAGCAATGACCCTCTAACCTAAACCAAACCCTTTCCATCCATAAACTTATCCACGGATCTCTTAAACGCCCCCAAACTAGGCGCATTTACAACTGCAGCAGGCAGGGCATTCCAATCCCTCACCACCCTCTGGGTAAAGAACCTACCCCTGACATCCGTCCTATAACTACCACCCCTTAATTTAAAGCTATGCCCCCTCGTGCTAGCTTTCTCCATCCGAGGAAAAAGGCTATCACTGTCCACCCTATCTAAACCTCTAATCATCTTATATGTTTCAATAAGGTCCCCTCTTAGCCGCCTTCTTTCTAACGAAAACAACCTCAAATCCCTCAGTCTCTCCTCATAGGACCTCCCCTCCATACCAGGCAACATCCTGGTAAACCTCCTCTGCACCCTCTCCAAAGCCTCCACATCCTTCCTGTAATGTGGGGACCAGAACTGCACACAATACTCCAAGTGCGGCCGCACCAGAGTCTTGTACAGTTGCAACATGACGCTGCAGCTCCTAAATTCAATCCCCCTATCAATAAACGCCAAGACACCGTATGCCTTCCTAACAACCCTATCCACTTGATTCCCAACTTTCAGGGATCTATGTACACATACACCTAGATCCCTCTGTTCATCCACACTATTCAGAGTCCTACCGTTAGCATGATTTGCCTGTTTTGGTAGCCTTGATTGGTATGGACCCTATGACTGCAGTACAGCATGGATAGATGCTGTACAGCATGCAGTACAGGATGGATATGGAGAAATCTCCCATCCAGTTCCAGAATTTCATAATCCCCATCCAATTGCTCTTCCTTAGCAAAAATGGGAGACGTGAGTGTTATCTGCTGGGGACTTAGTTCTGTAGTATGGGGGTCACCCAAGGCTGAGGACGGTACACTTTCTGGATCCTTGAAGCTCCTGGGCCCCTTTCTCTGAGTTTTTGTGAGGACGAGCTGGTTCTGTAGCTTTCTTAAGGTCCTGATTTGGTTCAGTCAATAGCTACCTTTGAGACGCTATGTTATTTATTCCACATACCAAGCATACCATATTTTAACATTTCTGGGAATGCTGGCCCGAACACAAGTGTGCTGCAAATTCCTGCAATCTTGTCAAGAATTCTGTAACTGATTCTCCAGAAGGTGTAATTGTCATGTTGTAGCATTGCAACATAACAGATGGTTTGGGGCCATAGTTGTTTGCTAACAAATCTTATCAGTTCATTGAAGATTTTTGAATCTGGAACTGCCGGGTTAAACTCTTTATGATGCTGAAAGTTGGGGCCACAAGTGGTCAGGTGGATGACTTTCTGCTAGTTACCCCTTCTATCCTGTTTGCCCTGAAGAAATATTTCATCAGTTCAATGCACTGGATACAATCCTCCACATCACCATCACATAGTTCCAATTTTCCAAATAGTGCCATTTTCAGATCTCTCTATTATTGTCTTAATGAGATTGTCCAAAGGCAAGTTATCCAAAATGTTCCTTGTTTCTCATCACCAATGTAATAATTCAGGAAGCCTGATGGAAAGGAACAGTACCTATTGTTAAACATAAAATAAAGCCATTACCCTGTGGTGTATATACGCAAGTCCAAATCGGGACAGTAGTTCTGCAGACCCTTCCCAGTGTCTGCCTTATAAAGGGCTCAGGTGATGAATTCCATTTGGGCAGGCCATTGTCTGTTACTAAGGGAACTTGTATTCAACGAGCCCCTCTGGGAGCTCAATTAGAGATTCCCTATGGAACTCAGGGGGGTTATCATATTTAGCATAACTTCTCTTTTTAATTCTATCTGTGTAGAAATAAAGGGGACGATTCTCCCATCACATTGTGCTAATTTTCTAGTACAGTGGGCTGAGAGATTCCCGTGTCGGCTGATTAGTGGGGTTTGTGTGAGTATTTGCATCTCCCAACCCAAGTATTTTGGTGGTGACAGAGCGCACCAAAGATCAGCGTAACCATCATTTGCATGCTTTTGTATCCCTACGCATCTGATTAGCAAGTCTGAGACAATACTCTCTGCCCTCGTTAGCATCTAACATCTCTCTGGTGTGATATGATCTGGCGCTGTTTACACCAGCTATTATAAAAGTTGGGAGTTCATTTGGCAGTGTTGAACAGGAATAAGGAGATATGTTTGTTGGAGCTGCAGCCCCTGGAGTGCTGGGGAGTTTTGCAGCTCTGTCTGAAGTTTCTTGCAGATGTTCAGGTTCTGTGCCCTGACCCTGTGGGGCCCTTAACGAATGCTGGCCAGGCTGCTCAGGAAGTGGCAGGCCCTCAGGAAGGAGGGCAGGGGACTGCTGCTGAAAGACAGGAGCTAGGACAGCAGTCCCCTGAAAGGGTGGCACGGAGATGGAGGATCGGAGGCCTAGGCAGTACCAGACCAGACATTCATTTGAAGGGATGTCAGAGGTTATGTGCTATCGCCAGCTCCTGTGTGAGATGCTCACAAACCTGGCACCTCAAGAGCCACCCGCTCCCAGTAGAAGTTAAGGTGACAGCGGCCCTTAACATTTACACAACAGGGTCATTTCAGGCACCCAGTGATGACTCTGTGGAATATCTCACGCCTCTGTCCACAGATATGTTCACCAGGTCACAGATGCCTTGTATGCCAGGCAGGGCAATACGTCCATTTTGATGTTGGGCAGGTTCAGCGGGAGTCCTGGGCTGCAGGTTTTGCCACCATTGCAGGGATGCTGCATGTCCAGGGGGCAGTGGACGGACCACATATCACCCTGCAGTCCCCGCAAGGTGAACGGCAACCATTCAACAACCGCAAAGGGTTCCACTCCCTCAATGTCCAAATAGTCTGTGACCATCGCATGATCATCATACAGGTCTGTGTACGCCAACCAAGGGAGTGACCACAACAACTTTGTGCTGAGGCAGTCAGACATCCCTGGGTTCTTTGAAGGCCAGCCCAGACTGCTGGGCTGACTTCATGGGGTTCAAGGGCCGCACAGAGGTCATGGTTGATGACATCTGTGTGGAAGCCTAAGACTGAGCCAGAGACCTGTTATTATGAGGCCCACACTGCCACCCTAGTAGAGCGGTGCATAGGCCTGCTGAAAATGCATTTCTGCTCTGCCTGGACTGCACTTGGGGGGGTGGGGCCCTGTAGTATGACCAGGTGTGTGCCTCATGCATCATAATTGTGTGCTGCATCCTGCACAACATCACGCAGCAGTGAGACCAACTGGTGGAGGAGCAGGAAGAGCGGCAACAGGGCAAAGTGGTTGTCCTGCTATATGAGGAGCCAGAGGATGGAGGGCATGTGGTGATGGCAGCTGTCTGGCAGGACAGGGCAGCGAAGGAGGCCCTGATAGCACCCACTTCATGTAACTGGAGCTGTGCAGGGTGGGGACTGCTCCAAACACATTCCACCACACCCCAGGAGCCACTTCAGCTGCCACCGCACCCCCCCCCTCCAACACAACCCCAAACTGGCCCCTCAATCCACAAGACCCTTCCTCTTCCCCAGCCTCTCTCAGCCCACCACCCTCTCCCTGAGAAACATTACAACCAGTTAGAGGGCCTGGGCTGGCACAAGTCATTGATGAAGGCTGGAGGATGATGATGACAACTCACTGTAAGGCACACTGGGATCCTGCCCCTGAAGTTTGACTCCTTTTCTCCAATTGCACAGTGTCACTTGGCCCATGTAGCAGTAAAGGTTGGCAACACAAAAGTGTGAGGCAACGAGTTGGGGACATCATTGTGGGGCGGGTCCAGTTTGACTAAGGGTCCGGTAGATGGTGGGGAAAGTAGACCAGGCAGTCTGTGAAATTTGGCCAAGCTTTGCACGGCGCAGCACAGCACTTTGTGCCTCGATGCATGGGATTGAGAAACACTCAGCTCTGTGGAGGGGGACTGAGGGACAGATTAGTCACTGCTGTGAGGGGCACCAACAAGTTATTGTGCTTTTAATATTTAACCCTGACTACTGGTGACCTTCATCTGTGCCCTCTTAGTGAAACTACAGCTTACTAATCTTGTGTGGCCTATTGCTTCATCTAGGTGCTCATCCAGGATACACATCAAAGGTGGAGGAGTTCAGCTGTGATGTACTCCGTTGCCTGTGATGCTCTTGGCGGCTGTCCGATGGGGGGGGCTGAGATCTGGAGGGCCCCGGCTGACTTGTGGATGACACTGATGTTTCATAGAATCATAGAACCATAGAATCCTACAGTGTAGAAGGAGGCCATTTGGCCCATCAAGTCTGCACCGACCACAATCTCACCCAGGCCCAATGCCCATAACCCCATTCATTTACCCTAGCTAGTCCATCTGAAACTAAGGAGCAATTTAGCATGGTCAATGCACCTAACACGCACATCGATGGACTTTCTGTGCCACACTGTACATCCAGCTTGCCCTGAGATGCCCCAGTGTGAGGAAGGGGGGCATTGGAAGGTCTCGGGATATTCAGTGCCTCCTGGGTGGAAGGCCCCAGCATGGGCTCAAGCCCTTCCTCCTCCCTCTGGATGCCAGGATAGCTGGACTGGGCTCCTGAAGCTCTGGTACTACCTTGCTCTGTCAGTCCTGGAGGGTAGATGCATCTGCCCCATGATCTGTGATCCCTCAGCCTTGGCCCTCTGAAACTGGGCCAATCTCTGGAGCCCCTCTGCTACAGCAGTTTGTGAGCGAGCCAGGCTCTGGAGTCCCTCAGCAGCAGCCCTCTGGGTTTGGACTAAGTTCTCGAGGCTCACAGCCATGGCCTGCTGTCTCCAGAATGCTAGTGAGAATCCCAGCCATGGCCAGCAGCATCTTCCACATGCCTCCAACACCCATGGCCATGGATTGATGTGCCTCCTGGATGCTGGCGACACCCTAGGCCGTGGCCCGCTGTGTCTCCAAGATAGCCTTGACCTTGTCACCCATGAGGCCTAATCCCTGACCCAGACTTTCCACTGTGGACCCCACCCTTGCAGCGTTGGCCTAATTTCCACACTATGTTGGCACCACCTCCTGTGACAGTACTCAGTAAAGCTCTCATTGTTCTCTGGAGCAGTGTACCTGGTGGCTTTGGTGAGTGTTGGATTTACTTTAAAACGCTTTCTGACTGCACTTCCGGTTCGCGGGGTTTCTGTCTGTGCATTTTACTTCCGTACCGGAAGTTAGGCGAGGGGCTAGTCGGGAAGGGAGAGTGGGGGGGTATAAAAAGAAGGCAGTGATAGACAGCGGGCAGCGTCGGGAGCGGGCAGCAGAGTGAGGGGGGAGCTGAGTGAGAGCTATAAGGGCTTTGGCTCACTGGGCTTAGGTGAGAGCAGGCTTAGACGAGGTGAGTTGCAGTTTCTATCTTTCCCGTGTTGCGTTTCAGCACATATGAACCCAAGTGAGGTTGGGACATGGCAGGGGCTATGGGGAGGAGCGTAAGCTGTGTTAGGTGCCACATGTGGGAGTTCTTGGAGGCATCCCGTCTCCCGAAGGCCCACATCTGCGTCAAGTGTTTAGAGCTGCAGCGCTTGAGGGCCCAGGTCAGGCAACTAGAGGTGCGTTTAGAGGATGCGTTTCTGGTCAGGGAGAATGAGGAGTTAATGGCTAGGAACCATGAGCAAGAGGAGGTCCCAGGGCCTGAGGAGCAGGATGGGTAGACAACTGTTAAGAGGAAGAAGAGGAAAAAGAAGAATCGTCCTGGTCCACAGACCACCCCAGTGGCCCCCCCAAATTCATCGACAGGGGTACAAAAGGATAGACAGGAGGGCCAGCATGACTCAGAGGGACAGAAGGGGGCTGGCAATGTGATAGTGGCAGGGGATGGGAGGGTCAAAGGAATTGACAGGAGGTTCTGTGGGCAGAAGCGTGACTCCAGGATGGTGGTCTGCCTCCCTGGAGCAGGGGTACAGGACATAACGGAAAGGATAGAGGGAATTTTGAAAGGGGAGGGGACCCAGGCAGAGGTAATAATACACGCAGGGGAGAGGGACATAGGAAGGCGGAATAGGGCAGATGTACACAGGCAATTTACGGAGTTGGGGTCCAAACTGAAGAGCAGGACCTCCAGGGTGGCATTCTCTGGGCTGCTGCCTAGTACCAGCAGGGCTAGGAATAACGAGATCATGCAGCTGAATGCATGGCTGAGGGATTGGTGCGAGGTAGAGGGCTTTACTTTTGTAGACCACTGGGAGGTATTTGTGAGAGAAGGGCAACTGTACAGGAGGGATGGGGAAAATTTGAATGGGAGAGGGACAAATGTCTTAGCAGGGAGGTTAGCTGGAGTGTTTAGGCAGGGTTTAAACTAATAGGGAGGGGGGGTGGGGATGTGACTGATAGCTCATTAGACACTGGGGTTGGGAATGAGTTGGGTGATAGGGTAGATTTGGGTAAAAGGAAAATTATCAGGGAGAAGGAGGTTCTGAGTGGCCCTGGTGGGTTGGACTGCATCTATTTCAATGTGAGGAGTGTGACGGGTAAGACGGATGAGCTTAGGGCCTTGATGTTTGTGAGGAGGTTAGATGTGGTGGCAGTAACGGAGACGTGGTTACGTGAAGGTCAGGACTGGCAGCTGAATGTTCCTGGGTATAAGTGTTTTAGGTGTGACAGAGGAGGGTTGAAGAGAGGTGGTGGGGTGGCACTGTTAGTAAAGGAGCACATCACAGCAGTGCAGAGGGAGGACAACATGGAGGAGTTAGGGATTGAGTCGCTGTGGGTGGAGTTGAGGAATAAAAAGGGAGAGATTACGTTGCTAGGGGTATACTATAGGCCACCCAACAGCCCGAGGTCAGTGGAGGAAGGCATTTGCAGGGGCATTTTGGATAGGTGCAGAAAGAATAGGGTGGTTGTAGTGGGTGACTTTAACCTTCCTGGAGTGAATTGGAAGGTGCCTAGAGCTGGGGGTAAGGATGGGGATGAGTTTGTAAAATGTGTGTTGGAAGGGTCCCTGGAGCAGTACGTAACTAGCCCGACTAGGGAGGGGGCTCTACTGGATTTAATGTTGGGAAATGAGCTGGGGCAGGTGGTTGAGGTTGAGGTAGGCGAACATGTGGCTAACAGTGACCACAAGTCTGTCTACTTTAGGATAAAAATGGAAAGGGATGAGTGCCATCCGAAGGGGAGGGTGCTGAACTGGGGGAAGGCGAGCTATAGCCGGATTAGGAGGGAGCTGAAGGACTCTGATTGGGAGGGGTTGTTAGCTGGCAAGTCCACGGTTGGTAAGTGGGAGGCTTTAAAGGGCAAACTGATAATGTTGCGGGAAAGGCATGTGCCGGCAAAGAGGAAGGATGGGAAAGGCAGGATTAGAGAGTCATGGATTACAGGGGGTATCGAAGACTTGGTTAGGAAGAAGAGGGAGGCATATGTTAGGTTGAAACAACTGGGAACGGAGAGTGCGCTGGAGGAATATAGAGAGAGTAGGAGGGAGCTAAAAAGGGGAGTTAGAAGGGCGAAAAGAGGGCATGAAATGGCTTTGGCTGATAGAATTAAGGAAAATCCAAAAGCATTTTACTCTTTTTTAGGAGCAAGAGAGTGGTTAGAGGGAAAATTGGTCCTCTTAGGGACAAAGGAGGGGAGCTATGTATTGAGTCTGAGGGAATGGGGGAGATCCTGAATGAATACTTTGCATCGGTATTCACTAAGGAGGGGGGGTTGGTGTCGCGTAATGTCTTGGAGGGAGCTGTAGATCAGTGGAAGGAAATATCCATTACGAGGGAGGAAGTGCTTAGGTTTTTAGGTAGCATAAAAACGGATAAAGCTCTGGGGCCTGATGGTATTTATCCCAGGCTGCTTAGGGAGGTGAAAGATGAAATTGCTGGGCCTCTGACACAAATCTTT
Source organism: Carcharhinus amblyrhynchos (assembly GCF_965287045.1). Lineage (NCBI taxonomy): Eukaryota > Metazoa > Chordata > Chondrichthyes > Carcharhiniformes > Carcharhinidae > Carcharhinus > Carcharhinus amblyrhynchos. The sequence goes on from NC_137335.1 coordinate 19,729,835, forward strand.
GTCTCTTCTTTGGACACAAGTGAGGTCCCAGAAGACTGGAGGGTAGCTAATGTGGTACCGCTGTTGAAAAAGGGTAGTAGGGATAACCCTGGTAATTATAGACCAGTGAGTTTGACATCGGTGGTAGGAAAATTATTGGAAACAATTCTTAGGGATAGGATGTATGAGCATTTGGAGTGTTGCGATCTGATTAGGGATACGCAACATGGCTTTGTTAGAGGGAGGTCTTGCCTTACAAATCTGGTAGAATTCTTCGAGGAGGTGACAAAAACGGTTGACGATGGGTGAGCCGTTGATGTCATCTATATGGATTTCAGTAAGGCGTTTGACAAACGCCTTAACGGTAGGCTGGTAGAAAAGGTTAAGGCACATGGGATACAAGGACAGGTAGCTAGGTGGATCGAAAACTGGCTGGGCAATAGGAGAGTAGTAGTGGAAGGGTCCTTTTCTGGCTGGAGGTCAGTCACCAGTGGTGTGCCGCAGGGCTCAGTACTGGGACCTCCTCTTTGTAATATATATAAACGACTTGGAAGAGGGCGTACGTGGTGTGATCAGCAAGTTTGCGGATGACACCAAGATGGCAGGATTGGCAGATGCTGAGGAGGAATGTCAGGTGACACAGCAGGATATAGATAGGCTGGTATATTGGGCAGATAGATGGCAGATGGAATTTAATCCTGACAAATGCGAGGTGATGCATTTTGGAAGGAATAATGTAGGAAGGAGTTACGTGATAAAAGGTAGACCAATTAAGAGTACAGAAATACAGAGGGATCTGGGAGTGCAAGTGCACAAGTCTCTGAAGGTGTCAACACAAGTAGAGAAGGTTGTGAAGAAAGCTTATGGAATGCTAGCCTTTATAGGAAGGGGTATAGAGTATAAGAGCTGCTGTCTAATGCTTCAGTTGTACAGAACGTTGGTTAGACTGCGTCCAGTTCTGGTCACCTTACTACCGGAAGGACGTGGAGACCCTGGAGAGGGTGCAGAGGAGGTTTACCAGGATGTTGCCTGGCATGGAAGGACTGAGTTACGAGGAAAGGTTGGAGAAACTGGGGCTCTTCTCCTTAGAAAGACGGAGATTAAGGGGGGATATGATAGAGATGTATAAAATAATAAAGGGAATAGATAGAGTCAACAGTGGTAGGCTTTTCCCTTGATTGGGGACAATTACGAGAGGTCACGATCTAAGGGTGAGGGGGGAGAAGTATAATTTGGATACGAGAGGAAGGTTTATCACGCAGAGGGTTGTGGGGGTATGGAACGCGTTACCGAGTAGGGTGGTGGAGGCAGGCACGTTGGACTTGTTTAAGGTTTACATAGATAGACACATGAGCGAAACAAGGATGGAGGGTTATAGTAGAGGGTATTAAATAGGGTCAGAGCCTCGGGACGACACCGGAAATGTAGTATTACATGTTAATGTTTTGTCTTTTTATTCCACAGGTGTCGGTCGACCTTGTTGTCTAACGAGGGGCATGCACACGGTGGGTCGTGCGTGGGCTGTTCTTGGAGGTTCCGGGAGTGGCCTAGTACTTCGTGTCGTTGTGTATGCTTAATCCTGGACCAGCAGACGGGCACCGCAACAGCTCGGTGACTATCACTGCTAGCTGTGCAGATACATGGATTTGGGCCTGTGTCTGTGGGAGTTTGCACATTCTCCCTGTGGTTGCGTGGGTTTCCTCCAGGCGCTCCAGTTTCCTCCCACACCCCAAAGATGTGCTCTTAGGCTGATTGGTGTAACAAATTGACACTATTCTCCCCTGAATCTGGCTACATTAGGGGTTCCATTCACATACACACAGGGCAGGGTAGGTGTAGGAAGATGCGGCGGCGCGGGCTTGTTGGGCCGAAGGGCCTGTTTCCCGTGCTGGGTTGTTCTTTGTTCTTTGTTTTTTGTTCTTTGTTCTGTTTGACTCCCCTAAACAGAGTTGCAATCACAGCATAGTTGCTGATAGCCCTTCCACAACTTCCTGGGTTTTCTGATGCATCTCTACCAGCCTTGGGACAAATGAACCTGGCCCGGCATCTGGCTTGGGGCCAGCTGATTCTCTGCATCCATGTGCCAGAACCTCGGATGTGCCCACCTCCACTCAATGTGCATCAGCAGTTGTGATGTGCTCTCCAGTAAGTGACCCAGAAGCCTCAGCACTAAAATGACCCACTTTCGTGATAGTCTCTATGTTGGTCGTTGATGACTGTGCCAAATCACGGGTGTTGTCTTCGGAGGAATCTTCAAGGCCTCCCTCCGAGGTATTGTCCGAGGTGTCCTGGGAAGTTTCTTTATGAGCAGCAGGGGAACGCCGACCCCCAAAGGGCTTGGTGCATCAGAGCCCAGGACTGTAACAAAGAACACACATTAGGGAAAGGGAGGGAAAGCAGCCCATGCAGCATGACTTACTTCAAAGAAGAACTTAAGAAGAGGGTTAAGCTGATAATCACTTATATGCCAGATGTTGACCTGGCTGTTAGTTACCATTCTAGGCATTGATTCTCCCCCTGCCAGCTCCAAGGCTCACTGCTTGCAGACCGTCAGGTGCCACAGTCCAGACACACCGCCACCAGTCTGTGCCCTCGCACTGGTTGTTTGCGCTTTTGTCCTGTGGGGAAATAAGGGAGATTGAAAGAATGGATATATTGAAATATATGGAGTGTAATGTGTGCCTGAGTTTTGGAACTTGTGCTGGACATTTCAGGATAAAAGGCCACCATGACGGGGGGGTGTTGATTGAGAGGGGAGGGGAAGGGATTGGATGTGGTTCTTGGAGGGTGGAGCTGTTGTTGGATGTCCTTCATGGTCTGAGCATGGTGTAAATCAGCACATGTGCAGGTTTCAGAATGGGATGCACACTCACCTTTGCTGCTCAAAGAAGATCATTCAGTTTCTTGTGGAACTGCTCTTCGGACCGAGGTGTCAGGCTCCTGGCATAAATTGCAGCTGGCACCTCCCCCACAATGCCTTTGTGGCACAGCCCCTTGGGCGGCCCCCCTCCACTGCATCCAGCCTCAGCAAATCTCGGGGCAGGTTTATTTTGGTGCCATATTCCTGGCATGACTGGGTGTGTGTCCATTATTGCAGCTTATATACAGCTCTGGCTTGTTAAGGGAGTGCAGGTACGGTCAGTTTGGGCCAGTCATGGACCCATCATTTCTGGAAACACGCCGGCAACACCAGTGCAATTTACTTCAATTTGACACTTGGAATTTTTTTTGAGAGAATTCTGCCCATAAAGTCTGGTGCTTGGTTTACATTTCTTATGGACTTGTCAGTCATGCAACCTTTAGCTATTTCTGGTCCCTTTGTTCCCCTATCTCCATCTGGACATCCAATTAATAAGTAAACTCCCGACCAAAATGTTCTACCTCACGTTTATCTCTGTTGAATATCATTTGCCAATTATTTGCCCATTTTGCAAGTTTATTAATGTCCTCCTGTAATTTGTTGCAATCCTCAGTATTTTACGAACAGCCCAACCCAACTTGATGTCACTGCAATTTTAAAAATTGTGCTTCTCATTCCAAAGTCCAATTATTCTTGTAATTGTGAATAGCAGTGTTCCCAGCACTGATCCTTACACACCACTTCCCATCTTCTGCCACATTGAATAATGAACTACCCTTTACTCCCACTCTCTGCTTTCTACCTTGATAATTAGCAATCCACTCTGCCACTTGCCCCCTGTCTCTACATTCTCTAACCTTATCCATTAGTCCATTCTGAGACACCTTATCAAAGATCCTTTAAAAATCTAGGTGAAACATACCTACTGTGTTAATACAGTGTACTCTTTCTGAAACCGCCTCAAAAACTAATGAATTTATTATAAGCAAGGTTTGCATTTTTGAAATCCATGCTGATTTCCACCTGGGGAATGAGCCTGGGCAGGTGGTTGACGTTGAAGTAGGAGAGCATGTGGCTAACAGTGACCACAACTCTGTCTGGTTTAAGATATTAATGGATAAAGATGAAGCCTGTCCTAAGGGGAGGGTGTTAAACTGGGGGAGGGCTAGATACAACCGGATTAGGCAGGATCTTAAAGATACGGACTGGGGTAAGCTGTTTGATGGCAGGTCGACGCTGGGTATGTGGGAGTCTCTCAAGGGAAAACTAAAATCTTTGCAGGAAAGACATGTGCCGGTCAAGAGGAAGGATGGGAAGGGTAGGATTAGAGAGCCGTGGGTAACTAGGGATATTGAGGACCTGGTCAGGAGGAAGAGGGAGGCATACATTAGATCTAGGCATTTGAGGACAGAGATAGCGTTAGAAGAATACAGAGAATGTAGGAGAGAACTTAAAAGGGGCATCAGAAAGGCAAAAAGGGGCCACGAAATGGCTTTGGCGGGTAGGATTAAGGAAAATCCTAAGGCATTTTACTCCTATGTTAGAAACAAAAGGATGGTTAGAGGGAAGATTGGTCCTCTCAGGGACAGAGGAGGGGAACTATGCTTGGAGCCTGGGGGAATGGGGGAGATCTTGAATGAATTCTTTGCGTCGGTATTCACGCAGGAGAGGGGCCTGATGTCTGGTGCTGTGCTTGAGGAGTTTGAGGATCCGTTGAGGGAAATAGTCATCACGAGGGAAGAGGTGTTGGGACTTTTAGACAGTATAAAGACAGATAAATCTCCGGGGCCTGATGGCATCTATCCCAGGCTGCTAAGGGAGGTGAGGGATGAAATTGCTGGGCCTCTGACGCAAATCTTTGTCTCTTCTTTGGACACAGGTGAGGTCCCAGAGGATTGGCGGATTGCAAATGTAGTACCGTTGTTTAAAAAGGGTCATAGGGACAACCCAGGGAATTATAGGCCGGTGAGCTTGACTTCAGTTATAGGCAAGCTAATGGAGAGGATCCTCAAGGACAGGATGTATGAACACCTGGAGCGCTGCAATCTGATCAGGGATACGCAGCATGGCTTCGTTACAGGGAGGTCGTGCCTTACGAATCTAGTGGAATTTTTTGAAGAGGTGACAAAAACAGTTGACGAAGGACAAGCCGTTGATGTCGTCTATATGGATTTCAGTAAGACGTTTGACAAGGTCCCTCATGGTAGACTGATAGAAAAGGTGAAGGCTCATGGGATACAAGGCCAGGTATGTAGATGGGTGGAGAACTGGCTTGGGAGGAGGAGACAGCGGGTAGTAGTGGAAGGCTTCTTTTCCAATTGGAGGTCTGTCACCAGTGGTGTGCCGCAGGGCTCGGTACTAGGACCTCTTCTATTTGTGGTATATATTAATGACTTGGAAGAGGGGGTAGGTGGTGTGATCAGCAAATTTGCTGATGACACTAAGATGGTTGGATTGGCGGGTACTGAGGAGCAGTGCCTGGCAATGCAAGAGGACATAGACAGGCTGGTAGATTGGGCAGATAGATGGCAAATGGAATTTAATCCGGAGAAATGCGAGGTGATGCACTTTGGCCGGAATAATGTGGAGGGGAGTTATACGATAAAAGGTAGAACTATCCGGAGTATAGATACGCAGAGAGACCTGGGGGTGCAAGTGCACAAGTCCCTGAAGGTGTCGGTGCAGGTGCAGAATGTGATGAGGAAAGCGTATGGTATGTTAGCCTTCATAGGAAGGGGTATAGAATATAAGAGTAGGAGTCTGATGTTGCAGTTGTATAGAACGTTGGTTAGGCCTCACTTGGAGTACTGCGTCCAGTTCTGGTCGCCGTACGACCGGAAGGATGTAGAGATCCTGGAGAGAGCGCAGAGGAGATTTACCAGGATGCTGCCTGGTATGGAAGGGCTGTCTTACGAGGAAAGATTGAACGAATTTGGGCTGTTTTCCCTTGAGAGACGTCGGCTGAGGGGGGATCTAATAGAGGTTTATAAGATTATGAAGGGGATAGATAGAGTAAATGGTGGTAAGCTATTAGAAATGGATAGAACGAGGGGTCACGGGCTTAGGGTGAGGGGGGCTAGGTATAAGACAAACGTTAGAGGGCAGTTTTTCACGCAAAGGGTAGTGGGGGTGTGGAATGCGCTGCCGAGTAAGGTGGTGGAAGCAGGCACGCTAGGGTTGTTTAAGAGTCACTTAGACAGCCACATGAGCGGTCTACATATAGGGGGATATAGCAGGCCTTACTAAACATTGTAGGCTTGGGATTACGTTTTTGCCTCAGGGATGTTACAGTCTTTGCCTGTTTAATAATGAATTTTTTGTCTCCACAGGCATTTAAGTCCACCTTGTTGACCAGCAAGGGGCATGCATGCGGCAGGTTGTAGTGGGCTGCTCTTGGACGTTGCTTCGGGAGTTGCCTATTGCTTCATGTCGTTAGTGTGCTTAAACTGGACCATCTCGAGGGCAACATGACAGCTCAGAGACTATCTCTGTTGCTGTGCGGACACATGGATTTGGGCCTGTGTCTGTGGGAGTTTGCACGTTCTCCCCATGGTTGCGTGGGTTTCCTCCGGGTGCTCCGGTTTCCTCCCACATCCCAAAGATGTGCTTTTAGGCTGATTGATTGGGTAACAAATTGTCCCTATATTGGACCTCCCTGATCCTCCTACATTAGGCGTAGACTAAAATCATGAATAGGTCACTGAGACAATGGGACGGCGGCGCGGGCTCGTTGGGCCGAAGGGCCTGTTTCCCGTGCTGTGTTGTTCTTTGTTCTTTGTTCTAACAATCTGTGATATTTCTCATTTCTAGGCGTTCTTCTATTCTCTCTTTTAGTAAGGATTCTATTTTTTTCTCCTGTTGATGTTAAGCTGAATGGTTTATAATTCCTTGAACATATCCTGTCCTCCTCCTTAACTATAGGAATTGCATTAGCTAACCACCAGTCCTCTTGCGCTACACATTTTTCTAATGTATTATTAAATGAGTGGCAATCTCTTTCCTAGATTATTTTAAAACATGTGGATGTTTTATCCAGGGGTTTTGTCCTCTCTGAGTTTGATTAGTTAATTCAGTTCATTTTTATTTTAAATAACTTAGCTCATTGAATGGTGAGCAGAGCAATGTAAAAATTGATGCAAAATCATTTTTTTTACAAAAGTATACTTAATTCATAAAATATCTAAAAGAGACATTTCAAATTGTCATAACAAGAAAGTGCAATGATATTTACATTTTCTACAAGGATCAAAATGCACTCTGTGGTTCTTCAGTACAGTAATGAGAACATTACAAAATTTTAATAATTTTGTTCGAGAAAGTAGCAATGTTCAAGTTATATATGTAGGTCAGTTTGTGCTGAGGTGCTTCAACACATTTGCATTTACTATATACAATCAAGAAGAAGTTTACAGTCCAAGAGGTTTTACCCAGTTACTAGCCTCTAGATGTACATTATTGGAAAGGCCTTACACAGTGGCCTATCCTTGGCAGCAGCTGCCCACGGTTGAGTGTGTCCTCAGCATGTAGGCCTGAACCTTGGAACATGCCAGTCTCAACACTCGGTTGAGGGCAATTCTTTGTATTGGATGATCAACAAGTTTTGGGCGGACCAAAAAGTGTCTTTCACTAAATTGATGATCCTTCAGCAGCAATGATGTTTGTCTTGGAGTGCATCCCTGGAAACATGTGGAGAACAGAGTATTACGTCATGGGATGAACTGTGACAAAACCCAACTCATCTCTCTCTCGAGCTTCTTTGCAAAGGCACATTCCAATAGGAGGTGTCTGACCATCTCATTCCCTCCTGCAGCTCCTTCAGGATCAGTGTACAGCGGAGCAAAGACTTCAAGTGAGCATGAAGGATCTAACAGGGAGTTGCTGCCACTATTCATCTGAGGTGAAGGGATTAAATGTTTGTGGAAGAGGTAGTAATCAAGCAGGCTGCTTTGTCCTAGATGGTATTGAGCTTTTTGAGTGTTGTTGAAGCTACACTCATCCAAGCAAGTGGAGAATATGCCATCACACAGTGACACAGTGGTTAGCACTACTACCTTACAGTGCCAGGGATCCGGGTTTAATTCCAACTTTGGGTGACTGTATGGAATTTGCACATTCTCTCCCTGTTTGCATGGGTTCCCTTTGGGTGCTCCAGTTTCCTCCCACAATCCAAAGGTATACAGGGAAGGTGGATTGGCCACACTAACTTGTCCCTGTGTGGCCCAGGATGTATAAGTTAGGGGGTTAGTGGAGTAAAAACGTGGGGCAATGATGATAGGGCCTGGGTGGAATGCAGTGTTGGTGAGTTGGTGCAAACTCAATGGGCTGAATAGTCTCTTTCTACACTGTCAGGAATCTATGATTCTATAACTCCTGGTGTTCCTTGTAGATGGTGGACAGACTTTGGGCAGTTAGGAGGTGAGTTATCCGCCGCTTGATCCCTGACCTCTATCCTGTTGTTATAGTGACAGTATTTATAAGGTTAGTCCAGTTCAGTTTTGGATCAATGGTAACCCCCAAGGATGTTGATAGTAGGGATTCAGTGATGGCAATGCCATTGACTGTCAAGGGGAAATGGTTAGATTCTCTAGTGTTGGAGATGATCAATGCCTGGCACTTGTAGGGCATGAATGTTATTTGTCACCTGTCAGTCCAAGCCTGAATATTTCTTGGGTCTTGCTGCATTTGGACATGGACTGCTTCAGTATCTAAGGAGTCATGAATGGTGCTGAATATTGCACAATCGGGGTACACTCCCACTTCTGACCTTCTGATGGAAGATCAAACAGCTGAATATGGTTGGTCCTAGGACACTACCCTGAGAAACTCCTGCAGCGATGTATTGGAGCTGAGATGGTTGATCTCCAATACCACAGCCATATTCCGTTGTGCTCTAATCAATTGAGGTTTTCTCCCTGATCCCATTGGCTCTAATTTTGCTAGGGCTCCTTGATACCATATTTGATCAAATGTTTCCTTGACATCAAGGGCAGTCACTCTCACTTATCTGCTGAGTTCAACTCTTTATCTGTGATTGAACCAAGGCCGTAATGAATCATAGAATCACGACAGTGCAGAGGGAGACCATTTGGCTCATTGGGCCTGCACCGATAACAATCCCACCCAGACCCTATACTTGCAACCCACATATTTACCCCACTAATCCCCTTAATCTTGGGCCACTAAAGGGCAATTTAGCATGGCCAATCAGACTGCAGAGGAAACCAGAGCTCCCATGCAGACACAGGGAGAACATACAAACTCCACACAGACAGTCACCCGAGGCCGGCATCAAATCAGGGTCCCTGGAGATGTGAGGTAGCAGTGCTAACCATTGTGCTACCATGCCGTCTGGTGAGATTAAGAACTAGATCTAGTTGAAGTCTTTCCCATTCAGTATGGTGTAGTGCCTCACAACTCAGTGTGAAGATGGGGCTTTGTTTTAACAAGGACTGTATTGTTACTCTGTCCAACTCATGATCAGTTGCATCTGTGGTAGGTAGGTTGGTGAGGATGAGGTCAAGTATATTTTCCTACTTATCAGTTCCTTTACCATCTGCCACAGTTCCAGTTTAGCAGCTATATCCTTTAGGACTAACCAGCTTGGTTTGCAGAAGTACTTCTGAGTTATTTGTGCTAATTGACATTGAATTCCCCCACCCATAGTACATTCTGCGTCATTGCCACCCTCATTGCTTTCTCCAAGTGTCGTTGACATGGAAGAGTACTGATTCATCAAGTTACAAAAGCGAGTACAGGGTAATCAGCAGATATTCTTGCCCATGTTTGACCTAGTACCATGAAATTTCATGGGGTCTGATCAATATTGAGGGCACCTGAGGTGACTCCCTCTCCACTGTATACCACTGTGCCGTCACCTCTGCAGGGTCAGTCTTGCCGGTGGGACAGGACATACCCAGGGATGGTGATGGTAATGTCTGGCACATTATCTGTAAGTTATAAGAACATAAGAACATAAGAAATAGGAGCAGGAGTAGGCCATCTGGCCCTTCGAGCCTGCCCCGCCATTCAATAAGATCATGGCTGATCTGTCGTGGCTCAGTTCCACTTTCCCGCCCTCTCCCCATAACCCTTAATCCCCTCTCTTATCAAAAACCCATCAACCCGCTTCTTAAAAATATTTAGCGAGGCAGCCTCCACCACTTCAACGGGCAGAGAATTCCAGAGATTCACCACCCTTTGAGTGAAGAAGTTCCTCCTCAACTCCGTTCTGAACCGCCCCCCCTTTATCTTGAGGCTGTGCCCCCTAGTCCTACTGTCTTTTTTGAGCGGGAAGAGTCTTTCCACCTCTATCCTATCCATCCCATTCATCATCTTATACGTCTCAATGAGATCTCCCCTCATTCTTCTAAACTCTAACGAGTACAAGCCTAGTTTATTCAGCCTCTCCTCATAGCTCAACCCCCTCAACTCCGGTATCAGCCTAGTAAACCTCCTCTGCACTCCCTCCAAGGCCAAAATATCCTTGCGCAGGTGCGGCGCCCAAAACTGCACACGGTACTCCAGCTGCGGCCTCACCAATGCCCTATACAGCTGCAGCAAGACCTCCCTACTTTTATATTCAATCCCCCTCGCTATGAAGGCCAGCATCCCATTCGCCTTCCTGACCACCTGCTGCACCTGCAGGCTGGGTTTTTGCGACTCATGCACAAGGACTCCGAGGTCCCTCTGCACCGTCGCCTGCTGCAGTTTTTCGCCACGTAAGTAATAGTCCTTCCTACCATTCTTCCTACCAAAGTGGACCACCTCACACTTGCCAACATTAAATTCCATTTGCCATTTCCTGGCCCATTCGCCCAGCCTATCTAGATCCTTCTGCAGACTCTCCACACCCTCCACACAATTTGCCTTTCCCCCAATCTTGGTGTCATCAGCAAATTTCGACACCCTACACTCGGTTCCCTCCTCCAGATCATCTATATAAATGGTAAATAGCTGAGGCCCCAGCACCGACCCCTGGGGCACCCCACTAGTCACCAACCGCCAATCCGAATAGCACCCATTGACCCCCACTCTCTGCCTCCTATTTGACAACCAATCCTCTATCCACGCTAACACCCTACCCCCAACTCCATGTCCTCTGACCTTCTGCAGTAACCTCTTGTGAGGTACCTTATCAAACGCCTTCTGAAAATCCAGAAAGACCACATCCACCGGCTCTCCTCTATCCACCGCCCTAGACACATCCTCATAGAACTCCAGTAAATTTGTCAAGTTATGATTCAGTGTATATGACTATGTTAGGCTGTTGCTTGACTAGTCTGTGCGAAAGTTCTCTTAATTTTTGCACAAGTCTCCTGAGTCAACTGGGCTGAGTCTGTTGTTGTTTCCAGCGCCTAATCTGCTGTTGGGTGGTCCATCTGGTTTCATTCCTCTTTGCTTTCTTTGTAGTGATTGGATACAACAGCATGAATATAGGCAGCAACAATCAACAGATGACACATGCTGCCATCTTCTAGTCATAGTTTTTGAATTGTGGCAGACATGGACATTTCTCAGACATGGAAGATCCCAAAGCAGAAAAATTAAACACTCATCTTACATTGTCAGCCATCACATGTGCCAAATTTTAAAAATAAAGCAGGGCTGTTTTGGAGAAGAATGTGGAAGCAGTTTTTCTCACAAATGCTATGGTGGTTCAACAGCAAGATTGATTGCTATTGTTACCCAACAAAAATGATTATTATTATTAGCCCATTGTGATGCTGTCTTGTGCCCCTGATAGATGGATGGAAATTGATCATGATCATTAAACAACTTTGCATGGAATATGCATCCCAACCTAGAGTTTGAGGTCAGTGAGAAATTGAGCTTTGGACCTTATGCCAAAAATTTAAGTGCACTGTTCGCGATTCCTCAGGGAGAACTCACCTAGTTAAAACCACAAGAGGCCCTTAGGCTACTCCTGGAGACTGGGAAGAAAACAATGGAAAAGGAACCAATCACAATTAGCAACAATTCTTGGAGTGTACTGGAACTGGGAGGAGCATTTCTGGGATACTTCCTTGTGTACCTGTGAAAAAGATTCTGATTTCTGCACAGTACTCAACCAGAAGCAGCATTTAGAAAACTGTGAACACAAATTTACATGTTGCTACCCGGTGGCAGTGCATAGCATAGCTCAACATGCTGTTAGCAGGGGTGAAATGTTTCATGGCATGGCTACAGTAACAAAAGCTTATACTTTTTATTTTCAGAGTAACTCTGTCATGGCTGTAAAATTCAAACGGGCAAGTAAATTCTGTAGGAAGGAAGAGAGCAAGCAGACAGCTTTGGCTGAACAAAACAGAAAACAAGAACAAAAAGGAGGCTTCAGAAACTCCTTCCGCAAGTTATTCAGGAAAAAGTAAGGAAATTATAAACTGACAATCTGAAACCTAAGGGAAAATATATTGAGTATTATGGTAACAATTAATTGTACTCAGTATCTCCCCATTTAACAACATTTACAAATATATCACAATTTTATTATTTGGCATCAAGGCAGGCTCAGTGATAGAATTCCCTACTTGGAGTTAGAGATGAAGTATTCGAACCCTGTTCCAAACAGTCCCAGTGAATAAAGACAAGCTCTGGTTTGAATTCTAGGTTGACATTCAGCAGAATACTTTCATTGATGTTTCTGTTTTCAGTATAAGTGCTCCCCTTCCCCCATCTCCCCTTTTCCTTCCCTTCACACACAAATACACTTGCTTCTACCAGTCCGCACAAAGAAGAGTAACATGAATAAAAATGGAAAAACTCCGGGGGAACCAGAAAACAAGCTACAGTACAAGAGTAAGGCATCACAAGGGATAAAATGGGTTGGAGGCGAACCAAACAAAAAGTGACAGAGCAAGAAAAGGGGACATGTCCTCTCTCTGTCTGACCCTAAATTCCCTATGAACTGATACAAATATGGTTGTGGCTATAGGAGTGATCACTCTTCTTGTCCAAAAATCCTTCTCATTGTGACTTATGACATTGCAATGGCATAATCTGAATGAATCCCAACTTTTCTGATAAATTGTGATCAATTATTGAAATAATGGTTACATAATCACATATCTACTTATTATTTTGACCAAATATATAATAAATTATTCAGATTGCTAGATACTTAGCAATATAGAAGCGGCAGCACGGTAGCACAGTGATTAGCACTGCTGCTTCACAGCACCAGGGACCTGGGTTTGATTCCTGGCTTGAGTCATTGTCTGTGTGGAAGTTCCACATTCTCCCTGTGTCTGCAGGTTTCCTCCAGGTGCTCCGCTTTCCTCTCACATTTTGAAAGATGTGCTGGTTAGGTGCATTGACCCGAACAGGTGCTGGACCTCAACTCATTGTCTCACACCTTTGTGTTGCCAACCTCTACTGCTTCATGGGCCAAGTGACACTGTGCAGTGTTAATGTAAGCCTTACTTGTGACTAATAAATAAACTTTATGTCCTTTGCCTATTCCTACAGTTTTGTTTTTAATCCCAAAAGATAAAATGCTAGAAAATCTCAGCAGGTCTGGCAGTATCTCTAAGGAGAGCAAAGAACTGGTGTTTCAAGTCCAGATGACCTTTTGTCAAAGCATAATATCTCCCTCTTTCTATGCCTTTTAGCTTTGACAAGGGGTCATCTCTGGTCAGCTCTTTCCTTACAGATACTGCCAGACCTGCTGAGATTTTCCAGCATTTTCTCTTTTGGGTTCAGATTCCAGCATCTACAGTAATTTGCTTTTATCTTTGCTTTTAATATTTAGAGATGCATAAGAAAATTATGGCTTCCTAACACTGGTGTATCTCTTCTAGGTCAAATCAAAATTCCTGCAGTTTGGAGAACAAGCAGAAATCTGACAGTAATCTCACACAGGATGCTGCAAGGATAGAAATCCAAGAATTCAAGGAGAGGATTGCTCATGTTAGCACTATCGATCGTGGTACTGCTGTTTAATCTTTCATTTTTGTAAAATTCTGAAGCAAATATCATAAATTTGAACTGACTATTCTTATGCTCAAGTTTTGTGGAAAATAATCTTGATCTAATTCACGTGGATTGGTGAGAATCACACATTAGATTGACAAGTTTCAAACATTAAATGACAATGTTCCCCATCTGGATACAACTTTGCGTATACATTTAAAAGAAAAACAAAACTTGGATTTATATTACATCTTTCATGTTAAAATTTCCCAATTACAGCTTTACTGCTAATTAAGAGTTCTTGTGGCAGTCACTGTTGTAATGTAGGCAACACACAGGCAATTTGTACGTAGCAAGCCCCCAAGTACAGCGTGTTAAAGTGACCAGATAATCTGTTGGTGATGCTTGTTGAGGGAGAAATATTGGCCAGGACACCAGGGAGAACACTCTTTCTCTTCTTTGAGTAGCATCATGGGTATTTTCATCTCAACCTATGCACATATGAAAAATATTTCATTTGTCCATATTTTTTCTTTGCTCTCAAGACACCTGAGGAGCTTAGATTTTCTACCATTTCTGCAGGGTGGGATTGTTTGTGGGTTTCTCCACAACCATTGTAAATAGCACCCTGTGATTAGGTGGTAAGACCCAAATCATTCATGGTTTATTTCAGAAAAAGATGAAGAGCATTAAGTTCTATGCAGTCCTCCACCTACTAGCCTAACTAATAGCTGTCATAACTTATTTGGCTGATGGATAATTCAAGAAGCAGACAAATCTGGGATTGGAATTCATGTTGTTATGTACAGCAAAGTTTTACTATTTATGCTATCAGTCGAATTCTGGTTGATGTATCAGAACTGCATCTAAAATTTCAGCTTGTTGCTCCAAAATTATGATGAAAGGAGGAGTTGTACTGAAGAAAAAAGTTAGGGCATTTAAGATGATACATGAGCTACTAAAATGAAAGAGTTGCTAAATCTTATTGCCAAATATGAACTGCTGCTTTTAGAATATTTCAGTGAAATGTCCATGTAAATATTATGAATAACCATATAAACTTTGGAAGAATACTTCAAAATATTTACATTTTTACAGTATTCAAGTTAGGTGCATTGACCCAAACAGGTGCTGGAGTGTGGTGACTCGGAGAATTTCACAGCAACTTCATTGCAGTGTTAACATAAACCTTGCTTGTGACCAATAAATAAACTTTAAACTTTAAAACATACCACACATTGCTTTAAGGATATTGGGCAGTGAGTATTCACGAAGCAAAATTAATTAGCAATGAAGTGGATAAGAAATAATTGCTAAAAATAAGTCTCAAGATATTTGAAAGCAGTGAAGGTGGTGGCAAATCAGAGATTCTGAGGAAGACAGTTCCAGAGGGTAAGGGGAAGTGGGGAATGAGAGGTAAACTAATAGTGGAAAACTAGAGGCAATGACAAAGAACAAAAAGGCATTAATTCTATTAATAGCTCACTTTATGTGTTTGATAGTATAGCATGGAATACAAGTGTCAGCTTGCACTTAATCAATTGTAATACTGCTTTCCCCTGTAGATTAATGTAATTATCTTGAGTTATAATACATTATGAATACATTAATAAAGGAATGAGAGACAGGGATACAAGATGGATGAAGTGATATTAGCATCACAATGAAAATAGTTTTTGTGAGAGTGTCAGAGGAAAAAAGAAAGGTAAAGGTAAATACACTAACCAAGAGTTAGCACAGCAGTTTAAAGTGGAAAGTTAGCCTGGAGGGGAGGGAGTTATTTTCTGTTCAAAATACTCTATTGTCTAATCTAATAATAATATTTTGCCATTTTCAATATTTCCTTACATTTTGAGTTTTGGTGGAGGCGTGCCATCGCAGTCTTCACTTTCCAGTTAGGAAGCATCAGAAGTTCCAGTCAATTTAACAAGAGACACAGTTTTAACATGATCAATGACCAGGGCACCCACCTAATGTGACAATACTGTGCCTTTAAAAAATATATTTTAAAATTGTTTCTTGTGCAGGTCTGTTTTTAGCAGTTTTTTTCTGAAACCTGTAGCCTCTATTGTTACTGCAGCAGAATAATTTCTCCTAATTGCTAGAATGTTTGTTTTAATCTGGATTAATGCTGTCTTGCTGTTTGTAATGTTCCCTTGGGGCTTTGCCAAGTAGGACTTGATTGGGTTGACTGACAATATCAGTATGACATAAAATATCTTGGAGTTTCTGATCTGGTCCCTAACATCAGGAAGAAAAAATGTTTTATGAAAGTAGGCCAAAATTCAGAAAAAAAAGCAGAAAAAGTTTAGATGTTAGTTTGAGAGAGATTGAGATGGGGTGACTGCAAATGTAGAAGTGGTTGGGGAAAGAAGTAGATTGTAGATCCTCATTGCAGTTGTGAAGGACTTGTAAAAAGTTTTATTTGGAGATCACCTGAAAATTGATGACAGATCCTACAATGAGTTCAGATGAATGCCAGGAAGTTCCAAAACTCAATTTTACAACCCGAATTGTGAAATAGCTTTGTATACTGCTGTTAGACTGTGACAGAAGCCACAGGGTGATAGGCCACAGCTAGGCTATAGTGTGCTGTTCTGGAATTCACATTAAAGAAGGATGAAAGAGCACTGGAAAGAGTGAAGAGATTTAAAGGAGGTTATCTGGGCTGAAGAGTTTTAGTTAAGAGAGATTGAATAGATGGGGGTTGTTTTCCTTGGAGCCGAGGAGACTGAGAAGGGACATGATAGAGATGCATAAAATTATGAGGGGCATAGATAAAGCAGACAAGAAGCATTTTTTCCTCTTCGTGGCGTGATCAATGGCTAGGGGCATAAATTTAAGATAAGGGCAGGAGGGTTAGAGAAGATGTGAGGAAAAAGATTTTCACCCAGTGGGAGTCTGGAACTCACTGCCTGAAAAGGTGGCAAAGGCAGAGACCTTCATAATATTTAAAAAGTATTTAGATGTGCACTTACGATGCCAAGGCATACAAGGCTATGGGCCTGGGAAATGCAATCAGAATAGTTTAATGATTTGTCTTTGACTGGCACTAACTTGAGGGCCAAAGGGTCTTTTTCTGTGCTATGCTTTTTCTGAGTTATCTTTATGACTTGAAATTTAACAGACCCAAAACTGTAAAATTACATGTAGAGATGAATGCTGCCATTTTAGTGAATGTTTTCCTAAACTATAGTCAAATTGTCAGAAAAATCTTATCATCTCACTTGTATTTAAATATATTTTACAATGCTTTCATTAAATGAAACTCTGGGCTAAGATATCCAAACTCATTAAAGGAAGCAAATGTATTTTAAAAATTTGCATTGTGATCCTTTTCCATGTTTTTGTACAATATAGCCTAGAACCTCATTTGCATTTCTTTGGCTTGTGGCAGGCAGGTTATGTCTTGCATCAAAATAGTGAGATATGATTTGCCCTCAATATTGAGCTCCAAGTAAAGAAATTGTAGCCTTAGGTGGTTGGAGATTGTAGGTTTCAAACAGGGCAAGGAAAGAGACTGGAGCTTACTGTAGGGTGGGGTCATTTGAAAAAAAAATACATCAAGTCAAAATCTCCAGGGTAGAAAAGTACTTGGAAGGCAGTTAAAAAAATATACTGAGCAGTCTTGAATTGCTAGTGCCTGCAAGTGAAATGGTGGGTCAATTAGTATCCATTAGTCCTTTCAATGAAGAAAATGAAGCATGGAGCTCCTATGTTCAGCACTTTGTACAAGTGAAAAAAATTATAACTAAGTTACCCGTACCAGCTTTTCTCAGTACAATGGGAAGTAAAACTTCAATTTGCTCCGGAGCGTACTTCTTCCAGCAAAACCAGGAACCAAAACTCAAGATAATTTGACAAAGATCCTTGAACAGTAGTTGTCTCTGAAACCACTGATCATTGTGGAATGGCTTAGGTTCTGGCACAGAAATCAAGTGGAAGGTGAAAGCATTGCTCAATTTGAGGCAACCTTAAAAAGGTTAGCATAAATTGTGAGTTTGCTAAGTCACTAGAAGATATTCTTCGAGATCATCTAGTTTGGTGTTCTCCAAAAATGAGGCTATCCAAGTTTGCTTACTGAACATGCTTTCACTTTAAAGACAGCAGTTGAAATCACAGTGTCAATGGATCTAGCTGCTAAACAGGCATCACAATTTGGTGCAGGAATGAAGATCCACAAATTGGAAACTGCTCATAAGAAGTCAAAACAGCAACAAGCATGTTACAGTTGTGCCAAAAATGGGCCAGTCAACAAATTAGTGCTGGAACAAGGATAATCAATTCAAGAATTGTGGCAAAATGAGTCATACTGTAAAAGCTTGTTGGATTATACCAGCTTCCCCTGAGACAAATATTCAGAATAAGAATCTGGGTACCCTCAAGAAGGACAAATTGCATTCTACAAAAATAATTCACAACATAGGAGAATTATGACTGTGGCCTTGTGAATGTCCAGAAATATGATGAAGAGCACCAATTGAATGTCTTATCTAAACAGGGTAGATTACATAACTTTGGAATCACCCAAAATCTAAGTGGACAACCAAGTAGGAAGGGAGGTTGCTACTGGTGCTACTGTGTCTTTAATTCCTGAGACTACATACCAACAAAAGCTGAAGCTTTTTCATTTAAAACCAGCTCATGTGATTTTCAGGACAAATGTGGAAGAGGTTGTGCTGTTAAAAGGTTACAACATGGACAACGAGGAGTTGAGTGGACAAACAGTGGAATTGCCTCTCCATGTGGTAATTCTCTAGCTCTATTTGGAAGTTCATCGTTGGAGAAGATAAAGCTTAACTGGAGTGAACAAAGAATAAAGGAGAAAGAAAATTACAGCACAGGGACTGGCCCTTCGGCCCTCCACCTCCAAGCCTGCACCGACTATGTTGCCGACTGAACTAAAACTCCCTACCATTCCAGGGACCATATCCCTCTATTCCTATCCTATTCATGTATTTGTCAAGACGCCCCTTAAAAGTCACTAATGTATCCGTTTCCACTATGTCCCCTGGCAACGAGTTCTAGGATCCACTACTCTGTGTGGAAAATCTGCTGTCAATAGATTGGTCTTCAAAGAGATACTTGGCTCAATGAACGGAGTTCAAGTGAAACTCAAGATAAAACCTAATAGTCAACCAAAAAGTCTCAAAGCAGAAACAGTACCATATGCAATTCATCCCAAAAATCGAAGAAAAGTTCATATGACTTGCTAACACTGGTGTGTTAGAGCTGGTTACGAGTGACTGGGCTACCCCAATCATTCCTGTCATGAAACCAGATGCTTCAGTTTGTATTTGTGGTGATTTAAAATTAACCATATATCCAGTGTTGTGTGCTGATCAATTACCACTTCCTTTAATTGAAAATTTGTTTGCTGGGTTATCAAGTGTGCAGCAATTCAGCAAGATTGATCTTTTACAGGCATATTTACAGATGAATGTAGCTGCTGAATCTCAATTATTGCTTACCATTGTAACTCATAAAAGTCTTTTTCATTATAAAAGATTGTCTTTTGGAACAACATTCACATCAGCCCTATTTCAAAGATTGATGGATTAGATTTTAAGCGGTCACTCTGGTATACAATGTTACCTGGATGATACTTTAATTACAAGATCCAGTGAACAACACCACTTGAATAATTCAGAAGCAACATTGGAACCGCTTCAAGAACAATACTATGACAGGGAGGATTGCTGGTGTTGCTCAGGAGAGTTTAAACTAGTGTGGCAGGGAGGTGGGAACTAGAGCAGATCATTGAGTATGGAGACTGGGGAAGAGACTAAGGCAAATGTAGTAAGAGGAAGAGCAGTCAGGGAGATGTCGCTCAGCTCAATAGACTGGAAGCTTGGACTGCATTTGCTTCAGTGCAAGAAACTAGTAAGACAGATGAACTTTAAGCCTGGATTAACATGTGGAATTATGAAATTGATACTATCACAGAGACATGGTTGAAAAAGGAATAGTATTGGCAGCTTGAAGTTCCAGAATATCAATGTTCTATACAAGACAGAGATGGAAGAAAATACGGTGGGGGAGTTGGAATGCTTGTTAGGGAGCTGTGTTGAGGGAGGACACCTTAGAGGGATCCCATAGTGAGACATTATGGATAGAGTTCAGGAACAGAATGGATGCAATCACAATGCTGGGATTGTGTTGATCTCCCAGCTAGAAATAGAGGAACAGATATGTAGTTTCTGGAAAGATGTGAAAATAACAGGGTTGTTGAGGTTGCTTACCCATATTTATTGGGACTCCCTTCATATCAAGGGTTTGGATGGGAGAGTAATTCGTTAGGTGTCCAAGATGGGTTTTTGATACAGTACATGGATAGCATGGGGCCATACTGGACCTGGCACTGGGGAATGAACCCGGTCAAGTGATCAAAGTTTCAGTAGAGGAGCATTTGGGAATAAACAGGATTAAGGAGAATCCCAAGGCATTTTATACATATATTTGGAGACAGAAGGTAGATACGGAAAGAGTAAACCCATTTAAGAACGGAGGGAGGTTATGCGTGGAGCCAGAGAAAATGGGTGAGATCCTCATGAGAACTTTGCATCAGTATTCACAAAAAAGAGGGACATGAGGGGTGTTAAGGTTAGGGAAGGGTGTAGGGAAGCTCTCAGGCATGGTAATATAACAACGTAGGAAGTGTTTTAAGTCTTAAAATGCATTAAGGTAGCCAAGTCCCTAGGACTGGATGGGATCTATCCCAGGATACTATGGGAGACATGGGAGGAAATAGCTGGGGCCTTAACAGACGTCTTTGCATCCTCTTTGGCCACACACAGGGTTCCAAAGAACTAGAGAAAGGCCAATATTGTTCCTTTAAGAGAAACAGATAATCCAGAGGAAGGTTATGTCTCACCAATTTGAGTTTTTTGAGGTGGTGATAGGAATGATTGATGAGGGATAGGCAGTGGTTATTGTCTAAATGGACTTTAGTAAGGTGTTTGACAAGCTCCCTCATAGTAGACTGGTATAAAAGGTAAAGTCTCAGGTTTCCAGGATGTGCTGGCTAGATGGATACAGAATTGAGTTGACCTTCAAAGATTGAGTAGCAGTGGAAGGGTACCTTTCAGAATGGAGATCACTAACTAGTGGTATTCCACAAGGATCAGTGCTGGGACCTTTGCTGTTATATAAATGATCTGGAGGAAAATGTTGGCCTCATTAATAAGTTTGCAGATGACACAAAAATTGGTGGACTTGCAGATAGTGACAAGAATCGTAATGTTTTAACCATATGGTACTGAAAGGAATAGCTGGAACATCATCCACAACCTGATATGAAACCATCCATATCAAGAAAGCATGTTTTGACCATTCAAGGTGGGTATATATTGTGAGGAATTTGAGTGATCAATCCTCCTAGTCTGCATGGAAGAGTTCTTGAACAACTACATGAAGGAAGCCTGGTATAGACTGGATGAATGAATTAGCAGTTATTTTTGGTGGTTGGTGTGGAGCCCAGATTGAAGAAAAAGTAGGATAGCATCAATCCTGCGTATAAATAAGAAATACACCACTGTTGTCTCCTTTACATCCTTGGGAGTAACCTAAAATACCATGGCAACAATTGCATTTAAATTTTACTGGTCCATTTGAGGGTTGCATGTTCTTAGAAATAACTGATGTGCACTAAAGTGGCCTGAAGTTATCATGAGATCTACTATAACTGAACAAACCACTGAAAAGCTTGAATAAACCTTTGCAAGATTTGACAAACTGGAACAGATTGTTAGTGATACAGGTTCACAGTTCACTTCACAAGAGTTTGAATAAATGGTATTCAGCATATAGTATCTGCATCATACCATCCATCAACCAATGAATAAGCTGAAAGATTTGTACAATCCTCAGAACATTCTTTAGAAGCTTCAAGAGAGTGAGACTCGTTATATGAAAAGCTTTTTGGCATCATATAGAAACACTATTCATGTGACTACCCAAAGTTCACTTGTAAATGGGTTTATCACAAGATAAAGGGTTGTTCATCAAAACTGTCTACGCCACCACATTTTAAGTAATTGAAAAAAACTTTAAAAAGTTACACTGGTGTATAGCAATCAGTTTTTTAGTAAATTAAGATAAAATGTCTTATAAGCATACAAAATAGAAGTAGGCCATTCAATAAGACTATGGCTGATCTGATTCCGTTTTCAATGAGCCTGCCTCCACTGCACTCTAAGGCAGAGTTCCAAATTCGCAAAACTCAAGGCAAAAAAGCTTTTCCTCATCTCTGTCTTAAATTTTAAAACAGACGGCCCCTAGTTCTGGACTCACCTACAACAGGAAACATCCGTGTCACATCCAACTTGGCAAACCATTCAGGATCTTACATACTTTGGTCATGTCACTCTTCTAAACTCCATGAAAAAAGCACAATCCGTCCAATCTTTCCTCATAAGACAACATGCTCATACCAGTAAACCTCCTTGAACCACGTTCAATGCATTTACATCCTTCCTTAAATAAGGAGACCAAAACTGCACAGTATTCAAGGTGTGACCTCACCAATGTCCTGTATAACTGCAACATGATGTGGAGATACCAGTATTGAACTGGGATAAACACAGTAAGAAGTCTCACAGCATCGGTTAAAGTCCACCAGGTTTATTTGGTAGTAAACACCCCTAGCTTTCGGGGTTTGCCCCTTCATCAGGTCAGTGGGAGTTCTGATCACAAACAGAGCATATAAAGGCACATAGTTTACAGAATACTGATTAGAATATGTGTCTTTACAGCTAATCAAGTCTTAAAGGTGCAAGCAATGTGAGTTTAACATCTCTTTAACCTATGCTTAATGCTATCTCCACTCACATTGTCTGCACCTTTAAGACTTGATTAGCTGTAAAGACTCACATTCTAATTGGTATTCTGTAAACTGTGTGCGCCTTTATATGCTATGTTTGTGATCAGAACTCCCACTCACCTGACAAAGAGACAAACCCCGAAAGCTAGTGGCGTTTACTATAAAAACGTGTTGGACTTTAACCTGGTGTTCTGAGATTTCTAAGTGCAACATAAAATTCTTACTTTTATGTTTGATTCCTCTCATAATAAACGACAGCATTCTATTAGCCTTTGCGATTACTTGATGTACCTGCATACTAATTTTTTGTGATTCATGCAGGCGAACACATAGATCCTCGGCACCTTGGAATTCTGCAGCTGTTCTCCGTTTAAATAATACTATGCTTCCATATTCTTCCTGCTAAAATGAACTTCACATTTTTCCACATTATACTCCATATGCCAGAATTTGCCTCCTCACTCAATCTATATCCAACTGCAACCTCTATGTCCTCTTCACAACATAATTCCCTGCTATCTTTGAAGTGTGATGATCAGAATTTGAATGCAATACTCTGGTTGGGGCCTAACCAGAGCATTATAAAAGGCTCATCATAACTTCACTGCTTTAGAACCAGTGGATGTACAAAGAACAAAAACAGCCCGGGAAATAGGCCCTTCGGCCCAACGAGCCCGCGCTGCCATTTTAACATTACCAGTCCCCCCTCCATCCATGACCCTTATCTATAGTTTATGGCATTCCACGTTGAGGGAAACTAATTTAGGGACAATTTATTACCTCCAATCAGCCTAACAGCACATCTTTGGGGTGTGGGAGGAAACCGGAGCACCCGGAGAAAACACACGCAAGCACAGGGAGAATGCGCAAACTCCCAGAGACACTGGCCCAAATCCACGTGTCTGCACAGCAAACAGTGAGTCACTGAGCTGTCGTGTTGCCCAGCATCTGGTCCAGTTTAAGCACACACTAACGACATGAAGCACTAGGCCAATCTCGAACATTCAAGAGCAGCCCTAGTATGACCCATCGCGTGTATACCCCTCATTGGACAACAAGGTGGACCAACTTAAAACCTGTGAATTAAGAGAAAAACATTAGTATCATACCACATCCTTTTACATTACCAGGGATGTCCCAATGCTAATGAACCTTATTTAAAACAATCTCCTATATCCTCCCATCTCCAACCCACTCATGTGCCTAAGTTATTCTTAAACAACTCCAACATGGTTGCCTCCACCACCTTACTTGGCAGAGCATTCCATACCCCCACTACCCACTGTGAGAAAAACTTCCCTCCAATATCCGTGTTATACCTCTCCCCCTCACCCTAAGCCCGTGGCCCCTCGTACTGTGTGTCTCTAACATAGGAAATAGCTTACCTCTGTTTACTGTATCTATACCCTTCATAATTTTATATACCTCCATTAGATCCCCCCTCAGTCGCTGTCTTTCAAGGGAAAACAGCCCCAATTTGCTCAATTTTTCCTCGTAACCCAGTCCTTCCATACCAGGCAACATCCTGGTAAACCTCCTCTGCACTCTCTCCAGAGTCTCCACGTCCTTCCGGTAGTAAGGCGACCAGAACTGGACGCAGTACTCCAAATGCAGCCTAGCCAACATTCTATACAACTGCAACATTAGACTCCAGCTCTTATACTCTATACCCCTTCCTATAAGGGCTAACATACCATAGGCTTTCTTCACAACCTTCTCCACTTGTACTGCCACCTTCAAAGACTTGTGCACTTGCATCCCCAGGTCCCACTGCGTTTCTATACTCTTTATAGGCTTACCCTTTACATATAACGCCCCCCTACATTATTCCGGCCAAAATGCATCACGTCACATTTATCAGGATTAAACTCTATTTGCCATATATCTACCCAATATACCAGCCTATCAATATCCCGTTGTATTGCCAGACACCGCTCCTCACTGCCTGCCAATCCAGCCATCTTAGTGTCATGTGCAAATTTGCTGATCACACCACTTACTCCCTCTTCCAAGTCATTTATATATACTACAAAAAGGTCCCAGTGCTGAGCCCTGTGGCACACCACTAGTGACAGACCTCCAGCTAGAAAAGGACCCTTCCACTACTACTCTCTGTCTCCTCTTAGCAAGCCAGTTCTCAACCCATCTAGATACCTGGCCTTGTATCCCATGAGCCTTAATCTTTTCTACCAACCTACCATGAGGGACTAAGTCAAACGCCTTACTGAAATCCATATAGACGACATCAATGGCTCGTCCTTCGTCGACCGTTTTTGTCACCTCCTCAAAAAAATTCTACCAGATTCGTAAAGCAAGACTTCCCCTTTACAAAGCCATGCTGCGTATCCTTAATCAGATCGCAACGCTCTAAGTGCTCATACATCTTAACCCTAAGAATCCTCTCCATCAACTTGCCTACCACTGATGTCAAACTCACCGGCCTATAGTTACCAGGGTTATCCCTCCTACCCTTTTTAAACAACGGTGCCACGTTCACTATCCTCCAGTCCTCTGGGGCCTCACCTGTGTCCAAAGAAGAGACAAAGATTTGCGTCATATCTCTCGCCTCCCTAAGCAGCCTAGGATAAATGCCATCGGGCCCCGGAGATTAATCAGTTTTAATGCTACCTAAAAGCCCTAACACTTCTTCCCTCGCAATCGATAGTTCCTTCAATTGGTCTAAAGCTCCCTCTAAGACTGTACCAGACATCAAGCCCCTCTCCTTCGTGAATACCGACGCAAAGTATTCATTCAGGATCTCCCCCATTCCCTTGGACTCTAAGCACAATTCCCCTCCTCTGTCCCTGAGGGGACCAATTTTTCCCCTAGCCACCCTTTTGTTCCTAACATAGGAGTAAAATGCCTTTGGATTTTCTTTAATCCTACCTGCCAAAGCCATTTCATGCTCCCTTTTTGCCCTCCTAACTCCCCTTTTGAGATCCCTCCTACTCTCTCTGTATTCCTCCAACGCTCTCTCCGTTCCCAGACCTGTAGGTACCTGTACCTAGATTTCCAGAAGGCACTTGATAAGCTGCCACATCAAAGGTTATTTGCTGAAATTAAAAGCTCATTGTGCAGGGTGTATTGGTTTGGGTAGGAGTTTGGAGGCTTAACAGTAAAGGATGGGGGGTGGTGGTAGGGGATAGGCAGTTGGTGAGAGGTTAGGTAAGGCCTGGAGTGTAGTTGGTGGTAGTCCTGGGGCTAGTCAAGGGTGGAGGTGAGTAAATCTCATGAGAGTTCAGGGTGTGGGCAGGGGAGCAGTTTAGTACTCTTGGTAGCCAGAAGCTAAAAGTGGTTTTAATTCTTTTTCTGAGTAACTACAGATGTAAAATACATTCATAGTTTGCAACTTAAATCACATTTTTGCATGATTCCCAAAGAAGGGTAATTGTCCATGGACAGTTTGCACTTCTCAGAGGCAGTTGTACTTCCCAGCATATTTGGCATACTCCCAGTTGCATTGCCCTGGGGCTTGGAAGTTACGATCCATTACATACACACATTTCTCTATATCCACTCCAATTAAACACTGAAGTAAAGCAAAATCTCATCAATAATAGGGAGGTAAATGAATTATAAGAAGCTGAATCAGCAAATTATAATATTAAAATGAGCCATGGAGTTTAATACTGTCCAGAATGCATTACTGTGAAAAAGGACAATTGTACTCTACGCAATTGGATGCATATTTTTTCTCTTGGTAAACAAGAAATCCTTGATACTTCTTGAATTGGTCTAAAAAATGACTCAATTGACTGCAGTAGCCTTTGAAGGTGTTCTAAATTTTAGCAGTCAAGAGAGAAACAATTATTCTTACTCCTGGATTAAAGATCAGCAGAAACAGATACTTAAAAATGGAAACACTAAAAACAGGTTTCAAACATATTTAATATACAGATTTCATTTTTTAAATATAAATTAAAGAAAACAAAACATCTGACACCTGTAAATTTAACATAACAATTTAAAAATAAAACCCAATTACACACAAAAGTTAGGCAAATGCAAAAACTCCCATTGCGAAGCATTCTAGGATTTACATACCAGTTGAAAAAAAGACTTACAATTTCCTTAAAAATAATTGTTCCAGGAAAGAAACAAAATATCCTGGTGCAGTACATGAAAAATGTCAGTCTAATACACTCTGGATGAAAATAAGGCAAAAAAATTATTTCATTATTGTGTACATTTTTCTGGCTCCTATTTTGTAAGTCAAATGTTACTTTGCCATTACTTAGTTGCTCCCGTTCTTTCTGAATATTATTTCTCAGTGTAATCAATACAAGGAAAAGACAGTAATTATTATATTTAATTGCAAAATGAATACTGTTACTCCTAACATAGTATACAAAGTTCTACAGACATGGTTAAAGTATACCGGTCACATTAGATGTGCCAACAAAGGTTACCATTTGTTCTTAAATCTGGTCAACTTCACTTAATGTCTATGTATAATCATTGCTGAAAATAACCATGCCATTAAAACAATGCATTATATATATATTATATATATAAATATATATATATATATATATACACACACACACACACAAAATTTAACCATCGATATGTACATTTTATGTTTACAGCTGAAAGGTTTGTTTTCTGGTGCATATAACCAGAAATACAATTTTCTGCCTCCCTGGTTCAAAATGAAAAAGATTAAGAAAAAAATCAGTTCAAAAAGTCAGAAAAGAAAATTGAGACATAATAAAAAGGCACATTTGGCAGCTACTGAAACTGGCATGCGTCTGCCACAAACAGTACAGGGTGCTTCACTAAACATTCAACCACCTAGGAAGTTCCAAACCATATTAGAGTGAATGAAAGTTTCTTTTGCATTAAAGATCATCAGTTTCGGTGCTGTGACATGCTGAAATGTCTTCTTCTATGTAGGAAGGCTCATTCAGTTTGCTATTCCTCAAGAGGGGTATGGAGAAATGATGAGTAAATGAAGGTGAGGTACAAATCATCCATAATCTGGTTGAACGATGGAAAAAGAGAGTTGACAGGTTGAATGGTCCAATTCTGTTCCTATTTCTTTACAAATTATATTGTGAAAGTCAATGCACTTTTGAGGAGACACATAGATAGACTTTTTAAAAAAGAAATTACACTTTGTCTTCTTATTCCTGTATTGTGGTCAATGCCAAGGAATATAACATTTCAAAGAAAATAAAGTTAGCGGTACAGAAAAATGCCTATGATTTCTGCACGGGTCTGCTAAAACTACATCAAATCTGAACTTTGAAGTTATGGACATTTACCATGCTGACATGTTCTGAAGATAATTTTCCTTGATTTAATTTGAAGTTTACATTCGACATACAGACAGATACCGCCTCATTTGTTCAGCTGCAGAATGATAACAACTATGGATTTCAGCTCATAGGCAGCCAAGCTTGCATAATTAGGGGATACATTTTCAAGTGCTTTCTCTCATTTGCTGAACCACAACTACTTGACATTAACAGCACAAACAGAAATGCACATTAGTAATGGGGTTTTCCAACTGGTATGTAACCCTGAAAATGAAATTGACTTATCTGCAATCTTTTACTGCCCACGTTTTTCACTGAGGTCTCCCTTTGAACACTATTAAGATTATGTTCCAAGTTTAACTTTTTGTGCACTCACTGTCTTTCACATCTTCATTCAACTCAAACACCATGCTTATAATTCACATGTGGTTAAGTGTAATGCCGGTCTTAAATAATCCAATAAACTCTCAATGGGATCAAGAGAAAAATAGTTGGCAAAGAGACACAACAAATTTTGACCCAATGACAATATACAACGATTTCTCAATGATACTGGCATTTATGAAGCTAAAAAATACCTCTTAAATTATGTCCAAAACTAATGGGTTAATGGGTTTAAGTATGATACTTTTGTGATGCAGCATTTTTTATAATCATGCTCGCAAAGGTTAAGCAGTTTTTAGACTTGTTTAACTTACTGATTATAATTGCATAAATATCAAATTTGTCACAAAAGTTATTTTGTATTTTACTTCCAACTGTCTAGGCTCCCTCCTGCATTTTTTTCAAATTTACAAGGTCAAAGAAAACACCAGAAGCTGAACTCTTCTCGCTTATAAAAAATGTATTTAATGCCAATTATGCCTTTTTTCAGGACTAAGTATTCTAAAAATACCCACAAGAGTTTATGTCTGGCAGCCCTATCAATAGATTAACTGAAACAGTATAGCAAAGATATGTCAAAGTGCTTAAAATGGCCTGCTGAAATGATAGCGTTTTAATATTGTTTGGCTGTCCTATAGATGAAGTACTTTGAGTAAAGCATGATACCATGAAGTTATTTAGGTATAGTAGATTTAACAGTGCTTAGTGAATTTATTTATTCTAGCGACAATAAAGTGATTTATTTTAAAATTAGCATGCATAGGTGTATTTGTTCAAACCTCAAATGTAAGCTACTGGAATAAAGATTCGTGGAGAATCCAAATCATAACATCAGTACATTTTGAACCAATAGGCTTTTTGTATTGCTCAGATCTGTAGTTATAAATACCAGAGTTCAGGATTATGCCCTTACCTTCCCTGTATCAAAGGCTTGCTATCAAATTTTGTACTACATCTACCCTTTCTCATACAAGATGTAATGCGTTCTACTTAAAAGCCTTCTAACCCTGTCTCTTGGCTCATGATCTTGGATGGTTTTAATACTTTTGGGAAAACAAAAGCAGGAATTAGTGACATTTACAAGACCATGTGAATTAAAGGCTTTTAAGTAATTGCAGGTAAATAACATTCAGATGTAACAAAAGAATCTGAATAATAATCAAACTACATACTACCATGAAAAATGAATAATTTTAACTAAATTATGACTTTGTATTTTGAAAATGCTGATATAATGCAGACAAACCAATGAAAAGAGATGGTTTAAAGGAGAAGAAGGGGGTCTCTATATGGAGCAATGCCTGAAAATCTTCCTTACTTGTAAAACTTATATTTGATGCTATTGAAACAATCACTCCATCATTAACAAAAAGGTTACTGGTCTGCACGGTGGTTTAACCAGTACATGGTCATCTGTACATTCCAAAGCTTTAGAGCTTAAGATTTTTCTCATTGTCACATGACTTTTGGATCTTTATATACCAAGGATAAATTTCATAATATTTTCTTGTAATACTGTGCTAGTGTTATATACTCTACAGTCCATGTCAATCTGCCTTAGAGTCAATAACCATCCCATTCAAAATCTATTTGTGAATTCAACGCAGTCTCCTTTTCCTAAAAGGAGCTCACTAAAAATTATTCAACAGTCCCTTTTACATTAAGCTTCTTGTTAGTTCAATACCACTTGGTCCCTACAAATTTGAGTGTAGTTTGTTCATTTTGCTTCATATGTGACTCAAGTTACCAAATAATATGTATGGGGTATTCAGCTATGCCTCAAATCTTCTTTACATCAATACCTTTTCACAATTTAACTTGGCATAAGGTACAGGAAAATGCGGTTGTTTGAATAAATAGTTTAGCTTTGTCATATACAGTAAAACAAAAACCATCCAATGGATTATTTTGTAACAAACCCAGATCTTCACTTCCAGATTAAGCCATTCTATTGTACATTGTTCTTAAAAGTGCAGTTTTCGGATACATTCTGCAAGGAATTTCAGACAGTGCAGTGATGTTATGACATGGGTTATCGCTAAAATGCACGTTTAAGAGAATGATATTAACATCAAGAACTCATTGAAGATGTAAATGCAGACATCACAAATTTCCACATTTTGCTGTATCTGGTTAAATTCACTTAAAAAAAATTAATAAAATCAATGAATGTGTTCTCCTTTGTCTAATGAAGATGGGTGCTACATTCTCATTGAAGGATCTCTCTAGTAGGACTGGTTCTTGAATCAGTCTCCACAAAGAATGTGCCTCTTTGGTGTAGCAGGTACCCATATTTCAACAAACAAAAAGTTCTATAGTTTCTGCGCAGAGCAAATATTTGCTCAATAGTCTAGGTACCGAAAATGCATTTCCAGAAGTTCCCCTTTTAATACACTTAAAAGTAGTTAAACAAGGCATGATCGCAGGAAACATCAATCCTGTTTTCAGGTTGGAGGTGTAAACCACATTTTCCTCTAACGGACCTCTTCCCGGCTGGTTGATATTGTATCCCCTTTAGCATCAATCTGAATTTACCGTTGGTACAGCAAACTGACAACTATTTTCAGTTACTGGCAAAGTCAATATGATTAAATTTTTAGTTGCAACTGTTCAATTTGTTTCCCATTGCCTGAATGCAAATCGATGGAAACTCTGTCTATGTCAGAAGTGATAAAAACTTACCAAGCCAGGCATTAACAGTATTTTTACAGCTTAAGACATTTGCATTCTCCCATGCTGCAACCTCACATGTTCAGGAGCTTGTAGTGTTTAAGGAAAATACATCAGAGCTATGAAGAGTGGGCATTTTCTAGCAGTGATAATCCATCTCGATGGAATGATGGATGCGTATGCTCCCTTTTGTAGGTTTTTGGTGGAAGCTTTGGAATTATTTGAGATGTAGAGCTCTGTCTTGGTGGAACTGGTGGTCCAGCAATGGTACCACTGTCAACATCCTGTGGCAAGTGCCTGCGAGTTCCAAGTGGTGAAGGTGTTTGAGGAGGTGGTGGAGTAAAAGGTGTAGGGGAGTTGGGGAAAAAAGTGTTAGGATGCTCCGTTTTTCTACCCAAGGGTGGAGGCTGCAAGGGCAGAGGTGAGCCTGGAAATACATCTGGTGTTCGCAGGGGCTCTCGGGGTGGCAAACTGGGAGGACTGTCAGGAGGCTCTGATATGGATGACCTCTCTGATAACGGGTATCGAGGTGAGTAAACCTTTGCTGTGGGTTGACGGGGTGGAATAGCAGGCGGACTGTCCAAATGTTTTGATTTGATCTGAAACAGACAAAAACAAGTCTGTTAAAAGAATTCACTAAGCAAATAACCTCAAGAATGATTATTTTCAAAGCATTAATTCTTCAGCAGGTGCTAGAACATGAAAGTTTGAATTAACAGTAACATTCCTTAACATGGAATGCTAAGGGCCAGTTTTATTCTTTAAAAGACAGCAATCAAAGATACTGGATAAACTATTAATCAAGGTAAACTGTTTAGGAGTAAGCTCCTCTCCCCTTTATTTATTACAACTACTGAAATATATGTTGGCTGACCAGGACTTTCTGATATTCATCAAATTGAGCCTATTTTAGCTTCAGGGAAATGAGTACGTCTCTCCACTGGTTCAAATATCCACACATAATACAACATACTATGAGACAAATGCATTTTTGAATAACTCAATAAAAGGAACATAAGAATGCAGAAAAGCCAAAAGGTTATTCAGCACACCCAACTGTCAGGTGGCTTCTACTTTCAGACATAATCTGATCATAAAAGCTGTTGCCCGAGTTAAATTCTAACGGCTTACTCATCAAGAAAGGGAACGTGCGCTGTTTCAAAATGTCATGGACATGCAGAAATTGCTGCACATATGTGCGACATACCCACACAAGCGTGCGCACAGAAATTGGCTGGCATGGACAATACGAGTTGTAAATTTCTAGAATTGCAATTAACGGACAGAAGATGTGCTTTGCAGTTTCTGTCTGGTATGCATGATCATCAGCTAAAAATGTCATGATGTTAAAGTCGTCTGGACAATGGTTGATAAAATTTAAAATTTATGACCCCAAATCAGGAACTTTAATACTATGAGTAAATTTAGTGTTAACCTGGTTTAATTGGTTGTGAGTTCAAGCCCAACTCCATGACTTAAGCACATAATCTAGGCCAACATTTGGTCTAGAGAGTGCTCCCATATCAGAGGTGCTTTCTTTTGGATGAGATGTCATGAAACTCAGTCTGCTCTTTCAGGTAAATATACAAGATGCCTCGCATTATTTCAAGCAGATCAAAGAATTCACCCAGTATCCTCATCAACTCCTTGCTCAACTAATAGCACCGATACAAATGGTTATTCATGCACTTGTTTATTGTGTAACCTTGCTAAGTGAAACATGGTTGCCACATTTGCTTCCTTATATAAGTGACAAGTTTTCAAAGTTAACTTATTGCATTTTTGAATATCCTAAGGACATGAAAACACTACAAATTCAACTTCTTTACTGTGGCACTCTTGTTTAAAGAATGTAACCTTTCCATGCATTTTCTTTTTTCTTTGCACTTCTGTAAAGCATTTTGTATGTTTCTCCATTGTTAAATTTGCTTTAAAAATGTAGATTGCATTTTATTTTTCTCAGGAAGTGAGGAATACTGATAAGGCTGCATTTATTGCTCATCCCTAGTTGTTCTTAGGTTGTGGCATTTCTTCAACTGCTGTAATCCTTATGGCAATAATGCTTCCATAAATTCAGGATGTTTAGTCAAGAATGAAATAACAACAACATCTGTCCAATTTAGGATGGTGTGTATTTAGGGAGAGAATTTAGAGGTCATAAGGGAGAAGTGCTATGAAACAGTGGCACATTGTTGCAAAATATCCTGTGCATTGTACATATTGTGCCACTTTGGAAGTGGTGAATATTCAGCTGAACAATAGTTTGACTTGGATGATGATGCATCTCTTCAATATTGGTATAACTTTACCCATCCAGACAAGTGGCAAGGATTCTATTGCACTCCTTACTCTAACTATGTAAATGGCACTGTGACTATTTATGAAAGATGAGCTGGTCCCCACCATGCCCGTTAGAAACCTGACCAGGATCAGGATTGTCACGGAGATTGTGCCCTGCATACAGAGTGAGAACAATTTTCCCGACTCCAGGAAAATATGATCAGATGTTCATGTGATCAGTTGGGTGTAAGTCTCATCCCACCATTTAATCAACTGTTTTGTGCAACTTTTCCCCAGTCTCTCTCCCATTCTGAGGCTGTGTGTATGGGTTTTGGAAGTGCAATGATGTACTAACTATCAATATCTTTTCCCAAAGGCAGCAGAGTCTAAAACTAGAGGGCATAGGTTTAAGATGAGATACAAAAGGGTCCAGAAGGGCAAATCTTTCACACAGAGGAAACAAGCTGCCAGAGGTAGTACCAGAGGTACAATTTTGCCTTTTAAAAAGTGTTTAGACAGTGACATGGGTAAAATTGGTACAGAGGAATATGGGCCAAATGCAGGCTATTGGGATTATCTTAGGGATTTAAAAACAGGGGCAAGTTGGGCTGAAGGGCCTGTTTCCATTCTGTATACCTCTATGATTCTATGATTTTGTAGTACATTAATGAGAAAGGATCTGGCCTCAGAAGATCATGAAGTAGAATCAGTATGTGTAGAAATTTGGAATAGCAAAAGTCAGAAAACATTGGTGGGCATAGTTTATAGGATCCTAACAGTACTAATACCAATGGACAGAGTATCACATGAGAAATGATCAGAACTTGTAACAAAGGAGATGTAATAATCATGGGGAACTTTAATCTCCACTTGACTGGGACGAATTGGCAAGAGTAATCAAGAAGGTGAGCTTTTATAAGTTTTTATGACAGTTTCTTGGAACAATATATTGTGAAACTGACCAGAGATAAAGCTATCTTAGTTTTAATATTCTATAATAAAGCAGGGTTGATTAGTAATGTCATAATAAAAGATCCATTGGGAAATAGTGATCATAATACCATTGAATTCCACGTTAAATTTGAAAGTGATATCCTCCAATCACATTCAAGAATTTTAAATTTAAACAAAGCCCATTACATAATTAAGGGGGAAGAACTGGCTAAATAAACTTAAATGTATGGAGGAACGATGGGAAACATTTCAAGAAACAATTCAAAATATTCCACAAAAATACATTGTTGAAAAAGAAAAATTCAGCAAGAAAGACCCAAGGGTAGTACTAAATTAAAACGAGACTTACAATGTTGCAAAAAGAAGTTGCCAGTCTGAGGACTGGGAGTGTTTAGAAACCAGCAAATATAATGGGGAAAAAAAGCTACCCAGAAATACAAAATCTTATTTTAACAGCAAATGTTACACCATTTATGCCAGTTAGTCTAACATCAGTTGTTAGGAAAACACTGGAATCCATTATTTAGTAAGTCTTAACAATGCACTTAGTAAAGCGTAGTATGATTAGATTGTGATTATGATTAGATACATTGTTCTGACCAAATCAACATAGTTTTACTAAAGGAAAATCCTGTTTGATAAATTTATTCATTTATTGAGGAAGTAACTGGTAATATACCTGAATTTACGAGAGGTATTCGATAAGGTGCTACACAAAAGGCAAGATAAAGGTTCACGGTGCTGGGGGTAATATATTAGTATGGCTAGAGAATTAATTACTGGATAGAAAGCAGAGAGCGAGTATAGACGGAGCTTTATCAAATTGGCAGGCAGTAAATAGTGGAGTACTGCAAGGATCAGGGCTGGGGCCCCAGCTATTTACAATCAACATTAATGACTTAGATGAAGAGACAGAGAGTAGTGTATACAAGTTTGCTGATGATACTGAGCTAGATGGAAAGACAGGCTGTTGGGAGTATCTAGAGTGGTTGTAAACAGATATAGATAGGTTAAGCGGGCAACAAGATGGCAGGTGGAATATAATGTAGGGAAGTGTGAAATTATTCATTTTAGTTGCAAGAGTAGAAAAACAAAACATTTTTTATAAAGGTATAAAACTTATAACTGCTCATGTTCAAATAGACTCAGGTGTGCTCACACAAACAATGCAGAAAGTTAGCATGCAGGTACAGCAGGCAATTGGGAAGGCAAAATGGCATGTTTTTAAATTCATTCATGGGACATGGGCGTCACTGGCTGGCCAGCACTCCTTGCCCATCCCTTGTTGCCCTTGAGAAGGTGGTGGTGAGCTGCCTCCTTGAATTGCTGCAGTCCACATGCTGTGGGTTGACCCACAAATTTAGAGAGGGAATTCCAGGATTTTGACCCAGCGACTATGAAGGAATGGTGATATATTTCCAACTCAGGCTGGTGAGTTGTTTGGAGGGGAACTTGCAGGTGGTGGTGTTCCCATTTATCTGCACCCCTTGTCCTTCTAGGTGGAGTGGTCTTGGGTTTGGAAAGTGCTGTCTAAGGATCTTTGGTGAATTGCTGCAATGCATCTTGTAGATAGTACACACTGCTGCTACTGAGTGTCAGTGGTGGAGGGATTGAATATTTGTAGATGTAGTGCCAATCAAATGGGCTGCTTTGTCCTGGATGGTGTCAAGCTTCTTGAGTGTTGTTAGAGCTGCAACCATCCAGGCAAGTGGGGAGTACTCCATCACACTCCTGACCTGTGCCTTGTGGATGGTGGATAGGCTTTGGGGAGTCAGGAGGTGAGAGTTACTCACCGCAATATTACTAGCCTCTGACCTGCTCTTGTAGCCACTGTGTTTACATGGTGAGGCCAGTTGAGTTTCTGGTCAACGGTAACTCCAAGGATGTTGACAGTGGAAGCTTCGGTGATGGTTACACCACTGAATGTAGAACGGCAGTGGTTAGAGGATTCTTCTTGGTGATGGTCATTGCCTGGCTTTTACATGGCATGAATGTTAGCCTTTATTGCATGGGGATTGGAGTACAAGAATAAAGCAGTTTTTCTAAAATTGTACAGGGTTTTGGCAAGACTGCATCAAGAAAAGTGTGCGTGATTTGTTTAAATTTTATTTCTTTTAAAATTTATTTATTAGTGTCACAAGTAGACTTATGTTAACTTGCAATGAATTTACTGCGAAAATCCCCCAGTCGCAGAGTCTGGCAGCTGTTCGGGAACATTTCATGTCCACTTTTAAGAAAGGATATACTTGCATTGGAGGTGTTAGTGAAAGCTCACTAAATCAATTCTTGGGACAAGGCGGCTGCCCAATGATGAGAGGCTGTGGAAATTGGCATTATCCTCTCTAGGGTTTAGAAGAATGAGGGGCAATCTTATTGAAGCCTACAAAATTCTGAAGGGGCTACTTAGGGTAGAAGTCGGGGAATCTAAAATATGGGGACACAATCTCAGGATAAGGAGCTGATTGTTTAGGACAGATATGAGGACAATAGGGATATGGGGAGCAGGCAGGAAAATGGAATTTAAGCCAAGGTCTGCCATAATAACACTGAATGCACAGCGGACTCATGGGCAAAATGGTCTACTTCGGTTCCTATTTCTTGCGTTATGGTGTTAATATGGCTAGGCTGGTCAAGCTTTATGTCAATTGTCACCCATAAGATATTGATGAGGCTGTCAAATAAATCAGGGGAAGACAGCTCCCTCCCTAACGGCATTTGTGGGTCAACCCACTACATGTGGGTTGGTCAGGGGAAGACAACTGAGGTTTATTCTGTGAGGTGGTCATTAGCCGTCAGTTGTGGCGCAAGTGTTATGCCACTTGTCAGCCCAATCTTAGATTTTGTCAAAATATTTCTGTAGGTTGTTTCTGTATTGGATGAGTTGTGAATGGAGAGCATTACTGGAATTATAAACCCCAATCCTGATCTCTTATACTGGGAGGAAGAAGCTAAAGATTGTCAGGCTGGGGACACTTCCCTGAGAGCCAATGAAAACAATAATTTGGGACCAATGTGATTGGCCTCCAACAAGTACAATGATCTTTGTGTTAGGCATGGCCCCACTCCCAGGTTTATCCTTTGACCATTCCATGTCCCCCACAGTTAATCCAAGTTTTGCTTGGGCTTCTTGGGACCATACTCAAGTTAAATGGTGCCTCAATGTTGCTGGCATTCCTCTGGCATTCAGATCATGCCCATACCTGGATCAAGGTCAGAATGATGTGGAGATGCCAGCGTTTGACTGGGGTAAACACAGTAAGAAGTCTCACAACACCAGCTTAAAGTCCAACTGGTTTATTTGTTAGAACAAGCCACTAGCTTTCGGAGCGCTGCTCCTTTGTGAGGTAAGTGGGAGTTCTGTTCACAAACAAGGTATATAAAGGCACAAACTCAATTTACAAAATAATGGTTGGAATGTGAGTCTTTACAGGTAATCAAGTCTTAAAGGTACAGACAATGTGAGTGGAGACAGGGTTAAGCACAGGTTAAAGAGATGTGTATTATCTCCAATTGGGACAGTTAGTGAGATTTTGCAAGCCCAGGCATTCTTGGACACATACGATCACCTCAGCACTTCACTGTACCGCAAGCCCAAGGATAACCTCACGATGCTCCACTTCTCCAGCTTCCACCCTAAACATGTTAAAGAAGCCATCCCCTATGGATAAGCCCTCCACATACACAAGATC
This sequence comes from Carcharhinus amblyrhynchos, assembly GCF_965287045.1. NCBI lineage: Eukaryota > Metazoa > Chordata > Chondrichthyes > Carcharhiniformes > Carcharhinidae > Carcharhinus > Carcharhinus amblyrhynchos. The sequence continues at coordinate 19,767,641 of NC_137335.1, forward strand.
TGCTCAGATGAGCAGGATTGCAACAGACACCTCCAGACGCTGAAAGATACCCTCATAAGAACAGGGTATGGCGCTCGACTCATCGACTGACAGTTCCGACGCGCCACAGCAAAATAAATACGCACCAACCTCCTCAGAAGACAAACACGGGACATAGTGGACAGAGTACCCTTCATTGTCCAATACTTCCCTGGCACGGAGAAGCTACGACATCTTCTCCGGAGCCTTCAACATGTCACTGATGACAACGAGTATCTTGCCAAGGCCATCCTCACACTCCCACTTCTTGCCTTCAAACAACCGCACAACCTCAAACAGACTACTGTCCTCAGCAAACTACCCAGCCTTCAGGAGAACAGTGACCATGACATCACACAACCTCTGCAAGGCATGCCAAATCATTGACATGGATGCCATCGTTTCACATGAGAACACCATCCACCAGGTACATGGTACATGCTCTTGCAATGTTGTCTACCTGATACGCTGCAGGAAAGGGCGTCCTGGGGTTTGGTACATTGGGGAGACCATGCAGACGCTACGACAACAGATGAACACCGCTTGACAATCACCAGGCACTTTAGCGGTCACAAGCATTTGGCCTCTGACCTTTGGGTTAGCATTCTCCAAAGCAGCCTTCATGACACACGACAAAGCAGAATCGCTGAGCAGAGACTGATAGCCAAATTCCGCACACATGAGGATGGCCTCAACCAGGATCTTGGGTTCATGTCACATTATCTGTAACCTCCATGACTTGCCTGGGCTTGCAAAATCTCACTAACTGTTCTGGCTGGAGACAATACACATCTCTTCAGCTCACGCTTAACGCTCTCTTCACTCACATTGTCTGTACCTTTAAGACTTGATTACCTTTAAGGACTCGCAGTCCAACCATTATTTTGTAAATTGAGTTTGTCTCTTTATATACCTTGTTTGTGAACAGAACTCCCACTTACCTGATGGAGGAGCAGTGGTCCACAAGCTAGTGACTTTTGCTATCAAATAAACCTGTTGGACTTTAACCTGCTATTAGTGAGATTTCTTATTGTGTTAAAGGTCACAAGCCAGGGTACCAATCTGGCAGAACTCAAATTGAACACCAGGGAGGTTACAGTAAGAGTAGTTATGGTACAACTGATGACTCCTATGATTTTACTGATGATTTGAAGAAAGCAATAAAGAGGCCTGATTTTTGTGGATAAGACATACTGGGAAATCTTTCACACTGTGGGATAGATGATATTGTAGTTAATATTTAGGATGTCTTACCTTGGATGGGGAAGATTCTGCTGGGGCAGATTCAGGTCGTCTACGTGGTGGAACAGGAGGGGGGATGTGAGCTTCATCAATAGTTTTATTGCAGCTCATTATTGAGGAGATTGATGCTGGCCCTGTGATAAAGAACAATGCAGTTTTGCTAACAATAGTACACAAAGCATTCATATCACACAAAGCTTTAAAGTGCAAATTAATTCTATTAGCATGGTTCAAAAGCTGCCTTGAACATTTACTATCAAGTGATTAAGCGCTGTGTTCACATTCTAATACATGCATTGAATTAAGGTAACCTGCATTTCAAATTTCACTACAAAACTAGAAGGGAAGTGCAACAATAAACATGCAAATTGAAGGTTAACTTACAGTAATGACTGAAATTAAAGTCATATTAAAAGCATTTGAAGCTTTATCCAAGTTCTAGGATAAGGCTATGTAATAATATACTATAAAATGTTCTTATAAAAATATTAAATGTATTACAATATAAAACCCAAATGCTAAATGCAGAAATTGCAATATACAATAAGGCACTTTTCTGCTTAAAATTAGATGGAAAACAAAAACTCAAATTTTAAAAAAGTAGTCCACCAAATCTAAATGGACTTGATTAACTTTTGATTATAATGCTTTTAAGTTTAAACCGTTTGAATACAAAAACTGTTGAGAAAATCCAGATGCATTTGGAATTATAGGCCAAAGGAAAGCGAACATTTTCAATGTTCTAGCATGCATGCTGTCATCTATGTTAAAACAAAGCTGCTTTTAAGCATAAAAGACAGTGCATGGTCAGCTTTAAAAAGCGTGCTGCGTATTAAGTATGCAACATTAAAGCCCAATACTAACTTGCACCATGGGCCAGTGAAACTGGGGCAAATATGGTATCACTGCCTGTGGAAGAAAATAGAGAAAAACTAAGGATGGCACAGCCAAGCAGATTTAGCCATTTTTATCATTTGCAAATGTGAGCTGTAAGCTTCTTGATGTTGTTGGCTGTTTAATTTGAGTGCTAATTTGCTACCGGCTATATACCAGCAATTCAGAGATATTTGAATTTTAATCTGAACACAATTTAGCACTAAAAAAATGTAGGTACCCCAAAATATCTTGGGTGATGGGGAGAAATCAAATCAATTATGTAAATAGAATAACAAATAAAATGACCTAGAATTATTGACAAAATGGATATTTACAATTGATAGGCATATTATTTGCCTTTTCTTTTGATTAGGCTACCATATAGGAAGCCCAATTAAAGAAAAATTAATTTACAAAAAATTCTCCATTTAGTGAGTATGATAAATATTAGCATTGTGATAAAAACAGCGTAAAGGCTCCACAACTGTGCTACAAACATATTCTTTACATCAACACATGGAAATGCTGTATTACCATAGAGGTTCTCCCAATCACTGCCCAATCCCAACTTGGGCATATGACCCATGAAAACGCAGAAGAAATTGCATAAATAGTGTTTTACAACTCAAATTCAAAACTACCTTGCAGTATTCATTGAAGTTAAGCTCAAATAAAAGGAGATTTTACCTCACTAAGTTGTCACGATTTCTCTCCCTCCTAAAATGCATCTAGGTCCACATTACTTTCCAATAAAACTACTAAAAAATGCATCATCAAATTAAAAGAATTACCTAGCTTGACACTCAAAAATTTTCAGAATAAATGACAAGAGTTCACAGATGAAGTGTGTCTATTTCTGAACATTATAGTGTGATGGAAATAATTTGAGCATCAACATCCCAAGGGCCTGAACAAAAATCTAAGAAAGCACTTTTTTGTTCTGGGGCATAACACTGAAATCAAAATTTGCAATTCACAGCAGTCATGTCAAACAGGAGAGGGAGGAGAACCAGAGTTAATTTATTTTGAATATATTTCAATGAGTTCTACAAACAAGTATTCATCTGGTTTAGCGTCCAGTTCTGGAAAAAAATGGACTTTGTACTTTAAAAGTCTATCCGACCTGGAATGGAATACCTACTCTGAATAATATTCATCATCATATCACAGCAGTGAAAGATACATAAACTAACTCCATTTTAGATTGATCTCATTTAAGACAAGTTTGCAGTCACAAAACTTTGGTGGCACTTAAAATGACGATGTCAGCTTTGCCCAAGTAGACCAAAACTAAACGAAGGACTACTTTAGATGAGCCTTGGGCTTTTTTCTTGATCATATGAGGTTAGCCTGGTCTTCAAATAGAATTCTCCCACTATCAGTTTTGATATCCTACAGTGCTAGATGAATCTAACCCGAATAAAAGTGAGCCTTCAATATACCTTTTTCTGTCCTAGAATTGAAGACCTTGATTTGAACTCTTTCTAGCTCCTTTTTCCATAATTGTGTAAAGCTGTATTTGCTATTTTTTGTTCCCATTTAATGTAGCCAGGTGATTTAATCCAGAAAGCCGGACCTAATCTTTAACTCAATCTTGCATTAATTTAGAGATTGCAGCTTCATAAGCATACATGTCCTAAACTCAGCCACACTAGTTTCAATAAGTGTGTTTTCATATGTTCTCAAGTGAAATCCCATTGACTGCCTTCCAACTGCAAATAATTAAACATAATTGATATTCTATTAACATCAAGCCCTTTTTTAATAACCATAATTTTTCAGTAAACTGTCGGGTTTACAACATATTGATTTATCTTTCTGCCTTCAAACTAACATCAATTAAATTTAGATTACAGTTTCCAACTAATCCTCAGTGTTAACTTGCATACCTACCAAACTTTATTCCCACATCAAATCATAAAGCACTACCTTCCTTGCTAAAATAGCAATATATTGACTGAGAAAATGATCTCCTCATGCAAACAATGTCAATCTTTTGGTTACTTTAAATCTTCTTAAATTATTCTTTGTTGCTTATCCATGAATCTCAAATTTGGCTATAAATTCTATCAATTTCAGTTTTCCATGCAAGTAAAACTGTGAATATGTAAAGATACATACATATCAATGCCACAGATGTCAATCATGTTCACATTTGCTTCACAAATACAAACTACTTTCAGTAAATTTATTTTGTGACCAAGCAGTTGCCAAAATTAACTGACATACTTGAATAGAATGGACTAGCTGGATCAGAGTCCCCAAACACACTGCAAACGTCTGTCGAGCTGGATGCTGCAGAAGCAGGTGGCGGCGTCAGCGGTGTACGTGGGGAATTTGGTGCTGATGCTATACTTTCAGTCTCATTTTCTGTGATTCGGCTGTAACTGATTTTCCGTGGCTCCTGCTGTAGAGGTGTGGGATGTCCACGCAAGGTGCCTGACCCTGGATGTCTGGGATTAGATGGCCGAACACCCGGAGATTTCAGTGGATAATTAAATTTTTTTGCCTATAAATATTTTAATTGTGAAGGTCAATTAAAAGGAAGTCATTTAAGTCACATTTCCAAATAGAAACTGCGGTAAAATAAAAGCTCATTCATAAACTTTAGATCCATATTAAGGTAAAATTCCAAGTTATTTTAAAATATTCTAAACTCAGGTATTAAATCATCAAAAAATTAATACATTCCATGAGTCCATTGTAGTAAAATATTTTATTATCTGTGGGATGTCTAAACACAGATGGAAAGAGATCTGTGAGGTAACAGCATTTAACAGTGTCAATGCCAGAACACGTCTGCAATCAGTATATCATTAGAAGTTGAAAGTAAAATAATAAAATATGTAAATACAAAAGATTCACATCTTTATCATTTCCACGTTTAATAATCATGACCAAGGTTCGTGAACTTATGGAATATGAGTTAAATTTCATGGCTCATCAATTATTAAAAAGTTAAGGAATTGAAGTATTAAAATTCAATGTGTGCTTGCCTCAATTGGCATTTTCACATTCTTCGACAAAGTAAACCAAGAAGTTTTCATACCAACTGATTATAGCCCTCATAGACAATAACTGAAAAAGTTAACAATAAGACAAGAATGCTTCAAATGACCAATCTGTGATCATCATACTACTCATTTAGTTCTACTTGAGCATCTGAAATGAACTGCGATACTACCTTTTTATACATAGGCCTTAAAGAAACTCTAGAGAATCTCTGGGTCCGCTTGCCCTGGTCACGAAGGCCAAGAAAATCGGGAGTCAGCAGGAAAGTGGGTTTAGTGCCAGGTGCCAAATTGGCTTCAACTCAAACTATTCCACACTGCCGCCCCCCTCCCCCCCCCACCCACACATACACACTCCCTGCTGGAGTGGGTGGGAACACTAGGCATATTCAAACTCACACCATGCAGGCATGAAGTTTATCCATCCACACTGCCCTTTCTCCCCCGAGACCCATTCAGACCACACACCTTGGCAGTGCAATGGCCCCAAAACCGATACCCTGGTCTGGCGCCAGGCTCCATGGGGGCTTGAGGAGGTAGGTCCAGTGGCCATTTGTCCCTCTGCTACTGCCAAGCTTCAGAGGAAGGGCTCCTCAAGGATCCTGGAGGTTGACCTCTTCACCATGATGGGAGTGTCGTGGCTGGACTGCCCACTCTAGCTCTGGCAGACCTGAATATCACCCTTGGCATGGTGATTTCAGGCAGCCCTGTGATCAATTTCTGCATTCCTCTCTGTCAGCAGTGCCTGAAGTGGTCAGGTAACTTTAATGTCCGTGCTCCCCGGTCACCTGGCAGGATTTTAAATCAGTGCAGCACTCCATTCTGCAGCAGAGATTTTCCTTTCTCCCTGTCAGAAGCTGCAGAGGAGAGCAGACCCTTGTGTTTGGTGTGTACGTGTGCGTGGGGGGCAGTGGGGGGGGGGGGGGGGGGGGGGGAGAACAACACACACAGATTCCAGTCTGCCCAGTTGTGCACTCAGCCCCAATGTATGCACACCTTTGGTTTGAAGTTGCTGAGACTTCCCAGCAAGCAGAAATCATTACAACCCGCTACATTGTGCTTGAAGCCCTTGATTTGTAACATGTTCAACATGCAGTGCCGCATAAAAGATTCAGCTGTGAAATAAAGGGATTTCTATTATTCTCCAGCCACTTGTGTTTATTTTGATTTTTCTTCATGGTTAACTGCACCTCATATTCCATTGATCCTAACTGCAATGTAGACTGAGTCCAATCTTGATTAACAGATCATAGAAGAAAATCAAAAGAAACACCTTTGTTAAAAATACTGCAGTTGAATGTTCAGGTTATTTTCCCACCCACTCAGCCAAGCCTTCAATTCTTTCTCCAGAAGACTGATATTCACCAAATAAGTGAAATACTGTGGAATCTGAAACAGAGAATGCTGCAAAAACTTATCAGGGCTGACAGCATCTGTGGGGAGGGAGCGCGGAGTTATTGTTGCAAGTCCACTTGGATGTTCATCAGAACTGAGAGGGGGAAAATCTGTTAGATGCTATACAGTAGCTGGAAGAGATTGCAACAAAAGTGTAACATTTCCTTTCCATTTTCCTGCTGACACGATGAGACTACCACAGGGCAGTCCTGTTTATGTAATTTCAGAAGGTGGTAGAAGAAGGCTGTGTGGGATTGAGGGATTAGCCTAGGAACTACAGGCCAGTGAGCCTCACATCTGTGGTGGGCAAATTGTTGAAAGATATTTTGAGAGACAGGCTCTACAGGTATTTAGAGACACGAGGACTGATCAGGGACAGTCAGCATTGCTTAGTGAGTGGGAAATCATGTCTCACAAATTTGAGTTTTTTTGAAAGGGCAACTAAGAAGGTAGATGACGGCAGCGCAGTTGATGTTGTCTACATGGACTTTAGCAAAGCAAGTCCTTTCACAAGGCATGGTAGGTTGTTGCATGAGGTTAAATCTCATGGGATCCAGAGTGAGGTATCTAAATGAATACAAAATTGGTTTCTTCACAAAAGCCAGAGGGTGGTTGGAGGGGGTTGTTTTTCAAACTGGAGGCCTGTGACGAGCAATGTGCCTCAGGGATCAGTGTTGGGTCCACTGTTACTTGTCATTTATATTAATAATTTGGATGAGAATATAGGAGGCATGGTTACTAAATTTGCAGATGACACTAAGATTGGTGGCATAGTGGACAGTGAAGAAAGTTATTCCAATGCAATGGGATCTTGATCAATTGGGCCAGTGGGCTGACGAATAGCAGATGAGTTTAATTTAAACAAATGTGAGGTGATGTATTTTGGTAGATTGAAAGCAGGACTTACTCTGTTAATGGTAGGGCACTGGGGAGAGTTACAGAACAAAGGGGTCTAATGGTACATGTTCATAACTCCTTGAAAGTGGAGTCACAGGTGAACAGAATGGTGAAGAAGACATTCGCCATTGTATTCAGAACACTGAATACACAAGTTGGGTCGTCTTGTTGGAAGTTATACAAGACATTGGTAAGACCACGCTTGGAATATTGTGTGCAATTCTGGTCACCCTATTATAGAAAGGATATTATTAAATGAGAAAGAGTGCAGAAAAGATTTACTAGGGTGAGACTGGGACTTGATAGTTTGAATTATAAGAGGAGGCTGGATAGACTGGGACTTTTTCTCTGCAGCGTAGGAGGCTGAGAGGTGATCTTATAGAGATCTTTAAAATAATGAGGGAATACATCAACTAGATAGTCAATATCTTTTTTCAAAGGTAGGCGAGTCTAAAACTAGAGGGCATAGGTTTAAGACGAGAGGGGAGAGATACAAAAGTGTCCAGAGGGGATTTTCACAGTAACTTCATTGCAGTGCTAATGTAAACATACTTGTAACACTAATAAATAAACTTTAAACTTTGTCAGCAGGTTAGATCACAATGTCAGGGTTGGACCTAAGAGAACAGAGTGTAGCAAATTCAGAAGGAGACAGGTTAGAGTTAGTGACAGGGGTAGAGAAACTGAGACAGCAGATGTTTCGCTAATGGTTGTCAGTGAAAAGATCAAGAGCAGGTACAAAGCCAGAGGGTAGACTCCAAGGAGGAGAATAGTGAGGGCAAGGGAAAATATCTATTGAACTTGGGAAGACTCCTTGTCTTGTCCAAGCAAGTGTGTATGGACATGGAGATGATGAAAAAGGCATTGTGCTGAGCCCAAAATTTATTAATGTGAGGATGTAAGGGGACAGTGCAGAACATTCAGCGTCAGAGAGAGGCAGGTTGCTGAATGTGTACATTCAGTGACCTGCCCCTCTCTGATGCTAAATGTCTAATGAATTAATGTGAGGATGTAAGGGGACAGTGCAGAACATTCAGCGTCAGAGAGAGGCAGGTTGCTGAATGTGTACATTCAGTGACCTGCCCCTCTCTGATGCTAAATGTCTAATGAATACATGGCAAGGGATGGGATTAGAAGGAATGGTGTCACTGAGGGATCTCCATGACCTCAACCTTCCAGTTGCTTGCAATTTTAACTCAGCAGTTGCTCTCATGGCCATTCATCTGTCCTTGGCCTATTGCAATGCTCCAGTGAAGCTCAGCACAAGGTAGAGGAGCAACATCTCATTTTCTGATTAGACACATTCTGGACTTCGGGACACAGCATCGATCACAACTTCAGGTTGTGAGCTTTCTCCATCTTAACTTTTTTTTTATATCTCATACATTTTTGTCTCAATGCAAAAAAAACTCCTTCTCCCTCCCCCACACCTGGTCACCTATCTCTTGTTCTTAAGACTACACTATACTTTTGCTGCAATCTCTTACAGCTACAGTATAGTATTTCTCAGATTTTCCATCTCAGTTCTGATGAAGAGTCAAACGGACATGAAATGTTAACTCTGTTCTCTCTCCCTGCTGATATTAATCAATTACTTTGCCTTTAAAAATCAGTGACAATTTTTTGCTTATAGCACAGTCTGGTTCTTTATTTTAGTATCAGCTCAACCATTGTGAGGCAATGTCTCACATGGCTGCAAAATTTTCACTGGAGTAAACTTAGCACGGCAGGCAATTATTGGCAACTTGGCACTTCAGGGGCTGCAGTATCGTTGCTCACTGAAGTTAAAGTCTTCATACTTCAGTGCTTCATGTGCTTGGCATTAGCTGTAGGGGAAACATCTGATGAAGGTATTCTTGAAGTTAAAGAAAGTAAGAGGTTGCATAAATGATGACATCCCTGATGAAGTATTTGCTGCTCCACTGTCAGATGGTACTAAGATTGCCCTAAGATTGCAGTATTGTTACAGTTTCAGCTGGTGTATATTGTACAAGTACGAGCTGTAATAACAAAAGCTGTTGCTGTTTTGGGCTTGGACAAACTTAAGGTTTGTGAAACCATCTTTTTCTGAAAAATCTCAAAGTGAACAATGCATTCATATGTAAGCCACTTGATTTACCAGGTGATGAACAAGTTTGCAGGAAAAGTAGAAGTGCATGCTTTGTGTGGATTTACAGGTTTTGTAACAGAGTGTTGCAATCCAAATAATTCAAGGATAAACCTGAAGTGGATGAATCATTAAGATAATCAATGAAAGTCTTAAAGCAAAAAAGTTAACAAAAAAAAAATGCACTGCCTCCAGTTTTAGTATGAATAAATGATGAAAACAAATACTTACAAATCTAGGTAAAGATCTGGCATTACGAGGTTCTATTTCCAAAGACTTATTGAACAAGTAATCTGTAAATTCTTTCTCCAAAGTATTACCCATTGGATTTAAATTTTCAAAAAACTTCTGTAAAATTAAACAAAAACTCTTTGTCAAAATGGAGATGTGTGCACTAGAAACCTTTTGAAAGTAGCAATGGTGGTAGATTATAACCACACCATGCACAGCAGTGAGCACTGCTGCCTCACAGCACCAGTGACCCAGGTTTGATTCCCAGCTTCAGTCACTGTATGGAGTTTGCACGCTCTCCTCATCTCTGCAGGTTTCCTCCAGGTAATCCGATTTCTTCTCACAGTCCAAAAGACATGCAGGTTAGGTGCATTGGCCAAGCTAAATTCTCCCTCAGTGTACCCAAACAAGTGCCAGAGTGTGGCGACTTGGAAATTTTCACAGTAACTGCATTGCAGTGTTAATGTAAGCCTACTTGTGACACTAATAATTAAACTTTGAACAACTTCTTTTACCTCTCAGGTAAAATGCGATTATTGACACAAGTTTAATTCTCAGGACAGAAAATTTGAGTTGGAAAAAATAAAATCAAACAAATCTTCATAAAAAGTTATATAATCTCTTCTTCCAAAATACCCACTTAAGTATTTGACTTTGAATCATCAAATCCCTATAATACAGGAGGAAGCCATTCAGCCCATTGAGACTGCACTATTTGACAGCAATTCCATCCAGGCTCTATCCTCATAACATCATGTATTTACCTCGCTAATCCCTGTAACCTACACATCTTGGGGCAATTTAGCACAGCCAATCAACCTAACCTGCGTATCTTTGGACTGTGGGAGGAAACCTGAGCACTCAGTGGAAACTCATGCAGACACAGGGAGAATGTGCAAACTCCACAGAGTCACCCAAGCTGGAATTGAACCTAGACTCCTGGGTCTGTGAGACAGCAATGCTAACCACTGTGTCACCGTGCCACCCTCCTATTTACCAACAACTGCTCAAATCAGAATAACAGGGTCAGTGCGTCGATCCACACAATTTCAGACAATTATGTACTTTTCCAATTTTATCATTGAAAAAGTATCACTGATATATAATTTAAATAGGGCAATATATTAAAACTGTACTTTATTTCAGTTCATTGCAGACATTTTAGGTATTGGAATTCACCGAAAGTTAAACAGTTTTTAACTTACAAACTGAAATATCTAAAATCAACAAAGATTTTCTTTGTCCTGATAAAATTCATCATTTTATTCGAGTTGCCATGCCTGGAATATCCATTAAAGGGGATCCGTCTTTCAACTGATTTCTACGTTTAGCTGAATTATTAAATAAAGCATTATGTAGCGTTGAAATGTTCTTTCGAGAAGGGAAACTAAAGAAAACACAACTTTAAAAACTCAGTTTTCTGCAATTTGAATGCATCTCCTACTGACGTTACCAGTTAACTCAAACAGCATGTGTAACTTCTGTGGTTCAGACTACTCCATCTTCTGTACTGGGGGCAATATAAATGGTAGTATACATGTTGCAATGATACAAAATACAAGAAGTGTATTAAATTTTAAAAATCCTCAAAAAATTTAATCAGTGCATTATTAATTTATTTATTGAACTGTTGATGCATACATCAAGTTTCTACCCCTAAAACTCACCTTAATGTCTTGCTCTACTCGTAAACAGTATGGCTGGTTTTGGTACTGCTGGATCTCTCCTGTTATTTCTGCCACTTTCCTTCTCTTACTGAAATTTATCAACTCTTTACCATGTCTTTTCAGGAAATCTGGATTACCTTCCTCAGTTTTCAAAATGTTAGTCAGATAGATTCCTAAATAATGAAATAAGTTGTCAGTTGGTTTAAGTTATGAATTAATTTTATATATTTAAGGCCTATTGACCAAATTAAGATTTGAAACAATATTTTCGAACTACACAAATTTTTTTAGATAACCACATCCTCAAAAACAAAATGAGCAATTCATAGAACATAGAACACTACAGCACAAACAGGTGCTTTGGCCCACAAGTTGTGCCTACTACCAGGCCTATCTGTAACCCTCAATCCCATTAAATCCCATGTATGCGTCCAGAAGTCTCTTAAAAGACCCCAACAAGTTCGCCTCCACCACCACCGATGGCAGCCAATTCCACTCACTGACCACCTTCAGTGAAAAACTTACCCCGACATCTCCTCTGTACCTACTCCCCAGCACCTTAAACCTGTGTCCTCTCGTAGCGACCATTTCAGCCTTGGGAAATAGCCTCAGAGTATCCACCCTATCTATACCTCTCGGCATCTTATAAACTTCTATCAGGTCATCTCTCATCCTTCGTCTCTTCAGGGAGAAAAGACCTAGGTCCCTCAACCTATCCTCATAAGGCATGCCAACCAATCCAGGCAACATCCTTGTAAATCTCCTCTGAACCCTTTCAATAGCTTCCACATCCTTCTACAGTGAGGCGACCAGAACTGAGCACAGTACCCCAAGTGGGGTCTGACAAGGGTCTTATGAAGTTTACCTTTAATTCTTGGGATGTGTGTTCTATGCTTTAAAGTCATTCCCAATATTACACATCAGTTTTTAACTGAAACTACCTCCAATTTTACCTCATTAAGAGCTGTGGATACACCCTGTTTCAGCAGGTCCAGCTCACCTGACAAACAGCAGCAGTTGGAGGTTTGAGCCATCTCTCTCTATCAGATTCTGCTAATAAGTTCAAAAGGACACATTTGGAATTTGAGTGTCCAGTTCCTGCCATTTACCATCACTGAGGGAACTCCTCTCCCTTTCACCAGTGCTGGGCATGTACGCAAGAGCGTAAGCTGCAGCTCCCAACGCTGGCGAAAAAAGGATTCACTCACCAGGGGAGGAGACAGACACAGAAGAGAAGGAACAGGACAGGAGCCCTGTGAGTCAGGATTGGGCCTCAAACCTTTCCAAGGTCAGGGCTCGGAGTCTACCAGACATCGATGACCTCTGAGCCTAACATGCCTGCAGCAGACCACTTGAGAATCACTGATTTACCTTATATACACCCCAGAACACAGGTTCTCAGACTGGAGTCAGCAATCCAAACCATTAAACATTTAGCCAAATCTGACATTTCTAGCCCAAAGAAGTCATCATGGCATTTTTCAGGCTTGCTTTTGGCAGAAAGAATCCCTGTTTGGTTGTAAAAATACATTTTGAACAGAGTGCTTTAAAAAAGGTCTACCATCCTTTTCAGTTTTACACTGTCCAAAATTAATTTGCTCCATTTAACTCCTTGTACGTAAGACCAGCTGCTACAGAGGAAGGCAAGAGCGCAAATAGAAAACAAGGGATAGTGACAGAAATTGCTAACATTAAGAATAAAATTCGGCTATGAGAGAATAAATCAGAGAAACAATAAAGTAAGAGGAAGTGAGAGTAGACAATAGTGATAAAGAAGAAGAGCTGACATAAAAAATGCAAACGTGTGGAAGTCAAAGAGGGGATTCTCATGTATTTTTTTATATGGTGCGAGGCATCCTGGGTGCTGTAAATAACATCTTTAGGAATTCTATATTCTATTAGAAATTAACACTTACAATCACATCGTTTCAGTTGGTTTTGGTTAATTTAAAACAATTTCTGATAGGATGGCACTTCATTTAGGTAGCTGACATTGTCATTTGGAAGTTAAAGCAGAGAATCCCATCCCATGGTCAATATTTCTAGGGATTCCCACCCAGAAATTTAAAATTGTTCTCCAGGTTACAGGCACTGTGGCACAGTGATTAGCACTGCTACCTCACAATGCCAAGCACCTGGTGACTGTCCATGTGGTTTGTACACGCTCCCCGTGTCTGTGTGGGTTTCCTCCCACATTCCAAAATGTGTGGGTTAGGTTGACTGGCCATGCTAAATTGCCCTGAATGTCAGGGGGATTATTAGCAGAGTAAATATGTGGGTTATGGGAATAGGGCCTGGGTGAGATTTGATTTGATTTATTATTGTCACATGTATTAGTATATAGTGAGAGGTATTGTTTCTTGCGTGTATACAGACAAAGCATACTGTTCATAGAGAAGGAAACGAGAGAGTAAAGAATGCAGTATTTTAGTCACAGCTAGGGAGAAAGATCAACTTAATGTGAGGTGGGCCCATTCAAATATCTGATGGCAGCAGGAAAGAAGCTGTCCTTGAGTCGGTTGGTACATGATCTCAGACTTTATCTTTTTCCCAACGGAAGGTGGTGGAAAAGAGAATGTCGGGATGCACAGGATTCTTAATTATGCTGGCTGCTTTGCCGAGGCAGCAGCAAGTGTAGACAGAGTCAGTGGATGAGAGACTGGTTTGCGTGATGGATTGGGCTACATTCATGACCTTTTGTAGTTCTTTGTGGTCTTGGGCAGAGCAGGAGCCATGCCAAGCTGTGATACAACCAAAAAGAATGTTTTCCATGGTGCATCTGTAAAAATTGGTGAGAGTCGTAGCTGACATGTCAAATTTTCTTAGTCTTCAGAGAAAATAAAAGGTGTTGGTGGGCTTTCTTAATTATCACTTACAATAGCTTTTCTTCCCACTCTTGCACAATTACCTCTGGTGTCCCACAATAACTTATTCTTGGTTCCCTCCCAATTCTCATCCATATGCTGCATTGCAGCAATATCATCTAAAAATGCAACGTTAGTTTTTGTATGTATGTTGTCAACAGCTAATTCCACCTCATCACCACCTCTCTCAACTCCTTCATTTTTGCTAAATTATCAGACATCCAGCACTGAATGAGCAGAAAATTTCTCCAAACTATCCATATTAGGACAAAGAAATAGCAATGAATAAAGGAATTAAGTGGATAAAAGTGAAACTGACTACCAATGCAACAAGAATCATGTGACACATTTATGTCGTATTACTTATGGCTGTTATGAAAATGACTTTACATAACATCAGTTGCCACAGAAAAAGGGTAACAAAGCTTACCAAAGAAAGGCACACATGGAGGGTTGATGGATCTGAGTTTAGCCAAATACTTTTTATAGTGATCTTCACTCAATTCATGAGCCTCTTCTAAAATTTTCTTTTGTCGACTTGGTATTTGCTATGAACGTAAGAAATGAAGAATATATGCTTAGTAGGCAACACTGATAAAAATCCATTTGTCCATCAATCAACTTGTTCACTTTCATCCCTATCAATCTACAAACCTAGTCAATACTGAATTTGGACTTGATGCAATTACTATTTGAATATTTCAATTAATAATTTACTGTGCTAAAGTCATGCCATATCCATTAAGTTGATGACCAAGTACGAAGATGTTATTCTCTAAGCCATGGGCAAGTTGTGATATCTTGATTTATCGTCATGATTTCTAGTTTTCCACCAGGGGCAAGACATCCTTTTACTTCCCTAAATTATTTCCATTGCCCCTTATCTTAAACACAGTGACCATAGCTGTAAACACTACTCTAGATGCATGACCATTAAATTTTAAAAGTGGTCAGTGATACTTCCTTTGCTACTCTGTGGTTCTGTGGTACAATCTGGGCTGAATTTACATAGCACCTTTAATGTGCTACAAGGTCTTTCCCATTTTGAAGTGATGCTAAAGATGGCAAGTAAACTGAATCAATGGTGCACTGAGTAGAGTAGATCTCAAAAATGACAGTCTACCTCAGCACCTAATGGTTTCAGAGTCCAAATGTAAATCTCAGACTTTAGTACAAATGTTGCCTTCTGCTACTCAGCTCCCAAACAGCAAAGTTCAGCAGTGTTAAGGAGGCAAAACTTTAACTAAGATTCATCAACTAGTTATCCCTTCTGTGACAATGTTCAGAATAAATCTCATGTTTTCAAATTATAATCGCATTAAAGCATTGATTGGTTGCATTACATAATTACTATCAAAGGATTTCCCACACTCAGGTTGGGTTTTGGAGGTGTCACTAAATAATTCTTCAAATTTGAAAAGTGGTCTAATAATTTGGTCTATTTGATTGCTTGTGTTTGAATACACTTTTACTTAAAGTTGAATTGAACTCAATGCTCCTATTGATACTTATGAATCTAACATCCACCATAAATTTTATTCAGCAATCTTGTTATGTCACCAACTCATGTTCTATCCTTCAAACTTGAACTTATCCAAAACTCGGCTGCATATGTTCTAAGTTGTACTAACTCCTGTTCATCCATCATGTTGGCCTAAATTGGTTCCCAGATCAGCAACACCAAAAATACCAAATTCCCTCTATAGCCTTACCCCTTGCTATTGCTGTACCCTCATCCAGCTCTTCAAACCTCTGAACTGGAGTTCCTTTCATCCATGGTTTCGTTGTGCCTTCAGCTATCTAGGCCCCAAGCTCTGGAATTATCTCCATAACCCTCTCTGCCTGATTCTACTCCTTTAAGGCACGCCTTAAAACCAATCTTTTTGACTGGGCTTTTTGTCACCTCTCCTAATTACCATACATGACAATGCCAAGCCATATTTGATCACACTTCTTGCAGCACGTTGGGCAATTTGTGTATTTGATGAGTGCTTTATAATTGTAATTGATCTTTAAAATATTCTGAATTATCTACATATATTAAATATGTCTTAATTGGAATTATTATTATTTATTAAAAGCTTGTGAATCCTTCCTCTATAATTTATATTTTTAAAATATAAGCATCAAGCAAGCGGTCCTCTATTATTAGGATAATTGGAATAATAAAAATAAATCTGAATTTTTGATCAGCATGTTCCATGGCTCAGACTGGAAACCTGCCATCGGGACAACATGAGCTTGCATCCATCCATCAAAGGCTGCATAAAAATTTACTTTTATTGAAGCTCAGGTAAGTTTTACAGAATTCAAACCATGTTTTCTATGATATCCCCTATGACTTAGTAAAACAACATACATAATTAACTACAGACTATTAACTGCATTCTTTGAATAAAGGGTTATTATTCATTATTACAAACTTCTATTTCGTGTATGGCATTTTTCACACTCATTGCACTACAATCTAACAATTAGGCATGTTCGCTTTAGCGACTGCATCCTTTTGAGACTCCCCACATGGTAAGTATTATGTCAAAACTTGTATTTTCTGTGTGGGAAATGTGTTTCTTCCATAAAGGAAAATGTGGGAAAGGGCAGCTTGAGTGAGTGTCATATGCAGGAGCAACTGAAATGACAATATTCCGTTATTTTATCCTTCTTATATGATTTGATTTATTGTCACATGTATTAGTATACAGTGAAAAGTATCTTGTTTCTTGTGTGCTATACAAAGCATACAGCTCATAGAGAACTTTGTTTTAAATTGACCCGAGAAGCCTTAAAAATGGCTGCCAAAAGTCACCTGACCTTTTTGGCAACCTCAATGTTTATCGAGCTTTTGGAAGGCTCCAAGTAGATTGCAAACAGACATATCCAGACACATAAAGGCCTTTAAAATTCAATGTGCATTTCCACAAGGGTAAGCAAACTCATTTACAATGGCCTAGAGGTGCGAATAGTTCTTTCCCACCTTACCCAACCTGGAAGAATGGGAGCCATTAAAATTAATGGCTGAGATATTTGAAAAATTAATTACTTTGGCTAAAAGACAGTAGGTGAGACTATACCCAAGGCCTGGTGCATCCCAATCTCTAATGTGAAAGCATAATTTGACAATTCGGGAAAACAGCTATTTTGAATTGTGTGGAGGCTGCCGAGAACAGCCATTTTATGCAGAGAGAAAACAAGGACAGACGTCATCCGAGACAGTTCTTGCCCTGACAGGGTAAACAGAGCATTCAGAAACCAACTGCTGTTCTGTTATAAAATGTCACATTAATTGACAAATGCCATAACCACAGAACTGCTGAGTCCACCTACAAAGGCAATCTCCAACTATTTGACTACGTAGCTGCCGAGCACAACTTTTCAACCTTCAACCCTTCACTCCAGGCAACCAACACTTCAACATGAAGTCACAGGCCTGTAATAACATCTTAAAGAGCTGATGTGAATTTCATACTTACAAGCCTCTTTTATTCTCATCTATGTATTCAGATAGTAACTTTTTTTAAATTTTAAATAACTTACAGCAGTGTTTTGTAATAAACTAACCGTTATCTTGTTCAAAGACCCAAGCTTTGCTGCTGGTTATTTTACATGTTATAAGGGAGCTAATATACAAACACACAAATTTGGCATGGTGGTTTGCAGTGCCAGGGGCCTGGGTTTGATTCCCAGCTTGGGTCATTGTTTGTGCGGAGTCTGCACATTCTTCCTGTGTCTGCGTGGGTTTCCTCCTGGTGCTCCGATTTCCTCCCACAGTCCGAAAGATGAGCTGGTTAGATGCACTGGCCACGCTAAATTCTCCCTCAGTGTACCTGAGCAGGTGCCGGAGTGTGGCGACTTGGGGATTTTCACAGTAACTTCATTGCAGTGTTAATGTAAATCTACTTGTGACACTAATAAATAAACTTTAAACTTTAAAATTCTTAGCTCGTGGACCACTTTGAAGAACCACATTTTATGTGGTCAAAGAACAAAGAACACAGTATGGGAAACAGGCCCTTCGGCCCAATGACCCGCACCGCCATTTTAACATTATGAGTCCTCTCTCCACCCATGACCCTTGTCTATGTCTATGACATTCCACATTGAGGCAAGACTAATTTAGGAACAATTTGTTACACCAATCAGCCTAAGAGCACATCTTTGGGGTGTAGGAGGAAACCGGAGCACCCGGAGAAAACCTACGCAAGCACAGGGAGAATGTGCAAACTCCCGCAGACACTGGCCCAAATCCATGTATCTGCACAGCAGACAGTGATAGTCACTGAGCTGTCGTGTTGTCCAGCATCTGGTCCAGTTTAAGCGTACACTAACGACGTGAAGTACTAGGCTACTCCCGAAACATCCAAGAGCAGCCCTTGTACGACCCATCGCGTGTATGCCCCTTGTTGGACAACAAGGCAGACCGAAGCACCTGTGGATTAAAAGAGAAAAACATCAATACCATGCACATCCTTATACAAACATTCAAGGGAATCCCCAGAAACTCAAAAGTAAAACAAAGTGAGCCAGAAAATATGTTGGAAGGTCCATAGGAATCAATTGATTCCCAGGGACATCCCAAGGCTCCTGAACCTTATTTAGAACAGCCTCCTATATCCCTCCATCTCCATCCCGCTCATGTGCCTATTTAAGTAACTCAAACAACTCCAGCGTGCCTGCCTCCACCACCTTGCTTGGCAGAGCATTCCATACCCCCACTGCCCTCTGTGTGAAAAACCTCCCTCTAACATCCAAATTATACCTCGTCCCCCTCACCCTAAGCCTGTGGCCCCTCGTAATGTGTTTCCAATCTAGGAAAAAGCTTACCACTGTTTACTCTATCTATACCCTTCATAGTCTTATATACCTCTATTAGATCTCCCCTCAGTCTCCGTCTTTCTAGGGAAAGCAGCCCCAATTTGCCCAATCTTTCCTCATAGCCCAGTCCTTCCATACCAGGCAGCATCCTGGTAAACCTCCTCTACACTCTCTCCAGGGTCTCCACGTCTTTCCAGTAGTAAGGCGACCAGAACTGGACGCAGTACCGCAAATGCGGCCTAACCAACGTTCTATACAACTGCAGCATTAGACTCCAGCTCCAGTGGTCATGACACTTAAATAAAGTTTTCTATTTTCCCAAGCAATTCTGCGTATCTGGTTGAATTACATACCTCAAATGTGTGATCCAGTCTATAAACAGGAGATGAATTCATGGCACTGACTACCTCCAAAACGCCATTAAAATTGTTTAGTTCTTGGAAAACCTGCAGGATCTCAATTATTCGACTGACAACTGCTATTCTTTCTTCCAAGTTTTCGGTTTCTACTATGCATCTGAAAATTAAAAGATCCGTGAACTTATCATTTATGTGTATCGCAGTCTGAGTAAATACAAGGGAAAGCTTGAGGCAATATTTGTTTAAAGCTTGGATGCTATAACTTTGACCTTCTGCTTATTGTCACAGAAAGATTAGAAATTGGCTTGTTTTAAAGCTATACAGCATATGATTGAAAAATAATTGTTGGAAAACAATAAATCGCTTCAAGATTTTCAGAAATAGAATATCACCAAAATGTCCAGCAAAACTTTCAGAATTACCTCACTAAAAATTCATCTCAAACAATGCAATTATATTCTTTGCAAGCAGAAGATTCAACGCTCATGGAAAATCATAAATTGATCGTCATTCAAGGTGGCACCATTAAAAATATTTAGGATTTTAATATTGACTATTAACTATTTTGCTTGAATATTGCTAAAGGGAGACATGTTGCCAAAGCTTTTCATCTTGCATTCATCAGTGCATTGTTTGAAATTAGGCATTCTTGGGTTTGTTCTGATGAATATAAAACAAAGGGTTTTGACAACATGTCTCTCTTTTCAGCAGTATTCAAGTTCCGTACTACCAAGTGACAATTATATTTTTATGAAAATAACATCAGGTTTAGAACCAGGTTTTGGTAGGAAACATAACATTCTACTGTGTTGTATGTCCACAGCACTAACTCGATTAAGAATTACACTTACTTCAAAATAATTTGGCAATGTAGCCTTTGTACCATGCAGTCTCCTAATCAACAACAAGGAAGGCTGCATTGACTTTTCAGTAAGCAAAATTCTCAGTATAATTTGATCTTAATGTTAATAGTAACATACATAGCGTCACTTTATCCAGCCATAACAAATTTTACTTTTTCTGATGTATTCCCTCCATACATAACACTCACACAAATGACTCATCAACTCCTTACTTTTCAAACCACAAAGTGAGATTAGTAGTGTGCCGTATCATCTTGAGGAGGTTTGAAGAATTTATTTCTTTGTCGTCCTTTGTCCACACACTTCCTACTAATTCTGAAGGCTGGACAGCTCTAAAATCCAGATACACAAAAACATGAACAATTTCTATGCTCAAGTGAAATGGTCAAACTCCTTGGCAAAATAATATGAAAACCATCAAGAGGACATTAAGCTTCAAATATTAAATCAACAGTTCAAATTTTATCAGTTAATTTTTGTTTGGTAAATCTTTTTAAAGGACTTTCATCACTTTAAATCATTACTACAACCAATTATATAATTAATTTTTTAAACAAACACCTTGTCTAGATAAAATTTGGTTAAAACTTTAATGCTCTACTAAGTTACCAATGGGTATCTGGGGAAAACGTCACTGCTTTCAACTCCTGAATTCATAATAAATATTTTATCAGAAAATTATTACTAAATCAATATTAAACTTTGCAAAGCTAAAAAATCTGATAGAATTGTTTGTACTATAAATATTCTGTTAAAAGTGACAGAAATTATATAGTCAAGTATGGGAATGATCCCTTTTGATAACTTCAAAAATTTAATCATACAGCTGCAAAATATTGAAAATGTAAATACCATGTCTACAAAAGATTATTTGTTCATAACAAAAAACTCTTTACTACTATTTAACATGGGGACATTCACTTTCAAAAGCATCAGAAAAGTCATTACCTGTAAAGATCAGATTCTAATAAAGTTAGCTGTCGTGCAATTTCTATTGGATGCAAAGTTAGCAGGTCAAATGCTTCAACTTGACCAATTCTACTTATGTGCCATTCTATAGAAGGAGGCAAACTTTCAAATGTGATCGCATGTGATGGTCCATTTGCTTGTGCCTGCTTTTTCCTCAAAATGATTTTACTGATAGATTCAACCCATTTCTTCATGGCTTTACCTGCATCACAAAACAGTATCAAATCACTGAAATCACACTCCATTAATAAAATACTGCAGCTTTTGTATACTTATAGTGCAGATTTGCTGTAGTTTAGGTCTCCTCACCTCTAACTGTCCCAATGAATTCTTCTAGTTGATACAATAACTCTGAATCTCTTTCAAAATCATAGAAATGATGTTCCACCCAGTGTCGACATACATTCAGAACTCTGAGAAAATGCAATAGAAGGTTTAAAAAAATTGGGAAATTTAATCCAGTTCTCACATGATCACCCTTCAATACTATTCCGTGATATTGCACTTAACTGGCTAAGAATTTGCTAAGGTTCACATTTTGGCAGTTTAAAATATTAGCACACTTCTAAGACATTTATGTAACTGAAGATAACACAGACAGAAGGCTGTCAAAGTCCCTCATTAATTATGCAATCTACTGCAAAACTAATAAAGTGATGCATCGTGAGATGTGTTTTGCTTCAGATCCACCTTTTTTGCTTGTTCAGACATGAAATATAGGGTGCTCATGGTATCCAACACATCTGTCTAAATTAATTTATCTCATGCCCTTTTGAAAGTCTGAATTATTGTTTTCATTATTTTCAATTGTGTCTGTTAACCTGACCACAGTCTTAACAATTATTCACATTATATTAACTGAAATATTTATTTTAAGGTTAATTTCCCCATGAAGCTTCTCATTTAGGGATTTTGGTTTCAATGGGTTTCCTCTGGGTGCTCCGGTTTCCTCCCACAGTCCAAAGGTGTGCGGGTTAGGTTGATTGGCCATGCTAAAAAAAATTGCCCCTTAGTGTACTAGGATGCTTAGATTAGAGGGATTAGCAAGTAAAATATGTAGGGATATGGGGGTAGGGCCTGAGTGGGATTGTGGTCAGTGCAGATTCGATGGGCCAAAGGGCCTCTTTCTGCACTGTAGGGTTCTATGGTATTTCATCTTGCATCGCTTCTTGATTATGAAGTTGAATCAGATGCAAATGTTAATGTCCCACAAGATTAAATGTAATATTTGAAGTTTGAAAAAACAGATGCTGAGGCTCAAAGTTCCAAGTCCAAGTACTCTGTGCACAGGTCTTCAGCCCACCAATGACTGTAACCATCTGTTATTGAGCCACGAATGAAGAATGTATGTGATGATACTGTGCCTTTAAGAAATGTATTTATATCATGTTCTGAAGAAGGGTTTACTTTAGAGTCTGCTCTGTTTAACTGGTGCCAATCTATCTGCTCATGCTGAAGATGTAGAAGATCTTAGATATTGGCTTGTTAGTTTTAATCTGAGTGAATGCAGTTTTGTTTATTTTTGGTTTGTCCCCTGGGGTTTCAGAGTATGGTTTGATTTGCTTGATTGACAGAGGCAGAGTCCATGTGCTAATGGGAGGCACTACATTTACAGAGACAAGCAGGCAAATTTTTGCAAGGAGCAGGAGGCCTTTTCTTTTTCTTCTCACTGCAATTGGCTTTTTAGGACCTACAAGAAAATAGGTATCTCTCTCCAGAGGTGTTCTGGAAGTTTGAGCCAATTTACCAGCACATAAGCCTGTTTGCTAACTGAAGATGTGTTTATGCTAATAAGGAATATTGCTTAAATTGGAACTAATAGAGAAAGGCAAGCAGTTAAGAATTGTGTCTTGTCATGTTTAAACACTTCAATTAATAATAGTTACGCTAACTTTTTTGTTTATAGTTAAACTGTATTGTTAAATGAAGTTAAACTTCCTAGTGGGTCAACAGAATCACACCTGGAGTGAAACATCTTACTCTCACACTAATGCCACAATCAAAAATAGCTGGTCTTTAGTCTAACTTCAGAATATGCCTTGGAGTTTTTTATGTTGTCCCTTACACATAACATAAATCTTGATGGGCTCCACTTTTGAAAGCTAGGGCTAAATTGACCAATCAAGGCATTGGTGGTTTCACAGGGTAACATAAATAAACTTGAGTAGTTTCAATTTTAGTGCAACAAAGTGACTACCATCATCAAACATAATATATACACATGTAACGCTCTGCTGATAGTCACAGCCTTTTGAAATTAAAAAAATGGGTCTGAAGCGCAAATCTGCTGGAAGTGAAGGAGAATCAATTCCCCAATAAGCCTAAAATGGTACCTTAAAATGTAAAATACCCTAATGATTCTATATGAGATTTTTATGTTAAGAAACTGGAGGCCCTGAAATATGGAGACCATTCATTTCTAATTATCAAGTGAGGTTGCAAGTGTTTTAACATAACTGCACTGCAACTATTCGTGGACTTTTACTAACATGCCAGGGCATGTGCAAATGTTATTTCTTTTCTTGATTGTAAAAGATCAAGCATCATTGACTACTATAGCTAAAAGTCAATATCCAAACTAAACTAAATAATTCGTGATAGAGTGGGAAGTCATTTCACCACAGGATGAAAATTCCCAAATTGTTTAGGGAAGAGAACACT
Source organism: Carcharhinus amblyrhynchos (assembly GCF_965287045.1). Taxonomy (NCBI): domain Eukaryota; kingdom Metazoa; phylum Chordata; class Chondrichthyes; order Carcharhiniformes; family Carcharhinidae; genus Carcharhinus; species Carcharhinus amblyrhynchos. The sequence continues at coordinate 19,791,613 of NC_137335.1, forward strand.
AGATGAAGCCTGTGGTTTCCTGGCTTGCTGCTGCACCTTGGGAATCAGAATGGAGCAGACATGTTGCCAGCTATGGACGCCAAATGTCTTCATTTACAGGGCCTCATCATCAGAATTTTAACTGTAGAAAATGATACAATTTTACATTTAATTTAGCATCTTGTTGAAATATATCACTTTAGAAGTTTCTGAGAATATTAATCACCTCATAGTTTTTCATGCAATATTATAAAATGCTGCTTACCGAAGCTGCACAGGTTGAACATACTCTTTCCTAAAACGTTTCAGTTCTGCACTAAGAGGCTGGTCACCATGTTCCATTGCCTTCCGATCAGCTTCTGTAGGCTCAGGTTCTGGAATCTCAAATCTGACATTAAATGCAGTACAAAAATATAAAATCAAAATATATACATTGAAATGAAGTGTTATAAACACTGACAACTGATTTGGTCAAATGAATAAGAGGGCAGAGAACTAACATTTTACATCAGTAATAAACGCCATAAAATTGTAAGCTGATAGCAAATATAACTAAATTTGGCTAGTAATCAGAACATACTTATCCACAGAATAAATTTTGTACTGACTGAACATTGTGCATGCCATGCCTGTAGTTACCTTCATTAGCTTTCTTCTTTCTCACTATTATTCTGCACTTGTGAATCCATCAGACAGCACAAAACAATTCTAGAATTGCACAGAATTTTACAGCACAGAAAAAAACTATTCAACACAACAGGTCTATGCCAATATTTACACTCCATACAGTTTTTCATCCACCTTACTTCAGCTCACCTTATCAACCTATACTTCTGTTCCATTCCTCAATATCAGGAAAAAGTACATTAAAAAGAATAGGCAAAGAGTAATTAAAATACAAAAGAGAGAAAAGCTAAGAAAAAATAGATTGAAAGAGACACAGAGATTGATGAACAGTCCTATATCCCAAGAACTAAGTGGCTGTGCAAATTGGGTCACCCCAAAGATAGGCCACATGGATCACAGTGTTAGGGAAATTTCCCTGATCTCCCAATGCCTGCAATCCAGAAAACACTAGCTACAGCAATAAAGGAACCAGTCCTAAAGCCTATTCACAAATATTCTCAAGGCCTGTTTGAATAAAGAAGGAAGACATTTAAGAGACAACTGGACAACCGTAATGAGAAACAAAGCACTGCCACCATTCCAAAACAGATACAAAAGGCATAGTGAAAGCCATGTTCTACAATCACAAGTGTATGTTGACAACAAGTAGTAACAATAGTTTTTCTCCCCCCTAACTTGTGAAATTGTCAGTTTTCTTCAACAGTATATGTGGTTATTATAAGCTTTGAAAAGTTGGACATTTGTGTAATTCTATTTGTTACATTTATAAAAATACTCAGCTCAAGACTATTTTTGGTCTTGCACAAATACAGAGGATCTCTTTTATTTGAAACTTTTATGGACAAATAATAAATTGCTTAAAAAAAAAACCATATATTACAACAACATACCTTTCAATTAAAAGATTTAGCAACTCTCGGGGCTTGCAGAAGGACCGATATGTTGTAAGGAATGTTCTAACAAAGTTTGGGTCTAGAGAAATATAAAATATTTTGAGCATGATTCTCTTAACATGGTACCACTAAAAGAAAAACATTTTCTTTTCCTGAAAATAAAAAATATGCATTAATTTGGCATGAAAAGATTGCTTCCAAATATTTCAGTTTAATCAGTTCCATTACATGATGCCTCAAAAAATCCATTGCTTGAAAAAAAATTGACAGAAAAATGATCAGCTGCCAAACTTGATGTATACTCAAATATATAATTTATACACTTTTTATTCATTGGATGTGGATGTCGGTGGCTGGGCCAGCGGTTGTTGTCCATCACTACCTGAAAACTGAGTGGTTCCTAGGTGATTTCAGAAGGCATTTAAGTGTCAACCACATATGGAGTCAGCTGTAGGCCAGACGAGGTAAGGATGGCATATTTCCTTCCATAAAGGGCAATAGTGAACCTTTTTACAACAATGATTTCATGGTCATCATTAGACTTAATTCCAGATTTTTACTGATTTCAAATTTCACCATCTGCTATGGTGGAATTTGAACCTGGGTCCACAGAGCAATACCCTGGGTCATTGCTTCCCTTTTGTCCTTTTCTTTTCAGTGTAACATTTTCCTCAGATCATGTAAGAGTCTGCAGTACACCTTGGATGCAGACAATGCATGTCAAAACCAAACCGATTATTTTGGTTTCTATGAGCAGGTGGCTTTTAAATTCTGTTCCAGTGTTCATTCCACAACACTTTGTAAGTGGCAGAGCATGGTGAGAAAGAGAATATAGGTTTAACCATGCATCTCCGATTCCTTCTATGGAACTTAAACAATGAAATATCTAATATTTAGTTACTATCAAATAATTAAATAGAGCCTGCAAGTACAATGAAATTTAATATAGATATATGATTCAAGATAAATCTGTGCTCCAGTGACCAAAATACATGATCAAAGAATGAAATAGTAGCAATAAAATAACATTAGCACTCAGTATTGTGAAGCTGTCTTCAGGTTGGTAATATTAGTGCCACATGTCCTCAATTTTTATTTGCTGTGTTCCATGTCAGAATTTTAACAAGAGCCAGCAAAGCCACTGGTGGAACTTTAAACGTTTATCCTTTAGACAACTGAACCAAGTTCCTTTTCCCTGCTTAATGCCCCAAGACATTCTGACTCATTTTAGAGTATCAACAAATCATTTGAGTGAATATTACTTTTATCTCCCAGCTTTTCACCTCACCAGAATATTTCTACCTGCTTGCTACTTAAAATATTATTCAAAATAATAAGATATCAATTTTTAAACCTGCCTTCTGTGGACAGACTGTGATCCACTTTGCAATGTTATTTAGCTGTCCATCTAATAACGAATACATCAGTGAGCAAATCATTTGAATGAATAGCTGCCGCTCAGCTAGGTGTTCCCCCTAATTCACCCCCCCCACCCAAAAAGATCAAGTTTAGTAAACAGGCGCAGTGCTACTGCGAAATTTGCTCATATGTGACTGTCCAAGGGATGCTGAAAAATGCTGTGTATTGTTCACCCCAATGAGGTCATTAGGTGCTTTGTCTCTCCTTTCCTAGTTTGTGTGCATTTTCCTCAAGATGTCACTGCTGCTTAACGCCTACCTTTGAGATCACAGGGCTGCCGGCCTGCCTGCAGCAGCAGCACAAAGCTGACGTCTGATTTGTAAAGTGACAGCGCAGTGGACATCCTGGTTCAGGTCTTGTGTCTATGGCAGTTTGACCAGAGTGGCACCAAAACTATGGAACCACCCAACGAGCTCTGCAAATCAAAACAGCAGATACACGTTTTCATAAACACATCGGTTTAGTTTTCAAACTGCTTTTAATGCTGACCATCGAACTCTGAACATTGTGGTGCCAGAAACTCCTCAATGGTCAACTTTGATTCACAGATGTCAAAATGTGGCATTTTATGGAGTCATCAGTGTTGGCACCAGGTGTCCACATGGCTCGTTCAAAGAGAATTTAGCGCTGGATCCATTCAAACATCCAGATTGGTGGGCATGATAGAGCTGTCTCTTGGTTTGTTGAGAATTTGAAGTGTGCAAGCTGCCGCAGGATAGGGGGCCTGAGATTGGAGAGGATTCTAATAAATATGCTGTGTACAAAAAAAAGTATATTTTTCTGACTTCTGTTAATCTTTTATGCCTGGCCCCTCCCCCCAAGGAAGTGCATGGGGAACACTCAAGCCATGTTTTATTTACTCTGCAGCACTCTAAATTTCAGGTCACTGGTCCTACGACAAAGGTGCACAATGCACACATCTATTTAAAATCCAAACAAAACACTTCACAAACAGTAGATCCAAATCCAAATCTCGATAAAGATTTAATCACAAAAACCGTGACACTACTTTTCTGATCCTCTATCACTGCAACTTAGATCCTATTTACCACCTGATTTAGCCCCTCATCGATACCCAACCACACAGGAAAATATTTATTTCAGCACACTACAAACCCTGTAATCTTCAGCACGTTTCCAAATATTTTATTTGATTCACTTTGGCATAATTAATATTAATTGTTTTGACAAAATCTCTTCCACATATTCACTCCACAGCAAGAAAATAGATTTATTTAGTCTTGCTTTACAGCAATTTCAAACCTTTCGTTCTGCATTCATAGTTGAGAGTGTCAATAGCTGTTCATACCTATACTTCCCAGCAGTTTAGTGCTTGAATCTGGTTTCTATTTCTCTAAAGAAAAGTGCAGCTGTAAGACTCTCCTTGTACCTATAAACTCTAAATTCAGAATAATCCTAGCTGGTATGAAGCAAGGCTAAATAGACTGGGTCTGTACTCGTTGGAGTTTAGAAGGATGAGGGGAGATCTTATAGAGACGTATAAGATAATGAAGGGGATGGATAGGGTAGAGGTAGAGAGATTCTTCCCACTTAGAAAGGATAGCAGGACTAGGGAACACAGCCGGGGGGGGGGAGTTTAGATTGGAGTTGAGGAGGAACTTCTTCACTCAAAGGCTGGTGAATCTCTGGAATTCTCTGCCTGTTGAAGTGGAGGAGGCTACCTCGCTGAATATATTTAAGTCACGGGTAGACAGATTTCTGATAGACAGGGGAATTAAGGGTTATGGGGAGAAAGCTGGAAAGTGGAACTGATCCACTTCAGATCAGCCATAATCTTATTGAATGGCGGGGCAGGCTCAAAAGGCTATATGGCCTACTCCGGCTCATGTTCTTATGGTATCCTCCAAGCATTAACATCCTTTTGAAGTAAAAATGCGCCAAAACTGCACTTAATACATCAACTGTGGCCTCAATAGGGTTCTTCTTTCAAACAAGCAGTTTTTTTCCTTCTCCCAGAACCAATACTTCCTCTGGAGATCGACTCAGGTCTCAGAAATGCTTGGTATGACACTAACTAGCCAACTGAATTTTTGGGATGACTGTGAATGCACATCTTCTATAAAGAGACATCTTCATCTTGCTAGATCTATTCTATAATTGCGTGAGGTGTAACTTTCTTTGTACATACTCCAAAGATGTCAGGTGGATTGACCATGCTAAATTGTCCCTTATTGTCCCAGGATGTGCAGACTGGGGGAACTGGCAGGGTAAATACTTGGGGTTATGGGGAAGAGATCTGGGTGGGATTGCCCCATCGTGTCAGGAAGATTATGTGGATTACAAGGATTGGCATACTGTGGAGATGCTGGCATTAGACTGGGGTAAACACAGCAAGAAGTCTCACAACACCAGGTTAAAGTCCAACAGGTTTATTTGTAGCAAACAGCGCTAGCTTTCCTTCGTCAGGGGGGTGGGAGTTCTGAACTTTATTTAAAGAACATGAAATAGTTTCTGTTAAAATGCAACATGCATATAGGTGTTGGCATCATCCCATTGAAATAAACCTCCCAAGATCTCAGAACTTTCACATGGTCTTATGTGTACTCAACGAATTAAGTGACTAGGAACAGTGGAGTACAGTGAAGTTCAGATATCTCAGCTATGATCTTGCTGATTAACAGAACAGTCTTGAAGGGCCAAAGAGCCGACTCCAGCATCAATTTCCCACGTTTTAATGTCCTACATGTCTTGGGCAATCAACTGTTTAACGATCTCACTCAGACTGCCCTTTTGATTCTTTCACTGCAAAACACCACAGCGAAACCCAATAAACCAGAATGTGCATAAAGTATAACAGTAGATTTTTAAAAAATAGTAAATCTAAATGAACAAAGAATGAAATAATAGTAATAAAACAGCTCAGCACTCAGTATTTTGGATCAGAAAGAGAACAGGATGGGAATGAATTTTTGTCTAAGCAAATTAATTTCAATGAAGAAATACATAACTGCAGTAATAAATCCAATATTTGGGATGTTGGGATTCTTTGGGACCAGTGACTATAATTCCATAGTTAACTTAAAACTATTGGAGAATGATAGGTCTGGCCCAAAAGTTAAAATTCTAAATTGGGGCCAGGCCAATTTTGATGGTATCAGGCAGGAACTTTCAACAGTTAATCGGGGGAGTCTTTGGGAACGCAAAGGGGTGTCTGGTAAATGGGGGGCTTTCAAAAGTGTGTTAACCAGGGTTCAGCGTATGCACATGCCTTTTAGAGTGAAGGGCAAGGCTGGCAGAAGTAGGGAACCCTGAATGATTTGGGATATTGAGGCCCTGGTCAAAAAGGAGGAGGCATATGATATTGCAGCATTGGCAGCTGAGATCAAATGGATCTTTTGTAGAGTATAGGGGGTGTAGAAGTAGAGTTAAGAAAGAAATCAGGAGGGCAAAAAAGGAGGCACCAAAGGAGAATCCAAAGAGCTTCTACAAATACATAAAAGGCAAAAGAGTAACTAGAGAGAGAGAATATGACCTCTTAAGAATCAATAAGGTCATCTATGTACGGATCCAGAAGAGATGGGTGAGGTCCAAAATGAATATTTCTCATCAGTATTCAGTGTTGAGAAAAGCATGGATGTTAGGGAACTTGGGGAAATAAATAGTGATGTCTTGAGGAGTGTACTTACAACAGAGGAGGTAGTGCTGGAAGTCTTAAAGTGCATCAAGGTAGATAAATCCCTGGGACCTGATGAAGTGTTTCCCAGGACACTGTGGGAGGCTAGGGAGGAAATTGCGAGTTCCTTACCACAGATATTTGAATCATCGATAGTCACAGGTGAGGTGCCTGAAGATTGGAGGATGGCAAATGCTGCGCCTTTGTTTAAGAAGGGCTTGCAGGAAAAAAAACCTGGGAACTACAGACTGGTGAGCCTCACATCTGTAAGCCAGGGAGGAAATAGCAGATACTCTGAGGATCATTTTCCTATCCTCACTAGATAAAGGTAAGGGAACAGAGGATTGGAAATGTGAACATTGTACCATTATTTAAAAAGGGTGTGGGGGATAGGCCAGAAAATTACAGGTCAATCAGTCTGACTTTGGTAATGGGCAAATTATTGGAATCAGTTGGGAGGGATGGTGACACAGTGGTTAGCACTTTCTCCCCGTGTCTGCGTGGGTGTCCACCAAATGCCTCCCACGGTCCAAAGATGTGCAGGTTAGGTGGATTGGCCATGCTAAACTGGCTCTTTGTGTCCAAAAATGTGTGGATTAGATGGGCTAGCCACGGTAAATGCACGGGTGACAGGGATAGGGTGGAGGGGAGAATCTGGATGGGATGCTCTTTAAGAGACTTGGTGCAGACTCAATGGGCCAGATGGCCTCTTTCTGAACAGGAGGGATTATTCTATGGTTCTACTTCTGAGACACAGGATAAACTGTCACTTAAAAAGGCAGTGATTGATCAGGGATATCAGCATGGTTTTGTTTGGGAAGATGGTATCTTAATCACATTTTTTGAGGAACAAGAAGGATTAATGAGAGTAGTTCAGTGGATGTTGTCTACATTAATTTTAGTGAGGCCTTTAACAAGGCCCCACATGGCAGACTGGTGATAAAGGTGAAATTCCATGGGATACAGGGGAAGGTAGCAACTTGGATCCAAAAAGGGTGATGGTTGATGGATGGTTTTGCGAATAGAAAGTGAGTTCCAGTGACATTCCACAGGGTTCAGTGTTGGGGCTCTTGTTGTTTGTTGTACATGTTAACAATTTGGATTTAATGTGGGAAGCATGATTGGTGAATTTACAGGTGAAACAAACATTGGCCATGTAGTTGAGAGTTAAGGGTATAGGTCTCTAGAATAATATCAATGGTTTAGTTGAGGGGCAAAAAAGTGGCAAATTGAATTAAATCTGTAGGACTGAGGCAAACAAAGCAAGGAAGTACTCAATGTACAGGAGGATATTAACAGAGGAAATGAGAGGCCTTGGAGTGCACGTCCCAGAGTTTGGCATGACAGATAGATAAGATGGTAAAGAAAGTATATGGAATGTTTTCCTTTATTGGACAAGTTTTTGAATGCAAAAATAGGGATGTAACACTAGAATTGTATAAAATGCTGGTTCAGGTCACAGCTGGAATTTTGTGTACTGTTCTGGTCATATTTCAGGGAGGACATAATTACCTGGACAGAGTACAGAGGAGATGTACAACAATGTTGCCAGAGATTGGAAATTGCAACTACGAGGAAAGATTGGACAGGCTAGAGTTGTTGTCTTTAGAATAAAGGAGGCTGAGGGATGACCCAATTGAGGTGTACAAAATTTTGGAGCTTAGGTAACGTAGACAGGGAAGACTGGTTTACCCTGGGTGAGGGACAACTACCGAGGATATAGATTTAAGGTGATTAGTAGAAGGATTAAAGGGGATACGAGGAAAAACATTTCCACCATGAGTGTTGGTGGAATGCACTGCCCGAATTGACAGGTTGAAGTTGAACTGCTAGACTCATTTAAAAGGTATCTTCACCTGAAGTGCTGTAACCTGCAAGACTACGGACCAGGTGCTGGAAAGTGTGATTAAAACGAGCAGCTAGTTTCTTTCTACTCTTTTTTGGCTAATGCAGACTAGATGGGCTGGATTGCCTCTTTCCGTGCCGTAACACGTCAACAGATTTATTACACAGCTGATGAAAGGTTTGGTCCCAGGTAGATTTTAAGGAGCATGTTTTATCCCGTTCTTGTGATCTTTAAATTGCAAGGTGAACATTTATCGCTCATCTCTCATTGCCTGTGAGATGACGATAGGAAACTGCTTCTTTGAACAGCTGCAGTCACATGTTATAGGTACACACAGTGTTGTTCAGGATGGAATTCCAAAATTCTGAACCACCAATACTGTCAGAAGGTCAACGCTGCTCTAAGTCAGAATGGTGTGTGACTAGGAGAGCAATTTGCAGGTGATGGTTTTCCCATGCGCCTGCTGCCCTTGCTTTTTTTGTTGCCAGAGGTTGCAGGTTTGGAAAGTGCTGTTGAAGGAGTCTTGCCTAATTGCTGTAGTGCATCTTCTATGTAGTACATACTATTGCCACTATACCAGGGGCGGAGGAAGTGGATGCGGCACAAATCAATTGGTCTGCTTTGTCCTGGGAGGTGTGGAGCTTCTTGAGTGTGTTGGAGTTGAATTAATCTTGGCTGAGGAGCCAGGAAATGAGTTACTCATTACAGAATTCCCAGTCACTGAACTGCTCTTATAAACACAGTATTAATATGACTGGCACAATTAAATTTAAAAATCTTAAAATAAGAGGACAGTTTAATGAAAGAATTCCATAACTTAGGGCTGAGGCAGCTAAAGGCATGACCATTAATGGAAGAGTAATTAAAACTGGGGATACACAAGAGGCAGAGATGCCGGCATTGGACTGGGGTAAGCACAGTAATAAGTCTCACAACACCAGTTTAAAGTCCAACAGGTTTATTTGGTAGCACAAGCCACAAGCTTTCAGAGCGCCGCTCCTTCATCAGGTGAGTGGAAGTTCTGTTCTGTTGTCTACCTGATACGCTGCAGGAAAGGATGTCCCGAGGCATGGTACATTGGTGAGACCATGCAGACACTATAACAACGGATGAATGAATACTGCTCGACAATCACCAGGCAGCAGTGTTCTCTTCCTGTTGGGGAACACTTCAGCAGTCACGGGCATTCAGTCTCTGATCTTCGGGTAAGTGTTCTCCAAGGCAGCCTTCATGACACGATGTTGCAGAATCGCTGAGCAGAAACTGATAGCTAGGTTCTGCACACATGAGGACGGCCTCAACCAGGATCTTGGGTTCATGTCACACTATCTGTAATCTCCACGACTTGCCTGGGCTTTCAAAATCTCACTAATTATTCTGGCTGGAGACAATACACACTTCTTTGACTTGTGCTTAACCCTCTCTCCACTCACATTGCCTGTACCTTTAAGACTTGATTATCTGAAAAGGTTCGCATTCCAACCATTATTTTGTAAACTGCGTTTGTCTCTTTATATGCCCTGTTTATGAAGAGAACTCACACTCACCTGATGAAGCAGCAGTGCTCTGAAAGCTTGTGGCTTGTGCTACCAAATAAACCTGCTGGACTTTAATCTGGTGTTGTGAGACTTCTTACTTTACACAAAAGGCCAGGGCTAGAATTGGAGGAGAATAGAAATCTTGGAGGATTGCAGAGCTTACATAGTTTCAGATATAGGGAGGGATGAAGCCATGGGGATTTAAAAAGAGTGAGATTTTTAAAATCAACATGTTGGTGAATGGGGAGGCAATGTATGTCAATGAACATGAAGGACCTTGTGGTGAAGGATCCTCTTGGGAAGAGTGATCATTGTATGGTGGAGTTTCTGATGCAGATGGAGGAGGAGAAAGTGGGTTCCCGGACATGTGTCCTTTGTTTGAACAGAGGGGAGTACGGTAGGATGAGAGAGGAATTGGCAAATGTTGGTTGGGGGAGCGCGTTGGAAGGTAGGTCTGCTGAGGAACAGTGGAGGATCTTTAAGGAGATCTTTCTTGGTGCTCAGCAGAAATTTATTCCGATGGTTAAAAAGGATCGTAGGAGGAGAGATAATCAGCCGTGGATAACGAAGGAGGTGAAGGAAAGTGTTAAATTTAAAGCGGATGCGTTTAGAGTAGCTAAGAGTAGTGGGCGAGAAGAGGATTGGGAGAGGTTTAAATGTCAACAAAGAATGACAAAGAAGTTGATAAAGAAGGGTAGGATAAACAATGAAGCTGGGTTAGCGCTTAATATAAAAAAGGATAGCAAGAGTTTTTATAAAAAGGAAGAGGCTGGCTAGGGTGAACATTGGACCCTTAGAGGATGAGAGGGGGGACATGGTGGTAGGGGATGGGGAAATGGCTGAGGCCTTGAATAACTTTTTTGTTTCGGTCTTCACGGAGGAGGACGTGAATAATTTGCCGGGTGTTAGCGATGGAAAGATGGTAGGAGTGGAGGGCCTGAATGACATTATTGTTACTAGAGAGGCAGTGCTCGACAGGCTGGAGGGACTGATTGTGGACAAGTCCCCAGGACCGGATGGAATGCATCCAAGGGTTCTGAAAGAAATGGCGGAGGTGATAGTGGATGTCTTGGTGATTATTTTCCAAATGTCACTGGATTCCGGGGAAGTGCCGGAAGATTGGAAAACGGCTAATGTTATGCCGTTGTTTAAGAAGGGTGGCAGGCAAAAGGCAGGGAATTATAGGCCGGTTAGTTTAACATCTGTTGTAGGTAAAATGTTAGAATCCGTGATCAAGGAGAAAATAGTGAGGCATCTTGAGGAAAATTGTTTGATAGAGCAGACGCAGCACGGTTTCCTTAAGGGGAAGTCGTGTCTGACAAATTTATTGGAGTTCTATGAGGATGTGTCTAGGGTGGTGGATAGAGGAGAGCCGGTGGATGTGGTGTTTCTTGATTTTCAGAAGGTGTTTGACAAGGTGCCTCACAAGAGGTTATTACAGAAGGTCAGGGGGCATGGAGTTGGGGGTAGGGTGTTAGCATGGATAGAGGATTGGCTGTCAAATAGGAGGCAGAGAGTGGGGGTCAATGGGTGCTATTCGGATTGGTGGTTGGTGACTAGTGGAGTGCCCCAGGGGTTGGTGCTGGGGCCTCAGCTATTTAGCATTTGTATAGACGATCTGGAGGAGGGAACCGAGCGTACGGTGTCGAAATTTGCTGATGACACCAAGATTGGTGGAACAGCAAATTGCGCGGAGGGCGTGGAAAGTCTGCAGAAGGATCTAGATAGGCTGGGCGAATGGGCCAGGAAATGGCAAATGGAATTTAATGTTGGCAAGTCTGAAGTTGTCCACTTTGGTAGGAATAATGGTAGGAAGGACTATTACTTACGTGGCGAAAAACTGCAGCATGCGACAGTGCAGAGGGACCTTGGGGTCCTTGTGCATGAGTCGCAAAAACCCAACCTGCAGGTGCAGCAGGTGGTCAGGAAGGCGAATGGGATGCTGGCCTTCATAGCGAGGGGGATTGAATATAAAAGTAGGGAGGTCTTGCTGCAGCTGTATAGGGCACTGGTGAGGCCGCAGCTGGAGTACTGCGTGCAGTTTTGGTTGCCGCACTTACGCAAGGATATTTTGGCCTTGGAGGGAGTGCAGAGGAGGTTTACTAGGCTGATACCGGAGTTGAGGGAGTTGAACTATGAGGAGAGGCTGAATAAACTAGGCTTGTACTCGTTAGAGTTTAGAAGAATGAGGGGAGATCTCATTGAGACGTATAAGATGATGAATGGGATGGATAGGATAGAGGTGGAGAGGTTCTTCCCGCTCAGAAAGGACAGTAGGACTAGAGGGCACAGCCTCAAGATAAAGGGAGGGGGGGGGTTTAGAACGGAGTTGAGGAGGAACTTCTCACTCAAAGGGTGGTGAATCTCTGAAATTCTCTGCCCGTTGAAGTGGTGGAGGCTGCCTCGCTAAATATTTTTAAGACGTGGGTTGATAGGTTTTTGATAGATAAGGGGATTAAAGGTTATGGGGAGAGGGCGGGAATGTGGAACTGAGCCACGACAGATCAGCCATGATCTTATTGAATGGCGGGGCAGGCTCGAGGGGCTAGATGGCCTACTCCTGCTCCTATTTCTTATGTTCTTATGTGATGGATGAAATGTATGATGTGAGTTAGAATACAGTTTTGTTTTGATCTTAAATTCTTGTAGTATGCAACATGGGAGGTCAGCAAGGAGATCAGTGGAATAGTCAAGTCTAGAGAGTAAAATGACACACATGCATGAGGATTTGAGCAGATGGGCAGAAATGGAAGTAGGCAATCCTGGTAATGAAGCAGTTGGGTGGCCAGAAGTTCATCTAGAGATAAAAGGAGAATATCAATGTTACTGGGCCAGCAATCCAGATGCCTGGGCTAATACTCTGGAACACTGGTTATAATCCCACCATGGCAGCTGATGGAATTTAAGTTCAATTAATAAAACTGAAATTAAAAGCTAATCTCAGTAATGATGACCATGAGACCATTGATGATTGTCATATAAGTTCATCTGGTTCATTAAAGGGAAGGAACTTTGCTGTCATTACCTGGTTTGACCTAAATGAAACTCCATCCCACAGCAGGGTGATTGACTCTTAAATACCCTCTGAAATGGCCTAAGAAGCCATCCAGTTATATCAAACCACTATGAAGACTAAAAGGAATGAAACCAAATGGACTAGCTGGCATTGACCAACATCAACAAACCCAGTCTGTCAAGACCATAAGACATATGAGCAGAATTAGGCCATCAAGCCCATTGAGTCTGCTCCGCTATTCAATCATGGCTGATATTTTTTCTCATCCCCATTCTCCCGTCCTTTCCCCATAACCCCTGATCCTCTTATTAATCAAGAGCCTATCTATCTCTGTCTTAAAGACACTCAATGACCTGGTCTCCACAGCCTTCTGCGGCAACGAGTTCCACAGATTCACCACTCTCTGGCTGAAGAAATTCCTCCTCATCTCTGTTTTAAAGGATCATCCCTTTAGCTTGAGGTTGTGCCCTCTGGTTCTAGTTTTTCCTACTAGTGGAAACATCTTCTCCACATCCACTCTATCCTGGCCTAGCAGTATCCTGTAACTTTCAATAAGATCCCCCCTCATCCTTCTAAACTCCAATGAGTACAGACCCAGAGTCCTCAACTGTTCCTCATACGACAAGCTCTTCATTCCAGGGGTCATTCTTGTGAACCTCCTATGGACCCTTCCCAAGGTCAGCAAATCCTTCCTTAGATAGGAGGCCCAAAACTTCTCACAATACTCCAAATGGGATCTGACTAGAGCCTGATACATCCTCAAAAGTACATCCCTGCTCTTGTATTATAGCCCTCTCGACATGAATGCAACATTGCATTTACCTTCTTAACTGCCGAATGAGAATCGTGAACAAGGACACCCAAATCCCGTTGTGCTTCTGATTTCCTAAGTATTTTTCCATTTAGAAAATAATCAATGTCTCCATTCCTCCTTCCAAAGTGCATAATCTCACATTTTTCCACATTGTATTACATCTGCCACTTCTTTGACAACTCTCCTAATCTGTCCAAGTCCTTCTGCAGCACCCCCCCAATCCCCACTGCTTCCTCAATACTACCTGTCCCTCTAGATATCTTTATATCATCTGCAAACTTAGTAACATTGTCTTCAGTTCCTTCTTCCAAATTGTTAATGCATCTTCTGAAAAGTTGTGATCCTAGACTGACCTCTAAAGCACAGCACTAGTCACTGGCTGCCATCCTGGAAAAGACCCCTTTATCCCCACCCTCTGCCTTCTGCCAATCAGCCAATCCTCCATACATGCCAGGATCTTACCCTTAATACCATGGACTCTTAACTTATTTCCAGTCTCCTGTGCGGCACTTTGTCAAAGGCTTTCTGGAAATCCAAATAAATCACGTCCACTGGTTCTCCTTTATCTAAATTCCTTGTTACCTCCTCAAAGAATTCTAACAGATTTGTCAGACATGACCTCCCCTTGACAAAGTCGTGCTGACTCAGTCCTATTTTATCACACACTTTCAAGTACTCCGCAATCTCATGATTCTAATAATGGATTCTAAAATCTTGCCAATGACCAAAGTCACGCTAACCGGCCTATAATTTCCCATCTGCTGCCTCTCTTCCTTCTTAAGCAGCAATGTTAGATTAGCTATTTTCCAGTCCTCTGGGACTCTCCCTGCCTCTAGTGATTCCTGAAAGATCACATCACCAATGCCTCCTTACTAACATCTGGGGGTTTGTGCTAAATTGGGACACCTGTCCCACAGACTAGTCAAGCAATTGCCTTTCATTCTTATATTCACCAATCACACCTTACAATGTGTGGAAAGCACCATCACCATCACCACTGGCAGGAAAGACACACCAGACGTAGTTTTATATTGTTGGGAGGGAGTTGCCATGCGATTCCTCAACAGTTATTCTGGACCCATAAAGTCTCACAGTGTCAGGACAAACATGGGCATGGAAACCTCATTCTGATTACCACCTATCCCCTCAGCTGAGGAATCGATACGCCTCCAATACCTGGATGAAACATAGAGGATGGCAGGGGCCTCTGGGTGGGTGACTGACTGGCTGACATAGGACATAGTTGCTAGATTAGGTCTGTAGAAGGTGCTCAGTGAACCAACAAAGCGACAAACCTACTTCATCTTGTCCTCACCAATCTACCTGTTGCAGATGCACCCAAGAATGATAGCATTGTTTTGAGTTCACTGCACAGTTCTTGTGGAAACAAAGCCATGTCTTCACATTGAGGACACACTCTGTCCATCATGTTGTCTGGCACTACTACTAAGCTAGAGGGGATAGATTGTGAACAGATCCAGTAGCTCAAAATGAGGTATCCATCAGGCTCTCTGGAGCAGCAGAGTTGTAGTCGACCACAATTGTAACCTCACAGTCAGGCATATCCCTCACTCTACCATTACCATTAAACTGGGGGAAGCAATTCGAGTTGAATGAAGAATGCAAAAGGGCTCAATAGGAGCAGCACAAAGCATACCTAAAAATGAAATGTTAGCCCGAAGCTACAACACAGGACTACATATATGCCAAATAATGGAAGCATCTTACAATAAACAGAGCTAAGCAATCTTGTAAAATCCAGTCATGAATGATAATAGATAACTAAACAACTAACTGGAGGCAACAGCTCCACCAACATCCCCACCCTCAATGATGGGGAAGCTGGCACACCAGTGCAAAAGAGAGGGAATCATTCACATAAGGTGACATGGGGGCCAGAAAGGGAAGTTGAATGGTAACTATTTGGTGGGAATAGGTTCAAGGGAGCAGGTGATGGGTTTTTGTGGACAAGATAAGCATGAGGGAGAGAAACTAGAAAAAAATATGAACCGAGGCTAGGGTAAGAGGGAGGGAAGGGGCAGTAGCAACTGAATGGATGGTCTCAATTTTCATGAAAAGAAATCAATAAGTTCCTTGCACTTGCTGTGGGTGAAGATGGAGGACCTTAGCTAGAGATGTTCAAAAAAGTCTGTATGTTCCAGAATTATCGTGGAACAGCAAGAAGAAGACACCAGGTCCCAATACTGCTTTATGTGGTCTGAACAGATCTGGTTATGACCAACTAAACCAGTTATTTTGCCATAAGTGTTCAAGCATGCATTTTGAGCATTAGGGAGTAGAGATGAGGGGTGTACAGGAATAATGATTAGGATGAGAGAGAGTACTAATTTTAATTGGCCAATATTGGCAGAGGTTATGTTGCGATTGAGCTGATCTATAGTTACAGAAATGTAATGCTAAATGGAGGGCCAAAAATTAGACAGTTGGAAATTTGGAAGTAGGTTTAAGGGACCTCAGAGGTAGACACAGGAGTAAGGATTAGATGGGGGATTTAGACAAAGAGCAATACAAGGAATGAATAGAAATGATTCTTCTGGTTGACACAATGGAAATTAATAGATGAGGCCAAATGAAATAGAAAAGTCAAAGGGGTGGTTGTGTATCTATTTAAAGAAGTTTACAAGGAACAAGAGACCTAGGGATTATAAAGAATCATAGAATCCCTGCAGTGCAGATGCAGCGCATTTAATCCATCGAGTCTGCACCAACTCTCCAATGGATGTATCTTACCCAGGCCTACCTCTGTAAGCCTACATACTTGCCCTGCTAATCCCCCAAACCTTCATATCTTGGGACACTACGGGGTAATTTACCATGGCCAATCCACCTATCATGAGAGCAGTGAATTCAGAGAAAAGAGAAAATAATGAGTTGAGATGATGGTTTACATTACCATGAATGGGAAGTTGCTCAGTGCAGAGCGAAAAATAATGAAGATCTCTTGGTGAGAAACGAGTTGAGAGAGTGGAAAAAGATGCCAGAAGAGAATGAAGGCAGACCACGCTGTGATTTTGTGATAAGAGCTACACACACTACTACAGTGGAGCAAAGGACAGGTGGAAGATATAGCCAGATGGAGAGACCATCACCCATTAACCAAAATTTCCATCAGCACCATGATGTCAGTGCAATCAGCCAAAGTTGCAGATGACAATGGCCTTGTTCACAACTGAATGAAAATCCTGTGAAGAAAGTGGCAAGATTAGCCCCAGGGGTGCATTGAGCAGAAGGGACTGCAACCGTCCAGGATGAGGGAAGTTGAACAACCTAAAGAAAAGTGATAGACATCTGCATTGAAGATCACCTCCCTTGGGAAAACACTGAATAGCCCATGCAGTGGTATGCACTGAAATTTGGTTCAGCGTGCTTGACGGCCATTTGTCAAACTTGCAACATCCAACATGTTAGAAAATGGCCAGAAATTGCATAGCTGCAGAAGTTTATTCAAGTATCAATAACATCAATATTAGTATGTCGATTCTGTGGATGTCCATACTAATCTCGTACTAGATTCTTCAGGCATGAGAGACCACCATAACAGACAGTGAAGTCATTTATTGACTGGACATACTTCAATAGCGAGGATTCCACCCATCAAGCAAAGAGAATTTCAATTTCTGGTTTACTTTGGAAAGCAACTCCATAGCATAAAAGAAGGTATTAAGAAATTCCGGTTACAATTTGGTGATACATCTGTAATTTACAGAGATAATCAATTATTGCTGAAAGACAGATGCAGGCAAATGAGCTTCCGACCCTAACAATGTGATGAGACCGATGTAATTCTTTTGAAGGGTGTGGCTGAAACTTGGAAAAACCGGGCCAAATATTCCTGACTGCAGGTGTCAGAGACTGAATATTTGACTGAAGATGCATAGCAGGACCCTGTGGAAGTCCTGACCTGCGGACCTATGTGGGAATTCCTGGGAAGTTTAGACTTCCAATGGGCAAATCCTTGCTCCCCAGAAACCTCCGACAGTCTCAGACTGAGTTAGAACTATAGACTTCAGACAGTTCTGTAGTATTTAACTAAATAATTATTACAGGAACTGTTAAGTAGGTTAAAACTTAGTCCAACACCTGGATAACTCAACAACTGAGTTGTTGAGTTATCCCCCCCCCCACCCCGATCACCAGCCTGACTGCACGATTACTGCAATGACCTATGCCCTGACCCACCTCAATCACAATCAAAGACTGGACATTTAAACTTACTACAAGGCATCTGTCATAAAAAGGGGCATGTCCTGTTTTCACCTGACTCTACTCTGTTCCAACAAAGTACAGTAATAAGTCTCACAACACCAGGTTTGTTAAAGTCCAACAGGTTTATTTGGTAGCACAAGCAACAAGCTTCTGGAGCACTGCCCCTTCATGAGTGGGAGTTCTGTTCACAAACAGGGCATATATAGATACAAACTCAATTTACAAGATAATGGTTGGAATGCAAGTAATTTACAAGTAATCAAGTCTTAAAGGTTCAGACAATGTGAGTGGAGAGAGTTAAGCATAGGTTAAAGAGATGTGTATTGTCTCCAGCCAGGACAATTAGTGAGATTTTGCATGCCCAGGCAAATCATGAGGGTTACAGATAGTGTGACATGAACCCAAGATCCCAGTTGAGCTCCCCAACTACCAACTCTGTCCCTCTACGTGGCAACTGTCTGCGATTAAGCCAGTCTGTTCGCAAACTTGGTGTCACAAATTATTTGAAATGAGCTTCCAATTTCATATTCATACCATTAAGAATGTCCATCTCCACCTCATCGCTTAATCATTCAACTTGTTGCAGCTCATCCGCTGCTGAAACCTTTTCATACCTTCATTACCTCTAGGCTCGACTATTCCAATGTATACCTAGCTGAACTCCGACTTCTTAAACTTGAAATCATCCAAAAGTTCTCCTGCCCATGTCTTAATTCACAGCATATCCCATTCCTCTATCACTCCTGTGCTCTCTGACCTACATTAGCTCCCAGTCAAATTAAATCTTGATTTTAAAATTCTTGTCCTTTCAAATTCCTCTGTGGTCTTGCTCCTCCCTATTTCTGCAATCTCATTCAACCTCACAACCCTCCCAAGATATCTGAGCTTCTCTAACTCTAGCCTCTTGTGCATTCCCAATTATAATTGCTCCTCATTGGTGGCCATCCCGTCAGGTTCCTTTCTGTTAATGAATTCTTAATCCCTGGCAATATATTATTTCCTATCCCAGGTGTTTTAATTTTAACCAATTTCCTCTGGGCGGACTTTATCAAAAACCTTCTGAAAATCCATGTGTATTATTTCTACTGGCTCCTCTTTATCAATTCTGTTAGTAACATCCTCAAAAAACTCCAACAGGTTCATCAAACATGACTTCTCATTCATAAATCCATCCAGATCATTGTCATCCAACTGTCCATTCATCACATCCTTCATCATATATTTCAGCATTTTTCCCAATATTGATGTTAGGCAAACAAGTTTGCAGTTCCCTGACTGACTAATCTGCAGGTTCTCTTTACATCTCAGACTTTTTTTTATATGAAGAATCTTCCCCAGTTGACTGGGCTATATTTTGATAATATATGCTTGCCCCTTATTTTGTCAGTTTTGCATAAACTGGAGCATAGATTGGCACATATTCAAAATAGTTTGCAGCAGAATCTCTTGAGTTTTAAATTGGGTTGGTAACCAAGGGAAGATGATACAGGTCTCCTAACTGGGTCAAGGTCGGGATAACAAAATTGCTCATACCTTTAACCCTGGAAGTATGAGCAAAGGTGAAATTTCATTACATATCCACTGCAAGAAATATTTTAAATAAACTGCAAAGCCATCTGAAGTCTCCATGCTTTCCCTTCTTTATAAACACCAATATCAGAAGTCTAAAAACAAAGTATTTTTCTCAGGTTAAGAGGAGTACTATAACAAATAAAACTATAGAATTGGCCTACACCCTGCCATAATTCCAGTGTTGCTAATTGCAAGATGGCCCTAAGAGAAAGTGGAAACTGGCATTCAACAAATGAGATTAAGTCCCCTGTTAAGACTGTAGCACATACGATCTCACAATCCAATGTTTTGTTACTTGTTCCTTAAATTGGCCAAAAGTTATTCAATGAATATGTCAAAATCAGGGTCTTACTTTTAACTATAACCAAAAACAGGAGAAACATAGCTTGAATGAAAACTAGAGTTGCTCATGCACACAAAATAGAGCCAACTAAACATGTATTACTGTTTGAATGTTGGAGGAATACAGTTAGAAGTTAGGTTCAACTTTTCAATGTTAACTTCTTTGAAAGGTGTTTTTTTTTAAAGCTCGTTTTTGTAATTGCTGACAGACTAGTTTGATATTGGTCTCAGAAACCAAAGAGAACAAATGACTTCTGGAAAACTTCTAACAAAATCTACCATTGATACCTGATACGTGGACTTCAAGCGAGACTTCAATTTCCCACTGAGAGAACATTCGTAAATGAAGAAAACTATCAACTGGCTTTACAAGTATTGTGTACCATGGCTGAATGTATTTAAATATGAAACAGTATTAAGTACGTAAGGGAGTAGCAGGCTCCAGGTGTTTTCTATAATGTACCATAAAAGGAGATTGCTGATGCACTTATGCTTTGTGCTGCTGAGACTGGTCTTGTGAATTTGATCCTCATTTTGACCATGGGTGTAATTATATGCCATCTGTGTTATGGTAAAAATTCCACTTTATTGGAATGATAAGGTTGTCGTGCAAGTATGGATTTTTTTGAAGGATCTATCTGGAACAATGGACATAAAACCCCAGCAGTTAGAAACAAACCTTCCACTGTACGCAAAATAAATATTTTACTGTCTAACCATTTAATAATTTTGCATTATGGAAAATTAAGAAATGAAAAAAGTAATAAATATGCTTTGTTGTTCTTCAGGCAGCTACAGGAAACAAAATAGTGTAATTACATCAGAATGTTAAAATCCACTTTCAAAAGAAGAAATAAAGCATATGTGAGCTCTGCAAACCTAAAGTGAACTTCAGAGCAATTCGTTTTCAATTCTCATTGTGGATATAAATGCACCCATTGTTTCAAATGTTTTAGATAAATGAGAAACTAATAAATCAGGAACTAATAATTGAAACCAACGATTTTCATTGCAGTAGATGGTTCTGAAGGTCATACTGAGAGAATCTTAGACCTAAATCAAAGTTTACTTTCAAAAGTGAGTTCCATTATCTCCTATAACAGCCTACTTTGGAATTTTATGCGGCTTAAATTTTGATTTCTCAATGGACGCAGGATCTTCCGATAAATTACTAAATTGCTAAGCTATACATAAAATACTTCTCTAATTGTTAATAAATACAAATTACTTTTCTCCATATATCATGAAACTGGAATAGACAGACACCATGCTACACTATTCACCTACATAATTCACTTTTTACACTGAAACTTTTGGATTTGGAACTATTTATTATGAACAAGCAACAGCTGTTAACTTCTTCCCAAGCTGGACAAGCTGCACAATATCCTTGCTCGCACTGTTGGGGAGCATTCCAAATAAAGTGGAGGGAGATGAGAACTTGGGGAAAGAGACATAAAAGAGAAAAACTAAGATAAAAATGAAAAGTCAAAAGCAAAAGCGGAAGGCAGAGGATACAAAGGCCAGCAGCAAATAGGATCAGGGTACAAAAAAACCATTCGTAAAGACATTAAAAATATAAGTCTAAAGGCATCATATGTGAATACACAGAGCATTCTGGGTTATGAGGCAAGATTGAACAAATTGGGGCTGTTTTCCCTTGAAAGACAGCAACTGAGGGAGGATCTAATAGAGGTATATAAGATTATGAAGGGTATAGATAGAGTAAACAGAGGTAAGCTATTTCCTATGTTAGAGACACACAGGATGAGGGGCCATGGGCTTAAGGCGAGGGGGGAGAGGTATAACACATATTAGAGGGAGGTTTTTCACACAGAGGGTAGTGGGGGTATGGAATGCTCTGCCAAGTAAGGTGGTGGAGGCAAGCACGCTAGAGTTGTTTAAGAGTAACGTAGACAGGCACATGAGTGGGTTGGAGATGGGTGGATATAGCAGATTGTTTTAAATAAGGGTCATTAGCATTGGGGCGTCCCTGGTAAGGTAAATGGATATGGTATGATAATAATGTTTTTTCTCCTTTCATTCACAGGTTTTAAGTTGGTCTGCCTTGTTGTCCAACAAGGGGCATACACGCGATGGGTCGTACTAGGGCTGCTCTTGATTTTGAGATTGGTCTAGTGCTTCATGTCATTAGTGTGTGCTTAAACTGGACCAGATGCTGGGCAACACGACAGCTCAGTGACTATCACTGTTTGCTGTGCAGACACACGGATTTGGGCCAGTGTCTGTGGGAGTTTGCGCATTCTCCCCGTGCTTGCGTGGGTTTTCTCCAGGTGCTCCGGTTTCCTCCCACACCCCAAAGATGTGCTATTAGGCTGATTGGCAGTAATAAATTGTCCCTAAATTAGTTTCCCTCAATGTGGATGGCCGTAAAACAATAGATAAGGGTCATGGGTGGAGGGGGGCACTGGTAGTGTTAAAATGGCAGCACGGGCTCATTGGGCCGAAGGGCCTGTTTCCTGGGCTGTTTTTCTTCTTTATTCGCAATAAGGTAGATGAATTAGCAGTGCAAATTGGTATATAGGGGTACAATACGCTTGCAAGTATGGAAACATGACAAGAGGCTGGGAACTGAATATCCAAGGATCTTCGATTTTTAGGAATGACAAACAAGAAGGGCTGCAGAGGAACTTGGAGTGGGAGGGCAAAAATCCAGTTGTCGTGGTCCACTTAGATACCAATGACATAGGTAGAACAAGAACAAAAGGTTCTGGTAAGGGAATATGAAAAGCTAGGAGCTAAATTGAAATGCAGAACCAAAAAAGGTAATAACCTCTTGATTACTACCTCAGCTATGAGCGAATTGGCACAGGGTCAATAAGATTAAGGAGGTAAATGTGTGGCTCAGAGATTGGTGTGGGAGGAATGGGTTTGAATTCATGGGACATTGGCACTAGTATTGGGGAAGATGGGACCTGTTCCAATAGGATGGTCTTCATCTGAATCGTGCTGGGACCAGAGTCCTGGCGAACCGTATAACTAAGGCTGTAGATAGTACTTGTGGTGGCAGTGGCGCGGGGTGGTGGTGGTGGTGGTGGTGGTGGTGGTGGGGGGGGGGGGGGGGTGAAGAGACAAAGAGGTGTGTGTGTGTGTGTGTGTGTGCGCGCGCGCGCGCGTGTGCGTGTTCAGTGGTATGGAGAATTACAAAATCAAAAGGTAAAGGGGAGGGTAGGAGTGCAGGTTAAATGATGAGAACTTTCAACTAGATA
This sequence comes from Carcharhinus amblyrhynchos, assembly GCF_965287045.1. NCBI lineage: Eukaryota > Metazoa > Chordata > Chondrichthyes > Carcharhiniformes > Carcharhinidae > Carcharhinus > Carcharhinus amblyrhynchos. The sequence goes on from NC_137335.1 coordinate 19,814,750, forward strand.
AAGGAGTCGAGGGCTCAGGAGAGGTTAGTAACATTTCCAGACCACGTAATAGGACAGAGAGTATAGAAGGAATCTAACCTCAGGCCCAGTAAAAAAGGTGACAAGCATGAGAAGGGAGGTGGTCAACGTAGTGCAGGAAGATGGTCTGGGGAAGAATAACCAGTCTGTGACAGAAAGGGACAGAGCTTGCATACAAAGGAATGCACTAACAAAATCGGGTCCAGGTAAGAAAGACTAACAAAGACACTTTTACCTGAATGCACGTAGCATTCGAAACAAAGTGAATGAGTTGACAGCACAAATCAGTACAAATGGGTACGATCTAATGGCCATTACAGAAACGGGGTAGCAAGGTGATGTGGTAGCAAGGTTACTGGTGGGCGTGGTCTATAGGCCCCCAAATAATAACTGTGAGGTGGGGCGGGCTTTAAACAAACAAATAACAGATGCGTGTAAAAATGGAACAGCAATAATCATGGGGCATTTTAACTTTCATACTGATTGGTCAACTCAAACCAGACACGGTGGACTTGAGGAAGAGTTCTTAGAATGCTGTCGAGATAGTTTTCTTGAACAGTATGTTACAGAACCTACGAGGGAGCAAGCTGTCTTGGATCTGGTCCTGTGTAATGAGACAGGTAAAATTAATGATCTCCTTGTGAGAGATCCTCTTGGAATGAGTGATCACAACATGGTTGAATTTCTAATACAGATGGAGGGTGAGAAAGTAGGATCCCAAACCAGGGTCCTCTGCTTGAACAAGGGGGAGTATGATAGGATGAGGGCAGAGATGGCTAATGTAGACTAGGAACACAGACTAGTTGGTGGGACAGTTGAGGAACAGTGGAGGATTTTTAAGGAGATTTTTCTCAGTGCTCAGCAAAAATACATTCCTTCTTTTTCACTGGAATATAAGAAAAGGGATAACCAGCCATGGATAACTAAGGAAATAAAGCAGAGTATCAAATTAAAAACCAATGAATACAGAATGGCCAAAATTAGTGGGGAAACTAGAAGATTGGGAAAGCTTTAAGAAACAAAGAACTATTAAAAAAGCAATAAAGAAAGGAAAGATAGATTATGAAAGTAAACTAGCACAAAATATAAAAACTGATAGTAAAAGTTTTTACAAATATATGAAATGGAAAAGAGTGGCTAAAGTAAATGTTGGATCCTTAGAAGATGAGGAGGGAGATTTAATAATGGGAAACGATGAAATGGCCGGAGGTCTTAAACAAGTTTTTTGTGTTGGTCTTTAGTGGAAGACACAAATAGCATACCGATAATTGATGGTTATGGGAATGTAGGGGGTGAGGATCTTAAAACGATCACTATTACTAAAGAGGCAGTGCTGGGTAGCTAACGGGACTAAAGGTAGATAAGTCCCCGGGTCCAGATGGAATGCATCCCAGGGTACTAAAAGTAGTAATAGCAGATGCATTAGTTGTAAGTTATCAAAATTTGCTGGACTCTGGAGAGGTGCCAGCTGATTGGAAAGCAGGCACTGTTTAAAAAGGAAGGCAGACAAAAGGCGGGTAACTGCAGGTCGGTTAGCTTAACATCCGTAGTTGGGAAAATGCTGGAATCTATCATTAAGGAAGAAATAGCAGAACACCTGGAAAAGAATGGTTCAATCAAGCAGATGCAGCATGGATTCATGAAGGGAAGGTCATGTTTGACAAATTTACTGGATTTTTATGAAGATGTAACGAGTGCGGTTGACAGAGGGGAACTGGTGAATGTAGTATATTTAGATTTCCAGAAGGCATTCGGTAAGGTGCCTCACAAAAGGTACACGGAGTTGAGGGTGAAGTGTTAGCGTGGATTGAGGATTGGCTATCTAACAGAAAGCAGAGAGTCGGAATAAATGGGTGCTTTTCCAGTTGGCAGTCAGTGACTGGTGGCGTGCCGCAGAGATCGGTGCTGGGGCCCCAACTGTTTACCATTTACATAGACAATCTGGAGGGAACCGAGTGTAGGGTAACAAATTTTGCGGATGACACAATGATGAGTGGGAAGGCAAATTGCGTGGAGGACACAAAGTCTACAGGGAGATTTGGATAGGCTAAGTGAGTGGGCAAGGATCTGGCAGATGGAATATAACGTTGGCAAGTGAGAGGTTATCCACTTTGGTAGAAATAATAGTAAAATGGACTATTAATTAAATGGTGAAAATTTACAACATGCTACTGTGCAGAGGGACCTGGGGGTCCTTGTGCATGAATCGCAAAAACTCAGTTTGCAGATGATCAAGAAGGCAAATGGAATGTTGGCCTTTATCGCAAGAGGGATGGAGTATAAAAGCAGGGAGGTCTTGCTGCAATTGTACAAGGTACCATAGAGGCCGTACCTACAGTACTGTGTACAATTTTGGTCCCCTTATTTAAGAAAGGATATATTAGCTTTGGAGGAGGTGCAGAGAAGGTTTACCAGGTTGATTCTAGAGATGAAGGGGTTAGCTTATGAGAAGAGATTGAGTAGATTGGGCCTGTACTCACTGGAGTTTAGAAGGCTGAGGGGAGATCTTAGAAAGACATGTAAGATAATGAAGGGGCTAGACAGGGTAGAAGCAGTGAGATTATTTCCATTTAGAATGGAAACAAGAACTAGAGGGCACAGCCTCAAAATACAGGGGAGTCAATTTAGAACAGAGTTGAGGAGGAACTTCTCCCAGAGGGTAGTGAATCTTTGGAATTCTCTGCCCATTGAAGCAGTGGAAGCTACCTCGTTAAACGTGTTTAAGTCACAGTTAGATAGATTTTTGACCAATAAGGGAATTAAGGGTTATGGGGAGCAGGTGGGTAGGTGGAACTGAACCACCATCAGATCAGCCACGATCTTATTGAATGGCAGGGCACACTTGAGGGGCTAGATGGCCTACCCCTGCTCCTATTTCTTATGTAAGGAGGTGGGGTTGTTTAGTTAAGGATGAAATCAGTACATAAGTGCGAGAAGGTATTGGCTCAGAAAACCTAGATGCAGAATCAATCTGGGTGAAGCTAAGAAACTACAGAAGCAGAAAACCTGAGCAGGAATTGTTCTTATGTCTCCAAACAGTAGTGGTAAGGAAAGGGGTGGCATTAAACAGGAAATTCGAGATGCATGTAACAAGAATGGCACAGTAATACGGGTAACTTTTGTCTACAAATATTTTGGGCAAATCCAATTAGCAACAATACTGCAGCAGATGAATTCCAGGAATGCGTATGAGTTTTTGTTTAGACTAGTATGTTGAGGAACGAACGAGGGAACATGCTATCCTGGATTTGGTATTGTGCAATGAGAATGTGTTAATTAACGCTGTGCAGACTCATTCAAGGAACAGTAACCATAGCATGTTGGAATTCTTGGAAGTGAAGAATCTGAAACTAGGGTTTGAAACAAAGGAAACTATGAAGGTACAAGTTGGCTAAGATAGATTGGGGAATTTGATTAAAAAGGTATGATATTGGATAGGCGATGGCTAATATTTAAGGAACAAACTTATGCACTGCACTATTTATACATTCCTTTCTGGCGCAAAAACACAAGAAAAGTGGCACGACCTTGGCTTACAAAAGAAATTATGAATAATATCAGATCCAAAGTGGAGTTATATAAAGTTGCTCAAAAAAGTAGCAAGCATGAGGAATGGGAGAAGGACTGCATTCAGCAAAGGAGGACAAGAGAATCATTGAGTAAGTGGAGAAAGAGTAAACTTGCAAGTGACATTAAAGCAGACTGTAAAAGCTTCTAGACATACATAATGAGATTAGTGAAGTTAAATGCAGTCCAAAACAGGAGAACTTAATTGATAATAAGGAAATGCCAGAACAATTCAACAACTATTTTAATTCCGTCTTCAGAGATGAAGACACAAAAACCTTCCCAGAAATGCTAATGAATCAAAAGTTTAGTGAGAAGGAGGAATTGAAAAAAAAAGTACGAGAGAAATTAATGGGACTGAAAGCCTATACATCCCCAGGGTATTAAAGGAAGTAGACATGGAAATAATGGGAGAGTTGGTTCTTATCTTCCAAAGTTTTGTAGATTCCGAAACAGACATGGCAAACTGAAAAGCTGACAAATGTAACCTTGTTCTGTTTAAAAAAAAAGGAGAGCGGGGAAAAAAAAAGGAATGACAGACCAGTCAGCCTAACATCAGTATAGAAAAAATACTAGAGTCTATTATAAAGAATGCAATAACAGGACACTTAGAAAAGACAAACGGCATTAGACAAAGTCAACACGGATTTATGAAAGGGAAATCATATTTGAGAAGCCTACTGAAGTTTAATGAGGATGTAACCAGTAGAATAAATAAGGATGAACCAGTGATTTTGATAAACTCTCATGTAAGAGATTAGCGTGCAAACTTAAAGCACGTGGGATTGGGGTGATATAGTGGCATGGATTAAGAGTTGGTGAGCAGGCAGGAATCAAGAGAATAGAAATAAGGGGTGTGTGTGCGAGATGTGGGGGGGCCATGCAGATACGGGGAGGGGCTGAGTGCGCAGGGGCTTGTGTGTGTGTGGGAGGAGGTGGGTTTGCCTTCTCTTGGGGAAGCCAAAAGTTCAAAATAGTTAGATATCTAGACTCTAAAGGTATTGAATGGTATGGGGAAAGGACTGGAACTTTGGTGTTGAGATAAAGGAGTAGCCATGATCCTGCTGAATGGTGGAGCAGTCTCAAAGGACCAAATGACCTACTCCTATTTTCTATAAGATTATGGTACAGGAGAACTTACATTTATGTTTTAATTCAGCATAAACTACTATCTTTTTATATATATTTAAACATCTTTTATCAGTGGCTGCAGAGCTTTTTCCAGAAAGCTTATTAATACAGAATACCCAAACGCTAATTACTGCACCCACCCACAATTTCATATCAACACTTCTGAATCAGGAATGAACAATAAGCTTTTTTGGAAACAATTATCCTTGAATTCTGCAAGAAAGGAAATGGACACACTGTTTATCTACAAGCAGTGAACTAAAGCACCAGAACACTAAAAATAGAACACATTACAGTGACATATGTGCAATTGTCAACAGCTTCATGACTTTGAAAAACCTGTGTATACTTGCTGAGTTTATATATTTCTTTTGAAAGCTGAAACTGAAGGATCAAAATATTTACTTCTTTTTGGGCAGGAAGTCAAAAGTCAAAGTGAATTTCATGAATGGTAGGAACAGCCCCTGTGAATGACCCAGTTGCAGAAGGTGCAATGAACAGGAAGCACCTTTTTCCCCCCACCAATAAAAATACACATCATGTACATCCCACATGGAACATTTTTCTGACTTATATGCCAAATTCAGCATATTTGACAGAAATGAGATGGAAGCAGTTCATGCATTGAAACTAATACCTCACTAACAGAACACAGGTCTTAATTAACATTTAACCATGTGTCACTCATAAATTACTTCAAACTGTATCAATACAGTGCAATATTCATAACTCTACTGACAAAGACCTAACTGAGGCAAAAACAACCTATTTTATACTATCAAAATAAAATAGAACGCTGGCAGACAAGGAAAACTTAAAAAAAATCATATTGGTGCAGAGCTCCTCCTCTAGAGGTTAGGTTAAAACAATTTGTTGGACAGAATAACAAACTTTACTTTCCAACTCACTAAGCCATGAGTGTTTCACATTGACAATGGATGAAAAGCAGAGAAAAATGTTGCTTTTTCCAGCACTCTCATTTTCGTAAGCACAAAATTTACCAAAATTAGTATCAGATTATCATTAGCTTTATTGCAAAGCCGAATACAAATTCTTTTGTGTATTCTTTAAAAACTGGAAGCTCAGAGGTAAAAGCAACAAAAAAAATCTTAATTGGGCAAACTGTTGGTGGCCTGTTGTGGACACTTGCTTTCAATTAAGCCTAAAAGGGTATCAATATATACCATGGTTCTCATTATTAAGATAATTTAAACATGCATAAAAATCCAAGACATCTACATGGTTAACAATGAAGCTTCACTGTGGAAAAGGCATTCCCCAAATTTGAAGTTAACTTTCCTGCTTTATGTAAGCACAGATGAAATAAGGAAAACAGGACTCAAGAGATTGAATCAGTAATAGTTCCAAGGCTAGAACTGACCTTTGTTCCAACAATATGAACTGGTATAAATATGTACAAAAAAATTATTGGAATAAAAATAACCACGTGATATTATTAAGACAGAAGAAACAGAATGTCAAACAACTTAGAAAAGTAATGAACTGGAAGGATAAACCAGATTCTATTCATGCACACATTTTGGAATAGCACTTATCATTGGTGAAGCTTATACACTAATATTGTTATGATGATCTCTATTATGTATGATGCTTAAGCTCAGCCCATCAAACTTTGAATTTAAACATGAACAAAATCATATTTTTGAAATAATTTCCCAACTTTTCTTCCTTGTATTTCTAACATCCTTTCAAATTATTGAAAGAAACTTGCTGTTCAGGCTCGCTGTTCTAGTGCTCATTTGTTGAATTGCTTATAGTTAACATTTTGTTAGCTTCACCCAAAGAAAATTTTAAAAAGTTCTCGGGTAGAAAAATATTTTTTTAACTGTGTAAATAAATAAAAGAAAGGTAGAGCTGCCATAACTGCCATTTTTAAATAAATTAGCAGTAGTTTAAATTTCTTACAGCATCTGACCCATTTATATAGAAATAATTAAGTATGAAATCTCTCAATACAGAATACAGGTTGCAACAAGGAGGCTATACTTACCTGCATACATATGGTAAGTAAGCCGTTCGATCAGTTTTATAACAGTTCCAGCTTTGATAATGGGAATTCCAGATTTAGATTGCACATTCTCCTCAAACACAATGTTCTCCTCAGAGTCTGGCTCCGCAAACCTGTACACTTCAGGACTTGGGAGTCTAAGTGGCTCCTCTTTTTCCTCCTGTAGCATAGTGGTGTCCAACATTCTCTCCAGTGTACTGCGATATTGTAAAGAAATTAAAGCTGCCATCCAATTATTCTTTTCTTCTGCTGATTTAGCAGCAAAAATTACACTGTTTTCATCCTTCAAGATAACTTCAAAAGCATGTTTGTATTCATTAGTGTCATCTTTGTCATTGATCTGTACCTTGCGCATGAAAAACTTCTCTTTGAGGCGATATTCTGCATAACTTCCACCAGGCAACCTAGGCTGACCGTGATTTGATTTGCAGCAAATCATCAAGCCATCAAATAGGAATATATGTCTTTCATGTTTTGCACCCACCCGTGTGAGCGTGCCTTCCATTATAAATTCATTACAGCACTGTCCAATGTCCTTGCCTTCCCAACCATCAATGTTTTTCTGGATCTCATTCATTTTCTTAATTGCCAAGTGCTTGCTTTTCATTTGTTGATTATAAAAACGACAGGCAGACTCACTGGAAGAGAAAATAAATGACCAAGTTTCAATCAGTTGAAATTAATGAACTCAAAGATGTATGCATTGGTATAAGCAGCTCTGAAAACTACATTTTTTTTATAATGCAGCTACAAAATAGAAACAAACAGTTTCATAGAAAACATGAAAACTGGAAACTCTTAAAATTATATACGTCATGAAGTCTTAGTAGACTTTGTTCCTTTTTGTGCAACCCACTAGAACATCTCATCCTTTAGTCAGAAGAATCCAAGTCACAAACTTTTCTTGTGCTACTGTTAGCAAGCTCACGATTGGTTAATAGAAAGCATACTTCTGCAATGGTGGGCCAGGCCTGCTGCTTTTCCTTTCCTGTGTGGGAAGTCACACCTTTCTACATACAGAAGTATTCGATTGAGCATTCCAAATGAAAAAGCAAAATCACTCACTGTGGGTCGTTTGGAATTTATGTTTTGGCTCTCTGCTTAAAAGATCACTCTTGAATGACTGAAACTGCTCTGTCCTTTCTATTTAAAGTCGTAATCATTTGTTGAACTTACAACAGTGAACAGACCAACTCTATTCACTTTTGTCTCCACAAAAACAAAAGCTGAAAAACATGACTAAACAAAAAAAAATGCCTTACCGTGTCTTATTAATAGGTAATACAACAATATTTGTTGAGCATCTTCATAGAATATCTCTGATTTTTATAAAGAAAAATTTGTGCTTCTTAAAACAAACCTTTTCAGCAATTCCTTTTAAAGTGCATCATTGCTTACCATCTGATACTCAGCAAAGTCGTCATGTTCGATATCGGGATGCTGCTCTGTTTTAAGCTTCAGTTGTACAAGCAATTTAACAGCATAAAATGCTTTGAACAAAAACAAGCTTTTTGCACCTGATGTCACTTCCTGTGTAAAATCAGCCCTACCAGTGAAGCTGTTCTTTGCTAACAGTAAGAGGAAGTGTGAACAACGGGAACTTACAGATGTAGTCAGTCAATCAGGAGAAATGCAGGAATGAATGGAAATTGCTTACCTCAGCCTCCTTTTTGCAAGTGATTTTGAACAGATCCTTTCCATACTGCTCTGGAGGTTAAGAAGAGCAGTTATGGCTTGTTTTAGGCATTCTTTGTCTTCTTCATCTTCACTTTTCTCTTCTAATTGCTGTTATTATAAGGTGGGGAACAAAATAATACGTTTTAAATGTTTTATAGCTGTTAGAGGAGCGCATATGAAAACAGATACTCAGGGTTTACCCAGGTACCAACATATTTGACTGTTTTTCCTCCAATTAGCAACAGATTCATTATCTTCAAACACTACATAGTTTTGACCTTCAACCAATTATTTATCGAATTTATGACGAATGCCCTACAAATGAGCAACCTTTATTCCATCATGACAGCAACTACTGCTTGCAGCATAAAGATAAGCTACCGCAGAGCAAGCAACCCCTACAAACAGGGCTAGAAGTACGTGAGCTCTGAAGTTCGTCTTTACTATAATGATGAGCTTCCTTTTTAAAGGTAAGCAACCATGTCCAATAAGACACCAGAACATGTTCTACTTGAAGCCACAGGCCAAGCTGGCTATTGCTTCTATAACAATGAAGCTGTAGTAGCAAATAAGTAAATAAAAATCAGACGCAAGTATATCACTTGACTATAGATTGACAAGCCTTAAGCGTTAGTGAATTCAGTAAACTTAAATGTGCTTGCTGCTACTGGAAAAGAAGAACCTTGTTTATTTTTTTCTCTTTCAGTTAAATGCTTCATTATCTTTTAAAACTGATCCAAGATACACAGATCATAGATTTTATACATAAATAGATATTTATCTTGCTTTAGGGTAATTTTTCATCCCCATTCTGATTTTTCCTTTTCTATTTTCTGACATTGGTTTTTTGTTTGTTTTGCCTTTTTGTTCCTGAACACTACTACTTTTTTTTTAAAATCAGTTTCAAATCTACATATTATTAAAACTCTTCTGTTCACACATAACTTGACTTACAATATTTATGCTTAGGTATCAATTTCTTTATAATAATGGTTAAACTGTCTTTTGCATCTTTTATTGCAGATTTGATTGGATGCCTGAGGCTCACTTTGAACTTTAGCCTTTTGATTAGCACTGTGATTCTGTCAGGTCAATACAATTAAGTCTGAACAGGAGTTTTCCATGATACATCATTAACTGTTAGCTGTTAACTGATTGGTAGTGTATATCATGATAATATAATAGAACACAATCTGTGCTTGACTGGGTGGAGGATAAATTCAAAATTAATCTGCATGAACAATATTTCAGTGGTCAAGTAGTAAATATATGGAGCTGGTGGAAAGAAGTTTTTAAAGTTAAAGTTTATTTATTAGTCACAAGTAGGCTTACATTAACACTGCAATGAAGTTACTGTGAAAATCCCCTAGTCACACACTATGGCGCCAGTTCAGGTACACTAAGGGAGAATTTAACATGGCCAATGCACCTAACCAATATGTCTTTCAGACTGTGGGATGAAACTGGAGCATCTGGAGGAAACCCATCCAGACAAAGAGAGAAGGTGCAGACTCCACACAGTCAGTGACCCTTGCTGGGAATTGAACCCGGGTCCCAGGCACTGAGGGGCAGCAGTGCTAACCACTGTGCCACCAAGCAGTTAGTATTGATTCAAGTTAAAATTAGATTTCTTTCATAAAATATAATTTTGGGATACCGTATAGGAGTAATCTGAGACGAACATGTTCAGTTTGGAATGCTTGGGAGGAAAATGGTAACTTCGGACCTATGTTTTCCAAAGTGTTCCACCTCTGGTATGAGCTTTAGAAAGCAAATTAAACTGGAAAAATTTTATCATCCTAATTTTAAATGATTTTTCAATAAAACTGAAGAAATCTGGAATGCCTCTAGTTAGAAAATGTAAATATTCTAATCATGAACATCTGTGCAAAAGACAGTGATACAAATAGACACAACATGTTGGCGGGGGAGTGGTCATGGAGGAAGAAGTAACACGTCTCTCCTCATCTAAACTGAATATCTTTGCAATGCAATTAAGTTGAATTTTGAAAGCAAATAAAACTTCCAAATAGGAAGATTTAAGAAAATGCTGTTTGTCAGCGTAATCTGAATTTTGATTTAAATAATAAATACTAGCCTTTTTGGATTGAGATATACACCTACTCTTACACAAGCAATTCTTGCACATTCCTGGTAAATGTATACAATGTGGTATGATGGTACATCATATGTGATTTGAAGCTATACCAAAGATTAATCTGCTCTCCGGGTTAGGTTAATTGGTCGCGCTAAATTGCCCCTTAGTGTCCTGGGTTGTGTAGAGGGATTAGTTGGTAATATATGGGGATAGGGCCTGGGTGGGATTGTCGTCGGTGCAGACTCAATGGGCCAAAGGGCCTCTTTCTGCACTGTAGGGATTCTATGATTTCTATTCTATGATTCTACATTGACAGTTTTTGCAACTTGTTGGCAGCATGTCCACTCGCTATCGAAAAACAGATCACTAAGTTTGTTGAATTTTTAATGCAGGAACATTTACTGTAGTAATGTTTTGATATACGTTTAAGTTGCCCAGGGTCAGCTATGATCTGTTTTTTTATGTATATAATTATAAACAGCCACAATTCCCAAGTTATACACAAGACTTCCTCTGTACATTCATGTGCTAAAAATGAGAGAATCACTAAATCTTGCTATAAATAACAAAACAGATTCAACAGTGACTTCAATGTAGATGAACACTAAAACGTAGTGGCCTATGAAGATAAGATTTAAGGAAAATCTTAACACGAGTACAAGGACACCTGAATAGAAGAGGGCACAAGTCAGTAAGACAAATAGTAATGTAGTAATGTAAAATGGAAAGAAAAATTGGTTAACAATGGGATGTTTTTACAAAGAAAGCTGCAGTGTGTAGAATATGTAAATAAAAGGTACTTGAAGTATAAATAAAGAAGTGAGACCCTAAATGAAAATGAAAGGATGTGAATGGTCTTAAGCATGATGAAAATTATTAAAAATAAGAGCGAAATGATCAAGTAAAGAAGTGTTGAGAGAGATTGGGAAAGCCAAAAAGAGTGAAGAGAGAATCTCAAAAGTATTTAAAAAGTGAAAAATTCAACAAACACTAAAAAAAGTTTGATAAGCCCACAGGATTGGATAGTTAGCAGAGGATAATCAACTATTTGCATTTATAAAACATCCCCAGTTTCTTCTTAGCAGCAATGAAAGAAAGTCTGATTCTGAGCCCAAAGAGATACGACCGATGACCAAAAACTTGGTCAGAGATGGGTTTTGAGCAGCAGCTTAGAGGAGAGGTAGAGACACAGATGTTCAGGGATGGAATTCCAGAACGTAGCTGAAACTTGTGAGTTACAAGTATTTCATAACATTATTTAGCAAAGAGAAAGACATTGGGAAAAAGGTATAAAAAAAACACATAATAAATCAAAAGAATACTTGAAATTTTATTCAGCAAAATGAGGACAGTGTATTGAGACCATTTGTCCAGAAATCCTGAGGGAAATGGGAGAAGACACAGCAGAGGCTATAGAAATTAGATTGAATGGGGATGTGTGTTGGATTTCTCACAAGACGACAATATAACACAGATTTTCAAAAAAAAAGCAATCCAAGGCAATTTAACACTTGTATTGGAGCAAATTTTGGAATCATGAATTAGTAATGAAATCACTAGATTATCCAGAAGGAAGAATAATTACAAGCCACCAACACAGATTTTAGAAAGGAAGATTATGCTCAGCAAACCTAATAGAGTTCTTTTGAGACGTAATAGATTATCGTGGATTTGGAAAACGTACATAGAACTTTAGAAAGTCTTTCTCAAGGTATCATACAGGAGACTATCAGAGATTAGATCAGAGTAACAGCAGTTTCTCAGAGTTACCAGGTGTCAGTTGCAATGGCCCATAGGATTCGGGTCAGACTAAAGGTGGCGCATGTTCCATTTGGAGTTTTTGACAAATGTCTGGACACTTTTTTGCAATCCCTCACTGTTAAGGTGTTCAACAAGGGCACCAATCCATTGTTCCACTGTTCGCTGGAGTGGGCGGAGTGAAGGAGCACTGAGTCAGGTAAGAAATTACCTGTTTAAAAACTGTTTAAAACATTTAAAAGCATTTTCGCGGGCTTTTTAGTGTTTAGTAAGAACTTACCTTGTAGAACTGTTAGATTCATTTAAAAGCATTTTCGCGGGCTTTTTGTGTTCACCGCTTTAAGAATTCAAAGGGAGTGGATAGCAGGGATTTGTGGGTAAGCAGTCTTTTAAACAGCGCCAGGTTTAAAAGGAGGCCTGGTGTAGACAGCAGGCAGCGTCAGAGCGGGCAGTGGAGTGAGAGGGAAGCTGAGTGAGCTGCTAGGGCTTAGGATCTAAGGGCTCTGGAGAAAAGGGCCAGGTAAGTTTGCGTTGAAATCGGTGTTCAGTAGTACTACAGGGAATAATGGAGGGGCATGTGATGTGCTGTTTCTGTATGATGTGGGAGCTGGTGGACCCCAGGGTCCTTCCATGTGACCATGTCTGCAGTAAGTGCAGGTTGCTGGAGGAGCTCCAGCTCAAAGTAGATGAGCTGGCCTCTGAGCTACAGACACTCAGGCTCATCAGGGGGAGGGAGGGTGCCATTGATAATGGGGTGCAAGAGACATCCACACCCCCTAGATTGGCTGAGGGTCAGGAACGGGGCGGGGGGGGGGGGGGGGTGCGCACCAAATGCCTCAGCCCCTCAAATCTGCATAACAGGTTTGAGGTTCTTGCTTCCAGCCTGGACACGAACGAGGGCTGTGAGGTTGGTGAGCAAACTGCACACGGTACAATGATGCAGACACAGACAAAGAGAAGGTGAAAAGGAATGTAGTGGTAATTGGGGATAGTGTGGTTCAGGGTATTGACACTGTCCTTTGTCACAATGACAAAGAGCACAGAAGGATGTGTTGTCTGCCTGGTGCTCGGGTCCAGGATGTCGCATCTGGGCTGCAGAGGAACCTGGAGTGGGAGGGTGAGAACCCGGTCGTTGTAGTACATGTGGGTGCCAACGACGTAGGCAAAATGCGAACTGAGGATCTGGGGAGGGAGTATGAAAAGCTGGGAATGGAATTAAAAAGTAGAACCGACAAGGTGGTTATCTCTGGACTACTGCCTGAACCGTGTGCAGACGGGCGGAGGGTTGATAAGATTAAGGAAGTGAATGGGTGGCTCAGGGATTGGTGTGGGAGGAATGGGTTTGAATTTATGGGGCATTGGCACCAGTATTGGGGTAGGCGGGACCTGTTCAGGTGGGATGGGGTTGGTCTGAACCATGCTGGGACCAGAGTCCTGGTGAATCGTGTAGATAGGACTGTAGATAGAGCTTTAAACTAATTGGTGGTGGTGGTGGGGTGGGGGCGGCGAGGGTAGGTGGAATTACAGGGTCTACAGTAAAGGAGAGGGTACAGGTACGGGAAGAAGCCAAGGATGTCCCAATAATAAAGCGAGTAGGGGGCGTGAGTAAGGTTGGTGGCGTTCCGGCGAATAGGGTACAGGTGAAGGCTGGGATGAAGGCACTTTATCTGAATGCACGAAGCATTCGGAATAAAGTGAATGAGCTGGTGGCGCAGATCAGCACAAATGGATATGATCTGGTGGCCATTACAGAGACGTGGCTGCAGGGTGACAGGGACCTGAATGTCCAGGGGTATCAAGTGTTTAGGAAGGATAGGCGGGAGGAAAAAGAGGGGGGGCATAGCTCTGCTGATTAAGGATAGCATCAGGGTGGTAGTAAGGGATGATATAGGAACCAAAGAGCGTCCTTTGTTTGAACACAGGGGAGTACAATAGGATGAGAGAGGAATTGGCAAATGTTGGTTGGGGGAGCGCGTTGGAAGGTAGGTCTGCTGAGGAACAGTGGAGGATCTTTAAGGAGATCTTTCTTGGTGCTCAGCAGAAATTTATTCCGATGGTTAAAAAGGATCGTAGGAGGAGAGATAATCAGCCGTGGATAACGAAGGAGGTAAAGGAAAGTGTTAAATTTAAAGCGGATGCGTTTAGAGTAGCTAAGAGTAGTGGGCGAGAAGAGGATTGGGAGAGGTTTAAATATCAAAGAATGACAAAGAAGTTGATCAAGAAGGGTAGGATAAACTATGAAGCTGGGTTAGCGCTTAATATAAAAAAGGATAGTAAGAGTTTTTATAAATATATAAAAAGGAAGAGGCTGACTAGGGTGAACGTTGGACCCTTAGAGGATGAGAGGGGGGACTTAGTGGTAGGGGATGGGGAAATGGCTGAGGCCTTGAATAACTTTTTTGTTTCGGTCTTCGCAGAGGAGGACATGAATAACTTGCCGGGTGTTAGCGATGGAAAGATGGTAGGAGTGGACGGCCTGAATGACATTATTGTTACTAGAGAGGCAGTGCTCGACAGACTGGAAGGACTGATTGTAGACAAGTCCCCAGGACCGGATGGAATGCATCCATGGGTTCTGAAAGAAATGGCGGAGGTGATAGTGGATGTCTTGGTGATTATTTTCCAAACATCGCTGGATTCCAGGGAAGTGCCGGAAGATTGGAAAACGGCTAATGTTACGCCGTTGTTTAAGAAGGGTGGCAGGCAAAAGGCAGGGAATTATAGGCCGGTTAGTTTAACGTCTGTTGTAGGTAAAATGTTAGAATCCGTGATCAAGGAGAAAATAGCGAGGCATCTTGAGGAGAATTGCTTGATAGAGCAGACGCAGCACGGTTTCCTTAAGGGGAAGTCGTGTCTGACAAATTTATTGGAGTTCTATGAGGATGTGTCTAGGGCAGTGGATAGAGGAGAGCCAGTGGATGTGGTGTTTCTTGATTTTCAGAAGGTGTTTGATAAGGTGCCGCACAAGAGGTTATTACAGAAGGTTAGAGGGCATGGAGTTGGGGGTAGGGTGTTAGCGTGGATAGGGGATTGGCTGTCAAATAGGAGGCAGAGAGTGGGGGTCAATGGGTGGTTGGTGACTAGTGGAGTGCCCCAGGGGTCAGTGCTGGGGCCTCAGCTATTTACCATTTATACAGATGATCTGGAGGAGGGAACCGAGTGTATGGTGTCGAAATTTGCTGATGACACCAAGATTGGTGGAACGGCAGATTGTGCGGCGGGCGTGGAAAGTCTGCAGAAGGATCTAGATAGGCTGGGCGAATGGGCCAGGAACTGGCAAATGGAATTTAATGTTGGCAAGTCTGAAGTTGTCCACTTTGGTAGGAATAATGGTAGGAAGGACTATTACTTATGTGGCGAAAAACTGCAGCATGCGACGGTGCAGAGGAACCTTGGGGTCCTTCTGCATGAGTCGCAAAAACCCAACCTGCAGGTGCAGCAGGTGGTCAGGAAGGCTAATGGGATGCTGGTCTTCATAGCGAGGGGGATTGAATATAAAAGTAGGGAGGTCTTGCTGCAGCTGTATAGGGCACTGGTGAGGCCGCAGCTGGAGTACTGCGTGCAGTTTTGGTTGCCGCACTTACGCAAGGATATTTTGGCCTTGGAGGGAGTGCAGAGGAGGTTTACTAGGCTGATACCAGAGTTGAGGGGGTTGAACTATGAGGAAAGGCTGAATAAACTAGGCTTGTACTCGTTAGAGTTTAGAAGAATGAGGGGAGATCTCATTGAGAACTATAAGATGATGAATGGGATGGATAGGATAGAGGTGGAGAGGCTCTTCCCGCTCAGAAAGGACAGTAGGACTAGAGGGCACAGCCTCAAGATAAAGGGGGGGCAGTTTAGAACGGAGTTGAGGAGGAACTTCTTCGCTCAAAGGGTGGTGAATCTCTGGAATTCTCTGCCCGTTGAAGTGGTGGAGGCTGCCTCGCTAAATATTTTTAAGACGCGGGTAGATAGGTTTTTGATAGGCTAGGGGATTAAGGGTTATGGGGAGAGGGCGGGAAAGTGGAACTGAGCCACGACAGATCAGCCATGATCTTATTGAATGGCGGGGCAGGCTCAAAGGGCTAGATGGCCTACTCCTGCTCCTATTTCTTATGTTCATCATGATGTATGATTTATCATTTTTTTTCAAGCTCTAGTAAAAGTGTAGTTGTTATTCCATCCTTTGTATGTTTTTGAGAGATAAGTAGTTTATCAAACATTTAATAACATTTGTTACTTTATGCTGTATGTACGTTGCAACAGTTCTTTAATGTCGATATACGATTTATGTTTTAAATAAATAATTCCTATTCATACCTTTAGGAGTTCAAAATAATGCAGGCAATGGTAAACAGGTGCCAGTAACAGTCTGGGAAGAACATATTGCACAGCTTCTTTGAAACCTTCACCTATTGACTGAAATTAAATACATCGATTAGTTTTGTAGAATCTAGGTTATATTTGTAATTGCTGCACAAGAGGCAGAATTTTAGTTGTTCATAGTTGTGAAAATGCTCACCTGCAAGTAGAATGCAGCTCCTGGCTTTGATAGGAGGCTGAGAAAATGATCATGAAAGCCAGGCCGTAATATGTCCTGTGCATAGTTTTCATATGGATCAAACGCTAATTCCTGAAAAATGTCAAATATAGCTGCCTATCAACATATCAGGAAATCAATCAATTTATGAGCACTCTAAGAATGATTAAGGCAAAACATTTGCAAACAGAAGAAACAGAAATTTGTAAAGCAGCTTGAAGATGATCAATCTAGAAACTAGTCTTTAGGAAGATGTGGGGATAATCTCATGCAACTACCCTTGAAGTTTATTTCAATTGAAGCTTTTGAAATAGCTTAGGAGTTCAAAAGCAACCTTGTAGAACCAACCATCTTAAGTACCTAATTTTTTTTTAATATTCTGATTAAAGTAAAACTGCAAAATTTTCCAAACATTCATTTTCAAAGGGTAACACTACAGATGAGAACATTTCATCAGGAAAATTGGTAGTGTGATAAATAGTGAGGAGCAAAGCCTTAGATTACAGGATGATATAGATGGGCTGGTCTGGTGGGCAGAACAGTGGTAAATGGAATTTAACCCTGAAAAGTGTGAGGTAATATATTTTGGGAGGACTAACTAGGCAAGGGAATATATAATGAATGGTTGAATCCTAGGAAGTAAGGAGGTTCAGAGGGACCTTGGTGTGCGTGCCCATAGTTTTCTGAAGATAGGACAAGTATATAAAAGGTGGTTATGAAGGCATATGGGATACTTGCCTTTATTAACCAAGGTAGTGAATATAAGAGCAGGGAGGTTACGATGGAGCTGTATAAAACGCTGGTTAGGCCACAGTTGGAGTTGTGTACACAGTTCTGGTCACTGCACTATAGGAAGGAAGCGATTGCACTAGGGAAGATGCAAAGGAGATTCATCGGGATGTTACCAGGGCTACAGTGTTTCAGTTATCAAGAGAGACTGGATAGGCCAGAGTTGTTTTCCTTGAAGCAGGGAAGGTTGAGGGAGGCATATAAAACTATAATGGGCATAGATAGGGTGGATAGGAAAGAATTTTCCCCTTAACACAGGGGCCAGTAACCAGGGGGGCACAAATGTAAGTTAAGGAGCAGGAGGTTATAGGAGTTGTGAGGAAAACCTTTTTCACCCAGAAGTCGGTGGGAATCTGGAAATCACTGCCTAAAAGGGTGGTAGAGGCAGAAATCCTCACAACATTTTAGTAGTATTTAGATAAGGACTTGAAATGCCATGGCATACAAGGCTATGGGCCAAATGCTAGAAAATGGGATTAGAATAGATAGATGCTTGATGGCTGGTGTGGACACGATGAGCTGAAAGGCCTCTTTCTGTGCTGTAAACTATGACTATAAATGTGATAAAACATCCAAGGATGCCTCTGAAGGGAGAGTGGACACTGGAAGAGTTAGGGGCTGTATTCAACGGAATTAAGAAGATTCTGAAAGTGAATAAGGATATAGCAGAAGATAAAGGTAGGAAGAAAATTCCAAGGTGAAGTAACGCGATGACTGAAAGTGCTGGCATTCGTGCTAGAATAGAGACAAGGTGGGGATGCACAGTTGATCAACTTCTGGCGAGCAAAGGTATATACTGAATTAAAAAACGGAGAAGGGTGCCAAGTTTGGAAAAACAAAACAATGGAGAAATTTGCAAACATGGTTCAGAACTGTAACTCGATATAAAGGAGATCAATAAGGATAAGGTTAATAAATGAATAGACCTTAAGTGTGAAATAGGCATAAGCAAAAGGTTCAAGGTTCATGTCAAGGTTTCCACCCACAGTCCAAAGACATGCAGTTTAGGTTGATTGGCCATGCTAAATTGTCCCTAGTGTCGGGGGATTAGTAAAATGAGGGTTACGGGAATAGGGCCTGGATGGGATTATGGCCGTACAGATTCGCTGGGCCAAATGGCCTCCTTCTATGCTTCTAGGGATTCTATGATTCTATAGGAAAACTCCATCCAGAATAACATCAGAACAAACACTATAAATTTCAAGTGTCATTTGAGATTCAGTTTGAGATTAATTTTTCCCTCAGAATTTGATTAAGATCTGTTTGATAGCCACTTTGCAACAGCAAATCAGGTTTTCAAGTAGGGATACAACTGTACAAGAGTTGTAACTGAATACAAGCTGGTGAGTCAAAGAGTTTTACAGATTTTTAAGGTTGTCAAATGAAAAGCACTTTGTATTTGCAACCTTTTCCATGAAAGGAAAGCCTCAGCAACTCTATTTGTATCAACTAAAATAGCCATGTGAACTGAAGGGCAGCATCAACTAGTTTCATGACTTCCATTTTAAGGCTGTTATGAATTCCAAGTAAAAAGTCTGACAACACCAGGTTTTAGTCTAACCTATTTATTTGATAATATACTCACAAGCTTTCGAGGGGACTGCCTCTTCGTCAGGTGAATGGAGAGTTCTGGCCTCAGACAGAGCATATAAAGCACAGACAGTTTAGAGATTACTGATTAAAATGCGAATCCTTACACCTAACCTGCTGTTCAAGACCTGAAGTGGCTGATAATGTGAGTGGAAGGAGCACTGATCACAGTTTAAAGAGATGTGTATTGTCTCCAGACAGTACAGTAGGTGAGTAACCTCACTTACTGTACTGTCTGGAGACAATACACATCTCTTTAAACTGTGATCAGTGCTCCTTCCACTCACATTATCAGCCACTTCAGGTCTTGAACAGCAGGTTAGGTGTAAGGATTCGCATTTTAATCAGTAATCTCTAAACTGTCTGTGCTTTATATGCTCTGTCTGAGGCCAGAACTCTCCATTCACCTGACGAAGAGGCAGTCCCCTCGAAAGCTTGTGAGTATATTATCAAATAAATAGGTTAGACTAAAACCTGGTGTTGTCAGACTTTTTACTGTGTTTACGCCAGTCCAACGCCGGCATACCCACATCATGAATTCCAAGCTCATTGAAACATTAAATGTGGGCTGGGAAGCCAAGACTGACTCCGTTCTGAAATTCAGCAAGAGACACCTCAAGCCACATTGCATCTTGCTTCAACATTAAATGGAAGAAATAGAGCCAAATCAGTTAGTATCAAGAGAAAGATGCTGTCAGAACAAAAATGAATAGCATAGCATAAATAGCCAAATCTACACTCAATTCAGAACAAACTGAGCCAACTAGCTGCTGTCAGCAACATGCACATGTTGGAACTTGGGTTTTAGTAGCACTGGAATACCGTAATTCTATTGTTGCCAAAATCAAACTGATGTTTTGCAGGTTTGACATTGTTCATATAATGTGTATTAGTGGGAAGGCAAAAATCTTGAATAAAGGCCATCTTCTCTTGTACTTTCTCTTTACTAATGCATTGTCACACTGAGACCTAGCTGTGCATGAATATCCGGAAATAAGAAGAATATGAGATTATACTCATATAAATGTGAAATACTCAGACATCTAGTATATGATTAGTCAATGCCTCACTGCCAAGTTGATGATCACAATGGCCGTGTGTCCGCAGTGCCGCGTCTATCCTCAAGATTGCCATAATCTGCACCTGCAAAGAAATGTGTGGTCATTCAACCAGGAAACACCAAGGCTGGTTTGATGAGAACAAGGAGATCTAGAAGTTGGTAAACTACAAGCTCAAGACTTTCCTGAACCTGAAAAAGCAACAAAACTCAAAAGCAAGAAAGCAGAATTTACAAATAACTGAAGGCTGAGGTCCAGCAGTTAGCTGACAACCATGACGAATGAGGTTTCTTTTGTGCAGTCAAGACCACCTATAGCTCAAGCACCCAAAGCACCACCACACTGCTGGCCAAGAATGAAGAGGCGTTCACCAATCCCTTCACCTCTGTTTCCAACAACAGTGGGACTGTGAAAGGACTGAGAAATGAGGGGAGCCATTTTAAAAACTATTTTTAGAAAATGTACATATTATTGAGTTGAAGACTAACCTCATGCTTCAGCTCGTAATGTCAAAGAGTTGTGGTTTTCCTGAAATATACTACACTGAAAATTCTTGCTGCTACCAAGGGTAGGCCATGCAGCAGTAAGAAGTGGAAGCTATAGCCTATGGACAAGATAAGTACAAATTTTTTTGGGCAGAGGGGCAAATGCTGGAGCTTCACTGCTCAGAGGAAAATTCCAGTCCAGTAATTAGCACATAACAATCTTTCATTCTCAAGGAATCCCTCGTCTTACCAGGAACTATTCCATAAGAGATCAACTAGCATACATAAAATCTTGCATCAAGTAGAATGCACTACTTGAACAAATGGTGGAAGATTCAGTCGTAATTTTTAAAAGGGGATTTGATGTACACTTCAAATTGAAAAGATTACAGTGGTCTGGCAAGAATGGGTGTATTGGCCAGTGGAATGAGAACAATTGAAAAGCTCTTTGCACAAGCTGTCATGGGCAGAATGATCTTCTTTTGCCATGATCATAGTGTGGAAATTTTGTGTGTAGGTGCTGCATACAATTTACAATAAACAGGATAAAGCCAGTTTGTGTTAATAACACCTCCCTCCCCCCACCACACACACACACACACACACACACACACACACACACACACACACACACACACACACACACACACACACACACAAGCCTTTGATTCCCTTGTCTGGCAAGAATCTACCTCTGCCTTAAATATTCAATGATCCTGCTTCCATCACTTTGAGGCAGAATTCTAACGTCAGATAACCCCCAGACAAAAAAATTGTCCTCATCTCTCTCCCAAAAGAGAGATCACTCATTTTAAAACAGTATCCCTTAGTCCTGGACTCACCTAGAAAGTAAAACATCCTTCGGTTTCCACCTTGTCAAAGCCATTCAGGGTCTTATTTATTTCAGTCAAGCTTAAAAGTGAATAAATCTCCAGATCTGGATCAGTTGTGTCCACGGCTGGTGTGGAAAGCAAGGGAGGAGATTGCAAGGGCTCTGACCTGAACTTTTAATTCCTCTCTGGTCACAGCAGAGCTACACACAGTAAGAAGACTCACCAGGCTGTGTAGAAACTTGATGTCTGTGTCAATATGTGCAACCTTCTTGGAGATCCTCTCCACTCGGAGCCGGTAGTTTGCGGCATCGATGATAGCCATGATATCGAGATGCTGGCGTTGGACTGGGGTAAACACAGTAAGAAGTCTCACAAACCAGGCAAACTGCTGGTGTTGTGAAAGGCATGGGGAGATCAGGACAAGTTGCTGATCTGGACACTGAAAAACTCAAAGCTCTCGACCATTTCTTTGTCTCCATTGATATAGACACGGGTATAGTTAACATTGCTGCCTCACAGCGCCAGGGAACTGGCTTGGGTCACTGTCTTTGTGGAGTGTGCTCCCCGTGTCTGTGGGTTTTCTCTGGGTGCTCCAATTTCTGTCTGAAAGATGTGCTGGTTAAGTGCATTGACCTAAACAGCGCTGGAGTGTGGCGACTAAGGGAATTTCACAGCAACTTCATTGCACTGTTAATGTAAGCCTTGTGACTAATAAATAAACTTTAAAAAAAACTTAAAAAGGCATGTCCTCCACTACGCTTCCTGAAGCCAATGGCTATCTTCTTTGTTTTGTTGACTTTGAGGGAGAGATTATTGTCATTGCGCCAGTTTGCCAAATTCTACATCTCACTCTTGTACTCTGTCTCATCATTGTTTGAGATCTGGCCCACTATGATGATGGTGTAATCAGCAAACTCGAAAATCAAGTCGGAGGGGAATTTGGTCACACAGACATAGTGTATAAGGAGTATCGTAAGGTGCTGAGGACACAGCCTTGTGGGGCACGTGTATTGAGAATGATCGTGGAGTTCTTATCTGTTCTTACTGACTGCAGTCTGTGGGTTAGGAAGTTCAGGATCCAGTCGTAGGAGGGAGGAGCCGAGGCCCAGACCATGAAGTTTGCAAATGAGTTTCATAGAAATAATGGTGTTGAAGGCTGAGCTGTAGTCAATAAATAGGAGTCTGACATAGGTATCTTTGTATCTAGGTGTTCCAGGGTTGAGTGCAGAGCCAGGGAAATGGCATCTGTTGTGGACCTGTTGCAGCGGTAGGCAAATTGTAGTGAATCCAGGCAGTCCAGGAGGCTGGAATTGATTCGCGCCATGACTAGCCTTTTGAAGCACTTCATAATGATGCATATCACAGCCATCGGGCAATTGTCATTAAGGCACGCTGCTTGGCTTTTCTTAGTTACTGGGATGATGGTCATCTTCTTGAAGCAGACAGGGAGCTCATATTGTTATAATGAGAGGTTGAAGATGTCTGCAAATACCCCCACCAGGTGGTCCGCGCAGGATCTGAATGCTCATCTGGGTATCCCATCTGGGCCTGTCGCTTTCTAGGAGTTGACCTTCGAGAAGGCTGCTCTGACATCTGCAATGATGATCCCAGATACAAATTCATCTGAGGCTTCTGGGGTGGAGGGCATGCACTTGCTGACCTCTTGCTCAAAACAGGCATAGAATGCATTGAGTTCATCAGGGAGGCATATGTTGGTGCTGGCGATTTTACATGCCTTCATCTTGTAGCCTGTTATGTCTTGTGGACTTTATCATAGTCGGCGGGGGTCCGTGTAGCTAGCCTGGGACTCTAGTTTGATCCAGTACTGTCTTTTAGCATTTTTGATGGATCTCCTTAAATCATATCTGGCTTTCTTGTATAGGTCAGGGTCACCTGACTGAATGCCTCAGACCTAGACTTCAGCAAGCAGTGGGTATCCCTGTTCTTCCATGGTTTCTGGGCGTGTTAGTAGGGTGGTGAAATAGGCACATGGGACACTTGCCTTTATCAATTAAGGAATAGATTACAAAAGCAGAGAGATCATGTTGGAGTTGTATGGAACTTTGGTGAGGCCACAGCTGGAATACTGTGTGTAGTTCTAGTTGCCACATTATAGGAAAGATATGATTGCACTGGAGGGGGTAGATTCACCAGGATGTTGCCTCAGAACATTTAAGTTATGAAGTGAGGTTCAATTGGCTTGGGTTGTTTTCGTTGAAGCAGAAAAGACTGAGGGGTGACCTGATTGAGATGTACAAGGTTATGAAGGGCATGGACAGGGTGGTTAGTGAGCAGCTAACCGTTCCCTTTAGTAGAAGGGTCAATTACAAAGGAAACAAGTTCAAGGTGAGGGGCAGGAGGTTTAGGGGGGCTATGAGGAAAAACCTTTTTATCCAGAGGGTGGTGACAGTCTGGAATACACTGCCTTGGAGGATGGTAGAGGCGGGTTGCTGGATGAACACTTGGCATGTCACAACATTCAAGATTATGAGCCAAGTGCTGATAAATGGGATTCAGTAGGTAGGTCAGATGGTACAGATACAAAGAGTGAAGGGCCTCTTGTGCACTAACAATCATAGTCATTTTGTGAAGACAGGCAGTCAGCACCCATTGGAAGGAGCACTCTGAAGAACTCCTTAACAGACTTAACCTTCAACACAAGTGTTTTCAAATCCAGCCCACAGCATGCTGCCTGTCATCATCTCAAGATGATCCCAACCAGCATGATGTAGAAAAGGCCATCTGACAGGTAAAGAACAAGACAGATGGAATCCCTGCCAAAGCACTAAAACAAAGCAGAGATGCATTATTGGCATGAATAGATGACCTAATTTCCCTTATCTTGAAGGAGGAGAACATGCTAGGAGATCTCAGAAAATGATAAATCTGAGGAATATCTTTGTCGACCTTCAAAGATTTGTTACCATCCTCTGCCTGTTCCATGATGATGTGCAAGCCATGAACCTGACTTATGGATCCACCGCATACCCAATTCATGTTTGGACTGGGATCAAGCAAGGCTGTCTCATTACACTCCTCTATCTGGTTTGCTACATGCTCTATCTCACCCCCAACAAGCTCCGTACTGGAGTGCAGCTGAACTACAGAAAAAACTGTTCAACCTTGGCATCTGCAGGCCAGGTCCAAAATCATCCCATCCTCTGTCATGAACTACAGTACAGTAAGAAGTCTCAGAACACCAGGTTAAAGTCCAACAGGTTCATTTGGTAGCACAAGCCACAAGCTTTTGGAGCATTGTCTCACATCATAAACTACAGTATGCAGACAACACTTACATCTGCACAAACTGGAAGGCCAAGCTCCAAGCAAGCCATTTTCAACACCATTACTGAGGCACATGAGAGCACGGGTCTTGCACAAAAACATCCATATGGCAAAAGGTCCTGTATCAACCTGTCCCCCCACCACATAGCAGCACTACCCATGATTATGATCATTCACAATGAAGCCCTGGACAGCGTGGGCTGCTTTCCATACCTTGGGAGCCTACTGTCAACAAAGGCAGACGTTGACGAATAGGTTCAACACTGCCTTTAATATGCCAGCATACCGTTCGGTTACTTGAGGAATGGAGTTTTTGAAAAACCTCAGGACTTCAGAACTGGTATTAAGCTCATGATCTACAGAGTAGTAGTGATATCGCTCCCCCCCTCAAATTGCTCAGAAATTGGACAAATGTACAGCAGGCATCTCAAATCCCTGGAGAAGTAAAACCACCAGCACTAGCTTCACAAGGTCCTTAAAATCCATTGTCAGGCTAGGCAGGACAACAGTGTTTTCCATCAGGCCAACATCCCCAGCATCAAAGCATTGACCATATTTGATCACCTCTGCTGGGGTAGGCCTCATCGTCCATATGCCTGACTCAAGACTGCCAAAACAAACACTCTACGTGGAGCTTCAACATGGCAAGCAAGCCCCAGGAAGGCAGAGGAAACACTGTAAGGACACCCTTAAAGCCTCGTTGAAAAAGTGCAACGTCCCCACTGACATCTGGGAATCCTCGGACTAAGATTGCCTGAAATCGAGGAAAAACATCATGGAAGGAGTTGAACAGAATTTAATTGCTGCCAACAAGCCAAGGCCAAGCGTTGACAGCAGAAGGTGTGCGTGGCAACCTAGGCATGCCAACCACCTGCTTCTCCAATTATTGCCTGCCCCACCTATGAAAGAGACTGTAGGTCATGCTTTGGAGTCCTCTTGTTAACTAAAAACTAATTTTTAGTGTGGAAGCAAGTCGTCTGAGTGACTGCATAAGAATAATTAGGTTTAAACGATCACCGATTCTAGCTGTATCTAGATATAAACTAAACATAGAAATATAGAAAATATAAGTAGGGTAGGCTATTAGGCCCTTTGAGCCTGCAACACCATTTATTTTGGCCATAGCTACTCGGCAAATTCAATATCCTAATCCCACTTTCCCCCAATATCCCTTGGTCCCTTTAGATCCCAGAGCTATATTTAATTTCTTCTTGAAATCACACAATGTTTGGCCTCAATTACTTTCTTGATAGTGAATTCCTCAGATCTACCATTGTCTGGGTGAAGAAGTTTCTCCTCACCTCTGTCCTAAAAGGTTTACCCCTTATCTTCAAACTACGACCCCCAGTTTGGACTCCTCCACTATTGGGAACATTCTTTCTGAATTCACTCTGTCAAATTCTGTTCAAATTTAATAAGTTGCTACGAGATCCCCTTTCACTCTTCTAACCGTCAATGAATACAATCCTAACTGACTTTGTCTCTCCTCACATGACAGGCCTGCCATCCCAGGAATCAGCCTAGTAAACCTTTGTTGTCCTCCATTTGTAGCAAGGACATTCCTCCTCAGGTAAGGACACCAAAACTGCACACAATACACCAGGTGTGGCCTCACCAATGCCCCATAGAACTGCAGTAAAACATTCTATTCCAACAATCAAATCCTTTTGCTATGAAGGCCATCAAGCACTGAATAAAGAAACATTCCAAGACAACAATCAAACAGCATGATACTCAAGCAATTAAGGACCGAATGTAAATCCATGAAGTATAATATTCCAAAAATTCAGGAAGAACTAGGAAAAAAATTAAGTTCCTATTTGCCTCTAATGAAACACGAAGCAGAAATCCAAATGCTTACAAACGTCCTAAATGAAGACTTTGCTAACAGCGCAACATGAATGAAGACAAGTATTTAAGAAATCAAAAGATATTTCAGTGCACAATTAAGGAGTACGCCGGGACAATTTTTCCAATACACATATTCATAAAATTTGTAAAAGTGCATTCATTACACAATAGTTCAAATTTGACAATATATAAAATGCAATACAATTTCAATACATGAAGCATATCCCTATACCTACAGTTACCGGTCATATTTACAGTTCAGATTGAAATTTAATGTCAAACATTATATGATGCATACAACATTAGAGGTTTTATGTGGATTCCAGCCTCAGTACATACTTTGATCGGAGGGCCTTAGATTTTAATTTTAGAACCAGGAATATGCCAGTGTGCAAGACTCAGGCATGCACAACTTCTTGCACTTGTTTTGGGCTGAACAAATGAATCTTTTCTCAAATTAATGGGCCTCTAGCAATGGTTGATTTTCATCTCAGTGGGGGGCCTTGGGACCGTTTTCTACATAAGAGTTACTTGGATGAACTGCAACAAAAACAGCTGCATCTCTTTCTAGACATTTTTTGCACAGTCACATTTCAAATGGAGGTCTCTTCCCCATCGTAAATTCCTCAAGGCAAGTATACAATGATGCTGAAACTCTGTGTGTATGAAGGATGTGACAAGAGGGGTCCTTGTCACCATCAGCTATGTTGCATCTTGTGCTTGGTTGAAAGTTCTAGAAACAAAGCACTCCGTCAAATGACTTGCTTGGGGAACCATTCGACAAGATCCACATCGCCTTTTCCTTTAGTGACCTTGAAGAGATTATGGCAGTTTTGACCTTAACAAAGTACCAAGTTAGAAACATAATCTGTAGTGTCTTTCACACTACTTAGCTTTATGGAATTGAGATTCATTTAAACTGCGTAGAATTTCACAGTCCAATTCTCAATGCGATCCCAAGTTCCTACATACCCATAGTATTAGCAAACCATTCACACTGCAGCTGGCCTGAGAGCGCTGTCCTGGTCACTGACAAGGGTGCTGTTCCACCAGAGTGACACTATAACATTCATATAAGCAGGGAGGTTTGGGCTGATCTCCAGTGGGGCTACCTTTCCCTCCTATTCTTCACAGAGGACACTGTTGCTCCTAACTTCCTGGAGCTACAGTATGTTGGGCGCTTCAGTGTGCCATTAGTAGTGCAGGCAGGAAACTGAGCTAAGACCACAACGAGATCAGCCATGATCTTACTGAATAAAGAAGCATGTTTGAGACGCCAAATGTCCTACTCCTGCTCCCATTTCTCATGAGTGAGAATGCTAAGCATAGTCCTTTATTATCATACATTGCTTACAGTTTGCTCCCAAATTTTATTTGATAGCCAGCCTTAAAAAAGACAAGGAGACATATTAATTGTACAGACTGATTATCTTTTATACCAAAAATGGATGGTAATGCTTGTACATAAGTTCAACAATTTCTTGTCCTCTTCAGTAATTAAGCAATTTGTGACACACTAGATAAGGGGAAAAGCCTGTACTCGCAATGCTTAGTTGTAAAGAGTTCAAAACTTTAGATCCATTTTTGAACCTCTAGACCAATATACACCAGACGAAAAGGGATTGGTTTAGATTAGTGGGTCAATGTTTTTTTTTAAAAATAAGACTGGTCGGCGCAACATCGTGGGCCGAAGGGCCTGTTCCGCGCTGTAATGTTCTATGTTCTATGTTCTATTTGTGTGGGCAAATTATGATTGAAGTACATCAACAATGCTTGCCCAACCACTCAATCCACCTCTCAGCTGCAGCTACAGAAGAGTTTAAAATTTATGAGCACCTCATGGCTTAACAAAATGGCCAAGGAGAGCACCCTGCATTAGTCACTATGACATCTAAACTCAGAGCAGATCAATGTAATCTGAAAGCAAGCATTCTTTAGGTCTACTGCAGGCACACCATGGTTGATCTGAGGCAGTGCTGCCATTCTGAGCATTTCTTTTTTTTGAGGAATTTGTTCAGGAGTCTGAGGCAATGTTCCCTCTCATTTCTGTTTGTAGTGTCTAGCCAGCCTATTACACTGCATCGTCTCTTTAAGAATGATGTGTGGCTGTGGCTGTGTACGTGCACATTTTAATGGGAACATGCCCAGTTTGTTCCTTTCCCAGTGCATTTCCAATTGCTGCACACCTACAGAGCTTAGACAGAATATTGGTCTAGAGGTTCAAAAATGGATCTAAAGTTTTGAACTCTTTACAACTAAGCATTGCGAGTACAGGCTTTTCCCCTTATCTAGTGTGTCACAAATTGCTTAATTACTGAAGAGGACAAGAAATTGTTGAACTTATGTACAAGCATTACCACCAGTGTTACAACCATTGGTATTACAGCAACAACAATAACTTGTACTGATACAGCATGTTTAGCATAATAACATGTCCGTAGATGCCTTAAACTGCATGTCACTACCCACGAGCCTACCTTCTCCAACGATGGATGAAGTCGTCATGACTCTGACCCTGAATTTCATGGATACTCTGCCAATATCCACCAAGCAAATTCAGGCACGAATGTTTGTGAAACTGCATCACGCCATCCTAAATGGTGGATCATAAGGGCATCCTACAGAGGATTTGAAACCTTAAGTAGTTGTCCTTTAACCAGGCCAGCGACCAATACTTCAAAAATTACATAATGGCCACTCAGGAATTTCTAAGTTTAAAATGCCCACAAGAAGCTATGTTTGGTGATTTGGCATAGACACTAATATCAAAAGCCTGGTTAAGCGATATGAAGCTTGCCAGGAAAACCAGAAGGCCTCATCAGTCGCCTTGATGCACCCTTAGGAATGGCCAGGGACACCTTGGATGCGAGCACATGTAAATTTCGCAAGGCCATTTATGGGCTCCATGTTTTTAATTCTCAACAACACCCATTTAAAATGGATCGGCCTGCACCGGATGGCCATTACCTCTTACAATACTATAGACAAACTCTGTCAATCTTTTAGTGTGCATGGTATATCTGAGATTCTCAGGACAGAAAATGGCACCCTGTTTAACAGCAAGGAATTTCACGCCTCTGAGTATGAATGCAGCAAAGCACATCCGCATGGCACCCATCCTCAAATGGCCTGGCTGAGCAGGTGGCCCAGACATTTAGAAGTGGTATAAAGAAACAAACCACAGGTTCTGTTGAAATAAAAATGGCACGTTTCCTTTTTAATTATAGGACTTGGTCACATTTAATGATGGGAATAGCCCTGGCGGAGCTATTGTTGGGCCACATCTTCGGACTAGCCTTAGCCTGACATTCCCAAATTTTGCTGGCAACATAGAATTAAAATAAGAAGCCCAGAAAAGGGCCATAATGGTCAGAGACTGGCTGGAAACTTCAACCAGGAAGACATGGTCCACAAAAGGAACATGGGCAACAACCTTCCATAGATTCCAGGAGCTTTTCCTGAGGAAACAGGACAGGTGTTGCATAAGGGAAAAATCAGAGAGAAGACCTTAAAGAAACGGGCAGATCACCTCCGTCACAGGGAGCCCTCCGGAGAGGCAACAGGTAGTCAATGGCCAGGAAACTCTGTCCTCTAAAAGAGCCAGTCTTCAGGATGATGAGCTGCGATACCTGGAAGCTCCCATCAAGAGTCTACACACAGGAAATGGATCTGTGGTAGTTGCCTGGCACCTATATCAGGACAAGATGCCTTTCAGCAGCTGCATCTGTGACTGAGCAGCCTTCTTTAGGGTATCTTCTGCTCACCTCAAATGAAAAGACGGCTAGAAAAGGTGCCTCAGTGTCCAGTTTCTCTTGGTTGAGAAACTGTGCCCAGTGGGATCACCATCCCTGCAATCAAAACAAGATAAATTTCAGAACCCGAGTATGAGTTCCCCTGGTGACAGGTAGTGGCCTACCCAGCTGGAACTCATTGCCTCATCCTTTTATAAGGCAGATCTAGGACAGGACCTGCTGAAATGTAATCTCGGTGTGGGGATGCCAGAGTTGGACTAAGTAAGTGCAGTAAGAAGTCTCAACACCAGGTTAAAGTCCAACAGGTTTATTTGGTAGCACAAGTTTTCAGAGTGATTCACATTCGGAGTGATTGTGAGACTTCTTACTGAACTGCAGTCTCAGGCAGGGACTAGTATCTGTACACAATGGTAATGGCTTTACTTTGCATTTTGTAATGAATTATGTTGCTTTCCGGTTGGACTTCCTGAATTATTTATTAGCCCACCAAAGACAATCAATTTAAACAAGTACAAACGAACCACCTCTTGAAACATTCACAAAATATCCAAACATGATATGCATTCATGGGGCTGTAGATCAAGGTGTTAAACTTGATCACTTTGGACAATACCCAATCATGTAATCTAATCACTTCAAACTATGGATCTGTAACAAAGGTTCCCCAGATTGCTGTGAGTATATGTGGAAACTGGCCAGTCTGTGAATGGAGGTCATGGGAATAGCAGGTTAACCTATGTTTTAAGGCAATAAATGAAAGCAAAATACCGCAGATGCTGGAAATCAATGCTGGATAAACTCAGTAGGACTAGCAGCATCTGTGAAGAGAAACTTAAGTACACAATATAGGGCAGCATTCCAATGCAATAAATAAAGGGACACAACCATGGAGATACTATCCTTCAGATGAGCTATGAAACCAAGGTTTGGCTGCCCATTTTCAGATGAATCTGAGGGTTGGATAGCACTATTTGAAGAATGACAGGGAATTTTCTCAATGTTCTGGCCAAGATTACCCCATTATCAAAAATTCTGGTGGAAAAGTCATCCAGTCCAGATGGGATGCACTCCTACTTGCTGACGGAAGGGCTCTTCCGCAATCTTCCAATTGTCTTTAGATAAGGGGTTGGGCCAAAGAAGTACAGGATTACAAATGTTACATTCCTATTCAAAAAGGGGAAGGAATAAACCAGATAAATTACAGTCAGTCAGCTTACTGTCAATGTTAGGGAAACCTTTGGCGACAACAAGAAGAGACAAAATTAGTGGGCGCCTGTAAACAAAAAGGTTAGTAAAGGAGAGTCAGCACTGATTTGTTCATAGGAAATCATGTTTGACTAACTCAATTGAGTGAAATAATGGAGAAGATTGATTAGGGTGAGGCATTTGATAAAGTATCATAGTATAGACTTGTTAGCAACTTTGAGGCCCACTAGATTAAAGGGTGCCATGGCTGCATGGTACAAAAATAGCTAAGGGATTGAAAAAAAGAGTGTTGTGGTAAATAGATGTTTTGTAAACTAAAGGGGACCGTTTCTCAGAAATCAATATGAAGACTGTTGATATGTATGAATGACCTAGGCTTGGGTATTAATTCAAATGACACAAAACCCAAATGTATTAAACAATGAGGAAAATGGTAACAGTCTCCAGAAGATATAGACTGGTAAAACAGGCAGGCACCATAGCAGATGAAACTTAAGGCAGATAAGTGTGAAATAAAACATTTGGTGGGAAGAATGATGAAGGCAATATAAACTTTATGATATAATTTTGTAGGAGGTGCAGAAAAACAGAGACCATGGGGTGCATGTTCACAAGTTGCATAGAGGCAGGACAAATTAGGAAGGCTGCTAAGGCCTTTTACATCCTTAGCTTTAGAGGCAGAGTACAAAGGAAGGTATGCAAAACTTTTATAAAATACACGGCATGAGTCATGAAATGGTCACTGAGTTTTGGATGAGTTCAAGCTTATGAAGTTTGGCAAATCGAGAAATAACAAGGCGTAGAATGAATTTCAAAGGCAGATAGGCTGAGGCAGAGGTAGAGATGTGTAATGTTATGGATTTGGAAACAGTCAATCTTGGAGATGGAGTATGTGGATAGAAGCTCATCTCAGAATCAAGATAATAGCAAGGTTCAGAACCATTTGGTTCAGCCTCAGACAGGGACTCAGGAGTTAATGGCTAGGAAAAGTTTGCAGGGCTGTGGTGAAAGACATGGGGAATTGCACCAATTGGATGGTTCTTTTCAATATCCTGTCACAGGTAAGATGGACCAAACAACCTCTTTCTGTGCTGTTCAACTCTTTGTATGCTGCAAAATCAATCAGTTTAGAGATTCACATGACCTGACCACATTTTCTCAGTCAATTGGGCAAAATGGGGCTGTCTTCCCTTGAAAGACAGCGACTGAGGGGAGATCTAATAGAGGTATATAAGATTATGAAGGGTATAGATAGAGTAAACAGTGGTAAGCTTTTTCCTAGATTGGAAATGCACATTATGAGGGGCCATGGGCTTAGGGTGAGGGGTGGCAAGGTATAATTCAGATGTTAAAGGGAGGTTTTTCACAGTGGTGAAAAACCCCCACAGTGGTAGTGGGGGTATGGAATGCTCTGCCAAGCAAGGTGGAGGAGGCAAGCACGCTGGAGTTGTTTAAGAGTTACTTAGATAGGCACATGAGCAGGGTGGAGATGGAGGGATATAGGGGGCTGTTTTAAATAAGGTTCAGGAGCCTTGGGACGTCCCTGGGAATCAATTGATTCCTATGGACCTTCCAACATGTTTTCTGGGGATTCCCTTGAATGTGTGTGTGTGTGTGTGTGTGTGTGTGTGTGTGTGTGTGTGTATAAGGATGTGGATGATACTGATGTTTTTCTCTTTTAATCCACAGGTGCTTCGGTCCGCCTTGTTGTCCAACAAGGGACATACACACATGGGTTGTACGAGGGCTGCTCTTGGTTGTTTCGAGAATAGCCTGGTACTTCACGTCGTTAGTGTACGCTTAAACTGGATCAGACGCTGAGCAACATGACAGCTCAGTGACTATCACTGTTTGCTGTGCAGATACATGTCTGGTGTCTGGCTAGTGTCTGCAGGAGTTTGCGCATTCTCCCCGTGCTTGCATGGGTTTTCTCCGGGTGCTCCAGTTTCCTCCCACACCCAAAGATGTGCTATTAGGCTAATTGGTGTAACAAAGTGTTCCTAAATTAGTCTTCCCTCAATGTGGAATGCCATAAGCATAGACAAGGGTCATGGGTGGAGAGGGGACTCACTGTTAAAATGGCGGCGCGGGCCCATTGGGCCGAAGGGCCTGTTTCCCAGGCTGTTTTTTTCTTTGTTCTCTCAAGGAATTGAACAGTGCAAAGGAAACAAATTTCTAGCTTTTATACATCTGGGTTATACCATCATATTGTTGGATATTTGACAACTCAGAATCACCCCAAAATGTAAAATGCTCAGACCACTTACATATGTGACTAGTAGGGAACGCAATTAGAATATCTAAGTCTATCCCAAAATGTATAACCATGTACTTGAAAGTAATTAACATACTTTGCAATGTTTTTGAGAAATTATAAGCTGAATTTTAAAAGTTTCAGTGTCTATAACTATTAGATTACAGAGATGGACAGCTCTATCCTAGCTTTAATACAAGAGATAGCATGACGACACTATTTGACTTTCAGGCATTTTTGCATCTGGTACGTGTCCAGATTCCACCTATCTGAAGTTGCTGCAAAAGGTATAAACGCACAACCTGCTGGGAGCCTAAACTGCAAAGCGAAGCAAATTAATACACCACCACCTACTGGCCAACGGATCAAGTTCCTACAATGGGAAGACCTATCTCTCTTTGTTCCTACAGTGATGCAGCAGTTTAATAGGTCAACCGACAATGGAAAAGGAAGCTCTTAATTAAGACTTGCATAAACAGATACCAGTTGCAGTCATAGTGGCCTTTGAAAAGTAGACAGAAAAAGCAGTCTTCAAATACTTGTTGTTTCTTCCCCCAAAGGCTTGTGCACAATGAATTTGTGTCTAAAGGGACTATAAATTGCTGTCTACATTTAGTGAATTTCTGCTTTGCCAGGCCATTAACAAGCAAGATTAATGGCAACATTCTTAGCATCCAAATCACATAAATTTAGTATTATAGACATCTCTCCAAGTTGTTTGTTGTTAATATTTGTATTTCAAAGATTTTGAGGTATTATTTGTTCTGGAACAGTGATTCTGAGCTTAAATAACATTTTGTATTCTAGTTAAGTCTGCTGTGATTGCTATTACTGCTACTAATTTTTATGTCTTAATAAACCTAATCTGTGATTTATAGCTTGAGAAATAGAGCACAATTTTAAATTCATTAGTGCGTGGGTTTTATGCACAAGAAAAACATCTGTAGAATATCAGAATCACTGATCAAAAAAAGAAGCATCGGGCACCACAGACACAGCCAACGGTGGACAGTTTTTGCAAAGTAGATTTACACTTTCTGTACTTTTCAATAAATGCCTCAAAACATTAGAAACTGTTGTATAGGCTCTGGGATGAAAAGCCACGACAAATTTGGCAGCATTACAAAACAAAACGTTAAGTGTGGTCTTGACTATCAGATAGTGCCTACTCACTTAAAACTTAACATTCCAAGCATAATTTATTTTTGGTTCCATTTGTCAAATTTGAAAGTGAAAGAATCCCAAAATTGCTGAAAAAGGATTAAAATTGCAAAATGAAATAAACCAACTACCTAGTAAATAACATGCAGTCAAAACATTTTCCTGCTCAACAAACTGAAGTCTCTCAACAGCAGTTGAGACAATATGAGGATAGGAATGTTCAAAGAGCAGCATTTTTGATATTTAACCATCTCCTTGAGGTAACATGCCTTAAGGGGGCATTCGTGACTGGACTTCCATTGCATTGATTTACCATTGCCTACTGTGGTCAGGTTAATCAGGAAGCTTGTCTGCTCTTACTGCTTGCCATCAAGTGTACTGGAAAGATATACAAGCTGAAAATCAACCTGTTTGGTCACATTACGAATGTACCTTCCGTAGTTATCAAGTCCTTAGATGGGACTTGAGCCTCGAGCTTCTGGCCCTGAGGTAAGGATGTTACCATTGTGCCATAATACCCCCTGATAATTAATATCAAACACTTTAAATTAAGTAAGCTTATTAAAAGATAATTTTCCATTAAAGAGGCACTTGTGTTCAATTTAATACTACTACTAGAAATTTTAATTAGACAAAATTATTTAATTCAAAAAATAAGTGCGTCAGGTAAAGGGTTTTTTTTGTCAGAGAAACTTACCTCAGCTAAGTCTTCGAAACAGCTTCCCACTAATGGATGAGGGCTACCTTCGTCTGTCATTTCTACAGTATCTTCAATTAGGCCCAATAACTTCACAGTCAACTCATGGATATCCACAATACGACTAAATATGATTTCTACATCCTGTGAGAATACAATGATAAAATCTTAAAAGTAAAACTTAACATCCACAAAAGAACATGTGAACCAGAAATACAGGCAACTTAAGAGTTTATTACCAATGGTTTAAGCAGCAAAGATCAACTGCATCCAGGTGTTCAAGGCAATGGACAACTTACGCATTGACAAAACTTTTCATTAGTAAGAGCTATGTTTCAGAAGTAAATGCCAAGCTATGGGTGGTGTCTCCTTTGATATATACAATGCCTAGTCACCAGAATCAAACTACATTTCAATTCAAGTTATTCCTTTTTTATAATAATTTTAAGGAATGCAATTTCCTGTGCAAGAAATTCTAAAATTCTCTCAAGAGTTTTGGTTGGGATTAAATAGGGCAGTTGACAACATTGTCATGAGTTTGCTGAATCATTTACACAAAACTGCAGCTTTCAGGGTAACAGTCTGTAGATGCAATTCGATTAAGTTCATTAAAAAAAAATAGGAGTTCATTTGGGAATCAGCACCCAGAGTATAATCAGGTTCAGTTTAAGAACAGGTAACAAAAAAAATCGAAGAAATGAGTACTCAACTGTAAAATAAACAATTTGAGATAAAAGAGGATATTGACCAGATTAAGTGGAAGGAAAAGCAGCAAACAGCAGCAGATAAGTAATGGAAAATATTAATACAGATGAAAAGGGTGCAAATCAATTTTATGCTAATAAAGGTGAATTTGAGATCACTTGAGGTAAAAAGATCCTCCACGAAATGCTGACACAAAGGAAGATTTTTTTTTGTCACAGGCCATGAGCATCACTGCAAGAGCTCCTCAAGAAAGCATCTTCCACCTAATCAGCTTCAACTGCTGTACTGACCTTCCTTCTGCCATAATGTGGGGGGCAGGAGGTTTGAGGGAGCACATACTATTTGTTGCTTATTACATCATATTGAATTCCATTCACAACTCCATCAATGAATAAGCAGGCCATGCCAATGTAGAGCCGAACCTGGATAACACATGAGCTAGGTAATTGTGACAGGAAACATTCATGCCCTGTAAATGCCAAATATTGATTATACTACTCAACAAAATCCAGCTATTTTCTTTGGATCTCTACATTACATAATCAGAGTTAAACTATGAGTATTGCCACTTAGTAGCAATGGTTACAGATAATGTTTCAACTAGAGAGTAGTGTTTGTACTGAGTTAATTTTTGCAACGGTTCAATTCTAATAGATGGCAGATATTAAAATTAAAATGTTTTGACAAGTTAGCAAGCCAGATAAGTTATATGGGGCTCCAGTGCAGTTATTGCAGCTTTGCATTCACAATTTTCTCTCTCAGGATCCCTCCGGTGAAGAATCTGAGACATTTCACATAATTTATCACAAAAATTAGCTGTATAGGCATCAACTATGGCAAGTCTGAAGGCGCTGGAGCCTTCCATTTTCTTCAAAAAAGGATAAACGAATAAAAAGTAAACAAACGCTGCCAGAAAACCTCAGAACAATAATAAAAATTCTCCATGTGGAAACCAGCAAAAGAGCAACAACCTAACTGCCAATAATAAACAAGAATGTCAGCCTTGGAGAGGCAACAAAATGATGAAAAAGACCAAGTGAACATCTTTCGGATTTCAATTTGTTGTTACGTGTATTGATGACATAATCATATACCAATAGAATTTATTTAACCTCAACTATTTTAAGTTGAATTTTTCATTGCCATTTTTGTGAAAAATTTAGAAAATCTAATTAAACATTTCCTCAACATGGAAAACAAGTTAATAGTTTCAGAGTTAAATATCACATTTGGAAATGTATTGCCATCTAGTGCTAAACACCGTAAATGCAGTTGTTTGCTTTCTGAAATGCAATTTAAATGTAACTTCATTTTTATAAAACTAAAACATCTAAAATTTAAGACTATAAATCTACATCTTAAAATGAAACACTTGGAAGATGGCACGTTAAGGAGGTATTTTCCTTTCCTAACTACGAAAAAAAAACATGTTTAATGGAGACACGTATGGAAAAAAATCTTAATGTGGCTTATTATTGAATGCTAGTAATTCAGGCACTCTCTTAACTGGAGAAAAAACTGAAGCATCCAGTATGCTTTACAGCAAAGTCAAATGAGGTTGCAATGAATTGAAAAGGGACATGTCCAGTGGCAAAATGAGTTCCAGATCTAAGCCACAGAATTGCTAGAATTTGGTGGGTAGAAGAGACTGTACATTTAGAAATTTGTTTAAAAAAGGGCACCTGACGAATAGAGAAACCTTGAAAGCTTGTGAGTTTACTATCAAATAAACCAGTTGGACTTAAACCTGGGTGTTGTCAGACTTCTTACTGTGTTTACCCCAGTCCAATGCCAGCATCTCCACATCATGACTTCTTGGCAGAAGCCAGAGGGTGGTTGTAGAGAGTTGTTTTTCAAACTGGAGGAGGCCTGTGACCAGCCGTGTGCCTCAGGGATCAGTGCTAGGCCCACTGTTATTTGTCATTTATATTAATGATTTGGATGAGAATATAGGAGGCATGGTTAGTAAATTTGCAGATGACATCGCTTTTGGTGTCATACTGGACAGCGAAGGATGTTATCTCCAATTGCAACGGGATCTTGATCAATTGGGCTAGTGGGCTGACGAATGGCAGATGGAGTTTAATTTAGACAAATGCGAGGTGATGCATTTTGATAGACTGAACCAGGGCAGGACTTATTCAGTTAATGGTAGGGCACTGGGGAGGGTTACAGAACAAAGAGATCTAGAGGTACATGTTCATAGGTCCTTGAGAGCGCAGTCACAGTTGGACAGAGTGGTGAAGGCATTCAGCATACTTGGCTTCATTGGTCACTGAATATAGAAGTGGAATGTCTTGTTGAAATTGTACAAGACATTGGTAAGGCCACACTTGGAATGCTGTGTGCAATTCTGATCACCCTGTTATAGGAAGGATATTATTAAACTAGGAAGAGTGCAGAAGAGATTTACTAGGATGAACGGGACTTGATGGATTGAGTTATAAGGAGAGGCTGGAAATTTTTTCTCTGCAGCATAGGAGGCTGAGGGGTGATCTTATAGAGGTCTATAAAATGCTGAGGGGCACAGATCAGCTAGATAGTCAATACATTTTCCCAAAGGTAGGGGAGTCTAAAATTAGGTTTAAGGTGAGAGGGGAGAAATACAAAAGTATCCAGAGGGGCAATTTTTTCACGCAGACTCATGAGGGTGGTGAGTGTCTGGAACAAGCTGCCAGAGGCAGTAGTAGAGGCAGGTACAATTTTGTCTTATAAAAAGTATTTAGATAGTTACATGGGTACGATGGGTATAGAGGGATATGGGCCAAGTGTAGGCAATTGGGATTAGCTTAAGGGTTTAAAAAAAGGGCAGCACAGACAAGTTGGGCCGAAGGGCCTGTTTCCATGCTGTAAACCTCTATGACTCTATGACATGTGCATGTACTGGCAGCCATAAAGAACTCAGCCATAGACTGCTTAGCATTACAGCTACAGACATTGTACAGGAAGCACAATGAAGGGAAAGAAAAGGCAATGTTTGTATTATGAAAGAGGGCAACAGACTTATAAGAACGTGTACATTTGAAAAAGGTGTTTACAAAATTTACAACATACATTTGCAGAAAACAGCTTAGCATCTGATACAAAGGGTTCCCTGAAGACTTTGATGATGAGATTCAATTCTCTTAGATATTGCCGAATCTCAGACATGTACATCTTCACTAAATCATAGTAAGTTTGTTCGCCAGTGGTAATGGGTTCCTCTTCAATTACACCTAAATCTTCCTCATCTTGATGGAACATATCCATTAGTACCTAGAAAACATAATTTTGGCTTTCAGTTTCTACACTGTGCAATTGGAGAAAACGGATAACACATGTTGGAGACTGGTTTGCATTCTTCTACATGCAGCTAAGACAAATACATAGCTAAATTTCCAACCAGACGAACTTATAGTTTGAGCATGACTACATTCCATACTTAAAGGCGTTCCACTTTTAGGCATCAGTTCTATACTCAGGAACAACAAGAGAACATAAACGACCCATCACAAACCTCAGAGTAATTTAGAATTTTCTAAGGGAGAAGCTATCTTCAATTCAAACATTGCACTCTTGGGTTTATGGAAGGCCAGATTCAGATCCTAAACTGGCACCACAGGTTTCCCATTTGGATCAATGTTTGATCTCTTCACCAGTTAGAAGTCAACATGAACCCTTAGAG
The DNA here is from genome assembly GCF_965287045.1 of Carcharhinus amblyrhynchos. Classification (NCBI taxonomy): domain Eukaryota; kingdom Metazoa; phylum Chordata; class Chondrichthyes; order Carcharhiniformes; family Carcharhinidae; genus Carcharhinus; species Carcharhinus amblyrhynchos. The sequence continues at coordinate 19,854,880 of NC_137335.1, forward strand.
CAATCAGAAAGTGAAAAACCACAAGGCCAGAGTTGATTTAAGGTTGCTAAATCATACTTAACCTGGCACACAACAGCAATTGATACAATCAAGTTCTTAGCGGCTGAGTCTGCAATAGTCATTATGCTTACTCGTGCCTTCACTGGGAGTATCGGCAATAAGCACCCAGAAATCCAGCAAGAATTGCATGTGATGAATGGAATCAAATTGCAAAGATGTGAAGGTAGGCTGAGCTAAAGATCAATACTCCCCTGCAACCAGGAACCTCACCCATCTTGAAAAAAAAAACAAAAGCAACAAATATTTGGAATTGCTAGAAGGCATTCACGTGTGCTCCAAGGTCATATGGTTAACATTCATTCTGAAGCACATTTACAATTTTTGCCAAAGAATGGGGTGCCGAAGAATGGCCAAAAATTAATTTATGACTAATAAATATTAAGGCCTACCGGGGACAGTGAATATTATAATCTCAAAATTTAGATAGGTTAATTTTGTGTGTATAAATTTTATGTAGGCTAGACTGAAGTGAAAGGATAGTGTTCATCAACGGATGGGTTGACCCCTTCATGTCAAACAGAATGAGGTGATGTGGAGTTAATATCTTGAAATCACCAATAATAAACCACATTATCTTATCGCACCATGTGGATAACATGTACTATGTTATTCTTATTTTTGGAAGGCTAAAGCCTGTTAAACCCATAATCTTTGGAAGATGTCAAAAGAAACCATTTGCTCTAATTACCTTTTCATGGTATTTCTCATGATTTAAATTTTAAATACAATATACAAGTGAACAAAATGTAAACTTATACCTGTTGGAGGCCTTGTTTGTATCTGAACTATATGGCATACTAAGTGTCTGCAGTAAAACTAGTTTAAATTTCAATTTTGCTCTAGATCCGGTGTTGGTGTGTTGGGAGGTACAAAATACACATTAAACTCAAGCATACACTATGAAACAGAATGAATATTATAGCAGCACTGTCCTCCCAACAATAAAAAATTTTTAAAATTCCATCACTTTTACATTTAACTCACTGCAAAAAAAAATCTGCAGTATCTCGACAAAATAAAATCTCGATGGTGGCTAGTAAACTTGAATTAGGTAACAGAACTTGTCAATCTAGGTTCTACATGTTGGTTGTCTGTCAGTACATCAGTTGTCTCCTTTGAGTTGGTTTAACCGTAAGAAGTCTCACAACACCAGGTTAAAATCCAACAAGTTTATTTGGTAGTAAACGTCACTAGTTTTCAGAACACTGTTCCTTTGTCAGGTGAGTGGAGAGTTCCGATCACAAACAGGGCATACAAAGGCACACACAGTTTACAGAAAACTGATTAGAATGCACATCTTTACAGCTAATCTGCTATTCAAGTCTTAAAGGTGCAGACAATGTGAGTGGAGATAGCATTAAGCATGGGTTAAAGAGATGTGTATTGTCTCCAGACAAGACAGTAAGTGAGATGTTGCAAGTTCAGGCAAGCCATGGGGGTTACAGATAGTGTGACATGAACCCAAGATCCTGGTTGAGGCCATCCTCATGTGTGCGGAACTTGGCTATCAGTTTCTGCTCAGCGACTGCACTGTCATTTGTCGTGAAGGCTGCCTTGGAGACCGTTTACCTGAAGATCAGAGGCTAAATGCCCATGACCGCTGAAGTGTTCCGACGCTCTACAGCAAAAAACCCCACAGACCTCCTCAGAAGACAAACACAGGACACAGTGGACAGAATACCCTTCGTCGTCCAATACTTCCCCGGAGTGGAGAAGCTACGACATCTTCTCCGGAGTCTTCAACATGTCATTGATGAAGACGAACATATCGCCAGGAAGGGAACAGTCTTGCCTGGTGATTGTCAAGCGGCGTTCATTCATCTGTTGTCGTAGCTTCTGCGTGGTCTCCCCAGTGTACCATGCCTCGGGACATCCTTTCCTGCAGCGTACTAGGTAGACAATCTTGGCCGAGTTTCAAGAGTATGTGCCGTGTACCTGGTGGATGGTGTACTCACATGAGATGATAGCATTCATGTCAATGATCTGGCATGTCTTGCAGAGGATGCTGTGGCAGAGTTGTGTGGTGTTGTGGTCACTGTTCTCCTGAAGGCTGGGTAGTTTGCTGCGGACAATCGTCTGTTTTAGGTTGTGCGGTTGTTTGAAGGCAAGAAGTGGGGGTGTGGGGATGGCCCTGGCAATATGCTCATCTTCATCAATGACATGTTGAAGACTCCGGAGAAGATGTCGTAGCTTCTCCGTTCCGGGGAAGTATCGGACGACGAAGGGTATTCTGTCCACTGTGTCCTGTGTTTGTCTTCTGAGGAGGTCAGTGGGGTTTTTCCGCTGTAGAGCACCGGAACTGTCGATCAATGAGTTGAGCGCCATATCCTTTTCTTGAGGGCATCTTTCAGCGTCTGGAGGTGCCTGTTACAGTCCTCCTTATCTGAGCGGATCCTGTGTATACGGAGGGCTACTTTAACATGCTTAGGGTGGAAGCTGGAGAAGTCGAGCATCATGAGGTTATCTGTGGGCTTGCAGTACAGTGAGGTGCTGAGGTGACCGTCCTTAATGGAGATGCGTGTGTCCAAGAATGCAACCGATTCTGGAGAATAGTCCATGGTGAGTCTGATGGTGGGCTGGAACTTGTTGATATCATCATATAGTTGTTTCAGTAGTTGTTCACCATGAGTCCAAAGGAAGAAAATATCATCGATGTATCTAGTGAATAGCATCGGTTGAAGGTCCTGTGCAGTGAAGAAGTCTTGTTCAAGCCTGTGCATGAAGATGTTGGCATTTTGAGGTGCGAATTTGATCCCCATGGCTGTTCTGTGTGTCTGAATGAAGAACTGGTTGTTGAAGGTGAAGACATTGTGGTCCAGGATGAAGCGGATGAGTTGTAAAATTGCATCCGGAAACTGGCAGCTGTTGGCGTTGAGTACTGAGGCAGTTGCAGCAATGCCACTGTCATGGGGGAGGTTGGTGTAGAGCGCCGAGACATCTATTGTGACAAGGAGTGCCCCTGGTTCAAGTGCTCCATGTGTGCTGAGTTTTTGTAGGAAGTCTGTGGTGTCACGACAAAAGCTGGGAGTTCTTTAACCTATGTTTAATGCTATCTCCACTCACATTGTTTGCACCTTTATGATTTGAATAGATTAGCTGTAAAGACTCACATTCTAAATCAGTATTCTGTAAACTGTGTGTGCCTTTAAATGCCCTGTTTGTGATCAGAACTCTCCATTCACCTGACGAAGGAACAGCGTTCCGAAAGCCAGTGTCGTTTTCTACCAAATAAACCTGTTGGACTTTAACCTGGTGTTCTGAGACTTTTTCCTGTGTTTACCCCAGTCCAATGCCAGCATCTCCACATCTTGGTTCAACTGAGCAGTGGCTTCTCCTGTAATTAAAACAAGTGAATAGTTTGACGCTGAGCTATCAAAAGACTGTGCATAGTGTTTGTCCTGGAAGAGAACCCCAGATGTTTGGACAAAAATTGAGATTCCAGGCACTTGTTAAGAGAATAAAGCCACAAGATCCCGTAAGTTTGGAACAAAGGTAGACTTCATTATACAAGGTCAGGAAATTAAAACAATGTACAAGATCTATCACATACTCGAACATTCAGAGTTAATATGAGAGGTATATAAATTAAGTAAGCAGTGGCCGAACGCACCATACTTCATCATAAGTGGAAGATGCAACCAAGACAGATTCCACAGATTTCTCAACAATCCAGCCAGAATCAGTAAACACAGTTAGTCAATCGACCTCTATGAAATTCTGTCTCTCTCACACAAAGATTCCAGTCTTCACTTTTGAAGATCTTGCCATGGATTTCTTTCCAGAAGTTCCGAAATGGCTTGCAGTACGGAATCACTAACCTTCTGCTGTCTTCCCTGATTTCCAGTGCATCTCCTGAGCCATCATTACTAAAAGTCTACCAAGCGCAACCTTTTGTCTGCTTGGTGCATCTTTCTCTGCTCTTCTTGGTTTCTTCTTATTTGGAACTACTTCGGGATCACTCCCTGCCCCCTACCTGGCATTGTTCTCTCTATCCCTCTGATGATTTCTCCGATAGTTTCTTTCTACTGTTTCTGGGCTCCTGCCTTATATGGCACCATACTAGGTCCTGTGATTGAATTCTCGTATTGTTTTTCTACATAGACATGCTGCTGTTAGGGTGCTCTTGAACAGCAGGACAGGAAGTACAGGACAGGAAATCCAGAGCATAGCTTGCGTAACCAGCCATGCTGCTGCACGCAGCAGATGAATCATTGAAACCACAGAAATCCAGTGCAGAAGGCAGCTATTCAGCCCATCGAGTTTGCACCAACAACAATCCCATTCTAGCCCTATCCCCGTAACACCACGTATTTACCCTGTTAATCCCCCTGACACTAAGGGGCACTTTATCATGGCCAATCTACTTAACCTGCAATCCTTGGGCTATGGGAGGAAACTGGAGCATCTGGGGCATCGATGCTGATATGAAGAAAATGTGCACAGTCCACAAAGACAGTGACTTGGAATTGAACCCGGGTCCCTGGCGTTGTGAGGCAGCAGTGCTAACCACTGTGCTACCATGCCATCCAAATCCACTAAAACTCTCAGCCTGCTGGGGATAGCAGTCCTTGGCCTCAACCCAGGAACATCCCTCCACCATCCTCAAGAGAAAAGGCAAGTCAGTTTCATTGGATACCATTAGCATGTGACTGGCAAAGTTATTTTGTGCATCATGGCTTTGTCTTGAGGACTCCCTCGATCGTTTCTTGCTCATAGTTTTGACAATAAATGAAATAACTGGAATTGTAAGTTCTTAAGACCAGAGTTGGGATGAGAAAACTGAGTTAGTCCAGCATCCGTTGAGATCATGCATTCAACTGAAAAAAATATTTTGTCTTGGTGCAATTACCCTGAGGTTTGTTTGTTTGATATGGGAGAAGAGTTTTTGTTTGTTTGAGATAGGAAAGAGTTGCATGCCACATGGCTTTGGAATTGAGTTGGTAGGGAGCAGAGTTGTTGGAGAGAAACATGTGTCCCAGTCTGAGCCTGAGGCAAGACAGTAACCAATGTTGAAATTTAGATAAGGAAACATGGGCTTCAAGTCCAGTTGTAGCTGTCAGTCTAACTCAGCATAGGCAGAATTGAACCTGCTCTGTATAGCACAGAGCTACAATGGACAATACACTTACCAATTGAGAGAGAATGTGTGCAACACATGATGTGGGGGAAGAATGGTGGAAAGAAAGACTTGCCAATCTCTGGGCTATAATTATCTGAAATTGGTGTAATTCATTCTTGAAGTTTCTCAGTCTTCAGTTAATAAAATATCTGACCATATGATCAACTGAGTACACAGCATTATGCTGGAGATGATGGAAATAGTAGAAAATTATTCATGATACTCTAGTCTCAAATTCTGCCCATTCACTTAACCTATCTATATCCCTTTGCAACTCCTTATGTCCTCCCAACCAACTGAATCATATTCCATTGCTTGTCAGGGGAAGGTGTAATTTTGACAGAGTAAATAAAAACATTGGTAAAACAGCTTTCAAGAAAAAATAGTTTGCTTTCTTACCTTATCAGCACACATGGCAACTTTAATGTCTTGTTGGGTGATTTCGTAGTGCCTTATGTTTCGTACATAATTGCCCGCTAGCTTAAGTATGTCAGCAGATATGTATTCCAACACTGCTACGATGTAAACAGAAACCTGATGGTCAACTTTGTAACCAAGAACCTCCTGAAAGGTGATGAAAAATACCATCCATCAAATACTGGACTGAAGGAACAAATAAATTATCTACTTTCTATAATAGGGTCCGAAAAGCCCGAATTAACAATGCAACTGAGTAATTTTGGACTGCATATTATAACTTCTATATCTGTTATGTTTGAGAATGTACAATGTGATGAAGTCAGATTGGTCATTTAAGCTTGCGAACTTGATAGTCTTGAGAACAGTGTTAAGTTAATGGAAAATAGTAATGGTCAGTTTATCTTTGCCATCAAGCACTTAAGAAATGCAAGGTCTTGAAGAGGGTATGACAATAAAATGATGAAGAAGCCTGTAAATATTAAGAGACACAAAGCATACCAATTGTATCAATACATACATCAGCAAGACACTCAAGACTCTTCGAAGAAATTTTGAGGCTTCTGACTTCACAGGGTCATAATTGTAGTCAGGGAAGTGAGAAGCCTTGAAACAGTGTGCTTATCAAACATTGATTGTTTGCGGGTCTTGCAGGATCAGTGTTCCAGTTGTGAACAGGTATTAAAGGTATTTCTATCATTCTGCAAACATGTGTAACCCTTTAGTCTCCTGGTCAGTTAAAACAAGAGAGCTGGAGGGAAGGGCCAGATTTTCTGTGGGTTAAAGACAGAAAACTTGGGTGAAAGAGACCAGTAGATGTTTTTTCTACTGGTTCAAGTAAATAATGAGGGGCAAGGTTGTGTCGATGATTCAGCTTTGTGGGTAATATCCAAACAACTGGATGTGCAAACCTTTGATCTTATAGTAGCTAGATGAAAGAGGCCAGTTGTCGTGTAATTTAAAAGGTAAAACATGAACTAAATTAGGGGGATTCTGCTTCGGAGGTATATTTATAAAATAAGGATATAACTGAATTGAAATAAATCAGTTTGGAATTGTTTTTCATTAATAGGTCCTACCTGTTATTTACCTTTTCATCAACTAAATGTGCTATTCCTATCTTTGTGGTTTTGAAACATAATTGAATGAAAGTAATTTGAAAATGTTATAATCCTACAACTTTGCCAGTGTCATTACTTATTCTATTCAAATCTTAACTCTTGCAATAATTCAAGCGTTACTTCAAATCAGAGCATCCTTCCTCTAGAGTTGGAATGGATCCAAAGATTAGAAACAAAGTCCTCAAGTCCACTGGTTGATTGCCATAAAACTTCACACAGTATGTCAAAAAAATTTATATTTGTTGCAAAAAAGATGCAATGACAATACAACAAATAAAGGGGAGCTATGCCTATAATAAGATGGAGATGAAAAAAATTACAGAATAAACTTAAATTAGAACAAATATTTCACTGGTTGTTTTGATGCCAATCACACCAGGAAAGCTAAATTCTCAAACAAATAAATGCCACATCATCTCACTGAGCACAAAAAAAAATACATTGCAGCACAACTAGGTAGGTGTCAATGGATGGATGAATCACAACGTAACAGCAGGTACCACAAAACGAGAAGCAACAAGACACCAGCAAATTCATAAATTCAAACAGCATCAGGTATACTGGTGAATTAAAGGAAAACTGGAGTATCTGGCAGTGAACTGATAAATTAATACAGCAGAAGGAATCATCAAATTAAACGAAGAGACAAATGACACATTAAACTGAAGACTTTCTTCCCTCTCCAGTGAAAGTAAAAGATCTGATATCCCTATTTCAAAGACCAGGGAGTCCTCCACAGTGTCAAAGAAAAAACAAAGAACAGTACAGCATAGGAACAGGCCCTTCAGCCCACCAAGCCTGTGCCGATCATGTTTTCCTATCTCGAACAACTGCCTGTATTTCTCTATTCCCCACCTGTTCATGTATTTATCCAACTAAGTCTTAAATGTCACTAATGTGTCTGCCTCAACCACCTCACTTGGCTGTGCATTCCAGGCATCCACCACCCCCTGCACATCTCTACTGAACCTTTCCCCCCCTCTTACCTTGAATTGTGCCCCCTTGTAATTGTCATTTCTGCCCTGGGAAACAAACTTCCAACTCTTCACTTCATCTATGCTCCTCATAATTTTATAAACTTCTATCAAGTCACCCCTCAACCTCTGTCTTTCCAGGGAGAACAATGCCAGTTTATTCAATCTCTCCTCATGGCTAATACCTTCCATACCAGGCAATATCCTGGTAAATCTTCTCTGTACTCCCTCCAAAGCCTCCACGTCTTTCTGGTAGTGTGGCGACCAGAACTGAACACAGTATTCCAAATGTGGCCCTAACCAATTTTTATATAACATAATGTGCCAACTTTTATACTTGATGCCCTGGCCAATGAAGGCAAGCATGCCTTATGCTTTCTTCATCATCTTTTCCACCTATCCTGCCACTTTTAAGGATCTGTGAACCTGTACTCCCAAATCGCTTTGTGTATTTATGCTCCTGATGGTTCATTTATTTCATAGCTCTCAACTGAATTGGATCTATCAAAATGCATCACCTCGCATTTGTCCAGATTAAATGCCATCTGTCATTTCTCCAATTTTCCAGTCTTTATCCTGCTGTACTCTCAATCTTTATCACAATCCACAATTCCAGCAATCTTAGTATCATCCGCAAACTTGCTGAGCAAACCAGCTACGTTTTCTTCCAAGTCATTTATATACATTACAACAACAACAGATCCCAACACTGATCCCTGTGGAACACCACTAGTTACAGATCACCAATCAGAAAAACACCCTTCCACCACTACCCTCTGTCTTGGATGGCCAAGCCAGTTCTGAATCCATCTAGCTCCTTTACCCATGATCCTATGTGATTTAACCTTTTGCACCAGTCTGTCATGAGGGACTTTGTCAAATGCTTTACTAAAGTCCAGGTAGACAACATGACGGCCGTTCCCTCCTCAATCATTTCCGCCACTGCCTCAAAAAAACTCAATCAAATTAGTGTGACACGACCTCCTTTATTCAAAACCATGCTGTCTGTCATTAATAAGACCGTTCAGTTCCAAATGTGTTTAGATCCCAAGAATTTTCTCCAACAATTTCACTTCACTGATGTCAAGCTCACTGGCCTATAATTACCTGGGTTATCATTGCTACCATTCTTAAATAATGGGACAATTTTGGCAATTCTCCAATCCTCTGGGACTTCACCCGAGGCCAACAAAGAACCAAAGATTTCTGTTAGAGGCCCGGCAATTTCCTCTCGTCTCCCTCAGTAATCTGCCATCTGGCCCTGGGGATTTATCTACTTTAACACTTTTTAACACACCTAACACTTCCTCCTTCGTAATGACGAGTTGCTCTAGAGGGTTTACATACCCCTCCAAGACACTATCAATGAGTCCCTCTCCTTTGTGAATATCAATGCAAAGTACTCATTAAGGATCTCACCCACCTCCTCTGGTTCAACGCATAATTTCCCTCCTTTGTCCTTGAATGGACCAACTCTTTCTCTAATAAATGCCTTGGGATTCTCCTTAACCCTGCTTGCCAAAAAAACTTCATGACCCTTTTGTGCCCTCCTAACTCCCTATTTGAGTTATTTTCTACTTCCCCTGTATTCTTCAAGTGCTTCATCTGTTTTTAGTTGCCTAGACCTTTTGTATGCATCCTTTTCCTTTTTGACTAGACTCGCAATTTCCCTAGTCATCCACAGTTCCCAAATCCTGCCTTTCCTGTCCTTCCTTTTCACAGGTACATGCCTGTCCTGCACTCCAATCAACTGCTCCTTAAAAGACTTCCACATGCCAGATGGATTTACCTTCAAACAACCTCTCCCAAACAACAGCCTCCAAATCCTGCCTAATTTGGTTGTAGTTAACTTTCCCCCAATTTAGCACTTTAACCAGAGGACATTTGTCCTTTTCCACGAGTATCTAAAAACTTAAGGAATTGTGGTCATTGTTCGCCACACGTTCCCCCACTGCAACTTTGATGAGCTGGGCAGGCTCATTCTTTAATACCAGGTCCAGTATAGCTCCCTCGCTAGTCAGACTATCTACATATTGTTCCAAAAAATCTTCCTGGATCCCATCTGGATCCCTAGCCCCAAGGGATTTCCAGTCAATATGAGGAAAATTAAAGTCTCCAACTACAACAACCCTATCATTTCTACATCTGTCCAAAATCTGCTTATATATCCGTTCTTCAACTTCTCCTGGGCTGTTGGGAGGTACATCCCCATCATAGTGACAGCCCCTTCCCGTTTCTGAGCTCTACCCAGTGTCTCATTACATGATTCTTCCAAGGTACCCTCCCCCGTAGTTGTAATATGTTCCCTAACTAATATTGCAACTCCCAACCTCTTTTGCCTTCCCCTCTGTCTCGCCTAAAACACCTATACCCCGGAACATTTAGCTGCTAGACCTGTCCCTCTTTTGACCAAGTCTCCATTACTGCAATCACATCCAAGTTCCATGCATGAATCAAGGCCAAGTTCATCTGTCTTCCCTGTTATACTCCTTACATTGAAGCAGATGCGCTCCAGAATTCCAGGCTTTAAGTTCAGGCCTCCCCCAATCTGCTCTTCCTCTTAGCTAGCCTGGCCTTGATGCCAGGTTCATCCCCAATCTCTACACTTGCTGACCCACTGTTCGGATTCCCTCTCTCCCCTCCCTTCCCCCCCACCACATTAGTTTAAATCCACCTGAACCACACAAGCAAATCTCCCAGCCAGGAGTCAGCCTTTTGGCTAAGATCAAGTGTAGTATTGACATGCTATGCTTGGTTGAAGTCATTAGTTACATTTCAGCTTCATTTGAAGGAATTTTTAAAAGCAGCATCTCGACCTTTTGGCTAAGATGCAAATGAGATCAAGCCTTGGAGGAGAAGCTATGCCTAATCCAATCAGCTTGGATCATGTCAGTGAGGCCCAAGATAGGAAGTGAGAGCCCTGTCTTGTCAGCTTGGATTGGAAATGTCTCAACTTGTTGAGACTCTGAAGTAGACTTGATTGGGTTGAATCGGAATAAAAACATTGATTAACAACAAAATATCTGGTCGTTGTCTCATTGCTACTTGTGGAAGTTTACTATGCACAAATTAGCTACTGCTACAACAGTTACCACATTTCAAAAAAGTAGCTCAAAAGCACTTTAGTTTGACCAGAGATCATGAAATGCATTACATAAATGTATTTTGATGTAGCAGTGCACCAACACTGCTTCCTAATTTGAGCCACAGCCATTAGGTTCTTGCTCCATGGCAAATAGCTTCTGCTAGTTTCACCCGCAGTTTATTTTTCAAAGAACTCTGCATAAAGCTTGTGCAATTGTTGACTAATTGTAATTTTTTTAAAAACCCTCTTTCAACTAAAAGGTTCTAGTTTGCCAATGAAGTGAATAGTTGTTCCATTTAGATGTAGAGCATAAAATCAGTTTATGATTTCTACCCTTCAAAATTCAACAACGCTTTGCATCACAAATAGAGATTGTTTGGGGGAAAGATCCCAGAGATTGGGTGTGGTATGAGACCTGAAGTTAATGAAACAGAGTTACTATTTCAGACTGATGACCTTTTGTTAAAGTCAGATTTCAGGAGGCCTCTACCCAATATCAGGAGATCTCTAAAAGGCCGAGGGTTCCAAATGCTCCAATTATTGACCGAGTAGGGAAAAATCACATTTGAAAGGCTTAGTATGCCAAGGGGAGGAAAAAAATCCTCTAAAAACAAAATGACAACCACAGTCGGGAGCCTGATAATCATTCCACAGTACCACCTAGTGGCTGAAATCCTTAGCTGCACTATAACCTAAGAAACCCCACAGCCCCAGCCAAACTCAGCTGCAAGAATACTATTAATCTGGAAAGAAGCCTGTTACAAAATCAGGACTGTCCTCAATGCCTTCTTATCTAATGCCATTTTATAATTTCCCAAAACAGCCCTTTGTGCTCCAAGCAAGTAATAATCTTTTGGATTTGTACTTCGCTAAAACTCAGGTGAAACTGAGTGAACACTCAATGAGACAAGGCTAGATACGAATCATAAAACTAATTTATTTCACAGGGCTTGAAAACTGAGCATCAATAATCACAAAAGCCACTTATTTCATGAGCTTCACTTCTCTTTCCATACAAAAGAAAATGAATGATCCCACTAAGCTGCTTCCACAATGCTAGATTGCCATACTTGTACTGCAGAATTATCTTTCTGTACAAATACTGCATATAAGAAATATAAGTGTTGCATTGTGACCCTCAGCCCAAGAGAGAATGTTCCTCTTCTTGTCTTTTGCTTCTTCCTGATGACTTGCAGTCAAACTGACTATCACACTCACTGAAGACACATGACAATGACTCCTCCCAAATGAGTTTAATTGAATAATTTCACAGAACTGCATGTGTTGACAATTATTAGGAAGTTAATATTAGACTTCAGATGGGGTGTCTGAATCAAAGTGGCTCAATATAATGTATTAACATGTCCACCAAGATCATTGCATATATTCAGAAATAGCAAAATGTGATATCCTCTGAAAATTGACAGTTTGTCCAATCTGATACAATGGAGAACTACTATAGGTAGAATCTAAATCTGGCTGAGAAAAAGCACATCAAGTTAGGCCAACCTTTTTGAGAATGAGTGGATCATCCCCTTCCACCAGGTTGGTGAAAAAATTTCATCTCCACTAAATGCAAAGTAAATACTTCATCCCATGTCACAGCCATGCTGCAAAAATACAATATAAACCAACCCTGATCCAAACCACTATTTCTATCTTGACCACATCCAGATCCTTTGCTTGAAGATAACAGAAAATGGCAGCATGGGAATGAGATTTACTTTGTGAGACTGTACAGGAAGAATGGAGATTAGTACAGAAACAAAATATTTGCAACTACCAATTGCAGCTGAATGGAATAGTTAGTTTAAGATAATAGAGTTCCACATTCCACAGGTGCCCCACAAGTTTTAATCTTTTCCTGGAAATAACTGCTTACCGTACTACAATTGTATAATTCTACACATATCTTGGTTGCTCTACATTCTGGACTGCAGTCAAGAGAAGAAAGAAACTATGATGAGGTTCACAATTTCTTCAGTTTGAACCATGTACCTTCCGGCCTATCCAACTTAAGCATCCTAATTAACATAGTGGAATCAGTATCTTAATGCCAAAAAAATGATGGCCAGCAACTTCCTGGTTCCCCAGTATCTCATTTAGAGGTACCACAATGATGTGCTGAGGAATCCCTCTAGGAGGTTTCCACATAACGGTTTACCTGGCAATTGCTCAGAAATGCTAACTTCTGGACAATTGCGCTGAGCTGGGAACCATTTGACAGAAGCGATCTAAATTGCTAACTTTGGATGGTTCTGCCACCATAGCAACAACTCCCTCCTCTGTGCTGCCCTCAGTCCATCTCTCCCTTGTGCCCTGCCTCTGGTAAACCACTTACTTTGACACCTACCTGCTCCTTAAAGGAGAGTGATTTATTTTACTACGCCTCAGTTACTCCATGCCAATGATGCTGGGGACACACTTTGCTGCTCCTGTCTCACTCAGCCAGAATGAGAAAGCTTGGACAAGGCAGGGACAATGCAATTTCAGCAAGCTTATTTGGAGTGGTAATCTGACAGAGATTGCCACTCTGAGAAAGTTATGGACCAATGTGATGGACAGAGGCACAGTACAACTATTTGCTTCTGAGGAACAAAGCTTGCATTATGAACTTAATCCAAAGTTTCAGGACAATCCAATTATTGGTGCAAAACAAGAATAGAACTATTCAAAGACTACAGCTTGCTGATCACGGAATTTTGTAGCCAAAACAGCAGTATAGATAATGCCTTCCACATATGTTAATAAAATTTAACTTTTGTGAAAATGGTGCAAAAGCCCTTAATTTAAATTATGCAAAACTTACCTTCAGAAGGGGGTGAATCTTGTCAACAGGCAACAAAAGAGGATTTCTACGTTTGCGTTTTTCTATGGCAGATTGTGCATCTGCTATGGCCCACTTGTCGATTGGATGTGGAAATGATTTCTGCACACGTTCCTAAAGAAGTTAAAAAAAACTTCTATATTCTGTGAAATCAGTTACATGTCACTTGCAACACACTGCCATTCATTAACATATCCCATTCATACTAATTATTTATTTGGAATGCTGAACTATGTTAACATCCATCCCTATCAGGCCTTCAACCTTTCATGTGGAAAACTGATATCCTGGCTTAACGAAGAGCAATTCATTTAACTTCTATTTGTACTTCAGAGTTCAATATTTGTGAGTAAATAATGATCTACTTAATCAGACATTGTTACTGGACAGGTTAAGTATTTGAAATATTTCCTTATAGAGGGGTCATTTCTTTCAATATACTCCATGCATTTCCAACTGATTTTTAAATAAAAACATAGTAAAATAGACAATTGTGCAAATTCATTGCTTAAGATATATATATTAAGCCCTCTTTTTCTGAATAATAAAATACAATACTCCTACAGCTTTTGGAAGAAAGTGGCTACAAGTCAGTTAGACTTAATGTACAAGTAAGACAAAAGCAATGCTCAGAAAGTCTCATGACTGCTATAACTTGGTAGTATTCTGAAAACATCAGTATAATCATGCAGTTGATGAACAAATAAATGCTAAATGGGATGCTTTAAAAAAATTGGTGACTAATGCGAACAGTGTTGTATATAATCGAACATGACGATTAACTACATTCTGAATCAAATGCTGATGCAACAAATTTAAGAATTTTTTGGCTCCAGTACAAGGAACTATCTTCTTGAATGAACAGATGTTTCTTTTTAAATGTACAACAAGCCATTTTATACGCTAATATGTATAGCGATTAACCAATTTGTTGGGTTAAACCCGGATTACTTCAAAAACATAGTTGCAGATGTCTTGAAACTTCTCTGAAACCTCAGCACATTCCAAACTTCACTGTACCATGTAATCCTCATTGTCAGCAGTGTTATTCATTTCAATTATTAACTGCATGGACCATGTCTTATGAAACTTTCATAGTTTGGCAGGAATTTAAATGATTCCAAAACATAATAAAGTAATCCTGCTGTTGATAATTTCAACAAAATATGGCCTAGGAGCTACAGGAGGATTATATTGGATTTACTGAATTTGGGGCTGCAGCATATTAAAGAATACCACCTAATGATCCCAATTTACAGAAATTAAATGAGGCAAACTAGCAGTTAAGTAGGAGAATGACCTGGGTGTATAGGACTGTAATGCCCTAAAACAAAGTCCTAAAAATGAATTAGGCCTTATATATTAATAAGATGAATGTAAGATGAATGTATGATGAGTGCGTCACAATGGGAGTTAATTTGGCACACAAAAGGACATATTTTAGGAGCAATCATTTTAGGTAGGAAAAAGCAGTTCACATCATCAAAAAATAAAAATGAGCGTCTCCCTCCACCAAGCCTTTCTCGCCTATTTCACTGCATCACTTCCTCCTCTGTTCCACCTTTCTTAACTCTCATTTAAAATCCTTATCTATTGCCCTCTCCAAACTCACTCGCCCCAACTTTCTCTTAAAGATGTGCTCCTCTTTCTTCCCTCAGCTTTTGCATCATGAACATTTACAGCATAGAAAAAAAATCATTCCACCAATCCAGTCTGTGCCGGTGGTTTGCAAAAGCAATTTAGTTAGTCCAGCTGCCCACCTTTTCCTTGCAGCTCTGCACGTTTTTCTCTTCAGGTGCTTATTCAATTCCCTTTAGAAAGCCACAATTGAATTTGCCTCCACCATACACTCAGGTAGTAAAGTTTTGATCCTAAATGTTTGCTGTGTAAAACAATGTTTTCTCAATGTTACCTTTCTGCTTTGGCCAATCTCCATGAATCTGTCCCCTCTCATCTTTGACCTGTGAACAGTTTTTCTCTATCGACTCTGTCCAAACCTATCATAATTTTGAACAACTTTAACAAATCTTCTCTCAACCTCTTCTTTGTTAATCTTTCCAAGTAACTGAATTCCCTCACTCCTGGAACCATTTTTCTGAAACTTTTCTGCACTTTCATGTCTTCCTAAACTGCCCTGAAGTAAAATGCTCGAGTTGAGAATGAATCAGTGTTTTAAAAAGGTTCTTCATAATCACCTTGCTTTTGGACTCTATGCCTCTATTTGTAAAGTCAAGGACTGTGTATGGTTTTGTAAACCACTTTTTCAACCTGCCCTGCCACCATCAATGATTTGTGTATGTTTATGCCTAAGTACTTCTGTTTCCTGCAACCAGTTTACAATTGTACTCTTTAGCTTGTACTGCCTTCCCTTGATCTTCCCATTAAAATGTGTCACATCACGTCTCTATATATTTCATTTGTCACATGTCCACCCATTCCAACAGCTTATGTCCTCTTAAAATCACCATCTTCCTCTCAGTTCACAATACTTCCAAGTTTTGTGTCATCAGCAAACACTGAAATCGTTCCCTTTATACCCAAGTCTAGGTCATTAACATATATCAAGAAAAATAGTGGTTCAAATCCAACCCTTGGGGAACCCACTGAATATTTTCCCTCAGTTCAAAGAACAAATGTCCACCACTACTCTATTTCCCATTACTCAGTCACCTTTGTAGTGATGCTGCCATTGTCCCTTCTATTAAATGGGTTTCAATTTTGCTGGCAATCTTATTATGTAGCACTTTTTGGAAATCCGTTGAACTACAGAAACCACACTACCCTCTGCTGCATCATCAAAAAACTCAATCAAGGTAGTAAATATGATTTATCCTTAATGAATTTGTGCTGGCTTTCCTTATTTAATCCCCATTTGTTCAATTACTATTAATTTTGTCCCAAATTATCGTTCATAAAAGTGTTGCGAGGTTAACTGGCTGACCTGTAATTGCTGGATTTATCCATTTTTTGAACAAAGTGTCATATTTGCAATTCCCTCATCCTCTGGCACCACCCTGTATGTAATGAGGTTTGGGAAGTTATGACCAGATTATTTGTGATGGGCATGATCTTACTGGCTTGTTGTGGCAAACTCACCCAAAAAACTGTTTTCTGATCGTTAAGACAGTGTTTTTGGGAAGATTACCCTCCCGTATGTTAATTACACTGTTGAGTTGCACAGGTGAAAAGGCATTAAAAACTTGAGCACTTAGAGACAGTTCTGACAAACTTGTCGATAGCAAGCAGGCATATGTAATGCTACATTCTGTAAACCAATTATCAAGAAAAGTATTTCCATTCTTTAAGATCCGACTTGGGTTCCAAGTAACAAGTATTTGCATAATCTCCACCTTATTTCCCTCAGCATCCTTGGATGGATCCCTTCCAGTCCTGGTGACAAAGGAACACATCAATCTCGGTGCTTCATTTTCTGACTCAGCTGTGACATCCAACCTCTTTTGGTTCTTCCTCATTCGCAAGCCTTTGTCAAACTCACTTGAACACGAAAATCCACTTTCATCTCCTGCAAACCCATTCCCACTAGCTGATATTGTAGATGGTTCACTCTTCTCGGGTAGTGTTCCCGAGCTATCAAAACCATCATTATCCCCTTCCTTAAAAACCGACCCGCAACCCCTTCTGTCGAATTAATAACTCTCTCATCTCCCTTTCTTATGCTAAGTCAATCTGTTCTGTTACTGCATCCCAGATTCATGCCCATTTCTCCCAATATTGCCATCTCGCCTATCCAATTGGAGCCAAAGCACATTTAGGAACTCTTCCCAAACCCTGTGTCATCATCTCCAGTTTCTTCAAGGATCTCTTCCTTAACCCCTCACTACTACTTTATCTATATGGTCTCTCTCTACAAAGAGAAGAAGTCACTTTCAAAATGAAGGCAAAAAACCCCAACTTCAGCCTTCGTGCCTAGCGTGGTAACAATTGCCGGATTTTACTTTAAGCTTCAAAACCTATGGTATGTTATTTGGGGAAGTTTAGCTCTGAGGGTAATAAAACAGAACGTTTTAGAACTCAGTAAATTTAAAGATATTGTAGATAACCCTGATGTAATTAATCGTGTTTTAACAGGCTTCCTTGAAGTGCGTTTTACTATTTAATATACCTTTATGTTGTTTAAAATCATCATAAATGAGTCTGGAACATCCTGCACTGATTTTCACATCTTTTCTCATTTTACCAAATTGCAAAAATACAGTTAAAACCAGGAATTCCAAAGTTTCCTCTGGGTTTTGCAATACCCTAGGATTTAAAATCAACTGCACTCTTGACACTTGTAATTCAAATTCATCTCACCTCTACATCTTGAACACTGCGAGGTTGGGCTAGACAGAGCATGCTTAGCAATTGTAGGATCAACTCTTCAATGTATTGCAAGGCATCCTCAGTAGATGCAAGTTTGGGATGTACCTGTTGTTGAACCTGTCAACAGAAATGAAACAACAATTAACAGAAAGCAGACACTAAATTCAACTGTTAATAGATACAAAGTCTGAAATGCTAACAAAAAGGAAAAATATGCATTTATAAAGCATATTTCATTTCCTTTAGACATTGTAAAGCATGTCACATCAGAAGTGTAAACTCAAAGCTGTTACATGGGTAAATGTAGAAGCCAACTTGCAAATAGCAGGATTCCAAAACAGCTGACTGACAAATAAATGCTGGCCAGGACAGCTCCCTATTTCTTCTTAAAGAGCTCAAAATTTTATCATTCAGGGACAATAAATGCTCCTGTAGTCAATGAGCTGGAAAAATACCAGTAGATTGTAAACAAAATAACAAGATCCCCACCACCCTCTGGACACAAGACCACCGTATAATTCTCCAAGTAGCCCCAACAAATGTTCCCCAATACTCCAGGAGTTCTGCAATCTATTCAATAGTCTCAATATCCATTACATGTCATTGTATCTATGTCCAGCAATTCACTTCCCTCTGTTCCTCTAACCAAGATATTCCTTATAAAAAAATTCACGCCACTCATTGCCCAAAGCTATTCCCCCAACATTAACAGACGCTGAAAACCCTGCTCACCACTTTGACATTCCAGCACCAAGACTCCAAACTCTGCTCCTGTTAATCTTAGACTCCTGCGTCACAGAAAGTCTCACAAACAGTTTACATTACCCAACCCACACACCATTGGTCATCCTCCCAACACTAACAAACCACATAACACTTGCCTATCAAGACCTTCTATGCACCTCTACCCACAATCACTAAGTATTTTTCTCAACCTTAGCCAACAGATCCCTCAGACTTCAAATAAAAAGGCAACAGTAAGGAAACAGGAAAAAGTACTATCAGAATCTAAGCCAATTATTTAAAGTTTCCATAAAAATGCTGAAGTTACAATTTAAATGAAAATAACATTGGTATTCCTATAATAATGTTAACAAATTAAAATCACCATAAACCAGGGACACTGAACCTATACTTTACTAAACAAAGCAAAACGAAACTCAAGGGTATGAGCAGTAAGGGGGATCAAGTATTACAAAAATTTAACACACTCCCTATGCATCACTTTAGCCATAATATTTGTATACAGAGTCAGTTCATAACCTGATTGCTTATGAACACAAAATTCAAGCCATCCACATTTGAACAAATAGGCACTATACTATTGAAAGCCTCTAATGAAAAGTTGCTAAGAACTAATGAAAACTGATCCTCAATAACCAATCGGAAGAATCTATGAACAAATTACACAAACGTAGAACTGCTTTGGGAGCTCCCCCCCGCAAATGTCATTGGCCATCAACATTTATGTGCATTTGCTGGCTTAATGATAGGTGCTTTAACCAACTCAGTCACATCATAACTTTCCTTGTTGATCTCGACTCACTCCAGTCCTCTGGTGCAATAAATTAAAAACTTCCATCTTTCTTTGAAGTCTAATACATCACCACTATGAATTCTTTCGGGATATTTCCCAAATAAATGCACCTACAACTGAAAGCTCAAGACTCGTAACTAAAAAATGACTACTAAATAAGGTACTGACAACAGCCCAGATGAAGCAGTATCTTGGAAAGATATAGGAAGGAAATATGAAGAAAGAAATGCTGCGTTAACCTTTCACAACAGTGTTGTGAATCTGGAATTCCCTGCCCAGTGAAGCAGTTGAGGCTACCTCTTTGAATGATTTAAGTAAGGCAAGGATAGATAAATCTTTGAACAGTAAAGGAATTAAGAGTTATGGTAAGCCAGCGGGTAAGTGAGTCCAGAGAAAGATCAGCCATGACCTTACTGAATGGCTCGAAGGGCCAGATGGCCTACTCCTGCTCCTAGTTCTTATGTTATCTGATTAAGCCAGTAAACAAAATAGCCATAAGAAAGTTAACAAGTGGTTGGTTGGCAATGAGGTACAAGGCAGGAATTTAATCCTAGATTTGTATGATGTTAGCTTTGGTGGGAGAACATGTTGCGTCCTTTCAGGACGGTTTGTCCCTCTTTTGTCTGGCACTCAGCTCTCACCTGTGGCTTCCTGGAGCTGTTTGCATGCAACAGTGGCCACATCCCGGGCAACGGCTTCGACAAGCCGGCTAAACCAGGTGAGGGTAGCCGACGGGCCTCAACCCTCGGTGAGATAGGGAGATGTCTATCCCAGCATGTGGAGAGAGTCCGGCGGATTGAGCGGAAGAGACCAATGGAAGGTCCAACGGTCAAGAAGGTGGTCTCTGCAAGGGTCTTGGAGCACAAAGAGCAGGACAAGACATAGATGTCCTGGTCATCCACTGCACCTAGTCCCACTTCCAGCCGTCTTGGCTCGTCTCGTCACTGGATCTAGATGGGAATTGGGAAGAGAGAGTGAAGCTGACGCTGCACAACTCTCCCTCACTTTAATCCAAATCAAGCGCTAGTTTCAACACCATCATCATCATCAGTGTCCTATTCAACCCTTGAAGTCCTGTGGTGATGGGCAAGTGGCGAAGCAGCAAGTGTGGATACACTGGGAGCTGTAGTCACGGACCTGCACGCAGGCAGCTCAGGTCTAATGGTCGTTTTCCACTGACCAAAGCAGCAGTGGAACTCAGCGTCTACCTGGGCAACTGAGCAGTCCTCTTCAGGAACGCACTGCTCACCTCCATGAATGAGGAAGGAGCTAGAAAAGGTGTCCTAAACATTCCCTGCTTCTCTACACCGTGGCCAGTTTACCGCGGCTGGCGGGGATCCCATCTTACGGTCGAACACACAAAATAAAACACAAGGTGACACCACTCACCACTGGCACTTGGAACGTGCGCACGCTTCTGGACAACCCTACAGCAGACAGACCAGAGAGAAGAACAGCCTTAGTTGCCAGAGAGCTTGCAAGATACAACATTGACATTGCAGCCCTGAGTGAAACTCGTCTTGCCAACATAGGTCAGTTGACTGAAACTGGAGGTGGATACACTCTTTTCTGGAGCGGTCACAGTAGCGATGAGCGTCGTGATGCTGGAGTTGGATTCGCCGTCAGGGGTCACCTTGTTCAGAAGCTTGATAATCTACCCAAGGGTGTGAACAACCGGCTTATGACATTACAACTTCCGCTACAGAAGTCAAGCCACCCTGATCAGTGCCTATGCCACCACAATGAACAACTCGGATGAGATGAAAGACAAGTTCTGCGAAGAACTAGACACCCTACAATCAGCAATAAGCAGTACCAACAAGCTGATCTTGCTTGGTGATTTCAATGCAAGAGTAGGGTATGACTCTGCAAGCTGGCAGGGAGGCATGGAGTGGAGAAGTGTAACAGTAATGGCCTACTCTTACTGAAGACCTGTGCAGCACACGGCTTCCTCATCACCAACACAATCTTCCATCTACCTACCTGTAACAAGACCTCCTGGATGCACCCTCGCTCTAACATTGGCATCTTATCGACTATGTCATTATCAGGAGAAAAGACAGGCAGGATGTCAGAGTAACCAAGGCCATGTGTACTGCTGACTGCTGGACACAAGCTCATTGTCTCCAAAATGAGGCTCCGCATCAGACCCAAGAGGCAACCACAAGGAAGCAAGGTTATGAAAAGAATCAATGCAGCCAAGCTAAAGAACCCCAGCATAGCTTCAGCACTGGCTGAAGACTTAGAAATCAAGCTTACTGACCTACACCTCGCAGGCAGCACTGAGGACGACTGGGAACGCTTCAGGGATACTATCCATACACCTGTGCAGAAGAGGCTCGGGCCCTCCACCCGCAAGCAGCATGACTGGTTCAATGAGAATGATGAGGAGATACAGGCTCTACTTGTTGAAGGCACCATCTTCGTCGGGCCTGTCAGAATGACCCATCTTCAGCTGCCAAGAAAAATACTTTTACTAGTGCTCACAGGACAGTCCAGAATAAACTGCATAAAATGCAGGATGCCTGGCTGAGCGCCAAGGCAAATGAAATACAGGGATATGCTGACAGAAACGATTTGAAACGGTTCTATGAAGCCCTCAACACTCTCTATGGACCTCAATCTCTTGGGAGTTCCCCCCTCCTGAGCACAGATGGTACAAGAGAAGGCTTAGATCCTACAGAGATGGGCTGTCCTCAACCGAGCGTCATCTATTAACGAAGAGGCAATAGACAAGATTCCCCTGGTTGATATCAACAGCGCCATGAATGACCCACCGGTAGTAGCCAAAGTCATGAAAGCAGTCAGCCAGCTATCCAGTGCACCCTCGCTCTAAGCATTGGCATCTTATCGACTATGTCATTATCAGGAGAAAAGAAGGCAGGATGTCAGAGTAACCAAGGCCATGTGTACTGCTGACTGCTGGACAGATCACAAGCTCATTGTCTCCAAAATGAGGCTCCGCATCAGACCCAAGAGGCGACCACAAGGAAGCAAGGTTAAGCTCCAGGGGCAGATGCCATACCCGCAGAGATCTATAAAGCTGCTGGTCCTGCACTCAGGAGAAGCTCACCAAGTTGTTCCAGCCCTTTTGGAAGCAAGGATCCATTCCTCAGGAACTTAAAGGTGCTTCCATCGTACACCTGTACAAGAGGAAGGGCAATCGGCAAGTATGCGACAACCAAAGAATCTCACTGCTCTCCATCACAGGAAAAACCCTCGCAAGAGTCCTGTTAAATCGTCTGGTCACTCACCTGGAGCTGGGCCTGCTTCCAGAGTCACAGTGTGGCTTCTGCAAAGGGTGTGGGACCACTGACATGATTTTTGCTGTGCGCCAACTTCAGAAGTGTCAGGAGCAGAATCGCGAGCTCTACACAACCTTTGTTGACCTCGCAAAAGCCTTCGATACTGTAAGCCGACAAGGCCTGTGGAGGATCATGTCAAAGTTTGGCTGCCCCCTCAAATTCAGACGGTACACCAGTTCCATGATAGCATGATGGCCAGAGTACTGGATGGCAGAGAATCATCTGAAGCATTCCCAGTCACCAATGGCGTCAAACAGGGCTGTGTGCTCGCACCCATACTGTTCTGCCATGCTGAATGATGCCTTCCAGGACAGTGTTGCTGGAACCAGCCTCAAGTACAGAGTGGTTGGGAAGCTTTTCAACCTGAGACTTCAAGCTATTACCAAAGTGAAAGAGACTGTTCTGGGAGATTTCCTCTTTGCCGATGACTGTGCCCTGTATGCTGGCTCAGAGCAGAGATGCAAGTCAGTATGGACAAATTTTCCACGGCTTGTGACAACTTTGGACTCACCATCAATATTAAAAAGACCAAAGTCATGCATCAGCCTGCTCCTCATGCACCGTACGCAGAACCCATAATCACAATCAAAGGGCAGAAACTACCGGCAGTGAACCAGTCACCCTCGCCCAAGCAGTGACTATTGATGCAGAAGTTAACTGCAGAGTAGCAAAGGCAAGTTCTGCTTTTGGTAGACTGCGCTCCACTGTATGGGAACGTCGAGGAATCAGCCCAGCAACAAAACTGAAGGTCTACAGTGCCGTGGTACTCACTACCCTCCTGTTTGCTTGTGAAACATGGATTGTGTATCGAAGGCATGCAAGACAGCTCAAATCATTTCCACATGACTTGTCTTCGCAGAATATTACGCATCAGATGGCAAGACAAAGTACCAGACACTGACGTTCTCTCTAGAGCAAGTCTACCATCAGACCACACACTGCTGATGAGAGCGAAGACCCGGTGGGCAGGTCATGTCATCCATATGTCAGACGAGCGCATACCCAAGCAGCTCCTTTTTGGGGAACTCTCTGCTGGAAGATGCTCGCATGGAGGGCAGAAGAAATGTTTCAAAGGCACACTCAAAGCCTCCCTGAAGTCGCTTGACATTGACACGGCCACCTGGGAAACGCTGGCACAAAACCGCCCTACCTGGTGCTGCCTCACTCACAAAGGCTGACAAGCTCACGAAGCAAGGTGTATTGCTGAAGCACAACTTAAGCGCGAGCTGTGCAAGTCCAGAGCTACCACTGCCACAACTAGTGTCGACACAAGCCTGTCCAAAACATGCCAGGACATTCCGTGCCCGAATTGGCCTGATCAGTCATCTTCAGACACACTGCAACCAGCCTCAAAATGATTAATGGTGTCGAGGTCCCCATCGATGATGATGGGCAAACAACATGTTAAAGGAGCAGGACTCTAAAACAGCAGTTTTGGTATCAAAATCCTGAAATTCAATTACTTCCTTTTAAGTCTGCCAACTGAATTCCGTATACTGTTTAAAACATGGAGCACATAGCACGTGTGTCAGCCAAGATTCCATTGAAATAGATCAAGGATTAGGGGGCAAACAGGAAAGTGGAGATAAGTCCACAGTTGAGCCAAGGTCCTAATGAACAGTGGAATAGGTTCGAGAGGCTACTTTTATTCCTATTTAGGTTCTTACAACAAGCTGGTTTTTCTGCCATCAACAGCGAGTTTGTCTACTCCAACTCCCAAAATGCTTTCTCTGTGTTAACCAAAATTATTTGTCTGGAAATTGCCAGGGCTAATACAAGCAATCACCTCTGTTAACATGTTGAAAATAGTAAATTTAGCAATGACATCATTGAATTATCCATTTTATAGCTCTTCAAAATAATTCTGTTTTTGGGAAACAAGGGAAAATAGGTTGGTATCTAAGGAAGTGGTATTCGTACAGATGGCTGGGAATAATTTCCTGTTTGTTATTCACAACTGAAAACTAAAAAGTAGGTGACAAAGTCCATATTATGTGGTGCTATGCTTCCCTCAAATTTAGTTTCTGCTATGTTAGTGAGCTACAGTTCAAAAACCAATCTTACCAATATTGGCTTACTTCATAAGAACAATTGTTCTTATGAAGTAAACTGGACCTGTATTCTCTCGAGTTTTGAAAAATGAGAGGTGATCTCATTGAAACCATTAAAAACTTAAAGAAATTGACAAGGTAGATGCAAATAAATTGTTTCCCCTAGTTGGGGAATCTAGAACTAGGGCCACAATTTCAAAATATGAAGGATTCCACTTATCACTGAGAAACCAGAGTTTGTTATAATTTGCCAATCTAAAAATGCTCTTCTTTATTTGTTAGCCAATACTCTATCCAGGCGAATTCATGACCCCCATAAGCTATTATTTTGTGCAGTAACCTTTCATGCGGTACCTTATCAAATGCCTTATGTAAATCCAAATATATTATATCTTCTGGTTCCACTTGCTTGTTATACCCTCAAAAGATCTCTAATAAATTTGTCAAACACTATTTGCCTTTAATGAAAATACCCTCCTCTGTTTGTTTGGGTTATAGTTCACTAAATGCCGTTCTATCAATTTCTTAAAAATGGATTCTAGCGTTTGTCCAATGAGGGATGTTATGCTAACAGGCCTAAAATTTTCCACTTTCTGTCTTCTTCATTAAAGACATCACCTCAGGGCTGAAGTGGAACTTGTAATGGCAGGGGAACGATCCAGCTGTCGTTGCCTAAGTGGGTACCAATGACAGCTTGAGGGTAAATTATAAAGCCACGTATGTAATAATCTCTGGATTACTGCCTGAAGCACAAATTGACATAGGGTAAATAAGATCAAAGAGTTGCACATGTGGCTCAATGATTGGTGTGGGAGAAATAGGTCTTGATTGATGGGGCAGTAGCACCAGAACTGGGGAAAGAAGCTGTACCGTTGGGACAGCCTTTACCTGAACCCTGCTGGTGTCAGTATCCTGGCAAATTGTACAGTTAGGGTTGTAGGGAGGGCTATAAACGAAATAGTTGGAAGGGAGAGTTCACATGAGGGGGAAACTTTGAAAAGTAAAGAGAAAGGACAAAGCAAGCATGCAAGGTAATTATACTAATGATGATCACAGCATGATAGGAGGGGACAGAGTGCACAAACATCAGAATGCACCAGCAAGTAAGGTCAGAGTAGGCAATAAAAGGTTAAAAAAAATTATGGACTCCGTATCTGAATGCTTGCAGCATTTGTAATAAGCTGGATAAATTTAGAGCGCATAAAGGAATAAATGAGTATGAAATGATGGCCACTATTGAGGTCTGGTTGCAAGGTGACCAAGGCTGAGTATAAGGTGTTTGACATTTCAGAAGGGCAGGAGTAGTTCTGTTAATAAAAAAGGAAATCAGTACAATGGTGAGAAATGATCTTGGTTCAGAATATCACGATGTAGAATCAGTTTTGGCTGGAGTTAAGAAATAGCAAAAGAAAGTCACTGGTGGGAGTAGCTTATAAATAAGCTCCTCACGGTAGTTACAGTGGGGAGGAGTGTACATCAAGAAATCATGTGAATTTTCAAGAAAGGTGCTGCAATAATTAGTGGCTTTAATCTTCACATCAGTTTGTTCAAAAAAGACTTACGAGGATGATGCCAGACTATAAGTTACATCATTAGGAAAGGATGAGACAGTGGGTCTCTTCTCTTAAGAGAAAGCTGAAAAGTAAGCTAATAGGAGGTCTTCAAAATTTTAAGGCTATTGGATAGGGCAGAAGGTATTTTCACTGGTTGAGGAAACTAAACTGGAAACATAAGATAGCCACTTATAGACTCCTGTGAAACAATAATTCTTTACTGTGTGGTCTTTGCCCTGTACCTCTGTTTCTTGATCCCCTCCCTTTACTGTATGAATAAAAAGGAGGCTCTATTGTGATCTTCTTCTCACATTTGAATGTGTGCAAATAAACTAACTCTCCAAGTTTACCCCATCTCAAGTTTTCTATGGGGTTATTAGTAAAATTGCATCAGATCAAAACTGACAGATTGGGAAATATGCCACCGCTAATAAAACAGGAAACCCATTGGGGAAGAGGCATCAGGATACTGAATTTGATGATCAGCCATAATCATAAGAACATAATTAGGAGCAGGAGTAGGCCATCTGGCTCCTCGAACCTGCTCCGCCATTCAATAAGATCATGGTTGATCTTTTCAGCTCCAATTACCCACCCACTCACTATAACTGTTAATTCCTTTACTGTTCAAAAATTTATCTATCTTTGCCTTAAAAACATTCAAAGGGATAGTCTTAACTGCTTCACTGGGCAGGGAATTCCAGAGATTCACAACCCTTTGGGTGAAGCAGCTCATCGTCAACTCAGTCCTAAATTTGCACCGCCCCCCCCTTATTTTGAGGCCATGCTCCCTCGTTCTTGTTTCACCTAGTTGGTGACTAGTGGAATGCTGCAGGGATCAGTGCTGGGGCCTCAGCTATTTACCATTTATATAGATGATCTGGAGGAGGGGGCTGACTGTAGGGTGACGAAATTTGCTGACGACACAAAGATGAGTGGAAAAGCAAATTGTGCTGAGGGTGTGGAAAGTCTGCAGAGGGATCTGGATAGGCTGAGCAAGTGGGCAAGGACCTGGCAGATGGAATACAATGTTAGCAAGTGTGAGGTTATCCACTTTGGCAGAAATAATAGTAGGAGGGATTACTATTTAAAGGGCGAAAAGCTGCAGCATGCTACGGTGCAGAGGGACCTGGGGGTCCTTGTGCATGAGTCGCAAAAACCCAGTCTGCAGGTGCAGCAGGTGATCAAGAAGGCGAATGGGATGCTGGCCTTTATAGCGAGGGGGATAGAATATAAAAGCAGGGAGGTCTTGCTGCAACTGTACAGGGTACTGGTGAGGCTGCTGGAGTACTGTGTGCAGTTTTGGTCACCACACTTGCGCAAGGATATTTTGGCCTTGGAGGGAGTGCAGAGGAGGTTCACTAGGCTGATACCGGAGATGAGGGGGTTAGACTATGAAGAGAGATTAAATAGACTGGGTCTGTACTCGTTGGAGTTTAGAAGGATGAGGGGGGATCTTATAGAGACGTATAAGATAAAGAAAGGGATGGATAGGGTAGAGGTAGAGAGATTCTTCCCGCTCAGAAAGGACAGCAGGACTAGAGGGCACAGCCTCAAGATCTGGCACGGGGGGTGGGGGGACTTCTTCACTCAAAGGGTGGTGAATATCTGGAATTCTCTACCCACTGAAGTGGTGGAGGCTACCTCGCTAAATATATCTAAGTCACAGGTAGATAGGTTTTTGACAGACAAGGGAATTAAGGGTTATGGGGAAAACGGGAAAGTGGAACTGACCTACTTCAGATCAGCCATGATCTTATTGAATGGCGGGGCAGGCTCGAAGGGCTAGATGGTCTACTCCTGCTCCTATTTCTTATGTTCTTATGTTCACCTGCCAGTGGAAAGGACCTCCCTTCTTCAATCTTATTTATTCCCTTCATAATTCTGTATGTTTCTATAAACCTCCCCTCATTCTTTTTAATTTCAATAAGCGTAGTCCCAGTCTACTCAGTCTCTCCTCATAAGCCAATCCTCTCAACTCCAGAATCAACCAAGAGAATCTTCCCCCCACCCCCTCCAGTGCCAGTATATCCTCTCTCAAGTAAGGAGACCAAAACTGTACACAGTACTCCAGTTGTGGTCTCACCAGCAAAATAACTTCCTTATTTTTAAACTCTATTCCTCTAGCAATGAAGGACAAAATTCCATTTGCCTTCTTAATTACCTGCTGCGCTGCAAACCAACTCCTTGAGATTCCTGCACAAGGACACCCAGGTCCCTCTATACAGCAGCATTTAAATAATAGTCCATTTTGCTATCATTCCTACCAAAATGGATGACCTTGCATTTACCAACATTGTAGACCACCTGCCAGACCCTTGCTCACTTGTGTAAACTATGTATATCCCTTTGCAGGCTTTCCGTGTCCTCTGCACACTTTGCTCTGCCAATCATCTTAGTGTCACCTGCAAACTTGGACACAGTACACTCGGTGCCTAAATCATTTATGTAAATTGTAAACAACTGTGGTCCCAACACTGATCCCTGAAGCACACCGCTAGTCACTGATCGCCAACCTGTAAAACACCCATTTATCCCCACTCTCAGCTTTCTGTTAGTTAACCAATCCTCCATCCATGCTAACACATTACTGTAACACCGTGCACCTTTATCTTATGAAGCAGCCTTTGGTGTGGCACCTTGTCGAATGCCTTCTGGAAATCCAGATACACCACATCCACCTGTTCCGCATTGTCCACCACACTCGTAACGTCCTCAAAGAATTTCACTAAATTAATTATACTTGACCTGCCTTTCATGAATCCGTGCTGCGTTCTTCCCAATTTTCAATTATTATCCAGGTGTCTCGCTATTTCTTCTTTGAATGTAGATTCAAGCATTTTCCCCACTACAGAAGTTAAGCTAACTAGCCTATAGTTACCTACCTTTTGTCTACGTTTTTTGAACAGTGATGCTACTGTCCCAGAGTCCAGCAAATTTTGGTAAATTATCATGAGCACATTTGCTGTTTCCCTCATCATCTCTTTCAGTACCCTGAATGAATCCCATCAGGGCCAGGCAACTTGTCTACCTTTAGCCCCATTAGCTTGGCCAACACTACTACTTTAGTGGTAATGAGGATGATTTCTAGGTCCTCACCTGCCATAGCCTTCCTGTCTTCAATATTTGGCATGTTACTTGTGTCTTCCACTGTGAAGACTGACCCAAAATACCTGTTCAATGCCTCAGCCATTTCCTCATTGCCCATTATTAAATCCCCCTTTTCACCTTCGAAAGGATCAGTGTTTACCACTCTCTCATTTTATATATTTGTACAAACTTTAGCTATCTGTTTTTAGATTCTGAGCCACTTTACTCTCAACTTTACTTTTCTTTATAGCTTTATTTCGCAGCTGTTGACCTTGAAAGATTTCCCAATCCTCTAGCTTCCCACTTATCTTTGCCACTTTGTATACATTTTCTTTCAATTTGATACTTTCCTTCATCTTCTTTGGTATCCATGGCTGATTATCCCTTTTTCCACAGTCCTTTTTTATTACTGATATATACTTTTGCTGAGCACTGAAAAATTGCTTTGAAAGTCCTCCATTATTCCTCAATTGTCCCAACATAAAGTGTTTGGTCTCTTAGCCAACTCCTCCCTCATCCCATCGTAGTCTCCTTTGCTTAAGTACAAGACACTGGTATTGCATTTTACCTTCTCACACTCCATCTGTATTTTAAATTGAACAATACCATGATCACTCCTTCCGAGGGGATCCCTAATTGTGAGATCACTAATTATTCCTGTCTCATTTCACAGGACCAGATCTACAATAGCTTGCTCCCTTGTAGGTGCCATTACATATTGTTTGAGGAAACTATCACAGATACATTCTATGAACTCCTCAAGGCTTGTCTGACCTGTTTGACCAATCAACATGGGGGATTTTAAGCTACATGATAATTGCTGTTGCATTTTTAAATGCATCAGAATGAATGGTGGAGCAGGCTCAAAAAGGCCTACTTCTGCTTCGAGTTTCTAATCACAGGCAGGTGGTGAGATAAGTTAAACCTCCTCCTGTCCACAAAATACTAAGAACTTGGTCATTTATTGGGATAGTCCAACTATAGCGTTGTATAGCCTAACCTCTGTTATTAGGTGTCACTAATGGCATTAATAACTATTATAGTTTACAATGCAGTTTCAACGTCAATTTTTTTTTCCAAAAATATACTTTATTCATAAAAATCTCAAGTAATCTATTACAATGTACAGGGCTTCGAGTAGCAAAACAATGCGGAATGAAAACATTTTTGCAGATCTGTCCAAAACTACAGTGACTACATTTCAGTACTTAACATTTCAGTACTTAAAAAAACTATGTCCATGTCTCAATATTTACATATTTGTACTAATTACAAAGATTACATTTCAATACTTAAAAAACTATATACACGCCTCAAAAGATTACTGTGTGCCGTTAGTGCTCAGATTGGCACACAGTTACGCAGGTCGAGGGTATTCTGCAGTTCCTGGGCCCTCGGTCTGCCTCCGTTAAAAGGCCTTACAGCGTGGCCTTTCCCCATTGTGCCTTTGCGGCGGCTACCCCAAGCTTCAGCCCGTCCCTCAGCACGTAGTCCTGGACCTTGGAATGTGCCAGTCTGCAACACTCGGTTGAGGACAGTTCTTTCAGCTGGAAGATCAGCAAGTTTCGGGCGGACCAAAGTGCGTCCTTCACCGAGTTGATGACCTTCCAGCAGCAGTTGATATTTGTCTCGGTGTGCGTTCCTGGAAACAGCCCGTAGAGCACAGAGTCCTGCGTCACCGAGCTGCTCGGGACGAACCTCGACAAATACCACTGCATCTCGCTCCAGACCTTCTTTGCAAAGGCACATTCCAGAAGGAGGTGTGCGACCGTCTCGTCAGCCTCGCAGCCGCTTCGAGGGCAGTGTGCGGTGATGTTGAGACCTCGAGCGTGCATAAAGGATCTGACGGGGAGTGCCCTTCTCACCACCAGCCAAGCCAGATCTTGGTGCTTGTTTGTCAGTTCTGGTGATGAGGCGTTCTGCCAGATGACACTGACAGTCTGCTCAGGGAACCATCCGACAGGATCCGCCGTCTCCTTTTCTCTCAGGGCCCCAAGGACGTTACGCGCTGACCACTGCTTAATCGCCTTGTGGTCAAAGGTGTGTTTGCGGAAAAATTTCTCCACGAAGGACAGGTGCTGCGGTACGGTCCAACTACTCGGAGCGTTCCGCGGCAGTGTGGCCAGACCCATCCTTCGCAACACTCGGGACAGGTAGAACCTCAAAAAGTAGTGGCAATTATAATATGGTACCACATAAAGCAAAAAAACTGCTGAAATCTGGGGCATTATGTATATGACACAATAGAGACTTTCACAAACACATTTGCATACAAATGGCAATAAGCCACTTGAGTTAAAACCGAAAACCTGACATATTTTTAAAAATACAGGCAAGAAGACAGGGAATTTGAACATAGCTTTTTTTTTAATTGTCTGTCTATTTTAAGTTCAACATGATCACTCTTTACCTGTCTCCATGCACATCTTCCCACCACTTTGACAGCGCCACTATCGTTAACTGAATCGGCTTCAAGATACAAATAGCTCAGTTTTAGGGCTACAACTGATCAAAATTTGTAATTGTGATTCTGTCCTTTTCACCTTGGTGTCAGAGGCTGTGGGCTCAAGTTTCACTCCAGAGCCTTAACACTAAAATCTAAGCTGACAATTCAGTGCTGTCCGGAGCAAGTGTTACACCGATGAAAGTGCCATCTTTCAGCTGAGGTATCGAACTGTGGCCCTGTCTGGCCATTCAGGCGAGTACAAAAGGTCCCATGGCACTATTCTGAAAAAGAACCAATGCCCTGGCCTATATTTATCCTCCAACTAATGTCATTAAAACAGATTATTTGCTCATTATTGTATTCCTAGTAGTGGGACCCTGCTGTGTGTATTTCCTATGATGCAACAGTGGCTACACTTCAAAAATGTAAGAAATCCCTTTAGCAGTCCTGAGGTCATGAAATACACTATATAAATGGAAGTCTTGCTTTTAAAATGCATTTATTTAAATACAAATTATGAATCAATTATAAATAAATACCAGTTCATTTTCTGAGCTAATGATAAGAAAAAATGTAATTGTTTTATTTAATTTATTTTAGGCTTATGTACTTCCAATAATTTGCAATTGTCTTGTGTCTTTATTATAGAAGATTGTCTATCTGAAACACTATCACATGAAAATTGACATCTAATCAAAGATGGATTTATCAGATGTGGTAACTAAAAGTCCGGTGGTAAAATTAGGGAGGGAATAGCACAGCGCAGCATCTAGATAGCTCAAGAGAAGGAACGACTGCCAACGTTGGGTGGAGGCCAGAGGCAATCAGTACTAACAACGTTCATTAATGGTTTCTTTTGGTTTGCAAGCTTTCAGGTTCCAAAAATCACTTGGCAGGTTCTATTATGCAGATTTGTGCATGAATTACCAGCTTTTCTTCCAAGGCCATTTACAAAGGGTTAGAATGTAAAATCTTTGCTTATAATATTTTTAGAACAGAAGAGGATGGAGAATCTATTCAGTTTTTTACTGCTCTGCAATGTACACAACTAGTTTTGACACCGAAGCACCACATCAATTAACAATATGGTAATACAGTATCAGCACGGTCGTCTTCAACAGCGTGTCCCAGATCTTCAAAAAGACTTCAACACAAAATGACTTTCAAGGTATAAACAAGACAAAAGAACCTTCTGCTCTTTGGAAAATTACTGGTTACTCTGGAGGTGTGTATTCAAATGCTAGGTGAGTCGCTGAGGAATTTAAATTCAATTAAATAAACAGGAATGAAAAGCAAGCATCAATAATGCTGACCATGTAACTGCCAGCTGATGGTAAAAATCCATTTGGTTTATTAAATGCGCTTTAGGGAAGGAAATCTGCCATCCTTATCCAGTACGTGACTCCAAATCCACATCAATGTGGTTGTTTTTTTTTGAAGTGACCCAACAAGCCACTCAGTTCTATCTATCTGCTACGATCAAAGCCCTCTTCACTAAAATCAGGAGACTTGACAAAGTTGAGAGCTGTCTCACAGACAAGTCGAGCAACAGCCTGACAGTCACCTTCTTGACAACAACTCCCTCTTACCATCTGGAAGGATAAGGGAAGGGGGTGTTTCAGAATACCACCACCACTAAGTTCCCTCGAGTAATACAACATCCTAAATTGATTGTATACTGTTGCACCTTCATCAGCACTGGATCAAAATCAGAAACCCACTCCCTAACAGCACTGCAGGAGTGCCACGATCTCATGGACTGCAGCAGTTAAAGATGGTGGCTCACTACCACTCCTCAAGAGCGATTATGAACAGGAAATAAATGCTGGCTTTGCCAAAGTTGCGTACATTCTGTAAATAAATAAAACAAAAACAGTGATTCGATCAAATTGGACACACTCCACTTTCAGTTTTCCTTTATACTCAAAGTATTTCCACAAGTTTCCATTTTTCAGACATACAGGACTATAATTTCTGAGCTCCCCAACGTTGTATTTGGGGGAGTACCCCAAAGATATGTTGGGGAATCCCTCTCAAGTTTCCAAGTAAGGATTTGCA
Source organism: Carcharhinus amblyrhynchos (assembly GCF_965287045.1). Lineage (NCBI taxonomy): Eukaryota > Metazoa > Chordata > Chondrichthyes > Carcharhiniformes > Carcharhinidae > Carcharhinus > Carcharhinus amblyrhynchos. The sequence continues at coordinate 19,888,846 of NC_137335.1, forward strand.
TGGCAATTGCCCAGAAATGTTAACTTCTTCTAAACAATAGCTCAGCACTTCAAATAGTTCCACCAGAGTTACACCAATAGTTACTCAGCCAAAGTTTGAAGAATAAAACCTCTTGAAACTTCAGGGTAGTTCTTATAAAGACCCAGACCAACACTCACAATAGGTCACCCTCACACAGCCCCAAAACGACTCCCCACCACTACTCAACCCTGATTGTTCTTCTGGCCCTCATTCTCCTCGTGGCCCAACTTCCATGTCCTCCCCAACCTCCACCTGCATCATCCCCTATACCGACTGCCAACTCCACCCCTCCTACACCAACCAACTTCAGATCCCACCATTGCCAACCTCTGACCACCACCCCCCCGGCCGCCCAATCCAATCCATTTAGTTTAGACACACTCCCAATCCTGACTCCTCCCCTGACCTCCATCTATCTTTCCCCTCCCCCACCTCTGAACTCCCACCCACTTCCCCCCTTTCTCCAAGCCCTCCCCTAAAATCAACTTACCTTCCCCCAGCATGTCAATTTCACTGGACCCTTTAAGCATACCTGTTTTACAGCAGCTAGAGCAGTAAAAAAGGTGAGACTTACTCAAGTCCACCATAGTTGAACTGCGCTGGGTCTATGAGGAGTCTTTTGATGCAAGCCTTAAACAGCTCATGGTGATTCAAATCGTCAAGGGCAGTTATGTGTTTATATCTTATAATTCCTGTGGGCCAACTCTTTCCAAAGCTAGTCAGAACTTATGACCAATATCTTTTGATTCAGTGTAAATAAGTAGTTACATTATATTTACTGTGGAACATAACATAGCAGGACAAATTTTGCATGTTTTCATTTGCAAGTAGGTATGCAAGTGTTGTACAAGTGCATATATAACTTAATCACTCAATGTAGCAAATCCTTCAAAGAACAACATGTTAATACTATTGGGGGAAGCTAAATAAAGTTTTAAGTTTATTTATTAATGTAAGCCTACTTGTGACACTGACAATGCAATGAATTCTGAAAATCCCCTAGTTGCCACACTCCGGCACCTGCTCAGGTACATTGCGATAAAATTTTGCATGGCCAGTGCACCTAACCAGCATGTCTTTCGGACTGCGGGAGGAAATCAGAGTACCTGGAGGAAACCATGCAGACGTGAGGAGATTGTGCAGACTCCACACAGACCGTGACCTAAGCCAGGAATCGAACCCTGGTACCCAGAGGCAGCAGTGCTAACCACTTTGCCACCGTGCTGTAAGTTACGAAAGCAAAACAGTTTTAGAACCTTAACAAAAGAGCAAAGAAAATTACAGCACAGGAGCAGGTCCTTCAGCCCTTCAAACCTGCACCAACCATGCAGCCCAACTTAACTAAAATCTTTCCAGGGGCCATATCCCTCTATTTCCATCCTACTCATGTTCTTGTCAAGGAGCTCCTCAAGATTCACTACCATATCCAATTCCCCTCACTACTCTGAGTAAAAAATCTGCCTCGTACATCTCCTTTAAACCTTGCCCATCGTACCTTAAACCTACGTCCTCTAGTAATTGACTCTTCCAACCTGGGAAAAAGACTCTGCCTATCCACTCTGTCCATGTCTCTCAATCACGTAGACTTCTATCAGGTCTCCCTTCAACCTCTGTCACTCCAATGAGAACAAACCAAGTTTCTCCAACCTCTCCTCATAGCTAATGCCCTCCATACCAGGCAACATTCAGGTAAATCTTTTCTGTACCCTCTGCAAAGCCTCCACATCCTTCTGGTAGTGTGGCAACCAGAATTGAACACTATATTCCAAGTGCGGCCTAACTAAGGTACTATAAAGCTGCAACATGACTTGCCAATTTTTAAACTCAATACCCCGGCCAATGAAGGCAAACATACCGTATGCCTTCTTGACTATCTTCTCCATCTGCATTGCCACTTCCAGTGACCTGTGTACCTGTACACCCAGATCCCCTTGCCTATCAATACTCTTTAAGGGTTCTGCCATTTATTGTATATTTCCTATATGTATTAGGCCTTCCAAATGCATTACGTCACATTTGTCTGAATTAAACTCCATCTGCCATCTCTCCGCCCAAATCTCCAACTGATCTACATCTTGCTGGATCCTCTGATGGTCCTTATCGCTATCTGCAAATCTGACAACCTTTGTGTCATCCGCAGACTTTACTAATCAATCCAGTTACATTTTCTTCCAAATCATTTATATATATTAAACACAGCAAAGTTCCCAGCACTGATCCCTGAGGAACACCACTTGTCACAGCCCTCCATTCAGAAACGGATCCTTCACTGCTACCCTCTGTCTTTTTTGACCAAGTCAGTTTTGTATCCACCTTGCCAGCTCACCTCTGATCCCATGTGACTTCACCTTCTGCACCAGTCTGCCATGAGGGACCTTGTCAAAGGCCTTACTTAAGTCCATGTAGACAACATCCCAACATCCACCGCCCTACCCTCAATCATCTTTGTCACTTCCTCAAAAAACTTGATCAACTCAATCTCTCTGTATTGTTCACATTCCTGATATGGAGATGCCAGCACTGGACTGAGGAAAACACAGTAACAAGTCTCACAATGCCAGGTTAAAGTCCAACAGGTTTGGTTGGTAGCAAAAAAAAAGCTACTAGCTTTCGGAGCGCTGCTGTGAGCATTGTTCACATTCCAGCACCTATCCCAAATTCACTATCAAAAATCTAGGTGTAGAATTCCACAAGACCAACACAGGACATAGAAAAAAATACTGAACTGATGTTTTCTGAACAGGAGATTTTAGCCCTTGAGCTTGCTCCACCAGTGAGATTTTGGTTGATCTGTGACTAAGCTCTATATACACCTCCTTTGCCATATACCTCATAATACATTTGGCTAACAAAAATCAACCGCTATTTGCAGAAGAGCATTTCAAACATTTGCAATCTTTGCTTGTAAAAATGTTCCCTAACTTCATTCCCAACTCTAATTTTTTGTCTGTCTTCCAGCTCTAAATTCCACAACCAATGGAAGTTTTTCTCTATCTACTTCCCTTAATATCTTGAAACTTTTAATAAAATCAGCCTAATTGTAGAATCAAAGAATAGCATCATAGAACAGCTACAGAAAGGAGGCTATTAAATCCAGACTTTTTTAAACTACTTTCAATTTGCCCTAACACCTTCAGCCATTTGTGCATGTTTCCAAAAATCACCACTACTGCTTCCACTTTAGAATTATACATTTTGTTTATATTGACCTTGCTTGTTCTTCTGGCCAAAATGTATCAATTCACACCTCTTTGCTACATTCAATTTAAATTCCAGAGAAGAACCCAAGTTTGTGTAATCATTCGTTATAATTTAACTCTTAATTATCAGTCTGGTAAATCAGTGTTGCACTCTCCCAAAGACCAATATATAACGCAATTAAACACAATAATCCAGATGTGATCTAACTAAGGTTTTGTGTATCTGCAACATAAGTTCTCACAACACTATCACCCCCAGTTTTGTATTCTAGTCCTGAAAACGTGAAGCCCAGCATTATATTTACTTTTCAATTATTTTCTAAATCTGCTTAGGACATATTATTTAAGTCTCTTTGGAACACCACTATATCTCGTTTTTCATCATCTAGAAAATACTATGATCTGAAGTCCTAAGTAGGTGACCTCATACTGACCTAATTGAAATCCATTTGCCATAGTTCTGCCCATTCATTTAATCAGTTTGTAACTATGTAATTTTATAGAAACATAGAAACCATGCAGAAGGGGGCCATTTGGCCCATCAAATCTGCATTGACAACATTCCCACCCAAGCCTGATCCCATAACCTCATACACTTGCCTGCTAATCCCTCTAACCTACACATCCCAGGACACTGAGGGACAATTTATGTTGGCCGATCAATCCAATCCCCACATCTTTGGACAGAGAGGAAATCTGAGCACCCAGAGGAAACACACGCATAGGGAGAACGTGCAAACTCCACACAGACAATGACCCAAGCCAGGAATCAAACTGAGGTCCCTGGAGCTGTGAAGCAGCAGTGCTAACCACTGTGCCATCTTGCCACCCTCTGTCTACTATACCTAGAATGCCGGCTATGTATCATTAAGAAACTTGGATATGCAGCTCTCTATTCCATCATCTAAGACACTAATAAAAATGATGAACAGTTACAGCCCCAAAACAGATCCCTGTTTGACATGTCCTGACAATTATAGTACCTGATTCCCATGGCTGATCCAGTTGCAGTATCAGTTGCACTCTACTGTCTGCACCCGTGAATCCGAGACTCCCTTGCCTCTCAAAAATCTGTCTAACTCAGCCTTGAATAAAGTTGAAGTCCCAGCCTCCACTACTTTCTGGGGACAAGAATTCCACATGCTAATGACCCTTCAAGAGAAAAAAAATTCTCACCTTTGTCTTAAACTATGTTCCCTAGTTTTAGTCTCCACCACAACAGGAAACGTCTTGAGTATCCACTCTACCAATGTGCCTCAAGATTTTATTGAAGCTGCTGTTTGCTGAGATTACACCAAAAATACTTTATATAATGGGAGCCAGTTAGATAGGTTCCAGCTATCCTGAAATTTTACATGTATACAGGATCAATAAAAACGTTAAGACTCCCAAAACTACACCTGGTGACCTCACCTAAGCCCTGTACAACTGCTGTAAACCTTCCATTCCTCTTACAATAAATGTCAACATTTCATTTATCTTCCTAATTACTTATTGTACCCTACGTACTGTGGTTTCTGTACCAGGATTCCTACGTGTGACAGTTCTGCAATTTTTCTTCTGAAAGTCTGGATGGGTAACACGTAAAGATAGTCCCTCCCACTTGTTACAAAAACATAAAATGCTGGAAAACCTCAACAGGTCTGACAGCATCTGTGGGAAGAGAATAGAGTCAATGTTTTGAGTCTGGATGACTCCAAAGGGTCAGGGGCAGCAAGCACTCGTGCATGCCAGAGACGGCAGTGAACAGCATACATGCCTGCAGGGGCACTGGGAAATGGCACACAGGTATGTGGGGGGTGTGTGTGTGTGTGTGTGTGTGTGTGTGTGTGTGTGTGTGTGTGTGTTGGGGGTATTTATATGCACTTGCAAGGGTGAGGTACACACTTGCTGACATGGGTGGTGGAGGTGAGTGCCCACACATGCCAGCAAGGGTGGAGTTGGTGCTCACATGTGCCAGTGAGGGTGGGGGAGACAGGCACCACATGCCTGCAAGGGTGGGGACATCATGCAGGGGACAATAGGCATGCCTGCCTGAGAGGGTAGGGCAGCTTGTGTGCATTTCTGCATGGATGGGGGTGACCTGTGTGCAAGGGTGGGGATGGTGTGTGTGCATGCAAAGGTTGGGATAGGGTGCGTACAAAGCTGGGAACCGCATGTGTGCAAGGGTGGAAATGGTCAGCATGCAAGGGTGGAGGCAGATAACATGCACAGGTTTGACTCACTGCCAACCTCATTTGGCCTCACCCCCACATACCAACATGCACTCTCATCCAACCTCAGTGCTTTAAGATTGGTTAAGTGCAGAACACACATTCACACATGCCAATACTTATCTTTATTTTATTACTCATCCCATTTTTTGCTCAGCAAGTTGTTTCTTTTTATATAGCAGTCTTTCCTTTGAAATTCATTTTTAATGTTGTGCCAAACCTTTTGAAATTTGCTCATTAGCCCCTTAAATGAAAAAATTTTTGAAATTTAGGCCCCTGCGTCAAAAGACTGGACATGCCTGTATTGAACAAATAAAACATTGCAGGCAAATCAGAAACAGGCCAGCTCAAGTGCATGATAAATTAAATACTGTACTAGCCAATAAAGTGTTACAGAAAATTTAGCAAACAGGAAAGATTAAGCCTCCTGTATATCAAAAGACAGGGGTGGCTGGAGGTGGGGGAGGGATTTAATTAAGTTCATTTGGAAGGTGCAAGAGTGCATAATCTGCTATTCTGATTAGATTCAAATATGAAAACGACAAAGCTAACACTGGGGTTACACTCTCGAATAGCTCAGAACAAGGAAGACAGCTTTACCCTGCGAAGAGTTAAAAGAGAGACTGAGCTAGACTGACTTGGAACAGATGGATAACTTACTTCAATAGTTAAATCAGGAAACATTAGTTTAAAAGGTGGTCGAATAGCTGAATGATTCCATAACTGACCACCCAGCCCATCACCTCCACCACCCCCAAACTATCTGAAGACCCCGTTGCCTCATCCAAACCATCTACATCCTGGCCCATTTACCCCCCCCTCACCCATCTTCCCATTCACCTAGGCATTAACATTCATTAAGAGACTAGACCTTTAAATACTAAGTAGAATATGGCAGCTGATGCCATAATAAAGGTGGGCGTGGGGGCGGGGAGGTGCCTGCTCCTCCTTGCCTCTGCTCTGATGGGAGTTCCCTGAGGAACTCTGCACTGCAGAATCTAACAGCTGGGATCTTCCACTTCTGGAAGAAATGCACAGTAGCATCAGGTTAAGAAAGTCTTCACAGGCAATAGCATGAAAGCAGTATTGTTACTATTTCAGGCCAATACATAGGAAATAGAAATGTGTCACACTTATGGAAGAGTAATACATTAAAAGTCCCATCTTTTGCTATTTCCTTGTTTGCATGTTCACCTAACTGTATTTTTATACACTGTATCATCCATCACATGAGCAATGTTTGCTTATGTGCATTTTCTTTCCATTCTCTCCTCAGGGAAACAGCAGCCATAATGGACCAAAGACCTCAACATGCTTTAATGGGCAGACAGTGTCCTCTAAAGCAGACTCCTTCCAATAGTCCTGGCTGTGGACATTTAATTCCCTTCTCGGAAGCATCTTTCCAACAGGGGTGAGAAACGGTGCTTGATATGGCTGCAGTTGAATGCAGCCAAAAGGGAGGGATTAACCTGGAAAGATCCAAATCTCAATTCAGAGCTGTAATATTATGTTCAGTTTTTAAATGTTCACCAATTTCCATCTGGCAGCTTTGAGGTGATTCATTTTTTTGAAAAAATTAGCAATTTCTTTTTAAAATGTTCAATAAATCTTACAGGCTCAGAGGCTCCCCCATCTGCCATATACAGATATTGCACCAGAGTTTTCTGTAGAGAGTAAGTGCACAAACAAGTGTTGTCCTTGCATTGCTGAAGCCTGTCCCAACTGACTCCTGTTGAAATACAGTCATTGTTTGCAATTTTGCCACTTGTGAAGTTTTGTGGGAACATAACACCCACTAATGGTGGGAGTTTATTGTTACAGATTTATCAAATTAAAAATGGTAAGGATTTCAATAATGCCAAAGATCAGAGTAAAACATTCAATTAAAAGTGCCACTTAAAGAGCAAATTACATGGACTTCGTGGTATAAGAAACTGGAAGTAGAGAACAGTGGATGTTTGTCAGGTGAGCGAAGGGAGAAGTGCTGCGTGTGGAACAGCACACCAATATTTCCAGTTGACATCAGTAACTTGGATTCAGAAGCTCAATGCAAATGCCTGAAACTAGTAGCAAACGAGAATGAATGCTTGATTCAGTCACAGCACCTCAAGAAAGTTGTCAGCAGGTCAATATGATACATCTAGTACATGGAAGAAGAGAGCTAGCATGCTTTCTGTTTCTGTGTGCTAGTTTATTCCTCATTTTCAGCACCCCCACCCCTCGGCTAGCAGCAATGCAAAAAAAAAAGCAAAATATTTAATTCTCTATTCACCAGTACATAGCCTCTCCATCACCAAGTCCTCTGCTATGGTTCCCTATGGCAACATGGAAACTGAGCTAGCCTGAAGTTTTAGCAGAGCTCAGGGGAAGTTTGGCCCCTAGACATGCAAGTGCAGGTCCACTGGCATGTGAAAATATCTTGGTGTCCATGAACTAAACCCCCCTAGCTATGGGTGAATAGCCCTACTGCCTCGTGGATACTCAGGAAAGTAAATGGCTAAGGGGGTAAACACTGACAAATTATCTGGATTGGAGCCCAGAAGTAAACTGAAGTCAAAATATTATCTTTCCAGTAAGTCCTCTAACCAAGCTGGTGCTAAATGTGGTGTTTGAATTCCTTTGACTCAACCAGCAAGTGAAATAAGGGCCCTGACATTTGAGCAGCCCAGACACTCAAATTTTACCCAGTCTTGCACCAGGAGAATGCTCCAGTTTCACTGGAGAGCATAAACACAACTTAGAAACAGCAGTTGCAAGTGATCAGCCCAGTTCGACTGGCACAGAGAAGAGCTACAATAGGATATGTCCAATGGTAGAAGGGACCATCATGTTCCACTGGTCAGCCAACACCCAACTACTTCAAGTAGGCAGCTCTGACTAGTAAGGTGCTGGCTGACCTGTTACGATCTATCTGCTTCAACTGATTCTTGAAGCTTAGAATCTTTGTAGAATTCGTGGGTTCCAGGCATGTGGAGAGGTTGGAGAAGCTGCAGAAGAGGAGATTTTACAGTGGTCATGAAGCCTCTATCTACAAGAGTTGATAGAGAGAAACAGTATCCATTGCTGGATGGATTGAGAACGATAGTAGTCATGATATGGATGTGCCGGCGTTGGACTGGGGTAAACACAGTAAAAAGTCTGACAACACCAGGTTGGACTAAAACCTGGTGTTGTCAGACTTTTTACTGGATTGAGAACCAGAGATACTGATTTAAGGTGATTGGCAACAGAAGCAACGGTGACATGAGGAAAGGTTTTTTAAAAATACAACAAGTGGTTGTGATCAGGAATACAATGCAAAAAAATGTGGTAGAGGCAGATTCAATTATGATTTCTGATAAGGAATTGGATTGTTATCTGCAGGACCACAGGGAAAATGCAGGGTACACTGTTCTTCCAGAGAGCCAGCGCAGATGTGATAAGCCAAGTAGTGGCCTCCTATACCGTAACTATTCGGTGATGCTACTTAAATAATTTGTTGCATAGATGTTGGGAGTAAAGGATAGCAGAAATAGGGAGGGGGTCAGATGAAACATCCAGTCATCCACCTATTGGAACCAATGATATAAAATACTATGTTTGAAATCTAGTGGCTTGTCCATAAATCACTGCTATCCAAAAACTGAACATTTTTGAACATGTTCCAAATGTGTTGGGTTTCATATGTAAGTAAATGTAATTCGGATTAATGGGGAGAACTTTGTTAGGCACTGGTACTCAGTACCAACGGCTTCGATTCTTTTTTTTTCTGGTCTAGTTCGCACACTCCAATCAACGAGCCTCAACCCCTGACCTCCCTGACTCATCCAATCCAGCCCAATCAACTGCATCATTTTCTGTACAGGATAATACTCTGCAATAAAAATAAGTTTTAATACAGTAGTGATTTTAAAGTTCTGCCAGTGTCAAAATAGTTAGCAGGAAATCCACATAGGTAGCACTACAAAGATGAAGCTCGATACCTTCTCATTGGCCAAGAAAGTAAAATTATTAGAGAAATTAGATATAAATGTTTTAAGAAGAAAGCGAAGGGAGGAGCAGGAAGTGAGTACCTCTATCAGTTATTATTTAAAAGAATAGAAAGTAGATCTTGAATTTTCCGCTGAAGCTGAATTTCAGAAAGAAATTAGTAAGTAAAAAACTCTGCACAAAACTTAAAAGTGAATTTACGTAGAATGATGAGGGAATGGATCCTATAAAGAGAGTGAGAGGATGTTATTGACTGGTCCACTGTTGATTAAGCAAGTCAATATTTTCTATGATTAACTGAATATTTTAACTCCATGTAACTTAATTTAAGGGTCACAGAATAGGGAATTAAAAGTATGTGAAGATAAAGACTCAGCAGGTCATGAGGCAGCTGAAAATTACAGACATATTTGCCAGATTAATTGCTGATGAAAACTTTTCTGCTGAACAAACCTATAATGCCAATGAAACATCCCTATTTTGGCATTACATACCAAGAAAAACTTTAGCAATGGCTAATGAGAAGGCACAAACAGACAAAAGACAGGCTTACTATGCTTGATTGTGCTAATGCAGCTGAGATACATAAGCATAGGCTGATATCTATTGGGGAAAAAACAGCTTTTAATATATTTCAAAGTGGGGGATGAGATGAATATTTTCAATTTGATAACATGCCAACAAGAAAGCACAGATAACCAGGAAAATTTGTTTGGACTTCTAAGAAGCACTTTATTTCCAAGGCTTGTGGTCATTGTCCATCAGTTAGGCTTTATGGAAAATGTAAGATATTGTTGTTGCTTGACAATTTGGACCAAGGAGATGTATACTTAGATTTTGATGAAGATGAGGATTTTGAGGGATTTGGTGTGTCTAAAGAGAAGATAATGATTTCAGAACTTTTGGAAGTTGCAAAAGTGTTGTCTTCCCAAGCTGCACAATTATTTGATGACCAAGATATCAAGAATTTGTGAACATAAACAATGATGGTCCCGTTGTTCACACACTTAGATGGTGAAATTGTGGAAAAGATTTTACATCCAGAGGAGAAAGATAACAATAGGAGTGAAAATAATGACTTTGGTGATCAAGTCAAGACAGTGTCCATAGACAAATGTATAAATGTGAGAAGATTTCATTCAAGCCCTACAGCAATGTATCTTCATAAAAGAAGAGACAATGCAAGTTTTCAAAATTCAGGGAAAACTATCAAAGAGAAGCCTAAGTTTATGAAGCAAATTAAATCTGCAGATTTAATCATCCCAGCAGAGTGCCAGTGACCTGACTTCATATTCAAATATAATCTCAATGCTGGAAATTCATATTGCTGGTTCATTATCAACCCCAGACAACCCAACTAAGCCCTCTCCCAAGCTCAACCTTCAACCAAAATATTTAATGAATTTTTTTTTCCTCCTCAATTTCATGTATACGTGTTTTCTTCTTCATATTTTATTTTAAAAAACTATGCTTTATTTCACGTGCTGAAAATAATATACATTTGGCCAAGGATAGGTTTCTGATTTTATTCTCTAAAATCTGGGAAAGCCTGGTACCCAGCAGTCTTGATCCAAGAGTGTGGCATTTCAGATATTTTACGAATCAGTAGGAGAAGCACTGAGGTCTTGTAGAGTTTCAGGAAAGAGGGAGGAAGTTATACAGCAGGATTTCCCACAAGTAATCTCTGGATTACTCTCAGTACTTTGCATCAATATGCATCAGAGTAGTAAAATGTTACAGGTTAAAGCATGTGCACAGAAATGGTTGCAGGAGGTAAGGTTTCTGGGACACTGGAACCAGTTCTCGTGCAAAAGCAATTTGTACAAAATGATCTTTTGTTTTACCTTTGTATTTATCAAAAAAAATTGTGTCTTGCAGATACAAATGACTGTACAAAGTGGGGATAGGAGGAGAAACGCAGCGAAGCAATTAAAAAGACAGAGGCAAGGAGAAGCAGCTTCATTCCCATGAGAATGCAGAATAGACAAGTGTGAGGAGTAAAGGAAGGAAACTTGAACTAGAATTAGGCCTCCAAAATCATCTTCCAGTTTGGAGTCCATTCTGTGGAGCAGAATGAGGCCGCTCGTGTTTCTTCTTCCAAAGAGAACTATTATCAGTGGGAAGAGGACAGTTCGATAACATTATCGCAGCTTGACATTCTAAGCATCAGCAAATTCTTTATGGTGGGCTCTACAACATGAAGTGCGCAGTAAGCACCATCTTCAGGTCCTCTATCTGTACAAAGTGTTTTGTGAGTGAATAAGCATGTAAGTGTTATGAGTTGGCATGGAGCCATGGCAGTGGATAGCTGGATAAATTGGTGTGGAATGGCATGAGCAAGACATTTAAGTTTTTTTTGAAAAAGTCCCACATCCAGACTCTGGTTCACAGCTCCTCTAAAGGTCTGCAAACCACAACTCCTCGAGAAGCTCACCCAACTCCATGAAAATTGCAAGGACCAAGGAAATGCCTACCCTTGCAACACAGCTGGCCAGATCAGGAATATGGGGTGCAAGTTCATTGCTGCAACTGTCTGTACCAGGTAAAATTAGGAGTGTCAGGCATCCTGGATTCAGATCCTATCTGCCATTTGTCAAGGTCTGAATCCAGGAAAATCCTGCCCTGGCTTTCAATTTCAGATTTCATTAATTAATTGAATTTAAATGCTATCTGCAGCAATGGTGGGTTTTTAACCAACATCCCCAAGCCATTAGCCTGGATCTCTCATTACTAGTCCAGTGACATTATCACTACATCACCATCTCGCCATCACTGTAGTTCATTTTGCAGTAGACTGTATTCAAAATCATTCATGTCTGGCAAATCCTGGAAAAAACTGTCATTTTCTGTCTAAAATACCTCATCTGCAGAAAAAAAGTTCAAACAACAATCACAAATATGAGCAATGCCTTTGATCCCCATACCCTTAAATAAGATACTGAACGTTGCAAGTATCTGAATAAAACATACAATAGTCTCCAAGTCATTTTCAATGACTAACTGATTAGATTACAGGTAGATGAAAAAAATGGGTCAACTTCTTACTGTAAATTTCCTACCTGAGGAAATGATACCACATTAAACCTGTGTGGCAGATGAGACAAAGGGCTGAAACAGATTTATTATTGTCACATGTATTGGTATACAGTGAAAAGTATTGTTTCTTGCACACTATACGGACAGGCATACCATTCATAGACAAGGAGTGCAGTGTGTGTTAAGGTCACAACTAGGGTGTACAGAAAGATCAACTTAGTGCAAGGTAGGTCTATTCAAAAGTCTGATGGCTGCAGGAAAGAAGCTGTTCTCGAGTCGGTTGGTACATTACCTCAGACTTTTGTATCCTTTTCCTGACGGAAAAAGGTGGAAGAGTGTATGTCTGGAGTGCATGGGGTCCTTAATTATGCTGGCTACTTTTCCAAGGCAATGGGAAATATAGACAATGCGTGGGAGGCTGGTTTGCGTGATGGATAGGGCTGCGTTCATGACCTTTTATAGTTACTTGCAGTCTTGGGAAGAACAGGAGCCACACCAAGCTGTGATACAGCCAAAAAGAATGTTTTCTATGGTGCATCTGTAAACATTGGTGAGAGTCATATGAAAAATTTCCTTAGACTTCTGAGAAAGTAGAGGCGTTAGTGGGCTTTCTTAACTATAGCATCAGCATGAGGGGACCCGGACAGGTTGTTGGTGATCTGGATACCTACAAACCTGAAGCTCTCGACCATTTCTATTTTGTCCCCATTGATGCAGACGGGGGCAGGTTCTCCACTACGCTTCCTGAAGTCAACAACAATCTCCTTCGTTCTGTTGACATTAAGGGAGAGATTATTGTCGCTGCACCAGTTCACCAGATTCTGTCTCATTCTTGTACTCTGTCTCATCGTTGTTTGGGATCTAACCCACTATGATGGTGTCATCGACAAACTTGAAAATCGAGTTGGAAGAGAATTTAGCCACATAGTGTATAAAGAGTATAGTAGGGAGCTGAGGAAACAGCCTTGTGGGGCACATGGTGTTGAGGATGATCATGGAGGTGTTGTTGCTTATCCTTAAATAAAAGTGGAAACAGGAACAAAATACCTGAGACTTCACCATCACCCATGAAACTTCATCACATAAAACTGAGACAGACCAATCACAAATAGAACCACTTCAATGTACACAAGCTATTGAATACCTAACGGTATCAAGTGCATTCAAACTAACCTTCCAGCTTGAAGGACTGATGACTCATGATCATTCACAGCTGTGATAATTATTTCTAACACAAGCATTTAAATGATATCGTACACCATAGAAGTAAAGTTGGCGTGATACGCAACTGAACTATGAATCTAAGGCAAGATTAAAGTGTTCAAATCATTCCTTCGTACAGGATTTCCCAAAATTTTCCAGTTGCAGAATGCTTTTGACCTCCCAAGAGTACTAAAAGAACTGCTGAGAAACATTATTTTAAATTTCATCACATTTAAATTCCATCTTTGGTCACTTATTAACAGGAATAGTGCCACAAGCCCAGGCACTGTTTCGAGAATGTTCACATCTCCTGGCAATTCATTTTCAAAAACCATATTCATAGAACCATAGAATCCTCACAATGCAAGAGGCGGCTATTTGGCCCACTGAGCCTGCACCAACAATCCCCCACAGGGCCTATCCCCCTAATCTCATTCATTTACCCAGCTAATCCCCTTGATACTACAGGGGAATTTAGCAAAGCCAATCAACCTACTCACATCTCTGGTATTTTGTTCCAGTTTTCTCTTCTGTTTCCGTAAGGATAGACAACAACACCTCCTCCACGATCATCCTCAACACTAGTGCCCCACAAGGCTGTCTCCTCAGCCCCAAGCTGTACTCCTTACATACCTATGACTGTGTAGCCACATTCCCCTCCAACTCGATTTTCAAGTTTGCTGGTGACACCACCATAATGGGTTGAATTTCAAACAATGACGAGACAGAGTACATAAAAGAGATAGAGAATCTCGTGAACTGGTGCGATGACAATAATCTCTCCCTGTGTCAATAAAATGAAGCAGGTTGTCGACTTCAGGAAGTGTAAAAGGAGAACATGCCCCTGTCTACATCAATAGCGATGGAAGTAAAAATGGTCGAGAAATTGTCTACATGCCTCTTAGTTACATTCTAAGTCCGTTACTATCCTCCTCATTATTTGCTATATTTCTGAGTTCCGCATCATCTGCAAATTTTGAAATTATGCCCAATATATCGAAGTCGAGGTCATTTATACCAAAGTCTGCTATAGTCTGAATACCAACCCCTGGGTAATACCACTGTATATTTCTGTCCAGCCTGGAAAACAACTTTTCACCACTGCTCCTTGCTTTCTGTTCCTTAGCCAATCCCTTATCCACATAGTCACTGTCCATTTAATCCCACAGGTTTCAATTTTACTAACTAGTCTGTTATGCGGTATTTTATCAACTGCCTTTTGAAAGTCTATGCACATAATCCAAAGGCACTGAGTTCATCAAATACAATTTGCCTTCAACAAATCCATGTTGGCTTTAATCTATTGACCCATTTATTCCAATTGCCAATTAATTTTGTCTTGGATTAGGTTTTCCAAAAATATCCTCCACTCGGTCGACTTAACCTG
The DNA here is from genome assembly GCF_965287045.1 of Carcharhinus amblyrhynchos. NCBI lineage: Eukaryota > Metazoa > Chordata > Chondrichthyes > Carcharhiniformes > Carcharhinidae > Carcharhinus > Carcharhinus amblyrhynchos. The sequence goes on from NC_137335.1 coordinate 19,903,875, forward strand.
CAATTATCCATTTATTTACCTTTTTATGAACAGAACAGCGCAACATTTATAATCACAAAATCCCTACAATGCAGAAGGAGGCCATTTGGCCCATTAACTCAGCACTGGCTCTTGACATAGCATCAAACTCAGGCCCGGCCAACAAACCTCATCCCCATAACCCCACACATTTACCATGGCTAATCCCCCTAAGCTACACATCTTGGGTCACTAAGGGGCAATTTATCATGGCCAATCTACCTAACCTGTACATCCGGAGCACCCAGAGGAAATTCACACAGACACAAGGAGAACATGCAAGCTCTATATGGTCACCCAAGGCTAGAATTGAACCCGCACCCCTGGCGCTGTGAGGCAGCAGTGCTGAGCATTGTGCCACCATGTCGTCCTGGAGGCCTCAGGCCTTACTCATACCTAATGAAGGATTACAAGGTTGTAGCGAGAGATACTCTTATTTCCAAGTTGTATCCCATCTGGACAGGGTGACTTTTCTGCTTGAAGTGCTGTCAACTTTAAGTAACACCTCTTTTTTATCCTGATTCTCTAATACCTCCTCCTATACTGTGATTGTGGTAACATCGTATTCATTGGCAAGGTCAGATACAAAGCACTTTATTCTTGGATTAGTCATTTCCTTGACTCCACAAGCTGATCTTAATTTGAGCTCCACCTTTCCTCCATTTATTGCCCATCTTAATTTGACAAAGTGGTGGAGATCCACCTTCTTGAACTGTTGCAATGCATGTGATGTTGCTGTCTACAATGCCTTCAGGCAGAATCCCTGGATTTTGACCCAGTGAAGTGAAGGAATGGCAATGGGTGTCAAAGTCAGGATGATATGCTTCTACCCAGCCTGAAAAACAGATGGCACTACAATGCACCTGTTGCCCCTGCTCTTCTCAGTGGTATATATCTCGAACTTAGAAGATACCGTCAAAGACTTGGTGAGTTGCTACATTGCAACTTATAGAAGGTATACATTGCAGCCACGATGCGCCAAAAAAGTAGGAAGAGAATATTTAAGATGGTACCAATTAAGTTGGTTCCCTACGCTTCTCACCGCCTTACAGTGCCTTCTTCCTTTAAACTGCACTCTTTGATGAAGCTTCTGGTTATCTAACCTGTTATCTCCTTTTATGGCTCAATGTGATACTTTGTTTCATATGTTCCTGTGAAGCGCATTATTATGTAAAACATATTCTATACCAAATTGTTCTTGTTGGTTTGTTCTGGATGGTAAGCATTTCTTCAGTACTATGGAGTACTCTCCCAATAGGTGGAGAGAGTACTTTAACACACTCCTAACTTGAGTAGATGGTAGAAAGGCGAGTTATTAGCTGCAGAATATCCAATCCTTAATCTGCTCTTGTACCCACTACATTTATGTGGCTGGTCCAAATAAGTTTCTAGTCAGTGGCAAGGGAGTAATGCCAGCCAATGTCCAGGAGAGATATTTAGACTCTCTTGTTAGAGATCGTCATTGTCTTGCATTTGCATGATGGGAATGGCTTTGTCAATTCTCAGTCCAAGTCCGAATGTTGTCCAGATCTTGCTGCATATTGACACAGATTGCTTCACTAATTTATTGTTTAGATTATCTGGTAATGTCATTCATTGCTACTAACTCTCTCAGAAAGGAAAACCTGAAACGTTCCTCAGAGAGGAACATGCCTTAACATACAAAAAAAAGGATCTTCTTGAAACAAAGCCATCTGAACAAATAAATCTAACAGTACCCTAAAATTAGCTCATTTTATTAGGAAAGTAACACTGCCAACAGCAGAACAATTGCCAAACTATTGAGCAGCATCAACATTGGTTTACCATAGTTTATTTGGACTTATTGCTTGGAGCTTAAATTTATTTAGTTCGAGTGTAGCACAAACTAGATGAAATCAAAGTTATGTTCGGACTTTCATCCTGCAGTGCAATTTTGCTAGTGCAGGCCTGCAACAGTAAAGTTCAAGCACAAGGAGAAAGAAAATAAATTTATCTAGATGCTACCATTTTCCAAAGCAGAAGATTCATAAAATTACAATGGTCTGTAAATTCAAATACTACTATATTTTTAGGCTAAAAATGAGCTTATTCCTTCAATAATCTTAAAATTTTATTTAAACTGCAATTATACCACACATAGGGAGGAAATTAAATAGCTTAACAGAAATTTTGTTGTTTGGATCACCAGGTTCTACATTTCTATCATAAGGGGAAAAGAATTGGTTAGTTTCACGTGGAAAACCCAAACAGCTGAAAAACAGTTGGACAGCCAGTAAAGGATAACAGATTTAAATTAAACAGCATTGTTCCATACTAACAGTTTCTTCTCAACTTGCAGTTTAAGGCCACTGATTTACATTCCTCGTGGAAAATTGAACAGAATCCCTAAATGCAATCCCAGAACAAAAATATGAGAAGTGAAATTCAAGCATTAGTCACCTTAAAGCAGTAGCTCCAACTATGGTGGACTTGAGCCTCGTGGTTACCACTACACTTTGGATTACTGAATCCTCAGATCTGGTGGCAAATTTATATGTGCTTTAGATATACTTTGGGGTACAGTGGTGTAAGCAATCTCAGCATCATAGCTTCAGAGAGCTGGCCATATTGTCAAAAATGAAAAATAAACCACATGCCCCATTCCTTTCATGGGCTGTTTCTTCTCCCCCAATACTATGTACGTAGATAATTGCTAACTGCAAAAACAGACCTCTTGTTTCAAGTCCAAGGCCAAGACTTCCCCTCAGTATCCTGCTTAAAATCTGATTGTCTATCCTTTTCTCTCCTTGTTCAGAGGAAGAGGGTGCCTTTAATCCATTTGTCATTCAAGCCTTTCAACCAAACCAACCCCTCTCAATCCTACAAATATATTCTCAACAAACATCCCATGTTGGATTTACATGAATAGAATCATGACCAGTGTAACAGGTGTGTATTTTTCATTTAGTCATTTGAGAAAAGATGACACATTCTTTAATACCCTTTGCCATTATGGAATCCTTCACAGTTAGCACCTGGAACCCTCTTACCTGGTAGCAGAGAATCAGTGATCAGATAGATTGGTCTCCCAGGCTAGGATAGAGTCAACCATCAGAATAGCCAATGATTTGATTTGATTTATTTTTGTCACATGTATTGGCATATAATGAAAAGTATTGTTTCTTGCGCACTGTTCAGACAAAGCATAGTGTTCATAGGGAAGGAAAGGACAGGGGGAAAATGTAGTGTTACAGTCATAGCTATAGTGTAGAGCAACATCAACTTAATACAAGGTAGGTCCATTCAAAAGTCTGAAGGCAACAGGGAAGAAGCTGTTCTCGAGTCAGTTGGTACTTGACCTCAGACTTTTGAATTTTTTTTTACCTACAGAAGAGGGTGGAAGAAAGCACGTCTGGAGTGCGTGGAGTCCCTGATTATGGTGGCTGCTTTTGAGGCAGGTGTGAAGCGCAGACAGAATCAATGGATGAAAGGCTGGTTTGCATGATGGACTGGGCTTCTTTCAAACCCTTTGTAGCTTCTTGCAGACTTGGTCAGAGCAGGGGCCATAACAAGCTGAGATATATCCAGAAAGGATGCTGAGGTTTAACCGAGGTATTGCTTGGTGCAAATTTTCAAATCCATCTCGGCCTTTTGGCTAAAATGAAGTGTTAGATCAAGCCCAAGATTGGGAGCTATGCCTCATCTTGTCAACTTGGATCTTGTTCAGTTAGGCCCAAATTGGGGTGTAACGCCTCATTTTGTCAGTTTGGATCCTGTTTGTCCCTCTCATGGGGACCATGAATTGGATTCAAATTGAATTCGATTTTCCAGATGGAACTTCTTTTTAAAAAATGCCTCAACCTCACTGTTTTAAAGGCTATAATGTTTACCTTTTAAACTTGTGAAAATTCACCTGCTTCTAAAATCCAACATTCCTAACAAGCTCATTCCCAAATTTTTATCTAGGAAAAAAGTCACAATTCCAAAAAGTGGCAATGCTTTAGCAATTTCAACAACTCCTAAGACTCTGGGCTTAGCTCTGTTGCTAACTTAAGTCTTGTTCTCACCTTCAAGTATCTCCTATCCTCATTAGCCAACTTGTGCTAAGGTAGCAGAGTTAACTTTTAACAAACTATGTTTGGATACAAAGGAATATACACATTCTCACTACTGAACTTTAAAATAAGAAGCTGTTGAAATTTCAAGGGATGATTCATACATTCATCCTGTTAAAAAAAATTCCTAAGTATCTATAGCTGTTGGTTTGTCTAATTAGAAGACAGAATCTCCATACTTCTCACTTTAGCAAATATCTCAATTAACTGATTACAACATAGCAACAAGAGTAGGCCATGTAGTCCTTCAAACACATTCCAATGAGACAATAGCTAATCAGTTTCCGAACTCCAGTTAGCTGCCTTTGCTTTATTTCCTTAAATATCTTTGTTAACAAAAAATCTATCAAATAACCTCAAATCTAACATTATTAATTGAGCATGAAATGCTGTTTGTGGAGGAGAGTTTGAAACTTTTTTCAATTTTTTCTAATTTCACTCCTGAAAGGTCGAGCTTTAATTATTAGATTAAGCCCACTGATTTTGTATTCTCCAACTGGAGGAAAGCATTTTTCTTTATCTGTTCGAATGAATTCAAACTATTCTGGACCTGGAAACTCTGGGGTACTTGTAGGCATTTGCCTCAAAATGTCAGAAATCCAGGACCAAAATTATTTTCAAGGAGTTTTTTTGCATGCCCAGTGGTACATCAAGTTGACGAAGAATTACAAATTTAGCCATATGGTTGAACTAAAGTCACTAGATCTACTCATTTGCAGCCTGGTATAAGAAAACTGAAGGTAAATGCTGCCAGACAGTTGTCCTAGCCCAAAGAGTTCATTAATGTCCTTCAGGGAAGGGAGCCCACCATCCTATTGAGTTTGGCTTAAACATGCATTTGTGGTTGACTCAATGCTCTTAGGGCAACTGAGGCTAGGCTATAAATATTGTCTTGCTAATGTCATCCAGATTCCTAAAACAACTTTTTTTTTAAAAAAGCAAATCATGCCAGCAATGACCATCACTGCATTTTAAAAGTCTTCCAGAGATGTACCCATTGCTTCAGGTAATAATGCATTACTATAACCACCTGACTTAGTCCAGATGTTAGGCTGTATGAAAGCATACCAACAATTGCAGCCTCACGACAACATCAAGTACATTCTTGTTTCACTTCCATTATATGATCAATAGGCAGCTGTGAAGACAATTTCAAGCAGGTGTTACTGACCTCCATGAGTAAAAGAATGAAGTTGACCAAATTTAGTACTTAGGCAAACCTGTTTCTGCATTTTCATACTTGTCCTCAGGAAGTGGACAACACTAACAAACTAATGTTTCTTCTCCAACCCAAATGCCTATAGGCATAGTACAACCACATAGCATGGGATTGGGGTTTAGGTAGAAGACTCATTGCTTTGCATGTTTGGACAAAAAGAGATAAACTGGTGGCACAGACACATTGATTATTTAGATCTAATTGCCATTGCTGAGATGTGGTTATAAGATGACCAAGATTGTGCAATAAACATTCCACATATACATTTCAAAAAAGCAGACAAAATGGAAAAGGAGAAAGGGTGGCCCTCATAGTAAAGGATGGCTATGGTGACTTGAGACCACAAATAATGTAGTCAAATCCATTATACAACAGCATAGTAATACAGATTCTGGAATCTGAAACAAAAACAGAAACTGCTGGAAAATCTCAGCAGGTCTGACAGCATTGGAGTGATTCGTCACAGCTGAAGATAAAGAGTCATCCTGATTCAAAACTTTGGTTTTATTCTCACTCCACAGATGCTGTCAGAACTGCAGAGATTTTCCAGCATTTTCTGTTTCAGCCAAATGCATTGTTTAAAAGAAGGAACTTCTTTAGTTAAAGAAGTAACAAGTTTAACAAGAACAATGACTCAGCAGAACAGTAATAACAGTAATAACTATGAAAACAGGAGCAATAGTAAAACACATCTTGCATCCTCTTACAGACTGAAAAACCCACAAAAGCCCGCACATGCTCAGAACCCTCAACGGACACAGTAGAACACTTACATAGGAGCAAGGCTCATAAGAGCACACTAGACTCAAAAATGACACACTAACGATTACATACAGACAATACTGAGAATTGATTGCATTTCAGAAGATCAGGAAATAAAATCAATATGGCTAGAGATTAGGAATAAAAAGGATTAAAAAAAATTGGAGGAGTTAATTTAAAGCCCTCCTAAAACTATTGCATCTAACAGATATACCAATGAACAGAATCATTAAGAAATAATTGGTGTTTGTAATGAAGGCAATGTAAATAATTATTGGAACTTTAATCTTCATATGGATTGGACCAATCATGAAAGGTAGTCTCGAAGTGAATTTGTAGAATACATTTGTGATTGTTTCTTGGAACAATATATTAAAGAATTCACTAGGGATCAAGCTATTTTAGATCTAACACTGCAATAAGGCAGTTTTAATTGTGCAGTGGAGCAGGTTTAATGGTAATTTCATAGTGAAAAATCCCCTGGAGGAAAAAGGGACCATTATACAACTGAATTCCATAATAACTTTCAAAACATACTCCAGTCCTAAACAAGAATTTTTACTTGAAATAACATCAAATACATAGGTATGAGGAGGCAGCTTACTAAGGTTGATAGGGTAAATAGATTAATAGGCACTGCAGGAAATAAACAGTGGGAAATTGGAAGAAACAATTCAAAATATTCAACAAAAATATAGCTAATTCATAAAAAAAAAATCAACAAGAAAGATCCATGTGTATCTTGGGAGAATAGATTACAAGGAAAATTAAGGATAATATTAGTTTATAATGTTGAAAAGACTAGCAAGTAAGCCTGAGATTTGGAAGTTTCAGAAACCAAAGGGTAATTAAAAAGTTAATAAAAAAGAGAAAAAATACAATAAGTTAGCCAGTACTATAAAAACTGACTGGTGAGTTTTATAAACACATAAAAAGAACCAATGTTAAAACGATTGGTCCCATTGAGGCTGAGGCAGAGGAAATCATAGTGAATGAGAAAAGGGCAGACATTAAACACATTATTTTGTATCTGTCTTATCTGTAGAAGTCACAAATTACATACCAGAAACAATGAGTAATCAAGGGGGAAGAAGAGTGACGAACTTAAGGTTGTCAAATAGGAGGCAGAGAGTGGGGATCAACGGGTGCTATTCGGATTGGCGGATGGTGACTAGTGGAGTGCCCCAGGGGTCGGTGCTGGGGCCTCAGCTTTTTACCATTTATACAGATGATCTGGAGGAGGGAACCGAGTGTAGGGTGTCAAAATTTGCGGATGACACCAAGATTGGGGGAACGGCAAATTGTGCGGAGGGTGTGGAGAGTCTGCAGAAGGATCTAGATAGGCTGGGCGAATGGGCCAGGAAATGGCAAATGGAATTTAATGTTGGCAAGTGTGAGGTGGTCCACTTTGGTAGGAAGAATGGTAGGAAGGACTATTACTTACGGGGCGAAAAACTGCAGCAGGCGACGGTGCAGAGGGACCTCGGGGTCCTTGTGCATGAGTCGCAAAAACCCAGCTTGCTGGTGCAGCAGGTGGTCAGGAAGGCGAATGGGATGCTGGCCTTCATAGCGAGGGGGATTGAATATAAAAGTAGGGAGGTCTTGCTGCAGCTGTATAGGGCATTGGTGAGGCCGCAGCTGGAGTACTGTGTGCAGTTTTGGGCGCCGCACCTGCGCAAAGATATTTTGGCCTTGGAGGGAGTGCAGAGGAGGTTTACTAGGCTGATACCGGAGTTGAGGGGGTTGAGCTATGAGGAGAGGCTGAATAAACTGGGCTTGTACTCGTTAGAGTTTAGAAGAATGAGGGGAGATCTCATTGAGACGTATAAGATGATGAATGGGATGGATAGGATAGAGGTGGAGAGACTCTTCCCGCTTAAAAAAGACAGTAGGACTGGGGGCACAGCCTCAAGATAAAAGGGGGGCGGTTTAGAACGGAGTTGAGGAGGAACTTCTTCACTCAAAGGGTGGTGAATCTCTGGAATTCTCTGCCCATTGAAGTGGTGGAGGCTGCCTCACTAAATATTTTTAAGATGTGGGTTGATGGGTTTTTGATAAGAGAGGGGATTAAGGGTTATGGGGAGAAAGCAGGAAAGTGGAACTGAGCAGCGACAGATCAGCCATGATCTTATTGAATGGCGGGGCAGGCTCGAAGGGCTAGATGGCCTACTCCTGCTCCTATTTCTTATGTTCTTATGTTCTTATTAATTCAATACTGCATCTCTGCTGATATTAAGAAATTTAAGTCAACAAATCCCCAGGACCTGATGTATCCTACTGTTCTGAAACGGGTAGCTGCAAAGGCAGTGAATGCTGTCGTTATGATTTTGCAAAATTCCCTAGAGTCTAGAATAGTCACAGCAGATTGGAAATTAGCAAGTGCAACACTGCTATTCAAGAAAGGAGGGAGAGAGAAAACAGAAAACTACAGGCCAGATAACTTGATAGTCATTGGGAAAATGTTAGAATCTCTTATTAAGGAAGTCTTAACAATGCATTTAGAAATCACAATATGATCAAAGTCAGAATCATTTTACAAAAGGGAACTAGTGTTTGACAAAATTGTTATAATTTTTTTGGGGTGTAATTGATGGAGTAAATGAAAGGAAATCAATAGCATACCTGGATTTCCAAAAGGCATTTGATAAGGTGCAAAATAGAGTGCATGGAGTTGAGGGGGGAAGGGGTAATACATTAGCATGTATAGAAGACTGGTTTATGGAAAGGAAACAGAGTAAACAAGACATTTTCATGTTGGCTGTGGAGTGGCGCAAGTTTCCTCCGCTATTGAGAATATAAATGAATGACTTTAGATAAAAATACCAGAAGTTATAAATATAAATGTGTCAATGATGCAAAGCTGGGTGGGAATGTAAGTTGTGAGGAGGACACAGAGAGGCTGCAAAGAGACACATAGGTTAAAATGAGTGGGAGACAATGTGACAAATGGAGTATATTGTGGGAAAGCATGAAGTAATTCATTCAATATAAAGAATAGGAAAGCAGAATATTTTTAAAATGTGTGCAACTCCCAAATGTTGATAGAGACCTGGATATTCTTACACAAGGAACACAAATTTAGCATGCTGTTCCAGCAGGCAATTAGGAAAGCAAATTGCATGTTGACCTTTGTTGCAAAGGGTTGTGTATATACAAATAAACAGCTCTTGGCACAAGTGTACAGGGGTTTTGGTGAAACTTTACCTGGCATACAATGAGCAGCATTGGTCCCCATATTTAGGGAAGGATATACTTGTATTGGAGATAGCACTGCCACAGTTCACAAGATTAGTCCCTGGAACGATAGTGTTGTCCTATGAAGAGAGGCCAAGTAAATTTGGCCTTCAGTCTCTGGAGTTGATATGAGGATGATCTCATTGCAACACGAAAGATTCTGAAGGGGCTTAACTGCACTGAGAGATTGTTTCCCTTGGTTTAAAACATGTATCCTGGCACAATCTCAGTCTAAGGAGCCGATCATTTAGGACTGAGATAAGGAGAAATTTCTTCATTCAAGTGTTAACGAATCTTTTGAATTCGCTACCCAGAGGATTGTGGATGCTCAATCATTTGAGTATATTTAAGACTGAGATAGAGATTTTTAGTCTCTTTGGGAATTCAGGAATTTTGGAAGCCAATGGGAAAATGGAGTTGAGGCAGAAGATCAGCCATTATTGCATTAAATGGCGGGTTCGAGAGACCTATTCCGACATCCAATGACTAGACCAGGAGTGGCAGATCCCTTGATGGAAGTCATCTGTAGCATTGATATATTTTTATGAATTTCCAACTGCTTTCAATTATTTTTTCTTGCTGCCTGGTAATAGATCATCCTCACCTTCCAGAGGGTTGATGTGATAGAATTTGACTGCTCATCCAATGTTAAGCCAGGATGAACTGAAATTCTCCACACCTCAAAGATAACAAAACTTAATTAACCTTGTTTCTGGTGGCATACACTTTAAAACTTTTTTCTCTCCTCATCATACCTGCTTCATCTACACTCTGTTACTATCCCAGTTTTATTACGATAATTGAAGTCCTCTCCTGTAACTACTGTACAATTCTTAACCTTTGTAATTTTCTTGCAAACTTGTTCCTATAGATCTTCCTCACTAGCTTGTAGCCTATAGAATACACACAAAAGTATAACAAAACCTCTATTGGTCCATAGCTCTAACCAAAGTTTACTCTTCACTTTCCGAAACTTCCAATTCTCAGGCTTACTTGCTCGTCTTTTCATTATTATAATGTAATACTATCCTTAACTTTCCTAGTAATCTATCCTCACAAGATACACATGGATCTTTCTTACTGATTTTTTTTCTAAACCAAATGTATTTTTGTTGAGCATTTTCAATTGTTTCTTTAAACTTTTCCCGCTGTTTATTTCCTGCAATGCCTATTAGTCTACTTAGACTATCAACTTTAGTCAGCTGAGTTGTACATAAGCACAACTCAACTAGCCATGGTGCCATGGGGCTGAGGTTGCATTCCCCAGAGGTATTACTACTCTCAATTACTTTGATCAGAAAACCAATTATAATGCAAAGAAGCTTGTAGATAATACAAAGTTAGACAAGAAAGTAAGATGCAATGAGAACTCAAAGAATGTGCAAAGAAATATAGATGGGTTAAGTGAGTGGGCAAGAAATAGCAGGTGGAATATAACATAAGAAAATGAGAAGTTATCTATTTTGATAGAAAAAAATAAAACCTAGCATATTTTTAAAATGAGAATGCAAAATATTTGCACTCATGCCTAGGTGTTCTTGCATACGAATCACAGAAAATTAACAAAGGTACAGCAAGCAATTCAAAAAGTAAATGAAATATTAGCTTTTACTCCAAGGGGATTGGAGCGTAAGAGCCAATAAGTCTTACTGCTATTGTGACAATCCCAGCTGATGTCATTACCGGACAAGTCAGATCCCAGAGTGGAACCTGGCTTGAAAGATCCTGTCTTTTTATTAAGTCGCCGTGGAAGGCAGTTAACAAATTCATGTAAGTTTGCTGATGCACTTCCGGCACAAAGAACAAAACATTTATTAAACAAGAAAAAATGAACTTTATCTCACTAAACAAAAGTTGGAAGGATTTCAATATAGATGTGGGGATGCCAGCATTAGACTGGGGTAAATACAGTAAGAAGTCTGTCAACACCAAGTTCAAGTCCAACTGATTTATTTGATAGTAAACTCACAAGCTTTCGGGGTTTGCCCCTTCGTCAGGCAAATGGAGAGTTCTGGCCTCAGGCAGAGCATATAGCAGCACAGACAGTTCACAGATTACTGATTAGAATGCGAATCTTTACACCTAACCTGCTATTCAAGTCTTAAAGTGGCCAACAATGTGAGTGGAAGGAGCATTAAGCCCAGGTTAAAGAGATGTGTATTGTCTCCAGACAGTACAGTAAGTGAGGTTTAGCAAACCCAGGCAAGTCATGGGAGTTACAGATAGTGCGACATGAACTCAAGATCCCTTTTGAGACTGTCCTCGTGTGTGGAACTTGGCTATCAGTCTCATAAGAACAAAAGAAATAGGAGCAGGAGTAGGCCCTCTAGCCCTTCGAGCCTGCCCCGCCATTCAATAAGATCGTGGCTGAGTTCCACTTTCCCGCCCTCTCCCCATAACCCTTAATCCCCTCGCTTATCAAAAACCCATCAACCCGCGTCTTAAAAATATTTAGCGAGGCAGCCTCCACCACTTCAACGGGCAGAGAATTCCAGAGATTCACCACCATCTGAGTGAAGAAGTTCCTCCTCAACTCTGTTCTAAACCGCCCCCCCCCCCCTTTATCTTGAGGCTGTGCCCCCTAGTCCTACTGTCCTTTCTGAGCGGGAAGAGTCTCTCCACCTCTATCCTATCCATCCCATTCATCATCTTATACGTCTCAATGAGATCTCCCCTCATTCTTCTAAACTCTAACGAGTACAAGCCTAGTTTATTCAGCCTCTCCTCATAGCTCAACCCCCTCAACTCCGGCATCAGCCTAGTAAACCTCCTCTGCACTCCCTCCAACGCCAAAATATCCTTGCGTAAGTGCGGTGACCAAAACTGCACACAGTACTCCAGCTGCGACCTCACCAGTGCCCTATACAGCTGCAGCAAGACCTCCCTACTTTCATATTCAATCCCCCTCGCTATGAAGGCCAGCATCCCATTAGCGTTCCTGACCACCTGCAGGTTGGGTTTTTGCGACTCATGCACAAGGACCCCGAGGTCCCTCTGCACCGTTGCCTGCTGCAGTTTTTCGCCACGTAAGTAATAGTCCTTCCTACCATTCTTCCTACCAAAGTGGACCACCTTGCACTTGCCAACATTAAATTCCATTTGCCAGTTCCTGGCCCATTCGCCCAGCCTATCTAGATCCTTCTGCAGATTCTCCACACCCTCCGCGCAATTTGCCGTTCCACCAATCTTGGTGTCATCAGCAAATTTCGACACCATACACTCGGTTCCCTCCTCCAGATCATCTGTATAAATGGTAAATAGCTGAGGCCCCAGCACCGACCCCTGGGGCACTCCACTAGTCACCAACCGCCAATCCGAATAGCACCCATTGATCCCCACTCTCTGCCTCCTATTTGACAGCCAATCCTCTATCCACGCTAACACCCTACCCCCAACTCCATGCCCCCTTACCTTCTGCAATAACCTCTTGTGAGGTACCTTGTCAAACGCTTTCTGAAAATCAAGAAACACATCCACCGGCTCTCCTCTATCCACCGCCCTAGACACATCCTCATAGAACTCCAATAAATTTGTCAGACACGACTTCCCCTTAACGAAACCGTGCTGCGTCTGCTCTATCAAGCAATTCCCCTCAAGATGCCTCGCTATTTCCTCCTTGATGACGGATTCGAACATTTTACCTACAACAGACGTTAAACTAACCGACCTATAACTCCCTGCCTTTTGCCTGCCACCCTTCTTAAACAACGGCGTAACATTAGCCGTTTTCCAATCTTCCGGCACTTCCCCGGAATGCAGTGACGTTTGGAAAATAACCACCAAGGCATCCACTATCACTTCCGCCATTTCTTTCAGAACCCTTGGATGCATTCCATCCAGTCCTGGGGACTTGTCCACAATCAGTCCCTCCAGTCTGTCGAGCACCGCCTCTCTAGTAACAATAATGTCATTCAGGCCCTCCACTCCTACCATCTTTCCATCGCTAACACCCGGTAAATTATTCACGTCCTCCTCCGTGAAGACAGAAACAAAAAAGTTATTCAAGGCCTCAGCCATTTCCCCATCCCCTACCACTAAGTCCCCCCTCTCATCCTCTAAGGGTCCAATGTTCACCCTAGCCAGCCTCTTCCTTTTTATATATTTATAAAAACTCTTGCTATCCTTTTTTATATTAAGCGCTAGCCTGGCTTCATAGTTTCTCCTACCCTTCTTTATCAATCTTTGTTGACTTTTAAACCTCTCCCAATCCTTTTCTCGCCCACTACTCTTAGCTACTCTAAACGCCTTCGCTTTTAATTTAACACTTTCCTTCACCTCCTTCGTTATCCACGGCTTATTACCTCTCTTCCTACGGTCCTTTTTAACCATCGGAATAAATTTCTGCTGAGCACCAAGAAAGATCTCCTTAAAGATCTTCCACTGCTCCTCAGCAGACCTACCTTCCAACGCACTCCCCCACTCAACATTCGCCAATTCTCCTCTCATCCTTCCGTACTCCCCTCTGTTCAAACAAAGGACGCATGTCCGGGAACCCACTTTCTCCTCCTCCATCTGCACCAGAAACTCCACCATACAATGATCACTCTCCCCAAGAGGATCCTTCACCACAAGGTCCCTAATTCTACCCGCCTCGTTACATAACACCAGATCCAAGGTAGCTCGCTCCCTCATCGGCTCCAACACACACTGTTCAAGGAAACTATCCCGGCAGCATTCCAAGAACTCCTCCTCGAGCCCACCGCATCCAACATGGGTTGACCAACCAATATGTAGATTGAAATCCCCCATAGTTATCGCCGTTCCGTTCCTGCACGCCGCATTTATTTGCGCGTTAACAGCCCGCCCCACCTCCAGATCATTATTTGGGGGCCTATAGACGACACCCACCAGCGTCTTCCTCCCTTTGCTGTTCCTAATCTCCACCCACAACGATTCCACTTTCTGCTCTTTGGTTCCTGTATCATCCCTTGCTACCACCCTGATGCTATCCTCAATCAGCAGAGCTACGCCCCCCGCTTTTTCCTCCCGCCTATCCTTCCTAAACACTTGATACCCCTGGACATTCAGCTCCCAGTCCCTGTCACGTTGCAGCCACGTCTCTGTAATGGCCACCAGATCATATCCATTTGTGCTGATCTGCGCCACCAGCTCATCCACTTTATTCCGAATGCTTCATGCATTCAGATAAAGTGCCTTCATCCCAGCCTTCACCTGGACCCTATTTGCCAGAATGCCACCAACCATACTCACGCCCCCTACTCCCTTTATTATTGGGACATCCTCAGTCTCTTCCCTTACCTGTACCCTCTCCTTAACTTTAGGCCCTGTAATGTCACCTACCCAAAATTAGTTTAAAGCCCTACCTACAGTCCTATTTACACGATTCGCCAGGACTCTGGTCCCAGCACGGTTCAGACCAACCCCATCCCACCCACCCCAATACTGATGCCAATGCCCCATAAATTCAAACCCATTCCTCCCACACCAATCCCTGAGCCACCCATTCACTTCCTTAATCTTATCAACCTTACGCCCGTCGGCACTCGGTTCAGGCAGTAGTCCAGAGATAACCACCTTGTCGGTTCTACTTTTTAATTCCATTCCCAGCTTTTCATACTCCCTCCCCAGATCCTCAGTTTGCATTTTGCCTATGTCGTTGGCACCCACATGTACTACAACAACCGGGTTCTCACCCTCCCACTCCAGGTTCCTCTGCAGCCCAGATGTGACATCCTGGACCCGAGCACCAGGCAGACAACACACCCTTCTGTGCACTTTGTCATTGTGACAAAGGACAGTGTCAATACCCTTAACCCCACTGTCCCCAATTACGACTACGTTCCTTATCACCTTCTCTTTGCCTATATCCTGAGTCTGCATCACTGTACTGTGTGCAGTTTGCTCACCAACCTCACCTCCCTCGTTCTCGTCCACACTGGAAGCAAGAACCTCAAACCTGTTATGCAGATTGAGAGGCTGAGGCATCCGGTCCACACCCTCCTTCCTCCTCTCAGCAGCCCCCTCTTGTTCCTGACCCTTAGAGTTAGCCAGTCTAGGGGTGGTGGATGTCTCTTGCACCCCATTGACAATGGCACCCTCTCTCCCCCGATGAGCCTCAGTGACTGAAGCTCAGAGGCCAGCTCATCTATCTTGAGCTGGAGCTCCTCCAGCAACCTGCACTTACTGCAGAGATGGTCACTGGGAAGGACCCTGGGGTCCACCAGCTCCCACATCATACAGAAACAGCACATCACATGCCCCTCCATTATTCACTGTAGTATTGAAAATTTCCACACGAACTTACCTGGCCCTTTTTCTCCCTACCCCTTTGATCCTAAGCCCTAATAGCTCACTCTGCTTCCCTCTCACTCCGCTGCCCGCTGTCTACACCAGGCCTCCTTTTAAACCTGGAGCTGTTTTAAAGCCTGCTCACCCACAAATCCCTGCTATCCACTCCCTTAGAATTCTTAAAGCGGCAAATACAAAAAGCCCGCAAAAATGCTTTTAAATGATTTAAACAGTTCTACAAGGCAAGTTCTTACTACAAAAGTGCTTTAAACTTATTTAAACAGGTTTTTAAACAGGTAATTTCTTATCTGACTCTCTGCTCCCTCATTCGTCTGCTCCAGCAAACAATGGAAGGCCAGCGATTCTGCGCTGTCGTGTGTCGTGGAGGCCGCCTTGGAGAATGCTTACCCGAAGGTCAGAGGCCGAATGCCCGTGACCACTGAAGTGTTCGCCAACAGGAAGGGAACAGTCTTGCCTGGTGATTGTCGAGCGATGTTCATTCATCCGTTGTCGTAGCGTCTGCATGGTCTCCCCAATGTACCATGCTTCAAGACATCCTTTCCTGCAGCGTATTAGGCAGACAACGTTGGCCGAGTTGCAAGACTATGTACCATGTACCTGGTGGATGGTATTCTCACGTGTGGTGATGTCATCCATGTCGATGATCTGGCATGGTTGTATGGTGCTGTGGTCGCTGTTCTCCTGAAGGCTGGGTAGTTTGCTGAGAACAATGGTCTGTTTGAGGTTGTGCGGTTGTCTGAAGGCAAGAAGTGGGGATGTGGGGATGGCCCTGGTGAAATGTTCGTCTTCAATGATATGTTGAAGACTCTGGAGAAGATGTCGTACCTTCTCCGCTCCAGGGAAGTACTGGACAATGAAGGGTAGTCTGTCCACCATATCGTGTGTTTGTCCACCGACCTCAGAAGACAAACACGGGACATGGTGGACAGAGTGCCCTTTGCCGCCCAGTACTTCCCTGGAGCGGAGAAGCTACGACATCTTCTCCGGAGTCTTCAACATATCATTGATGAAGACAAACACCTCGCCAGGGCCATCCCCACACCCCCACTTCCTGCCTTCAGACAACCGCACAACCTCAAACAGACCATTGTTCGTAGCAAACTACCCAGCCTTCAGGAGAACAGCGACCACAGCACCACAGAACCCTGCCACAGCAACCTCGGCAAGACATGCCGGATCATCGATGTGGATGACATCACCACACGAGAGAATACCATCCACCAGGTACACAATACATACTTGTGCAACTCGGCCAACGTTGTCTGCCTAATATGCCACAGGAAAGGATGTCTTGAAGCATGGTACATTGGGGAGACCATGCAGACGCTACGACAACGGATGAATGAACATTGCTCGACAATCACCAGGCAAGGCTGTTCCCTTCCTGTCGGTGAACACTTCAGTGGTCATGGGCATTCGGCCTCTGACCTTCGGGTAAGCATTCTCCAAGGCGGCCTTCACGACACACGACAGCGCAGAGTCACTGAGCAGAGACTGATAGCCAAGTTCTGCACACGAGGATGGTCTCAAAAGGGATCTTGAGTTCATGTCGCACTATCTGTAACTCCCATGACTTGTCTGGGTTTGCTAAACCTCACTTACTGTACTGTCTGGAGACAATACACATCTCTTTAACCTGGGCTTAATGCTCCTTCCACTCACATTGTTGGCCACTTTAGGACTTGAATAGCAGGTTAGGTGTAAAGATTCACATTTTAATCAGTAATCTGTAAACTGTCTGTGCTGTTATATGCTCTGAGGCCAGAACTCTCGCAAGCTTTCGGGGTTTGCCCCTTCGTCAGGCGAATGGAGTTTACTATCAAATAAATTGGTTGGACTTGAACCTGGTGTTGTCAGACTTCTAACAGAATTTCAATATAGATACCAGAAAATGATTGAAACTCACTATTTCTGTTTCTATCAGGATATTTCTGAGATAAAAAAGGTAAAAAGTCTGACAACAACATACCCACATCAGAAACAAAGGTTCCAGTGAAGATTTACCACTGTCTCAATACCAAGGCTTGGGATGGCTCTGTTTCAAAGTTTTCCTCCAGTGAACTTCTAAACATTTACCAGGTGTTCGCCGCACCTGCGCAAGGATATTTTGGCCCTGGAGGGAGTGCAGAGGAGGTTTACTAGGCTGATACCGGAGTTGAGGGGACTGAGCTATGAGGAGAGGCTGAATAAACTAGGCTTGTACTCGTTAGAGTTTAGAAGAATGAGGGGAGATCTCATTGAGACGTATAAGATGATGAATGGGATGGATAGGATAGAGGTGGAGAGACTCTTCCCGCTCAAAAAAGACAGTAGGACTAGGGGGCACAGCCTCAAGATAAAGGGGAGGCGGTTTAGAACGGAGTTGAGGAGGAACTTCTTCACTCAAAGGGTGGTGAATCTCTGGAATTCTCTGCCCGTTGAAGTGGTGGAGGCTGCCTCGCTAAATATTTTTAAGACGCGGGTTGATGGGTTCTTGATAAGAGAGGGGATTAGGGGTTATGGGGAGAGGGCGGGAAAGTGGAACTGAGCCACAACAGATCAGCCATGATCTTATTGAATGGCGGGGCAGGCTCGAAGGGCTAGATGGCCTACTCCTGCTCCTATTTCTTATGTTCTTATGTTCTTATGTTCTTCAATGGGCATCTCTCCCAAGACACCCAGAAACCACTAGAGGCTCACTATTTAACTTTACAGCAAAAGCAAGAGTCTCAGTTCCCCAGCAGTCTGGCAGGATTTCTTACTAGAGAGTGTTTAACATCAAGTGAGGCTTTCTGGTACACAAATACTAGCTGGCAGTCTTCCTTTGTTTTCCTTGCCTCTGTACCCCTATTGCTAGGCAACAGCAGTTTTTTCTACTTTATGCTTTTTTAAAAAAACTTCACTAAACAACTAACCCCTTGGTAACCCATCTCTTCACTTCAAAGAGTTGTAAAACCTCGTCAGAAATGCACGTATATCAGCAAGGCCCCAGACTTGCTGGCACCCAGTTCACCAAGGAAAGAAACTCTGAATGAAACTAGACTCAGATTTCAACTTTCTTAACACACAAATACAATATATAAATTAGACTTAAAACTATATATTTCCTAACACTATTGTATAAGGCATTGGCACCTGCAGTATTATATACTGCTTAAATCTTTAAGTTAAGTTAAAGTTAGTTTATTAGTCACAAGTAAGGCTTAAATAAACACCGCAATGAAGTTACGGTGAAATTCCCCTAGTCGCCACACTCCAGCGCCTGTTCAGGTCAATGCACCTAACCAGCACATCTTTCAGATTGTGGAAGGAAACCAGAGCACCTGGAGGAAACTCATGCAGACACGGGGAGAACATGCAAACACAGACAGTGACCCAAGCCGGGAATCAAATCCGGGTCCCTGGCGCTGTGAGGCAGCAGTGCTAACCGCTGTGCCACCATGCCACCCCTTACCTGGGGAAGGATATACTAGAACAAAAGTTCACTTAACTGATTTCAGAGATGGAGTAAACTAGGCCTATATTTCTAAAATTTAGAAGAATGAAAGGTGATATCACTGAAACATATAATTTTTTGAAGATGCCAGAAGGATGTTTCCCTGGCTGCAGTGTATAGGCTGGGGGTCTCAGTCTCAGAATAAAGGATTGAATATGTAGGAAAACATTTTTCATTCGTGGTTGTGGAGCTTTGGGATTTTGTACCAAAAGTGCTCCCAGATGCTTAGTTGCTAAGGATATTCGCAGGTTTTAGGAAACTGAGACATGGTCGTATTCAATGACAGAGCAGGCTTGGAGGGCCAAATGACCTACTCTTGCACTTACTTCTTAAGTTATATTTAAAGTGATAATTTCACCCGATGAACAAATCTTTTTATCCTGATGTGTAGGTTGTTCCTACTCCCATAAAAACTGAACACTAATTTCATATTCTCCCAATGCATCATGATCATCAGGAGATTTGTAGATAATTCGGTCTCATCTTCTTTATTCTACTCATTCTATTTTCACTGCTTATTCAACCATATTCATGTCTTTTATTTCTAGTTCATCACTTCAAAACTTGCCATGGCATATTTCAAATTACTCTTTATTAGTGCTGTTAAAATGCAGTGTACTGCTCTTCTAATTTCAATCCCTCCTTTTCCTTTTGGCTCTTCGCCATATCATAAACACCCTTTGCACCCAACTTGGGTTTCTTTCTTCCTATGATTGGCCAAGAGCTCTCAAAAAATATATTACAAGAACACAGATTCCCATAAATGCATATATTTTTTCCCTTCTTCTGCATTTTTTTTCAGTTTTTCATCAATATATGTTTTCCTGATTTTATTTCCAGCATCAATACTTCCTAAATTAAATTTTTCCACATCCCCCTCAATTTTTATTAATTCTAAAAAGATCCCATTCTTCCCCTTGTAACCCTTTGGATGACTCATCACCCAAAATAATATCTTTTTAATGCTGAGGGTCTTTTGCGCATTTCTAATATTTTCCTTAAAAATACTTGAATGTACTTTAACTGAAAACTGCTATTTTAAATAACTTGAATAAATGTGGCCCACACGCATACCAGGAATTATCTGCTCATGCCTCAACCAAACATGTCTACCTTAAGATAAAGGAGAGTGCTGAACTTGCACTTCATTTCTATAAAACTATAACAAAGCAAATTTGTCCCTATACAAACATTTAAAGGAAAAAAGTCCATGACCTCAATTAATAAATGAGAATTTTTGTTGCTTAGCAATAAATCTGAGCTTTTTCTGTTTTCAATTGCAGTGAAACAGCTATGTCACTTAATGACTGGTTTCTTTCTAAAAAGCCTTGTTTTCATCATTCCCCACAGTTTTACTTTCAATATTCACAACTTAACTAATTAAGCAATATCCATAATTATTTATACAGAATTCAGAAAAGTAAAACCTAATAACGTAATTCAATTAAAACTATACATATAGTATAACTTTAAATACAACCTTACATCCATCTCTAAATTTTTTGAGCAATAAGTTCATTGGTCCACAGACTAGGCCGGCTAATTCAAATTATCAAAACAATCATTATTTCACAAATGCTATTAATGGTTATCAATCACAGTTTTTAAGAAAACAGATCATTTGTGTTCACAATTGCAGTGCTATGCAAATTATATACAAAATCCAGTTTCCCAAGGAAAAATATTGCAGTCTTTTGAATTTCAACTACATTCCCACTGCTGACTTTACATAATTTCTCTCAAATTTCTCACTACTAGACACTGAATTCAAAGCCTTACCACTGAAAGAAAAAGAAATGAGGATTATCGATTTGAAAGGAAATCAGAATCAAGTTTTGCATCTTTCACAAGTCTGCTACATGAACTGTAATTGAAAAATTTCCTTCTACAACAGTTATCATTAAAACAAAATACTGCAGATGTTAAAAATTTGGAATTAAAGCTGAAAATGCTGCAAATACTCAGCAGGTCAGATTAATTCTGTATCTACAAAAGAGAAACAATGCTTCTGGTTGATGACCTTCCATCATGAGATATTAGAGAGAAACATCTTTCAAACGAACAGCGCAGAATCAATGGGAGGGGGGTATGGAGATTTGCACAGTAAAAAGCCTAACAACACCAGGTTTTAGTCCAACCGATTTATTTGATAGTAAACTCACAAGCTTTTGAGGGGACTCTCTCTTCGTCAGGTGAATGGAGAGTTCTGGCCTCAGACAGAGCATATAAAGCACAGACAGTTTAGAGATTACTGATTAGAATGTGAATCTTTACACCTAACCTGCTGTTCAAGTCCTAAAGTGGCCGACAATGTGTGTGGAAGGAGCACTGATCACAGGTTAAAGAGATGTGTATTGTCTCCACACAGTACAGTAAGTGAGGTTTTGCAAACCCAGGCAAGTCACGGGGGTTACAGATAGTGCGACATGAACCCAAGATCCCTGTTGAGACCATCCTCATGTGTGCGGAACTTGGCTATCAGTCTCCGCTCAGCGACTCTGCGCTGTCGTGTGTCGTGAAGGCCACCTTGGAGAACGCTTACCCGCGTTACTTTAGGACTTGAACAGCAGGTTAGGTGTAAAGATTCGCATTCTAGTCAGTAATCTCTAAACTGTCTGTGCTTTATATGCTCTGTCCGAGGCCAGAACTCTCCATTCACCTGACGAAGAGGGAGTCCCCTCGAAAGCTTGTGAGTTTACTATCAAATAAATCGGTTGGACTAAAACCTGGTGTTGTCAGACTTTTTACTGCGTTTACCCCAGTCCAACGCCGGCACATCCACATCATGTGGCGATTTGGCCAGAGGAGGCAGTACTGACAAGTAGAATGATGCAAGACTAAATCTGGTAATAACAAGACATGGATAAGAACAAAATATATGCATCTAGATAGTGGTACTGCAGAATAGCAGAGGCCAGAAACGCATAAAAAAAATTCACCATGTTGGAAAGGATTGTCATGGCCAGGAATATAGTAATATACAGGTTGTGTATTGACAGGGATTCCACATCGAGCACCAGTCTGCACCTCCTCCAAATCCAATGAATCTGGTATTGGCATTTTCCTCTTCACTTGCCTAATGTCCAAGAGAAAATGGGAATGGGGGTTAAGATCTAAAGTTGTGCTAACACTGGAAGATTGCAAACTGCCTAGTAGAAAGTTGAGTACAATTCCTAAAGGTCGCATTGAGCTTCACTTGAAACATTGTAGGGAACCAAGGGCAGAAGGGTCAAATTAAGAATGGGATGGAAAATTACTGTGGCGAGCATTCAGAAGGAAGGATCACATATACTACTGAGAGAGGGTGTAAAGTGATTACCCTATCTGCATTTGATCTCCTCCACATAGAAAAGACTGCATCATGAGCAACAAATTCATTACATCAACTTAGAAGCATAAATCAATATTTTTTCCACACAGGAGTGTTTGAGGCCCTGGAAGGTGGGGAGATTACAAAAAGGGCAGGTTTTGCATTTTACCCTCATTTCCCTTGGATGCATCTCAAGCAGGTCCTAGTGACTTATCAACTTTAAGCATAGCCAGCCTTTCCAATATATCCACCTTATCAATTTCAAACCTTTTAAGTGTCTCAACCATCACCTCTTGGATGAAAACTAATGAAAAAGTGCTCATTTCGTACATCAACCGTGTCCCTGCCTCCATGCGCATCCCTTTTTAGGCTCTTAATCAGCCCACTCCTTAATTATTCTTTTACTATTTTATGCCTACAGAAGACTTCTGGATTATCTTATGTTTATGGCCTGTCTCAGCTTATATTCTGTCTTTGCTTTTGTGAGTTGTTTTCTCAATCCCCCTCTGAACGCTTTATATTGAACCCAATATTCAATTCTATTAGTCACCAGACATCTAACATATGCAACCCTTTTCTGCTTCATCTTACTCTGTACCTCTTTTGTCATTCTGGAAGCTCTTGATTTGTTTGCCTTACTTGCAAAAGATTTGAAATTACTGGCAGGAGTACTCGCAGACATCTTCAACCTCTTTTTAATAACAATCTGAGATCCCTATCTGCTTCAAGAAGATAACCATCATCCCAGTACCTCAGAAAAACGAAGCAGCATGCCCTAATGACTATCAGCTAGTGGCTCTGACATCCATCATTATGAAGTGCTTCGAAAGGCTAGTCATGGCACAAATCAATTTCCAGCCTCCCAGACTACCTGGATCCACTACAGTTTGCCTATCGCCACAACAGGTCCACAACAGACACCATCTCCCTGGCCTGCACTCAACCCTGGAACAACTAGATAACAGGGACACCTGTGTCAGACTCCTATTTATTGGCTACAGCTCAGCCTTCAACGCCATTATTCCCACAAAACTCATCTTCAAACTCCGTGGCTTGGGCCTTCGCATCTCCCTCCGCCACTGGATCCAGAACTTCCTAACTCACAGACTACAATCAGTAAGGATAGGCAACAACATCTCCTCCATGATCATCCTCAACAGCAGTGCCCCACAAGATTGTGTTCTCTGCCCCTGACTATACTCCTTATACACCTATGACTGTGTGGCCAAATTCCTCTCCAATTCGATTTTCAAGTTTTCTGATGACACCACCATAGTCGTTCGGATCTCAAACAACGATGAGACAGAATACAAGAATGAGATAGAGAATCTGGTGAATTGCTGCAGCAACAATAATCTCCCCCTCAATGTCAACAAAACGAAGAAGATTGTCATCGACTTCAGGAAGCATAAAAGGAGAACATGCCCCTGTCTACATCAATGAGAATGAAGTAGAAAGGTCGAGAGCTTCAAGTTTTTAGGCGTCCAGATCACCAATAATCTGTTCTGCTTCGCCCCTTGCCGATGCTATAGTTAAGCAAGCCCATCAACGCCTCAGATGACTAACGAAATTTGACATGTCAGCTATGACTCTGACCAACTTTTACAGATGCACCATGGAAAGCATTCTTTCTGGCTTATCACAGCTTAGTATGGCTCCTGCTCTGCCCAATACCACAAGGAGCTACGAAAGGTCATGAATGGAGCCCAATCCATCACACAAAGCAGCCTCCCATCCATTGACTCTGTCTATGCTTGCCGCTGCCTCAGCAAAGCAGTCAACATAATTAAGGACCCTACACACCCCAAACATTCTCTCTCCCACCTTCTTCCGTCGGGAAAAAGATACAAAAGTCAGAGGTCATGTACCAACCAACTCAAGAACAGCTTCGTCCCTGCTGCTGTCAGACTTTTGACTGGACTTACCTTGCATTAAGTTGATTTTTCTCTACACCCTAGCTATGACAGCAACACTACACTCTGCACTCTCTCATTTCCTTTGCTATGAATGTTATGCTTTGTCTGTACTGCAAGCAAGAAATAATACTTTTCACTGTATGTCAATACATGTGATAATAATAAATCAAATGTTCCCCTTATGCGCATGTACTATTGACTGCACCCAAACTATCTTGTCTTTAAAGGCAGTCCATTATGCCTAGTTTTACCTGCCAATCTTTGATTCCAATTTATCCGTGACAGATCTGTTCTTGTGCATTAATCCATTTTATCCCCGATTAACTCTTACTTTGGTTACTCTATGTCCTTTTCCAAATCCAACTGAAAGTTTACAACGACTTTCGTCGTCCCAATATTTAATTGAGAATATTTCTGCGCACCCAGTACTGGGTACAAGCAGTCTGACATTTTAGTAAGTGGGGGAAATCAAAAGAGCTGGTGGTGGACTAGAGCTGTGTAACGCCAGTATATTAAAAGCTAAGCGCTCTGTTTTGTGATTATTTCACCAAGGAGCAGCACATAGATGTCAAGCTGTCAAGGAGGTGGCCAAGGATAGATCCGTGAGGGATATGAGAAGTAATTGTGCAAGAGAGACAAGAAAAGCCATTGCAGGCAAATCTACCTATTCATAGCCAGAGAAAAGAATGAAATCAGCTAAATGGGCGGCATGGTGGCACAGCGGTTAGCACTGCTGTCTTACGGCTCCAAGGAGCTGGGTTCGATTCCTGGCCTGGGTCGCTGTCTGTGTGGAGTTTGCACATTCTCTACATGGGGTTCCTCCAGTGTTCCAGTTCCCTCCCACAGTCCAAAGATGTGCGGATTAGGTTGATTGGCCATTGTAAATTGCCCCTTGGTGTCCTGAGATGTGTACATTGGAGGGATTAGTAGGGTAAGTGTGTGGGGAGTGGGAATAAGGCCTAGGTGGGACTGTTGTTGGTGTAGACTCGATGGACCGAATGGCCTGCTTCTGCACTATAGGATTTCTATTGTTTCTATGAAATGCTGTTCCAGCCATCTGGACTCCAAGAGAGCGCCTCACGAGGATGGTGGCATGGGTGGCCATGACAAAAGATGATTATAGGTTGAGAAGGATGAGGAGGGATCATTTACCTCTGTCTCAATCACATGGAATGTCATTTACGACTTTGAAAGGAGTTGATTCAATTTTGTGGCAGGCCATACAGCCTCTTGGAAAGATCCAAACATGGGGCTCCAAAGGTTTGTATGAACTTGACAGGCAGCAACACTTAAGACTTTGGAGGACAGACAGAAATCAGTGATAGGATGGTAATTTACAAGAGTAATGGACCAAGGGCATTTTTGTGGAGGGGTGTTATGACTGTTGGTTTAAAAGAGAGGGGAGCAGTACCAGAAGAGAGAGAACTGTTGACAGTATCAGCTAACATGGAGACTAGAAAGAGGAATTGGACAACCAGCAGGTCATGACAAACAGAGTCCAGAGAGGTGGTAGTGGGTCGCACGGACAAAGTAAACTTATGCAGGCATGAGAGAAAAATTATGTACAGGATAGATTGCAGTAACTTGGCCATTGCTTCTATGACAACACAACTTAAACCCACAACCTCCACCATCTAGGAAGACAAGGCTCAAGAGAACATCACACAGAATCATTGAATGATTACAGCAGAAGACGACCATTTGGTCCATCGAGCCAGTGGCAATATTCAGCAGGGATAATTTAGCCAGTCCATTCTCTCCCTATTTTTCCCAGAGCTCTGCATTGTTTTAAACTTCAGGTGCTTAACCAATTGAATCAATGTCCAGCACGGTCTCAAGCAACGCAGTTCAGATCATAACCACTTGCTTCATAAAAAGATTAACCTCAATTCGTCTTTAGTTCCTTTCCCAATCATTTAAATCCACGTCCTCTGGTCCTTAGCCTTTCCACCAACAGCTCTTTCTGCATTGTTTAGACCCCTCACGATTTTGAACACCTTTATTAAAATCTCCTCTCAACCTGTTCTTCTCTAAGGAAAGCCACATGAGCTTTTCTAACTTATCTACACAACTGAAGTCCTTTCTTTCAGATCCATCCTAAAATGCAGTGGCCAGAGCTGAATTTTAGTTGACACCAAACCAGTGATTTTTAAAGGTCCACCATAATTTCCTTACTATTGTACTCTATGCTTCTATTTACAACAGAGCATTAATAGCATAAAATGAATTTAAATATGCAAACAGGATTTTAAATTAGCCACATTTTAGCAGTCAATTTGAGACTGGGAGTTAAAACAGATCAGCAAAGGACAGAGTAATGGATGATCAGGAATTGATATAGGATAGGATACTGAGAGGAAAGTTTGAATGAGCTAAAATTTACAGGAAATGGGAGGATGATCACGATATCATTAGAATAATTATTACTGAGGGTGACAAATACGTGGATGAACGTTTCAGCAGCAGTTGGGCTGAGGCAGGTATAGAGGAATACAAATGTAACTGATGAAAGTAGATGGCTTTTAGGTTGGGATGATAAAGCTTAGTTCAGGATCAATGCGGACACCAACCCAGGAGAGGTTATGGGATTTGAGCATTGCTGGATAGGCCATCATTTTTTGCCCATCCCCAACTGTCCCTGATAAGGTGATAGATAGTGAGCTGCCACTGAACTGCTGCCATTGATGAAGCAGTTGAAGAAGGTTGGGCCTAGGACACTACTCTGAGGAACTCCTGAAGTAATGTCCTGGAACTGAAATGACTGACCTCCAACTACCAAAGGTGGGACTGGGTGATCCTGGCGGAACCCAAACTGAGCATCAGCGAGCAGGTTGGTAAGCAAGTGCTACCTGATAGGACTTTTAATCACCTCTTCCACCACTTTGCTGATGAGAGTGAACTGATGCTTTGGTAATTGGCCAGGTCAGAATTATCCAGTTTTTTATAAAAACAGGACATACGTGGGCAATTTTCCACATTGTTGGCTACATGCCAGTCTTGTAGCTGTATTGGAACAACTTGGCTAGGAGGCATGGCAACCTCTGGAACACAAGTCTTTAGTATTATTGTCAGATCCCATAGCCTTTGCAGATGTGTTAGCTACAACTGCAAAAGTGAAATCCAATGCAGCAGGACTGCCTCACTTGATAATGGGGGAGGTATGTTGGAGAAGGAGTGCATGGTAAATTGCAACAAAGGTTGCTTATATTGTGACAAGCAAGATGCAAAATGCACTATGGTCATAGTATTGGGGGATGCTATTTATGATCTCAAATTTGACCCATTTCCACTCTATGATAGTGACTAAACTTGACTGATAACATTAAAGCATGCACTTGTAAGATGCTCATGGATTTTGGAATCAGAGGTATAGAAGAAATATACACTTATTTTGAACAAATCTGGAAATTTGCATTATTCAGAATTAATGAAGTATTTTTGACTGATTATATGGAAATAAATACCTACCCACAGCATGTAGCTCAATCTATAGATTTGTCACAACACCTACCAAACTGTAATCTCAGGAAGCACGACTGGAAAGGAGTAGTATTTATTGATAAACCAAGTAAAGCTACTACTCCATGGCGTACATACACAAGTCCTAACTGGGACAATAATTCTGCAAAGCCTTCCCAGTGTCTGCCTTAAAAGGGCATAAATAATGGGTTCCACAGGACAGGCCATTGCCTGTTACCAAGGGAAAATGTATTCAACAAGCCCCACAGGAAGTTCAATTAGAGATTCCCCGTGGAACTCAGCTGGTGCTGGTGAGGCCATACCTGGAATAGCATGTACAGTTTTAGTCTCCTTACCTGAGAAAGGATATACTGGCATCGCAGGGGGTGCACAGGACATTCATGAGATTGATTTCGGAGTTGAAAGGGTTGACTTATGAGACTGAATAGACAGGGACTATACTCATTGGAATTCAGAAGAATGAGGGGGGAATCCTATAAAAACATGCATGATTATGAAGGGAATAGATAAGATAGAAGCAGAGAGGTTATTTCCACTAGTGGGTTGAACTAGAACTAAGGGCATAGCCTCAAAATAAGGAGCAGATTTAGGACTGAGTTCAGGAGGAACTTTTCACCAAAAAGGGCCATGAATCTGTGGAATTCCCTGTGCTTCTTCCCTGCTGCTCTCAGGCTTTTGAATGGATTTACCTTGCGTTAACTTGATCTTTCTCTACAACCTAGCTAGGATTGTAATACTACATTCTGCACCCTCTCATTTCCTTCTATGAATAGTATGTTTTGTCTGTATAGCGCACAAGAAACAAACAGTTTTCACCGTCTGTTAATACATGTGACAATAATAAATCAAAAAAAAAATCAGTGAAGCAGTTGAGACTGCCTTAAAAACATTCAATGAGGTAAAGATAGATACATTTTTGAACAGTAAAAGGGAATTAAAGATTATGGTGAGCGGGCAGGTAGATGGAACTGAGTCCATGAAAAGATCAGCCGTGATCTTATTGAATGGCAGAGCAGGCTTTGGGGGCCAGGTGACCTACTCCTGCTCCTTAAGTTATCACACCTCTCCCCCTCTGAGTTTGAAGTCCCCACCCCCACACACCTCGCCTCGCCCACCCGCCCCCCCCCCCCACACATCGCCTTGCCCACCCGCCCCCCCTCACCTCCCCGCCCACCCCACCCCACACCTCACCCGCCTCACCCCACACCTTGCCCGCCTCCCCGCCCGCCCCACCCCACACCTTGCCCGCCCCCCCCGCACCCCACCGATGGAGCTGCTTTTGTTGTTTGCCTATGGCCTCATTTCTGTTGTTTGCATGTTCTGATCAGGTAGAAGATACTAAGTGGGTGAACGTCTCTTCCTTGTGGAACATTGAAGGGCCACTGTTGGGGGCTCGGTGGCAATCTCTGACAGCAACTCCACTATCTCAGTCTCCGTTTCTGATGCTGAGTACTCGGATCTCTCATGGGCTTTCTGTGGCTGGAGTTGTCCATCTAATCCCATTTTTGAGATGACGACTCCTGGGATCCAGGGGTACCCGTCTCCAAAATTCGAGATATGGCCGTTATGCAATTCATGGAACATTGGTCACTGGCCTAGACATAGGACAACCACCTGGGCTCCCAACAAGATGTTCAGCTCTGGGTATTTGAAAATAAGGTTTTAGATCCTCTGTAAGATGCCACTGTGATCCACTTATGACATGACATAGCTTTTGTCAACGTGGGGTCCTTTTGGGTCCAAGCCTTAATGTGCTTGGTGGACACTGGCAGAGTGTCTGTGAAGTTCAACATCATGATGACTTCATCCATCTTTAGACATGAGGCTAAGTTGGTTGGGAATGGTAGACAGCACAAGGCATCCATGTTAGCGAATTGCCTCCCTGGACGATATTCTAGGGTCTATTTATTGGTATCTAACAGTAGCACCTAGCTTTGGATTCGAGCTGATGTTATGTGGGGGAATTTTTTCAATGCAAAAACCATGGCTTCTTTCTCCATTTGGGCGTACCTTCCTTCTGCATTTGCTAGGGCTCATGAACCGTACACGATTGGATGCTCTGTCTGATTGTCCCAATGATGTGGCAATACTGCTCTTATCCCATAGGGGGAGGTGTTACAAGTTATGATGAATGGTCTATGTGGATCATAATGGACCAATATATCTGTCAATTGCAATTGCCATTTGAAACTTGTAAACGCTTTCTCCTGTGGCATTTGCCATGACTATTTCAGATTTTTTTTTAAGCAGGACATGGAGGAGTGCCAGCAGGGTTGCCAGGTTTGGTACAAATTTCCCATAGTACTTGATTAGACCTAGGAAAGGGTTCAACTCAATTGTGTTCCTTGGAGTCAGAGCCCCTTTTAATGTCTTAATCTTCCCCTGTTGACTCTGTATCCAAGGTGCTTCACTTTATTTACTTGAAACATACACCTTTCCCTTTTTAGCCTGACACCAGCCTCAGAGAAATGCCATAAAACCTCTTCCAAACTCTCCAAGTGTTCCTTTACAGTAGCTCCTGAGATTATGACATCATCCAGGTAGACTGCAACTCTGGGCATCCCTTGCTCAATGTTCTCCGTTACCCTTTGAAAATGGTGCAAGCTGAAGTCACCCCAAAAGGCATGCGAACACACTCATACAGTCCTCTAAGTATTTGTAGTGACACATTTCCTGGATGACAACTCAAGCTCTGTTTGAAGGTAGGCATAGCTCATATCCAATTTGGAAAATGTATGACCCCCCCCCAGCCAGTTTTGTGTACAAGTCTTCTACACGTGGCATGGGATACCTGTCTAAGCGGGAAACTGTTGACTGTCAACTTATAGTCCCCATAGGGACAGACTGTGTTACTGGGTTTTTAAAATTGAGACTACTGGCATGGTTCATTCAGCAAATTGTACTTGGCATATAATGCCAAGTTCCTCTAGACATTCAAATTTGGCCTCTACTTTGGCACGTAGGGCATAGGGGACCAGTGTGCCTTCAAGTATTTAGGTTGGCCCTCTGGGTCTACATAGATCTTGGTCCTGCACTTTTAATCTTCCCAAGATCTTCTCAGAACACTTTGGAATACTTCCCAATGACTTTGTATATATTGTAGGTATCTATTTTAAAGATCTGTTGCCAATCCAAGTGGATTTTCTATAGCCATTCCCTTCCCAAGAGGCTGAGTTCTACTCCCTGCACTACTTTTAGGGGAGTCAGACTGTGTAACTGGGATCATAGTGGTCCCAATAATGTCTAAGGACCGATCTAGCCTTGGTGTCTTCAGGCTTAAAGCCAAGATGGCCAGTTGGAGTCATCCAATGTACTCCGCAATGATAGGTACTGCAGCACGTGTCTACCCCCATGTCTAGGAGGTGGCCATTTACCTGAGTGGTACATGGTTTGCCTATTTCAGTATCCTTGTCTGGGGTGGACCCTACGAAATACAGCATGGATGTGCTTGCTCCTCACCATAATGTAGAGAAACCTTCCATCCAGTTCCAGAATTCTGCAACCTCCTTGTCCAATCGCCCTTCCCTGGCAACAAACAAGGAACACGAGTGTTATCTGCCGGGGACTTAGTTCTGCAGTATGGGGTCACCCAAGGCTGAGGGCGGCACTACGGATCTTGAAGCTCCTCAGCCCCTTTCTCTGCATTTTTGCGAGGAAGGGCTAGCTCTATGGCTTTCTTAAGGCCCAGCACTGTATTATTTATTCCACATACCAAGCAGTCCTTTAACATTTCTGGAAGTGCTGGCCTGTGCAGTGTTCTGCAAATTTCAAGAATTCTTGTCAAGAGTTCATGTCAAGAATTCTGTAACTGGTTCTCCAGAAAGTGTAACTGTCGTGTTGTTGTGTTGCAACGTAACAGATGGTTTGGGGCCATAGTTGTTTGCTAACAAATCTCATCAGTTCATTGAATATTTTTGAATCTGGAGCTGCCAGGTAGGTTAAACTCTTTATGATGCTGAAAGTTGGGGCACAAGCAATCAACGGATGATTTTCTGCTGGTTGCCCCTTCTATCCCATTTGCCATGAAGAAGTATTTCATTAGTTTGATGCACTGGGTACAATCTTCCACACCTGCACCATATGGTTCAATTTTTCAAATCTCCCTGTTACTGTCTTAACAAGTTTGTCTAAAGACAAGGTTGTCCAAAATGTTCTCTGTCACCAATGTAATAAATCAGGAAGACCAACTGGAAAGGAACTGTATTTGTTGTTAAACACAAAGTAAAGCCGCTACTCTGTGGTGTACATACCCAAGTCCAAACTGGGACAGTAGTTCTGCAGACCCTTCCTAGTGTCTGCCTTCCAAAGGGCTCAAGCGACAAGTTCCACCTGGGCAGACCACTGACTATTACTAAGGGAACTTGTATTCAACAAGTCCCACAAGGAGCTCAATTAGAGATTCCCTGTGGAACTCATGGGGGCTTCCCACACAGACATTCAAATAATCTCTACCTATTTCATGAAGAACAAAGAATAAGTAGCTCTTTATTTAGCTATCAAAAACATACAATGTTTTTAAAAAGTGCATTTATTAGTGTCATAAGTAGGCTTACAACACTGCAACAAAGTTACTTTGAAATTTCCCCTCATCACCACACTCGCGCCTGTTTGGGGGAACTTAGCAAAGCCAATGCATTTAACCAGCATGTCTTTCAAACTGTGGGAGGAAACTGGAGCACGTGGAAGAAACCCACACAGACAGAAGGAGAACATGCAGAGTCCTCACAGACAGTGACCCAAGATGGGAATTGAACCCAGGTCTCTGGTGCTGTAAGACAGCAGTGCTAACCACTATGCCACGGTGTCACCCTTAATGCCATCCATTTACTTAGGGATTTTTTCAGAGAACCAAGGAAAGAAAAAATATTAAACTAAATTTATTCTTTAAATATCTATTGCATCACTCAGGCACGTTATGTAAATTTGTTACCATTTGTTTTTCAGTCTTCATAGCTATGGTGTAACCATTTCACGTGTACCCTTGAGAGAGCTGGTATTTGAAATAATTTTTTTTAAATTTTGCGCAGCCATTTCCCAGTTAATTTTGTTAGTTCGACTATTTCCAGTTATACATACTTGAAAGACATGGCTCCTGGTCATCCCAGATCTATTAAGCTGGGATAAATATTAATGGACCTGCTATCCAACCTTTTGATTATTTTACAAACCTCTATCAGGTTACTGAGAACTGACGCTGCGGGAAAAAAAAGATCTTCCACCTTAACTAAATAACTATGATGGACTCTTGAATCTAAGAATCATTTTCACACTACTCTGAACACACAAAACCTTGTGATGTGTCAGAAATTATGCTGGGTGTGTCTGAAGTTATGCTATTCTAGGAGGCAAAACTGCAGTGTGGAAGTGGTGCACACACGAGTTTTGCTGAGGCAGTGAATCAAATGTTTTTGATAATTGGGATTTTCTTCACTTGCTACAGCTAATTAAATCAAAAGATACCATACTTCCCAAGCAATGAGTCTGCTTTGGAAAGAAAAGATTTTGAATTTGTAAACTCAAAAGCTGTAACCACTGTAACCTCTGATTTTCTGCCTCATACCCAAACTTGCTCATTTGCAATGGTCTGGCCTCTAAATTGGAAGATAATGGGTTCTACTCGTATTCCAAATTCACAATCTAAATGAACACTTCAGTGCTTTTCTAAGATTGTTGCATAGCTAGACAGGTCATCTTTCAGATCAGAAGTTAAGCAAAAGCCCCATCTGCTATTCAGCAGAGCACGAGTGATCCAACAGCATCTTTCAGTGAATAGAGAGCTCTCATGCCCATATTATTCTGGAACAATCATATTAAAACAAATCAAAGTCACCACATGTCTTTTGTTGTTCTTAAGCCTTATGGTACATTAAATGGTTGTAGAATTGACCGAAAAACAGTAATTATCAAATCAAAACAGTCTATTCACTGTGAATACTTCACAATGCTTTGATGGGAAAGGTGCCATTATAAATGCAGGTTTCATTTTATTTTGCATCAACTCAAAAAAATCCTAAATTTAATTCTTAAATAAATTCAATATTTTGGCCTAGGAGAAAAAATGCTCCAATTTAAACGGAGGAATTAGGAGCAGAAGTAGGTCATTCAGCCCCTTGAGCCTGCTCCGATACAAGTAGATCCAGGGCTGATCATCTACCTCAATGCCATTTTCCCGCACTGTTCCCAGTCCTTTAATATCTCTAGTGTCTGGGAATCAACGTCTGTCTTGAATATATTAAAATAGCTAAGCCTCCACAGCCCACAGAGAAGAATTCCTCCTCAATTCAGTCCCATATGACCTCCCTTTGAACACTGAAGATCTCTGGTTCCCAAGGCCTCCTGAGACAGGAAAATATCCTTCCTGAATCAAGCCTGCTAATAATTTTGTATGCCTCGATTTGACCACTTTGATCAAATTTGATCAATTTGTGTGAGAGATAAAAGCTCATATCACTCATGATGACCATCTACAAGTGTAACACAAACAAACCTGTTTCACTAGTGCTCTTTATGGAAGGAAATCTGCCACTCTTACCTGGGTCTGGCCAACATGCAAGTCCAGGCACACAAAAATTTGGTTAAAAGATTTAGCAATCCATCAATTGTATCAAACTACAATAAAAAACTAAAGAAGAATAAAACTGCTCAGGCCAACCACCATTGACTCAGATACCAGATAGATATGAGAAGGAGACAATCGATCCTGCAAAATCTTCTTTCATAACATCTGGACACTCAGGCCAAAATTGGGACAGATGTCCAACAGACTGGTCAAGCATCAGCCCAACAGACATACTTACTGAATCACACTTTTCAGCCAATGTCTGAGCCATTATAATTTAAACCCTATGTGCTGTCCTACTAACAGGACAGATGCACCAGATGTGGCAGCAAAGTATACACAGTCAGCAGGGAGTGGCCTTTGGAGCCCTCAACATTGACCGTGGACTAGCATCAGTCAGTTTGATAATGGCACAAAAGGAGGCAATGCAGCCCAAGTTCATGCTGCCTCTCGGAATAATCCGTTCAGTTCTATTTCCCTGTTCAATCCATATATCCCTGAAAGTTTATTTCCCTCAAGTAGCCATGCAATTTCCTTCTGAAATTACTCTATTTCTGCTACTCTGGTCAGCAGCAAATTCCAGGTGATTATCATTCACTGCACTAAAAAAGTTAAATCTCCTGCAATTCTTGCCCAAAACCTAAATTCTGTATAACCTGGATGTTGTACCATCAGCTAATGGACCAGCTTTTTTTTTGTGCACCTTTTCTAAACCTGTTATAATCTAATGAAACGCTATTAAATCTCCCCTCAACCTCCTTTGCTCCCCAGCTTTTCCAACCTAACCATAAAATCCTTACAGTGCAGAAGGAAGCCACTGACCCATCAAACCTGCACCGACAATTCCTCTCAGGCCCTAACTTGTAACTTCACATATTTATTCCCCTGGCACTAAGAATTAATTTAACATGCCCAATCAACCTAACCTACACGGTTGGCTAAAATCCCTCATCCCTTGCACCATTTTGGTGAATTTTCTCTGCACTCTCTCAAGGAAGTGTACATCCTTCCTAAAGTTTGGTGAGCAGAACTGGATGCAATACGCTATTTGGGTAGGCCACAAATAGCATATTACATCCAGTTCTGCTCACCAAACTTTAGGAAGGATGTACACTTCCTTGAGAGAGTGCAGGGAATATTATAAAATTTCAGTATAAAATCCCTGTTTTTGTACTCAGTAATAATCAGATCAAACAGCAGGAAAACCTTTAGCTAGTTACCACCTGTTGCCCTCCCTTCAGGCTAAACACTACTTGAAAAAAAAACTGAGGGTAAGAAGGGCACAAAGGTGGCGACTTAAATGTTCAGTGCGATGACTGGTTAGTGGCAACAATGCTGACCAAACCCTAAAGGATATATCTACCAGTTATGGCACATCACAGGTGGTAAAACAACCAACACGATAAACAAATCTATTTGACCTAGTCTTCACCCAAATACCTGTTGCAGATGCATGTGTCCATGACAGTCTGTCGCACAGTTATTATGGAGAGCTCTAATACAAAGTCTCACTTTCACAACGTATTGTGTGGCATCACCATCACGTGGAAATGGAAGATTCAGACCAGATTTAGCAGTGCAGAGGGCCAATAACAAGTGGGGTTGAGTTCCACCAGAATCTGTACCTTATGACCTGACACACAGCTCAATTTACTAGTACCATCAAGTCTGGGGACAAATCCTGGTTCAATGAGAAATATTGGACAGCATGATAGGAGCAGAACAAGACATGTTTAAATGGAAGACATTCCCAAAAATGAGATGCCAACCTGAAGCTACAATTCATGCCTGAATAGCAGGAGACAAAAATGGACAAAACTAAGAAATCCTATAGCTAATGGATCACATTACAACTCTGCGGTCCTGCCACATCCAGTCATGAATGGTGCTAGGCAATTAAACAAGTCACACTAGAAAGTGAAGAAAGTTCCAGAAACATACCCATCTTCAACAATGATAGAGTCCAGCATCATGCAAACAACTGTTTTCAGCCAGAAAGGTTGAGAGCATGATCCATCCTACTCCTGAGGTCTCAGCTTTACAGATGTCTATCCTCAGCCAAATCAACTCACCCCACTGAACATGCTCCCAATGAATGGCTGAGGACAGTGGATACCGCAAAGATCGAGAGCGCCGATAATATCCCAACTGTAGTACTGAAGACTTGTGCTCCGTAACTAGCTCTGGTTGTAGCCAAGTTGTTCCATTATAACTACAACACTGGCACATAACAGACAATGTGGAAGATTGCCCAGGTATCTCTTGTCCACAAAAATCAGGCCTAATCCAATCGGGTCAATTATTGACCTAGCAGTCCGATCTATAACCCACTCACCAATGCTCAGTTTGGGTTCCACCAGGACCCCTCATCTCCAAATCTCATTACAGCCTGTCCAAATATGGAAAAAAAAGACAAGTGCCTTCACTTAGCATAAGACAAAATTTGACAAAATATAGCATCAAGAAAGCCTAGTGAAATTGAAGTCAATGGGAATCTGGAAAAAAACTCTCCATTGGCTGGAGTTACAGCTAGCACACAGTTCTCTTTGTTGGAGGCCAATAATGTGAGCGCCAGGACACTACCTCAGGGCAATGTCTTAGTAGCGGTATTCAGCTGCTTCATCAATGCCCTTCCTTCCAAAATCAGGACAAAAATGGGAATGTTCCCTGATGATTGCATAATGTGTCGTAGCATCTGCTACGAAGCAGTCCATTATCACTGTCAAATCTCCCACAGTCAACATCCTGCGGGCTACCACTGACCAGAAATTTAATTGAAACAATCACATAAATACCATGCGGTTGAGAGAGCAGATAAGAGGCTGGGAATACTGCAGTGATTAGTTCACCTCCAGGCTCAGAACCTGCCCACTATTGACAAGGCACAAGTTAAGTCTTTCCCACTGAGTGCAGCTCCTACAACTTCCAATAAATTTGAAAGCATCAGGGATAAACACCCTCCCCACATCTCCTCCTCAATGGAATTCCATCCACTGCTTAAATATGCACCCTTTCCACGACAGATGCACAGTAGCAGCTGTGTGTGCCATTCACAGAATGCCCTGCAGCAAAGTCCAACAAAAACACTTTCCAAATCTGCAACCACTACCACCCAGGAAAAAAAGGGAGGAACAGGCACATGGAAACACCACCACCTACATTTCCACCTCTAAGTCATATGTCCTCATGACACATTCTCTCTCTTACTGAGTCAAAATCACAGAACCTCCTCTGCAACAGCACTGTGGGTGTAGCTACACTACTTCAGTGGTTCAAGGTGGCAGTTCACCACTAGCCTCTCAAGGGCAATTAAGGGTGGGCAATAAATACTGCCTTTGCCAGTAACACCCAAATCCCATGAAGTAAAACAAACTAACATTAACCATGATATGGATATTATTGAAAAATTAAGCAAGTTGTTTTGTTTAGAGAATCAGGACGTACAAGGAGCAGTACATTCTTGCAATACAAGGATGCAAGTGAATGCATTTATATAATGTAATAGATTGTTACAGAATTAATAGCTGGATACTTGAAACAGAATCAAGTCAATAATGGACGGGATTTGTCAGGGACGGGAGTGGAAGCGGTGGGGGATGGAATTAACATACATATAACACCATGGATTTGAAAAACAGAAGTCCAGAGCTCAACTCAATACGAGATACTTCACTGAGCTTTATTATTCGTACAAATTGTATTACTATCAGTAGAGTTCAAATACAGGCACTGTATTGCCCCACAATTGCAAGAAATATAAGAAAAGCCAAACACTGAACCTGTGAAATAATTTCCAAAATACTATTTATATTGCAATCTATTGTTTTCTAAGAACTAAACAGAAAAAAATTCAACTGGAAACTTGGGTTACTGTCATTTATCCCCTTAAAATCTTTTGTTAAATAAATTGGCTCAATAATTTAAACTGAAAATGTGATCAGATATTGAGTTACTTTCCCCTTTGCTGGTAATGAGAGAAGGATCCTCTGGAAATTTAGGATAACTTATGACTAGCAGAAAGATTGTTCTGCTTGCAGTCCTGAGCCCACTGCTAAAGGCTTACCTAGATATAGAGATTAGATGCTCTAAAAAGGGACTTATTTGAGTGATACAAGAGCCAAAAAAAAATCAAAAAACAGAATCCTCAAATCAAAGAAATGTGCTTATATCTCAGGATCCTGGATTCAAAATCATTAGCAAATAATCTGAACAGCAGAAAAGGAGAAATATTTTCATTGGGATAGGTGTAGGGATCTGCATCACTCAAAAAAAATGTTGGAAGCCATTTATACAAATAATTTTAAGAAGAAAATTTAACACTTGAGGAATTTACCAGGTTATGGACAAAAATCGGGATGTGGGACTATGTACAACCATCAGTGATGGTCCAAATTATCTCATTCTGCGTATTAAGTCTCTCAATGGATATATTTCTCAATGAATAGTACAGTAGTAAATACACATATATGACGACTTTTGTTTGAATTATATTTTGACTAGAGAGAGCTTCAAGTTGAAAGGACAAGAAAAAATGAAATCAAATAGAAGCAAAATCCTCCTATTTACATTTAATCATTGTTTACACAGCTGCTGTGTGGTAGTGAGCATTAATCTGATACAGTAACAGAATATGCAATTTTGTTGTCAAGTTTTTAAATCCAAAGAATTTTGGAATTTCTATGATGGATAATATTTTCAGATAATTGCTAGACATATGCATTATTGACTGAAAGACTGGCCAATTACAAAGGTGCAAGTACTATTGTTTCTTGTCCATTTTACAACAAATACTGTTCGAGCTTTGCAAATAATATATTGAATATATTTTGTGTTTAATTAGAAATCCAGAGAAAATGAGGGCATAATATGTATATCCAGTTCTGGTATTTAAGGGAAAACATTTTTTATAAAAACTGAACAATTAATTTGACATTTGCAGCAATTTACTAAAAAATATTGCCACAGCCACGATCCACACACTGGTATCAGATACCGGTCCTTCAACTACCCACTGCTGGCTGATTAGAGGAACCAAATAATAAGCCTAATCCTTCATTTCATCTCCAAGCTTCACACTTCAGAGCCCATAAGTCAACCCAACATGACATCAGGATGCCCTTCTGACAAACTTCAGCAGCCAAACACAATGCTGTCAGACCCTGGCATTATCCCCCCAGACCTAAGCCCAGGAATATATTTTAGTGCTGGTAAAAGTAATGCCTACTGAACTCCATGCATAAAAGTCATTTCATTATGATTATGAGACTAATCAAGTTCACTAATTTACACATTCATAGGAAAAATGTTGACAATTTGATCTCCAAAATACCAATAAAAAATCCCAACACACCATCTAACTAAAATAATATTTTACATATTTAATCATCGCAAACCCTGATGAACGGAACTGGATGGTAAAAGCTTGTATAAAAAACAATGGATCCTCCTAGTCACAAGATTTACTGCAACATGTTAAAGAAAACATATTTGATTATTTTACGATGTGGTATTTACTGGTTCCAGTATACCAACCTGCTGTTTCTGTGTGTATTATATCTGTATTGGTAGTCTCCCTAACAAATATTTGAGAAAAATCAGCAAGGCCAAGTGAACAGATAATGCTTATGGAGGTTAACCATTAAAGGTGTGATAGCTGATTTATAATCTTAATAAAATGGAAGTGAAATTAAATTTGTAAGCCATGATCCAATTATGCCTAGCCTTTGGCCTTACTTCATCTGAAGACAGTACTTGGTCTTCATGTGCAAAAACTAACATTGAGACTAAATCTAAATGAAACACCAGAGGTAGGCTAAGTATTTAAGATTGCTACTCACATGACTGGCAAGCATGACCAATAACACAATAACGAGCCAGGAGGTGGCCCTCACTGGAATGGAACTTCCCATTGATCTCCAAGAATCAGCTAGTAGCAGAAAATAAGATAGTGTCCAAGCTATCATAAAGCACAGAAAAATTTCCATTTCATTTCCATGGGAAGTTAATTCTCAAATATGAAGTACTTCTTTGTATGCCTATTTGAGAAGCCAAACCAGGCTTCACATTGTTGAAAGTCAAATCAATAGAAAACCAAAGATGACAAATAGATAGCTGCAGAAAAAGATACATAAAACCTGAAGCTCAGTATAACCATAAACTGAAAACAAGCTTTATTGACTTAAGCAGGAAAACAGTTTGGTGCTGATATTATTTGAACAATGAAAGTCGGATAGATTTAACTGGTGGACAGTTACAAAAAATTGTGGCTGCAAATATTTCAAAGTGTGATTTGAACATTTGCTGCAAACACAATATCTAATCATTAATCTGACATTTCATATGAGAAGTGCAGATGCAGATAAACCAAGATGATAGATCTAAAATGATGTGATAACTGCAATTTTCTTTACAGTTGCTTTCATTAAGTATATAAGCTTCAGGCTCCAATAATGAGCTTGAAGTCATTCCATAAGCATATTCTATCACACTCCCTGTGGATGGTGGAAAGGCTATGAGTGTCACTCACCACAGAATATCCAGTCTCCATCCAGTTTATTCAGATTTTCTTTTAAAACAGCCATGTGATACAAAAGTGGCTTGCTCAAAGGGCAGTTAAGAGTCAACCACATTTCTGTGGGTCTGCCATCAGATATAGATAGGAATGACTGGCAGGAACAGCAGGTTTCCTTCATTGACGGGCTTTAATGAACCAGATGGATTTTTAATGACAATCTGATAGCTTCATAGTCACCATTACTAACACTAACTGTTCTGAATTCAAGATT
Source organism: Carcharhinus amblyrhynchos (assembly GCF_965287045.1). NCBI lineage: Eukaryota > Metazoa > Chordata > Chondrichthyes > Carcharhiniformes > Carcharhinidae > Carcharhinus > Carcharhinus amblyrhynchos. Next base: position 19,944,979 of record NC_137335.1, read on the forward strand.
CATTTAATTAACAGTTACAGTTCACAAATATTACTGTGGGATTTTAACATGCATCTCTGGACTAGTTACTTGAAAGTTCAGAACTTAAGTACTACTGAGTCAAGGCACAAGCCATTGAAGCTTTTTGTCTTGCATGCAAGAATACCAAATTTCACAGGGAACAACAACTTAGTGAATTATAAAATGGATGCTGATCAGTAGTCAAGTTGGCTCTGATTGAGTTGTTGCCACAGTGAATGCATCAAGAAGCTACTGTCCCCTGTAGTTTTGCTTGTTCAAAAAAAGTGCAAAATATTCTTTTTGACAGCAGAGGATGATCAAGATCATCAGTAACAGATTATCAATTACAAAAGCAGATCAACAAGGTCATCTATGTGCGGACCCACAAGAGATGGGTGAGATCCTAAATGAATATTTCTCATCAGTATTTACTGTTGAGAAAAGCATGGATGTTAGGGAACTTGGGGAAATAGACAGTGATGTCTTGAAGACTATATATATTACAGAGGCAGTGGTGCTGGAAGTCTTAAATTGTACCAAGGTAGATAAATTCCCGGGACCTGAAATATATCCCAGGACATTGTGGGAGGCTAGGAAGGAAATTGTGGGTCCCCTAGCCGAGGTATTTGAATCATCAGTCACAGGTGAGGTGCCTGAAGACTGGAGAGTGGCAAATGCTGTGCCTTTGTTTAAAAAGGGCTTCAGGAAAAAGCTTGGGAACTACAAACCACCGAGCCTCACAGTGTGTTGGAAGGTATTCTGAGAGACAGGATCTACAAACATTCAGAGATGCAAAGACTGATTAGGGACAGTCAGCATGGATTTGAGGGGGAAAAATCATGTCTCACAAACTTAATTGAGTTTTTTGAAGGGGTAACCAAGAAGGTAGATGAGGGCAGTGCAGTTGATGTTGTCTTTATGGACTTTACCAAGGCCCTTGACAAGATACCGCATGGTAGTTTATTGCATAAAGTTAAATCTCACGGGATCCAGGGTGAGATATCTAAATGGATACAAAATTGGCTTCTTGACAGAAGCCAGAGGCCGATTGTAGAGGGTTGTTTTTCAAACTGGAGGCCTGTGACCAGCAGTGTGCCTCAGGGATCAGTGCTGGGTCCACTGTTATTTGTCACTTATATTAATGATTTGGATGAGAATATAGGAGACATGGTTAGTAAGTTTGCAGATGACACCAAGATCAGTGACATAATTTCCTTCACTGTCCACTATCTCCAATTGCAACGGGATCTTGATTAATTGGGCCACTGGGCTCATGAATGGCAGATGGAGTTTAATTTAGACAAATGTGAGGTGATGCAGGAGTTAGTTAATGGTATAGCGTTTGGGAGAGTTAAAGAACAAAGAAATCAAGGGGTACGTGTTCATAGCTCCTTGAAAGTGGAGTCACAGGTGGACAGAGTGAAGAAGGCAGCATTCAGCATGCTTGGTTTCATTGATCAGAACACTGAATACAGGAGTTGGCACATCTTGTTGAAGTTGTCTAAGACATTGGTAAGGCCACACTTGGAATACTGTGTGCAATTCTGGTCACTCTATTATAGACAGGATATTATTAAACTAGAAAGAGTGCAGAAAAGATTTACTAGGATGCTACTAGAACTTGTTGGATTGAGTTATAAGGAGAGCCTGAGTGGACTGGAACTTTTTTCTCTGGAGCGTAGGAAGCTGAAGGGTGACCTTATAGAGGTCTATAAAATAATGACGGGCATAGACAACATAAACAGTCAACATCTTTTCCCAAAGGTAGGAGAGCCTAAAACTAGAGGGCATAGGTTTAAGGTGAGAGGGGAGAGATACACAAGTGTCCAGAGGGGCAATTTTTCCCACATAAAAGGGTGGTGAGTGTCTGGAATAAGCTGCCAGAGGTAGTCGTAAAGGCAGGTACAATTTTGTCTTTTAAAAAGCCTTCAGATAAATAGTTACATGGGTACAATGGGTATAGAGGGGTATGGGCCAAAAGTGGGCAACTGGATTAGTTTAGAGGATTAAAAACAGGGCAGCATTAACAAGTTGGGCCGAAGGGCCTGTTTCCATGCTGTAAACTTCTATGATTCTATGACTCTAGTTCTCCAAAATGTTAGAAATCTGAAATTACGAGAAACAGAAAACACTGGAAAAATTCAGCAGATCTTGCAGCATTTACGTAGAGACAAACAAAGCTAACTTTTCATGTTCACATGAATCTTCTTTTGAGCTCGAGGGGTACAAACGTGATAGGTAAAGGAAAGCAGAAAATAAATTAGGGTTAGGTGCAAGCTCAGGAGAGATTTAACAAAAACGTCAGACACAAGACAAAGGGAGTGGTAGCAACTGTATATGGCATAAAAGGTCAGATATCAGAATTTTTGTTTATGGCAGAACAAAGGTCAGTGCTCTCTGAAAGCAAAACATCACAGAATGGCCTGTGGAGGCGGGGCTTGGGAAAAAAATTACATCAAAATGGAGAACAGAGTTCACATTGTGAAGTTGCTGAACTCAAGCCCAGAAGGCTGTAAAGTGCCTAATTAGAAGATCAGTTGCTGTTTCTTCAGTTTGGAACTTTATAGTAAGTCAAGGACAGAAATGTGGGCACAAGAGCAAAATGGTGACATGAAACAGCAAGCAATAGGAAGATTAGTCATGCCTGTGGACTGAGTGAAATGTTTTCACAAAGTCACTCACTCTGCGCTTAGTCTCCCCAACTTAGAGGAGGCCACATTGCACAAAGTGCAACTGAATTGTTGGTTCACCTGAAATAAGCAGTGTTTTCGGTGGTGGACGGTGAGGAGGGAGAAGATAAAGGAGCAGATGTTGCATCTTCTGTGATTGCACGGGAAGGGGATAAGGTGTTGGGCGTGAAATGCTCAACTGTTCAGGCAACATCTGTGAAGATAGAAATTGAGTTAATAGTTCAGGTCCTTTTGTTACAACTGGAGGCAGTTATAGATGTAATTGATCTTAAGTAGGTACATAGGTAGGGATGGGGAAAGAACAAATGGAAAGGTCTTTAATAGGATGGAAGGCAGCTGAGATTAAATGACAAAAGGATTGTGGTGCAAGAAAAGGAAGGCAGTATTGGAAGCAAAGAATCAAAAGATGGGTAGAAATTATATACATGCAAAAATATTAGGAGCAAGAGTAGGCCATTTGGTCCCACAAGTAAGCTCCGCCATTCAATAAAATTATGGCTAATCTCATTGTGGCTTCATCTCCAATTTCCTCCCAAACCCCAAAACCCTTACATTCTTGACCAACAAGGGAGTCAATCTAACTCAGCTTGCCCTGCGTCCTTCACTCTCTGGGGAAGAGCTCCACAGACTCAGGACCCTCAAGAGAAAATAATTCTCCTCATCTCTATCTTAAATAGGAAATTTCTTATTTTTAGACTGTGTTCCACTGTTTTAGTCTCTCCCACAAGAGAAAAAAATCCTTTCAGCATCCACCTTCTTAAGTCCTCTCATGATCCTGTATGTTTCAATAAGATTGCCTCTCATTCTTGTGAACGCCAATGGTTGCAGGCCCAAACTTTCCTTACAAGACAACCCCCCATCCTAGGAATCCGTTGGAGTGAACCTTCTCTGAACTGCTTCTAATGTAATTGCGTTTTTTTAAAATAAGGATACCAAAACTGTATTCTAAGTTTATCTTACCAATATATTGTACAACAGTCACAAAACATCCCCACTTTTATATTCCATTTCCCTATAACTGCAATAAACACCAACATTCCATTTGGTGTCCTAATCACTGGAAAATTAATTTCTTGTGATTCATGTACCAGAAAATCCAGATCCCTCAGAGCTCTGCAACCACTCTTTATTTAATTAATATACTGCTTTTCGATTTTCCTGCCAAAGTGGACAAGTTCACACTTTGCCACATTATACTCTCTGCCCACTCACTTAATATCTCACTGCAGATGCCTTATGTCCATTTCATAACTTGCTCTCCTACCTTTGTGTCATCAGCCAATTCTGTCTCATCATTCAAATCACTGAGATCCCAGCAGTCCACTCATTACATCTTGCCATTACTCTGTTTTCTGTTAGCTAACCAATCTTTCTATCCATGCCAATGTTATCCCATAAACCATGAGCTTTTATTCTCTGCGGTAACCTTTGATGAGGTAGCTCATCAAATGCCTGCTTAAAAATTTAAGTGCACCACATCCACAGGTTCCCGTTTATCTATATTGCTTCTTACTTCCTCAAAGAACTCTACTAAATTAGTTAAACATGATTTCTGTTGAACGAAGACTCTACTTGCTTGCACTGTGATTTTCTAAAGTGCCCTGATGTAACCGCCTTCATGACAGATTCCAGCACTTTCCCTATGACAGATGATAAGCTAATTGGTCTGCAGTTTTTTTGCTTCCTATCTCCCTCCCTTTTTGGGATAGGTGAGTTGCATTCGCTTTTTTTCCAATCTGATGGAAACATTCCAGTATCTTGGGAAAATGAAAACTAATGCACCCACCAACTCAGCAGCCACTTCTTTCGGATTCGAGGATGAAACCCATCAGGACCTGGGGATTTGTCAACTTCTAATTTTAATAATTTTCTCAGTACCCTTTCCCTGGTGATTGTTTTAAAGTCGCTCCCTTCCTTCACCTCTTTGCACAGAATTATTTTTGGGATATTATTTGTCACTTTTACAGTGAAAATAGCTGCAAAATATCTGTTCACCACTTCTACCATTTATTTATTTTCCACTATTAACTCCCCAGACTCACTCACTCTTTCTCAGGACTAAACTCATTTTAAGCACTTTCTTCCTTTTTAAACGGACATAGAAACTTTTAACACCTGTTTTATATTTCTAGCTAACTTCATATTGTAAGCTAATTTTTCCCTTCTTTCAATCATTCTTTATTTTAATATTCGGTCCAATCTTCTGACTGGTCATTCATTTTGTGGAAAGGTATACTTGCTTTCTAATTTCATATTCTCTAATTTCCTTTGTCAGCTACAGATGGAATGTCCTCCCCCAAATGCATCTTTGTTAAAATGTTATGAGGTATCTCTTTTTGATGTCTGCCACTGCATTTCTGCTGACATATTCCTTAATCTAATTTCCCAAATCATTTTAGCTAAGCTCTGTCTTTAATGCCCTTAAGTCTAAAATGTTTGTTTTAGACCCACTCTTCCCTCCCTCAAACTGAATGCAAAACTCAATCATGTTATGATTACTGCCACCTGGGGGCACCTTTACTATGAGGTAATTAATTAATCCTGTCACATTGCACATTACTAGATCTAGAATAGCGTGCTCTTTGGTTGGCTCTAGCACATGCTGCTCTAAGAAACTCATCCAAAAACACACTATGAACTCATCTTCCAGACTACCTTTGCCAATCTGATTCATGCAATTGAATACAGATTGAAATCACCCACAATTATAGCCATGCCTTTCTCACAAGCCTTCTTTATTTCTACCTGTATACTCTGCCCTACAGTGTGGTTACTTTTAGGGGACCTATTAACTGCTCCCACAAATGACTTCCGAGCTTTACGATTTCTGATTTCTACACAAACTCCACAGCTTGATCTTTAGAACTAAGGCCAACTCTCTACGGTACTGTCCTCAATTAAAATAGCACCTTCCACCTTTGCCTAGTTTCCTGTCCTTCCAAAACACAGTGTAGCTTTGAATATTCAGATCCCAGTCTTTGTCATCTGATAGCTGTGTTTTGGTAATAGTCATCTGGTCTTACATACACCCTCATTTTTGAGATGTCCATTATCACTTTTGTTATGAATGCTATGGGCATGCGGATACACAGCCTCTGTTTTCTTTATTTTTGCAATCTCTAGCCTTGTCTGCTACCACACTCTAAATTTGTACACTGTCCCAAAATTCCCCAAATGCAGGAAAGGCTTCGGTGGATTGGAAAAATGCTAATGTAACACCCTTATCCATAAAAGGGATGCTGCAGGGTTCGGTCCTCAGGCCCTAACTATTTACAATCTATATTAATGACTTGGTTGCAGAGATATCAGGTACCATAGCTAAATTTGCAGATGACACTAAAATAGGTGGGATAGTAAGTTGCAATAATAAGAAATTTACAAATGGATATGGATAGATTAAGTGAATTGGGTAAAATCTGGCGGATGGAGTTTAACATCAGTGTGTGAGGTTATCCGTTTTGGCAGGAAAAATACAAAGGCAAATTATCTAAATGGAGTGAAATTTCAGAGTGCATCAGTGCAAAGGGATCTGGGTGTCCTCATGCATGAATCACAGAAAACTAATATGCAGGTAATAAGGAAGGCAAATGGAATCTTGGCATTTATTGCAAAAGGAATAGAGTGTAAAAGTAGTGAAGTGCTGCTGCTACTGTACAAAGCATTAGTGAAACTGCACTTAAAATAGTGTACAGTTTTGATCCCTTTACTTGGCAAGTGACATGGCTGCATTGGAGATGGTTCAGAGGAAGTTAACTGAATTGATTCCAGAGATGAGGAGTTTGTCTTATGGAGAGAGATTGGGCAGTTTAGGTCTATATCTCAGCCTTGAAAATAAGTAACCAATCCTTACAGTAAAGAGTTCCACAGATTCACTACCCTCAGATAAGGAATCCTTCTCATCTCTGTCCTAAATGGGCAATCCCTTACTCTGAAATTATGCTCTTTGGTCCTAAACTCTCCATAAGAAACAACCTCTCAGCATCTAACCTGTCAAGGACCATGAAAATCCTATATGTCTTAATAAGGTCGCCTCTCATTCTTCTAAACGCCATTCAATACGAGCCCAACCTACTAAGAAAATCCCTTCCTACCCAGGATCAGCCTAGTGAACCTTCTATGGACTGCCTCCAATGATGAGTACATCTTTCCTTCGATAAGAGGACTAAAACTTCCACAGTATTCCAGATGTGATCTAACTAGTGCCTTGTATGGTTTTAGCAAGACTTCCCCATTTTTAATAGTCCATTCCCTTCAAAATAAAAGCCAACATTCAATTTGCTTTCCCTATTACCTGCTGAACTTGCATGCTAACTTTTTGTGATTTGTGCACAAAGACCCCTAAATTTCCATGTGCTGCAGCTTTCTGCAAACTTTCTTCATTTAAATAATATTCAGCTCCTCTTCCTACTAAAGCGTATAACTTCTCATTTTCCTACGTTATATTCCATCTGCCAAGTTTTTGTCCACCCACCTGACCTGTCTATAAATCCCTCTGTAGACTGTCAGCTTCACCACCTGCCTTTCCACCCATTGTGTTATCGGCAAAACTGGCAATAGTACATTCACTTCCTCATCCAAATTATTAATACATTGTAAAGAATTGTGGCCCCACTGTTCCCTGGGGACTTCACTAGTAAAAAGGTTGCCATCCTGAAAACACCCCTCTTATTCCAACTCTGCGTTCTATCAGTTAGCCAATCCTCTATCCATGCTAATGTGTTATACTGAACAACCTAGGATCTAATCTTAAGAAGCCTTTTGTGCGGTACCTTCTTGAATGCTTTTTGGAAATCCAAGTATATTTACTGTTTCCCCTTTATCTATCCTGTTCATTATCCCCCAAAGAATGCTAATAGGTTTGTCAGGAATGATTTCCCCTTCATGAAGCCATGTTGACTCTGCTTGATTATATTGCATATTTCTAAATGCTCTGCTAAGACATCCTTTACAATGGCTTTAGCATTAAATTAATAACATATTAAGTTAACTGGCCTATGGTGACTTGCTTTTTGTCTCCCTCCCTTTTTGAATGAGGATGTTATATTGGTCATTTTCCAACGATTAGGGGCTTTTCCAGAATTTAAGGATTCTTGAAAGATTACTACCTCTAACTACTTCCTTTAATATTCTGGGATGCAACCCATTGGGTCCAGGGGGTTTATTGGTCTTTAGCCCCATTAGTTTTCCTCATATTTTTTCTCTTATGATAATTATTGTATTTATTTCCTCCTCCCCCCTGCCCCAATTTTGCTCCTTGATTTTTTTTAGCATTTTTGGAATGTTATTAGTGTCTTCTACCATGAAGACTGACACAAAGTTTGTTTAAGTCTTCTGCCATTTCTTGGTTCCTCATTATGTTTTCCCCAGTCTCACTCTATCAGGGGCACTTGTTCTCTTTTACTTTTATATCTTTAAAGGAGCACTTGCTGTCTGTTTTATATTACTTGCTAGTTTACCCTCATGATTGGTGACTAGTGGAGTGCCCCAGGGGTTGGTGCTGGGGCCTCAGCTATTTACCATTTATATAGATGATCTGGAGGAGGGAACCAAGTGTATGGTGTCGAAATTTGCTGATGACACCAAGATTGGTGGAACGGCAAATTGCGCAGAGGGTGTGGAGAGTCTGCAGAAGGATCTAGATAGGCTGGGCGAATGGGCCAGGAACTGGCAAATGGAATTTAATGTTGGCAAGTGCGAGGTGGTCCACTTTGGTAGGAATAACGGTAGGAAGGACTACTACTTGCGTGGCGAAAAACTGCAGCAGGCGACGGTGCAGAGGGACCTCGGGGTCCTTGTGCATGAGTCGCAAAAACCCAGCTTGCAGGTGCAGCAGGTGGTCAGGAAGGCGAATGGGATGCTGGCCTTCATAGCGAGGGGGATTGAATATAAAAGTAGGGAGGTCTTGCTGCAGCTGTGTAGGGCATTGGTGAGGCCGCAGCTGGAGTACTGTGTGCAGTTTTGGTCGCCGCACTTACGCAAGGATATTTTGGCCTTGGAGGGAGTGCAGAGGAGGTTTACTAGGCTGATACTGGAGTTGAGGGGGTTGAGCTATGAGGAGAGGCTGAATAAACTAGGCTTGTACTCGTTAGAGTTTAGAAGAATGAGGGGAGATCTCATTGAGACGTATTAGATGATGAATGGGATGGATAGGATAGAGGTGGAGAGGCTCTTCCCGCTCAGAAAGGACAGTAGGACTAGGGGGCACAGCCTCAAGATAAAGGGGGGGCGGTTTAGAACGGAGTTGAGGAGGAACTTCTTCACTCAAAGGGTGGTGAATCTCTGGAATTCTCTGCCCGTTGAGGTGGTGGAGGCTGCCTCGCTAAATATTTTTAAGACACGGGTTGATGGGTTTTTGATAAGCAAGGGGATTAAGGGTTATGGGGAGAGGGCGGGAATGTGGAACTGAGCCACGACAGATCAGCCATGATCTTATTGAATGGCGGGGCAGGCTCGAAGGGCTAGATGGCCTACTCCTGCTCCTATTTCTTATGTTCTTATGATTTATTTTCTCCCTCTTATTTTTTGGTCCTCTTTAGCTGGTTATTATAAAACTTTCCCCATACTCTGGTTTACTACTAATCTTTGCCAGATTGTATGTTTTTACTTTTAATGCTATCCTTAACTTCCTTGGTTAATCATGGTTGATTTATCCCTTTCCTAGAATCCTTCTTCTTCACTGGGACACATCTTTGTTGAGTCATGAACTATTTTCATAAATGTTTGCCATTGCTGATCAACTGTTTTTATAAACTCCTTTCCTTTCCCGCCAAGCCTTTCTCAGTCCACTCCAACCAACTCTGACCTCATTCTTTTAAAATTATATTTAAGTTTAGCACAGTTGCTTCTGACCCAAGTTTCTCTCTTTAAAATGGAATGCTAAACTCTACCCTGTTATGGTCACTGTTTCCTTAGGAATCTTTTACTCAGATGGGTTTATTAAATCTGCCTCATTACCAGATCCAAAATAGCCTGATCCCTGGTTGAAACCACAACATATTGATCTAGGAACTGTTCTGAATGCATAATGAATTCTTCTTTATGGTTATCTCTGCCAACTTGATTTTCCAAACCCACAAGAAAATTAAGTCACCCATGATTCAAGTACTGTCTTTTTACATGCCCTCAAGTGCCTGTAGAATACTTCAACCAGTGGAAAACATCTTCAATGCAAACCAAGCAAACTTTCAACAATTATGCACATATGACCACATTTTCACATTAACAGCTTCACTAAAAATAGCTTTCAAAGGAATAGAAATATAGAGACAATTTCCCTTGACCTCACTGCAGCATACTATGTACAGTCTGGCATACTAGCCTATCAAAATATCAAGAGTTATCCCACCCTGGGTAACTGATGCCATTGAACTGCTACTCCAGGACAGACAGTTCAAGGTGCAAATGGGTGACAATACTAACACCTGGAGAAACAGACAAATGAGCTACCCCCCAACACTCTTTTTCAGCCCAAACCTTCTCTAACTTGCACACCAATGACGCACCCCAACAACGTCCCAGAAGTTTATCTCTGGATACGACATTTGCTGCGGCATAAAGCTCAGACTTTCCTGGAGCTGGAAGGTGCATTAAACAATAACATTGCAAAACTGGCCTACTACTACATTAAGACGGGGTGCCTCAACCAAGCACCAATAGTCTCGAGCACATTTCATCTTCACAACTGAAGCACTAAGAGGGAACTGAACACCACTCTAGATAGCCAAAAACTGAAGCACAATCCCCAGCAGGTCGACTTAGGCATCATTCTTGACAGAACCATCTCATGCAGGCAGCTCTTTATCAAAGCTACAGAAAAAAATTAACATCTGCAACAACATCCTCAGTCAACTGGCAGGTACCTTACAGAGATCATAGGCTAAGAACCTATGGGCCTCTAGTCTTATTGTCACATACTCAACTGGAGAATTCCGCTTCCCGGTTGGTACCAAACTGCCCACAACTGAACTCAATAATGCGCGTAATCACAGGTACTCTTCGATCAACTCACCTCACCCATCTCCCAATCCTCAGCAACACTGCACACCTCCCCTCCCATCCCCTTCCTTAAGTCAGGAGAGCAATTGCAACAGGTAATCTATTGAAGAACTTATACTCCAAACCAAGGCTGACCTTTTTCAATGACCTTCTCAACCCACCTTTCCTCATGTCTGTTTGAAGGGGTGGCACGGTAGCACAGTGGTTAGAACCTGGGTTCAATTCCCAACTTGGGACACAGTCTGTGTGGAGTTTGCACATTCTCCTCGTGTCTGCATGGGTTTCCTCTGGGTGCTCCAGTTTCCTCCCACTCTCTAAAGACGTGCAGGTTAAGTTGATTGGCCATGCTAAATTGACCGGAGATGCATAGGTTAGAGGATTAGTGGGTAAAATATGTATGGATATGGGGGTAGGGATTGTGGTCGGTGCAACTCAATAGGCCAAATGGCCTCTTTCTGTACTATAGGGTTTTTATGATTTCTATGTCACCTCATGTGGTTAAACCCATAATGCCAAAGTGGAACATTTGATGATTACGGCAGAAGGACTAGAAGGGGAAAACATTCACCAGAAACTACTTTCTTATCATAGACCCTACTGCTTGTCCATCTGGCTTTGATCTCCCACAGCGATGCTGGCCCTTTCAAAAAAACTTCTTCCAGATTGGCCAAGGCCTCTGTTGTCACCTACCATCAGAAATGTTAACAAGACCATCCAGCCTGGAACTGTTCTGCAGTACAAACAATGATTCACTCTATCAAGATGTGCTCCCTAGCTGAACTTAAAATTGGGCTTAAAGAACAACATCCTATCCATTGACAAGGCTACTGTGGGGCTCTGTAACTATTCGCATGCCAAATAAATACAGCCATGTGTGGAGTAAATGGATGGCATGGTGGCACAATGGCTAGCACTGCTGCCTCACAGCACCAAGGCCACAGATTTGATTCCTGGCTTGGGTCACTGTCTGTGTGGAGTCTGTATGTTCTCCCTGTGTCTGCATGGGTTCCCTTCGGTACTCTGGTTTCCTCCCATAGTCCAAAGATGTGTGGGTTAGGTTGATTGGCTATGCTAAATTAACCCTTAGTGTCAGGGGGATTAGCAGGGCAAACACGGGGGGTTACGGGGATAAGGCCTGGGTCGGATTGTCGTCGGTTCTGGCTCGATGCGCCAAATGGCTTCCTGCTGCACTGTAGAGGCTCCATGGTGATGAAATCCAAAAAAATTTAGTAATGGTAAAAGATATCAAAAGATTTGTATGTGGTATAGAATGTCAAAATAAATTGAATAACGTTTCAATGTAATTAGTAGGATTTCAAATATTGTAACTTCACATTTATTTATTTAATGGAATTGTGACATCAGTTTTGTATTTTCACTTTAATTACTCACATTCTGATACACTGCAGTCTGGAGCACAAGTGAATTTCCAGTTAATGCTAGGAGCGAACCATAATTTTACAGATCAATTATTTTCCAGGAGCAAGATAATAGATAATTTGCCACTCTCCAACCAAAAGCACTCAGGCCAAAGGTTGCAACCTAATTGGTGTTCTAGCTGAAATCATTTAAACTTCACAGATTTTCCACACGACCAGACCTATCACAGAATTGTTATGGTACAGGAGGCAGCATTTTGGCCCATTGAATCTCCACTGGCTTTCCAAACAAGCAACATGACTTAGTGCCATTCTCCTCCCTTTTCACCGTATCAACGTTGCTATTCAAATCATCTAATACTCTCTTGAATGTCTCAAGTGAACCTGTCTCCACCACACTTCCAGGCAGTGTACTGCAGACTCAAACCACTCTGTGAATCATAGAGTCTCTACAGTGCAGGAGGAGGCCATTCAGCTCATCAAGTCTGCACTGACAACAATCCTACCCAGGCCCTATTCCTGTAACCCTTCATATTTACTCTGCTAATCCCCCTGACACTACGGTTAATTTATCAGGGCTAATCAACCTAACTTGCACATCTTTGGACTGTAGGAGGAAACCAGAGCACCTGGAGGAAACCCATGAAGACATGGGGAGAATAAGCAAGCTCCGGTGCCAGAATTGAACCAGATCTCTGGTGCTGTGATGCACTATGCCATCACGCCAGCCATTGTGAAAAAGTTTTTCCCGATAACACATTTACTACTTTTGCAAATGATTTTAAATCTGTGCCCTCTCATTCTTGATCTTTTTACAAGTGGGAACAGTTTCTCCTGATCTACTCTATCTAGTCCCCACACAATTTTGAGCATCTCTATCAAATCTCTTTGCCGTCCTCTCTTCAAGGAAAGCAATCCGATTCTCTCCTCATTATGAAGTTTCTCATTCCTGGAACCATTCTTGGTGGGAGGATACTAGCAGAAGCAAAATATTGCAGATGATGGAAATCTGAAATTAAAACCAAAAAAAGGGAAAACTCAGCAGGTCAGGCAGCATCTGTAGAGAGAAACAGTTCACATTTCAGGTCAATGGCCTGACATTTTAAGTCCAAAGATGTGCAGGTTTTGTGAAATGGCCATGCCAAATTGCCCCTTAGTGTCCCAAGATGTGCAGGTTAGATGGTTTCATAGATAGAATCATAGAACCCTACAGTGTAGGAAGAGGCCCTTCGGCCCATCGAGTCTGCACCGAGCACAATCCCACATTCCTACATATTATACCCACTAATCCCTCTAACCTATGCATCCCTGGACACTAAGGGGCAATTTCTTCACATGGCCAATCAACCTAACCAGCACATCTTTGGACTGTGGGAGGAAACCAGAGTACCCAGAGGAAACCCATGCAGACTCCACACAATGACCCGAGCTGGGAATTGAACCCAGGACCCTGGAGCTGTGAAGCAATAGTGCTAACCACTGTGCTACCGTGCCGCCCATGGTAAATGCGTGCAGTTACAGGGATAGGGTGGAGGAGAGCGCCTGAGTAAGATATGTTAGAATTGTGTGGATTAGATGGGCCAAGTGGCTTTTTCTGCACTGTAGGGATTCCATGACTTCTAATTTTCTTTAGTTCTGATGAATGTCTTTTTTAGACAGTATAATTGGGAGGGGGGACAGGTAGATCAAAGGAGAAGATCTGTTATTGGGTGGAGACCAAGAGAGATTAAACAATAAAAGAACTTTGTGATGAAACAGCCGAAGTAAGTGCTAATGGATAAAGAAACAAAGGTCATGTCCAAATGAGGCATGAATGGCCACATGAAAATCATCTGAATGCAAAATGAAGGCATAAAAATAGACAAAACCAAAGCTGCAAAACAAAAAGAAAACACAGAACAAATTGTGGCAGAAGTTATAATTTAAACTTGTTGAACTCAATGTTGAGTCCACATGACTGTACAGTTATATGGGAGGAACTCTTGATTCCACCAGTAAATGATCATTACTCCCTGAACTGCTGTTGTTAACCAATAGGAAAAACAAACCTATTAAGGCTCAGATATCCAACATAACTAACAGTAACACTGATAGTAATAGGCATAAATGCTACAAAATCGTGTAACATAGTACTGTAATCCAATAACTTACTGGCATTCCCCTTGCAACAGAAACCAAAAGGGCAAGGTGCTGTCAGTTTCTATCACATTCCACTTTAACGGGCTCTGTTTTTCAATCTCTTTGGCTAGGATGGTGCTTCTTGAGTGATATTTTTGAACTGGGAACTTCTCTACTTGGTCCTCATATGTCAAAACTAGCAATTGACTATGACTAAAGTGGTTCTCACAGGGCACAGTCTTAAACTCTGTCAAGCATAACCATACCTAAACCACTCCAAGCTTGGGTTCATTAAAAGGAAAGTTTTCATAGAACTATAGAAATTACAACACAGGAATCAACCAATTGGCTGTTGATACCACCAGTAAATATTAGTTACTCATTGAAATGGTGTTGTTAATCAACAGGAAAAACAAATCTAATAAGACTCAGATAGCCATCATAACAAACAGTAACACTAATAGTAATAGGCATAATGCTACAAAATCAGACCAATATAAATACCAATCATAACAATATAAATACTGTAATCCTATAACATGCTGGCATTCCCCTTGCAACTCTCTCCTGTAACCTGCCGCCTTTCTTTGTGCGTTCCTGTTTCACAAATATATACCCCATTTGTAGTACAAGGAATGGCAGGGAAAATAGCAAATGCACTAATGGTAATTTACCAAAATTCACTGGACTCTGGGGGTGGTTCCTACTGATGGGAAACAGCAAATGTGACGCCGTTTAAAAAAAGGGGGTAGACAAAAGCAGGTAACTATAGTCCGGTTAGCTTAACCTCTGTAGTTTTGAAAATATTTGAATCTATCAGGGAAGAAATAGCGAGACACCTGGATATAAATTGTCCCATTGGGAAAACGTAGCATGGGTTCATGACAGGTCACATTTGACTAATTCGGTGGAATTCTTTGAGAACAATACGTGCGCAGCGGACAATGGGGAAACTGGGTATGGTGTATCCGGATTTCCAGAAGGCATACGACAAGGTGCTGCACCAAAGGCTGCTGCATAAATAAAGGTGCATGGTGTTACAGGTAATGTATTAGCATAGATAGAGGATTGGTTAATTAACAGAAAGCAAAAAGTGGGGATAAATGGGTGTTTTTCTGGTTGGTGATCAGTGACTAGTGGTAAGCCTCAGGGATCAGAGTTGGGACCGCAATTGTTTATGATTTACATAGATTTGGAGTTGGGGACCAAGTGTAGTGTGTCAAAATTCGCAGATAACACTAGGCTGAGTAGCACAGCAAAACATGCAGAGGATGCTAAAAGTCTGCAAAGGGATATAGATAATCTAAGCGAGTGGGCAAGGGTCTGGCAGATGGAGTACAATGTTGGTAAACGTGAGGTCATAGGAATAACTGCAAAACGGACTATTATCTAAACATAAAAAGTTACAGTATGCTGCTGTGCAGAAGGACCTGGATGACCTAGAGCAAGAATCACAAAAAGTTGATTTGCAGGTACAGCAGGTAATTAAGGCGGCGAATGGAATTTTGTCCTACATTGCTAGAGAGATGGATTTTAAAAACAGTGAGGTTAGGTTGCAGCCATATAAGGCACTGGTGAGGCCACACCTGGAGTACTGTGTACAGTTTTGGTCTCCATACTTGAGGAAAGATACACTGGCGCTAGAGGGGGTGCAGAGGGAATTCACTAGGTTGATTCTGGAGTTGAGGGGGTTGGCTTATGAGGAGAGACGGAGTAGACTGGGGCTGTATTCATTGGAATTCAGAAGAATGGAGGGGGAGTTTAAGATTAACATAAGATTATGAAGGGAACAGATAAGATAGAAGCAGGGAAGTGGTTTCCACTGATAGGTGAAACTAGAACTAGGGGGCATGGTTCCCCCTCAAAATGAGGGGGAGCAGATTTAGGACTGAATTGAGGAGCAACTTCTTCACACAAAGGGTTGTGAATCTGTAGAATTCCTGCCCAGCAAAACAGTTGAGGCTACCTCATTGAATATTTTTAAGGCAAGGGTAGATAAATTTTTGAACAGTAAAGGAATTAAGGGTTATGGTGAGCAGGTGGGTAAATGGAGCTGAGTCCACAAAAAGAACAGCCATGATCTTATTGAATGGTGAAGAAGGCTCGAGGGGCCAAACGACCCTACTCCTGTTTCTAATTCTTACGTTCTTTTGTTTTTTGCCTCTACCTCAACATCCACTTAGTTCAAATAATTTTCCTCATCCTTTCACTATTTTGTCCACCAAGAATCTTTGTTTTCTATTCCCCATTCTTCCAATGGGTCACCCAATGATGAAACTCAACAATTCTTTTTCCAGATTTTTTACACTCCCTACATTAGGCTGTTTCATTAAAGTACTTATCCCCAACATATCAAAACTAGCATCCAGTCTGAGTGCACAACTAGTTTAACTGATCAACTAAGCTTTGCAAACATTATTTTTCTGTGATGACTTAGTTCAATTAACTGAGATGGGAGTAACAGACTCTAAATAGATTGTTCATATAAAGTTATTCCAGACCTATTCTGCTTAATATCTATTTAATGAATATCAATAAACTTAACTCCAAATTTTAAATTTACTCTAATCTTTAGTAATGTTTTTAAAATTCACACTACGAACCCTTAAGAAATCGATGTCAACCATGAAGATGCCTGGAAGTTTTCCTTTATGGTATCAGTAAAGTATGCATAATCTGCTCTCAGCTGAATATGACAGATTTTCAAATCTCACTGAAAAATACCATTCCTGGAAGCATCAGCTAGGCGTTGGAAGCAATTTAGTTTCCATGGTTTTCATTCTCACCTGCTGCTTGTCTGTGTGGTTTCAGAAACAATTTTTTCTGTAAAGTATCACATTTCAGAAATGCAGCTTTTATGTCAATTGACCTACACTCACGAGCGTTTGGCCAAAAAAAAAGCAAGGAAGATTTTAATCTGAAAGAACTTCTTCAGTGCAAATCCACTTGTGATACAAAGCTACTTGCCCTTATCTGTTACCTCAGAGTAAATGCCAAACACTTTCCAATATCTAAGCGCCTTTGTTTCGCCTCTCAGTTTATCCTTCACAATCACGAGCTTCTAATTCTATGGTCTTTATTTCATTGTCTGCTCCATGCAAGCTCAACTCCCATTTTTTTTTTAAATCATTCGGAAATGCTCCTGCGAGACCACCATCTTGCACTATTAGAGGTCCTTTCTCCAGTTCATTTGTGTTTCCTTAATACAAGCCTCTTCAGGATTCACTATCAGTACTTGCACTTCACTTACTTTCCAATCTATCACATTCTGTTAGAACATAGGCCTCACTTCTTAGCCATCATAATTCAACTTGTATTTAAACAAATTGGTAGTTCTTTTCTGCACAGCTCGCAAATGTCACCTCCCTCCATTCGTTAAACCATCAGGAATACATGTCACCCCAATATTCACACTACATACAAAACAAAACCAAAGTGCTTGAAAAACTCAGCCTATCTGGCAATATCTGTGGAGTGAAAGAGTTAGCACTTTTGAGTATGCTAGGTAATTGACCTGTGAATGTGATAGCTCCGTCCTGTGTCATGATCACTCACATCACCACCAAGCAGCTTCTGAGATTGCTTAATTAGTTAAAATTATTCATGAGCGAACTCAACAGTTTAACTGTGTTAAGGACAAGGCTGATGGTAAATGCAGGGTTGTTCAACTTCCAGAAGGAAATTTAAAACAACTGCACTGGACTCTACTTTAGCAATTTGGTATAGTATGAGGAAAGGTTTGAAACCCAGAGAACAACGTCTCAGACACTGATAATTTTAAACAAAATAAACAAAGCAAACTAGAATTACACTTAACTAAGAAAATGGTGACACAAGGTAATGCTAATTTACATAGTTCCAAACAACCTTAACCTTCAGAGCCAACTCTTCCAAACTGTTTCACAAACCTTATTAGATTAAGCCTGACTCTTCTGTGACCATGTCAAAGCCTGAAAAGAACTTCAGTGAAGAAGCCAAACTAAAAAGTGGTGTACCAGCGGTGCTGGAACTTGACTCCAGATTTTCAATTTGCACTGGATTCTGCAGTACCTATCAGACAGAGTTCACATCAGTTTACAGAAGACTTGTATATTAGAGAGTATTTTCCTAAAGCATTTGAACTAACCAAGTTGCATATTTCCCACTGTAAATATGAACTCCTTTCACCAAGAAGCTTCTAAGGATCAACACTGCTTCAGGGAGACTCTTAAAATTGGGATAAACAAATGGACTTTAACTGATGGCACTGTGGTTAGCATTGGCGACACACAAAAAAATCTTCACCCAGTGAATGGGTAAGGTCTGGAATGCACTGCCTATGAGCCTGGTAGAAGCCAAGTCAATCATAGCTTTCAAAAGCAAGTTAAACCATTCTCTAAAAAGAGAATGAATTTGAGCAGCGCAGTGGCTACCTCAGGGATCCGTGTTTGATTCCAGCCTTGGGCAACTGTGTGGAGTTTGCACATTATCCCCTTTCTGCGTGGGTTTCCTCTGGTGCTCCAGTTTCCTCCCACAGTCCAAAGATGTGCAGGTTAGGTGGATTAGTGGGATAAATATGTGGGGTTATGGGAATAGGGCAGGAAGTCAGCTTGGATAAGATGTCCTGTTGGAGAGTCGGTGCAGATTCGGTGGGCTGAATGGTCTCCTTCTGTACTGTAAGGTTTCTATGATTCCAGACACTAACAGCTACCCTGTTACATATCATAGAACCATAGAATCCTACAGTGCAGAGAGGCCCTTCAGCCCATCAAATCTGCACCGAACACAATCCCACCCAGGCCCTAGCCCCATATCCCTACATATTATACCCACTAATCCCTCGAACCTACGCATCCTTGGACACTAAGGGGTAATTTCTTAGCATGGCCAATCAACCTAACTTGCACATCTTTGGACCATGGGAGGAAAGCAGAGTACCCAGAGGAAACCCACACAGACACGAAAAGAATGTGCAAACTCCAGACAGACAGTGGCCCAAGCTGGGAAGCGAACCCAGGACCCTGGAGCTGTGAAACAGCAGTGCTAACCACTGTGCTACCATGCCACCCCACTATATATGAACATAATTTTTAACTGGAATTCATATGTCAAGGCAAAATTGTAAAAAAATTTGTTTTAAATCTTTCAATTTCTGTGCATTACATTCACATTAAACATCTTTTTGAAATATGTACCAAAAAAATTAATGCACCCAAAGAATGTCTGCTGCCCCAACTCACTGCAGGTAGACCCAAAAAAAGTCTGCAAATACTCACCTATAAGTGACAGAAGTTAGGGAGAGACTGCAGCACAGCACTTTAGTACCGGCAGCCTTACAAACCTGAATTGGAGGTTTAAAACTTGGCAAGCTTTCAGCACCCATGTCCATGCATTGAGACTTCTGTATTGTCCCAAAGCACATGTGCAGTGCACAATCAACTTAAAATCGGGATTCAAGTCGAAAGTTGTGGGCCAATAGAATACAGGATGAAAACATTTCTGCCTTTGTCCCTTTTTTTGATCCACGACAATTGCATTGTTAGTCACATGTCAACTGAAGGCTCACTAAGACGTGACAGGGTCCTTTGATACTTTTTACTGACATCACAATTTGCATTAAACTATTCTATTATTTCAGTAACTACATCTTTCAGCAGGATTTTTAATCTAGTAAAGTGAACAAATTGACTAATAGAACTCTAGGGCATTTGCTTTATCCTCTGATTCTTACCTACATACCTAATATCTCAAACTTAAATGAGAATTGATTTTCCAAAAATAATTGCCTTAACATGCTCCATGTAGAGTTTCCTTTGTATCATAGAAGGTTTCCTCCAAAGGATAGGTATCTCACCAGAAACTATATCAGTACTTATAAAATATCTTGCTCCAACTATCTTGCACATGTTTACAATTCTCTTCAGTGATCTCAAATATGTCACCAAAGCTAAAGCAAGTAGTACTTTTATATTTCTAACCTTGCCTGGATCGTCATTACTTAATGAATCAAGATAACATTTTTACTAATCTGTCCCACGAATTGCTAGAAGTACAAGCTTGTGACAGTGAAGGAATGATGATGCTGTTCTAAGTCAGGATAATGTGCAACTCATAGGGAATTTATAGGTCATGGTATCCACATGCTCCTCCTGCCTTTATTCTTCCAGATGGTACAGATCGTGGGTTTGGAAGATGTTTCAAAGAAACCTTGGCGAGTTCCTGCATTGCACCTTGTAGATGGTGCACACTAAAATGGTGTGAATGTATAGGTGATGGATGGGCTGCCAATCAAGCAAGCTGCTATGCCTTGGACAGTATTTAAGTTCTGGAGCTGCACTCATCCAGAGAAATAGAATGCATTCCATTGCACTCCAAGCCTGCATCTTGTAAATGGTAAGCAAATGAGTCAGGTGGAGAGTTCCTCACTGCAGAATTCGCAGTCTCTGACGTGCTCTTGTAGTCACATTATTTAAATGGCAAGTCCAGTTAAGTTTCTATTCAAGAGTAACCCACAGAATGTTGATGATGCCGGTTCAACAATGATCAAGTTGTTTAATGCCATGGGGAGACGGCTAGATTCATGTGTGTGGCATCTATGTTCTTTCACAGTTCAGCTCAAGCCAGAATGCTTACAAGTCTGCTGCATACTGACACTTGATTACGATTTTAATATAAAAGAACATAATAGAAGCAAGAGTAGGCCATCTAGCCCTTCGAGCCTGCCCCGCCATTCAATAAGATCATGGCTGATCCGTCGTGGCTCAGTTCCACATTCCCGCCCTCTCCCCATAACCCTTAATCCCCTTGCTTATCAAAAACCCATCAACCCGCGTCTTAAAAATATTTAGCGAGGCAGCCTCCACCACCTCAACGGGCAGAGAATTCCAGAGATTCACCACCCTTTGAGTGAAGAAGTTCCTCCTCAACTCCATTCTAAACTGCCCCCCCTTTATCTTGAGGCTGTGCCCCCTAGTCCTACTGTCCTTTGAGCGGGAAGAGTCTCTCCACCTCTATCCTATCCATCCCATTCATCATCTAATACGTCTCAATGAGATCTCCCCTCATTCTTCTAAACTCTAACGAGTACAAGCCTAGTTTATTCAGCCTCTCCTCATAGCTCAACCCCCTCAACTCCAGTATCAGCCTAGTAAACCTCCTCTGCACTCCCTCCAAGGCCAAAATATCCTTGCGTAAGTGCGGCGCCCAAAACTGCACACAGTACTCCAGCTGCGGCCTCACCAGTGCCCTATACAGCTGCAGCAAGACCTCCCTACTTTTATATTCAATCCCCCTCGCTATGAAGGCCAGCATCCCATTCGCCTTCCTGACCACCTGCTGCACCTGCAAGCTGGGTTTTTGCGATTCATGCACAAGGACCCCGAGGTCCCTCTGCACCGTCGCCTGCTGCAGTTTTTCTCCACGTAAGTAATTGTCCTTCCTACCATTATTCCTACCAAAGTGGACCACCTCGCACTTGCCAACATTAAATTCCATTTGCCATTTCGTGGCCCATTCGCCCAGCCTATCTAGATCCTTCTGCAGACTCTCCACATCCTCCGCGCAATTTGCCGTTCCACCAATCTTGGTGTCATCAGCAAATTTCGACACCATACACTTAGTTCCCTCCTCCAGATCATCTATATAAATGGTAAATAACTGAGGCCCCAGCACCGACCCCTGGGGCACTCCACTAGTCACCAACCGCCAATCCAAATAGCACCCATTAACACCCACTCTCTGCCTCCTATTTGACAACCAATCCTCTATCCACGCTAACACCCTACCCCCAACTCCATGCCCCCTTACCTTCTGCAATAACCTCTTGTGAGGTACCTTGTCAAACGCCTTCTGAAAATCAAGAAAGAAGGAGTTGCAAATGGTTTTGCACAGTGTGTAATCATCAGGAAGCATTCCCATTTCTGTCCTGATTATGGATGGAATGTCATTAATGAAGCTGGCGTTGGGCTTAGGACACTACCCGAGAAATTACTGCGGTGATGCTGGAGCTGTGATGGATTAGTCTCTAACAAGGGTGACCGTTTTCTGTTCTGCTTGGTATAGCTCCAACCAACGTAGAGCTTTCCCTCTGACCCTCACTGACATCAGCTTTACGATGGCTCCTTGATGTCACACATAGTAAAATGTTGCCTTGATGTCAAAGGCAGTCACATTCATCTCACCTCAAGTTCAGCTCATTTGTCTAAGTTTTGGGCCAAAACTGTCAGGAAGCCTAAACGTGAAAGATGCTGGCAGAACCCAGATAGACCATAGATGGACAGGTTTTGACTGTGCAAGTACCACTTGATAGAACCATTCTCTGCTCTAATATTCCATTCCAGAAAGCCAGGTGGTGAAAGGATAGAACTAGAGTCTAATCTTTGCACATATTGGAAGCTTTTATTCATAGAGACACATTACAAACATCCATCTCCAAATCCAAAGATGGCAGTTTCAGTTTATATAGGAACATAGTTAATGTTAATGGTCTATCTCCAGGTCTACTTACTGCACCAAGCTATTTGTTAAAGCCAGGCTGTCGTGTGAACCTGGCTGATTCAGGTGTCTCATTATGACTTGCCCCTGCTGAACACACAAACTTGGGAGTCAACTCAACCCAAATGATCCCCGACTCAAGAGGATAATTAACAGTTAGTCATTGAGCAAGCAGGAAGATAGTCAGTTCTCCCCACAAACAGCACCGAGAGCAACAAAATTGTGGAAATGCAGTTTTAGATATCATAATTTTACCTCACTCCTTCAAGCAATTATTTCACAAGCTGGAGGAGCAAATCATTTATAAAATTGGGAGGAAGTAGTTGACAAAATAATTTCATCTTCATTTAATGAGGAAATTTGACAGGAATTCAAGTTTGTTGAACCTTTGCCCAAATGAAGGGTGCTTAAAAAGTAAAAAAAGAGTGAAGTGAAATCAGAATTACTTGAGCAAAGGGGTCTAGATTTTATAGTCAACATTAGCATTAAAATAGTTGGGAAATTTACACAATTTTCTGTAAATTTTTAAACTAAATAAAACAGGGCGAGCATAAAATGGGATATAAATTAGGAGATATTTCAACATTAACATTTTAAACATCATTTAATTTTATAAAATTATGCAACTGTTTAGGTTTTATTACTTTAAGAAAAATATCCTTGCTGGAAAGTAAATGATTAACTTCAACAAGCCAATCAATTGAGAGAAACTGATAATGGATGATATTAGAAATTAAACAAAGTCACACAAAGCCTTAAAATGAAAACTACGTTCATTCTGCAATTAACATGTTGATAAATAAATCTCAAACAATTCTACATATTAGTTGAAATGATGCTTTCAGCAAGGGCAACTTCAAATATAATTGACACGAATGATTGAGTACAAAAAGTGTACCATATATACTATTGAACAATGCATAAAGTATATATTAAGAAGTCTCATAACACCAAGTTAAAGTCCAACAGGTTTATTTGGAATCACAAGCTTTCAGACAGCTGCTCCTTCATCAGTGGACTCCTGTACCTTCCAACAACATTCAAGTTTTTGTGCACTTCTTTGTCATTAAGACAGAGGCCACTCATTCAACTGCCTCTACTACTTCCCTACATGATCCTAGCCCACTAAGTCCAATTCCACGAACGTTCTCTTCCTCCCCAACTTGAACTAGCTTCAAAATAATAGTACCAAACACAGGAAGTACTCAGAAAATCAGGCAGTATCATGGAGATCTGTGCACAGTAGTTAGCACTGCTGCCTCACAGTACCAAGGATCTGGGTTCAATTCCCAGCTTGAGTCACTACTTGTGTGGAGTTTCACATTCTCCACACGTCTGCGTGGGTTTCCTTCAGGTGCTTCAGTTTCCTCCCACAGTCTGAAAAACGTGCTGGTTAGGTGCATTGACCCAAACAGGCGCCGGAGTGTGGCAACTGGGGCAATTTCAAAGTAGTTTAATTGCTGTGTTAAAGTAAAACTTAATTGTGACTAATAAACTTAAAGAGTTAACATTTCAGTTCTAATTATCTTTCATTAAAACAAAAAGTGAAAGGGTCTGTCATATCAGTAGAAATGTAGAACTGAGGCCAGTCAACTAAGTTATAGAGGCCTCAGCTCAATACCACAGGTACTTTTGTTCACCAACAAAAAAAAATGCGAGCCCTGGAAGCAATATGGTCCACAAGTCTTTTTTGACAGAGGTCTGAATTATAAGGAAAGGTTAAGAAAACAAATTCTTCAGCCTGAACAGGAGGTAGATGAAAGAGAATCTTAAGGAAGTACGGGACATTAATTTAAATAACAATGCGCACATTTCAAGTTAAAGCACAATCACAGGACAGAACAAAACATACACACACGTAAAAGTTAACTTTCAGACTAAAGTCAGCCACCACTTCTTCATGCAAGGAGTGATTAATACTCAATGATGGGCCAGGTAGGATGGCAGAGACATGAAATCCAGAGTGAATTCAAGGGGCATTTAGATACCATGACACAGGAGGGTATTATATTTATGGGAAAGTTTTGATGGTATGAATGATTTCATTTATCTACACAACTCTGAGATCCACTAGAAGTGGGAACTTGGAATTCAGGAATAAAAGTTACTTGAGGGTTCTCTTTTCACTTGTTCATTTGGCTTTTCCTGTGTTACATGGGGCCACAATAATGCTGACCAGTCTTCATATCAACAATATGTATTCGGATTTGGCTGGTAATTTATAGCCGAAGGCCCTCATTGCTGCCCCATTCATTCAGACTGGGGACCAGCACCATTATACATTAGCTTAACTGCACTGTGACAGGATTTTTCTGTGACCACAAATCTTGAAGAGTGGGACTTGAATCCAGGGCTTTCTGGCTCAGAGGAAGGAGTAATACTAACTGCTTTACTCTCGGCTCCCGACAAAGACTATTTCTTCAGAAAATGCAAGAAACACTCAGCAGGTCAGGCGATATCTATGGGAGAGAAGAAAGTTGACATCTTAGGTTGTTGCCCTTTCGAGAGAACTGGAAAACCTTAGGAATATAATAGGCTTTAGGGAAATACAGAGGTAGGGAAAGGATGGAGGGCGCAAGGAGAGATCAAGTGATAAACTAGAAGCTCTGTATTAAGATGGAAGGCAGGAGAGATCAAGTGATAAAAGGAGTTCGTAATAGGACAAGTGAAGAAACTAAACATGGATAAGGCAACAACAGAATTAGCAACATCTGTAATCTGAAAAAAAAAAGAGGGATGAGATTATGACCTGAAATTGTGTATCTTAACAAAATCTTGAATTCAGAAACAGTAAAATGAATTGAAAGATGGCGTGTTGTTCCTCAAGTTTACAACACGCATGCTGGCACAGCATAGGAGGCTGACAATAGAGAAGTCACAGATGGAACAGTCCCTTTAGAACAATGAAAGGGAAGGGAAAGAAAGGCAAGTTTGCTGATGAAATCATGCTGAAGATGGCAGAGGATAAGATGAATGTGGCAGCTAGTGGGATGGCAGGGATGACGAGGACGAGGACCAAGAGCAAAAAAGGACAAAATGAAATGGACATAGTTTAGAGCCCTGTCAACCATGACAGAAGGGAATCCACACCTGATGAAAAAGGAAGGCACAATGGAAGCATCAGAAAACAACGCTGTCCAAAAGTATACATTGAGACAAAGAAATTTAGAATTTAGACCCTATCGGAAGTGGAATGAGAAGAAGTGCAATCATCCCGTAAGACCACTGCCACCCATAGACAGCTGGAGTATTCGCCATCCTTTCAACATGACAAAGGGAGAGTTTGCTCTGTGATGCCTTGGTCCACTTCTCAATTACCCCTCAAAAAGCCCTCCCCATTCAAGCCAAGAAGATGCAACACCTGCACTGTCACCTCCCTTCCTACCAGAACCCTAAGCATTCTTTCCTGATAAAATGGTAATTTATTTGCATTTGTTTCAAATTACTAGACTGTATTCACTGCTCACAATGTGGTTTCCTCTACACTGGTGAGACCAAATTGGGTGAATACATTGTGGAACACCTCCATTCTGTCCAAATGTTTTCAGTCACCTGTCATTTTAATCCTCAGGCCCGCTCCATTCTGACTTCAGTTTCCAACACAGTTCTACTGAAGCTCAACATAAACTCTAGGAATGATACCTCATCTTTCAATGAAGTATTTTACAGCCTTTTGTGCTGAACATTGAATTCAGCAGTTTCAAATCATAACCTCTGCTTCCATCCTTTTCTGGATGGCTGCTGTTGGTGATTTCTTATTTCCCATCTTCTGTTTCTTTAATTGTTCAACTACCATCTCATGACTTGGCCATCACCCTTTTTGGTATCTAATCTCTCCTACCATTTTACCATAAAACTTCCCTTTTGCTTTTGTTCTTGCTTAAAATCTGTTGCTTCTGTAACCTTTTCCAATTCTGATGAGAAAGTCATCATCAACCTGAAATTTTAACGCTATTTCTTTCTCCACAGATGTCACCTGGCCTGTTGAATATTTACAGGTCTGTTTTTATTTCACATTTCCAGCATCAGAAGTATTTTGGTTTTGTGTGGAGTATTTAATTTCCTTATTCATCAAATATGAATTTCAGATCTACTTCATCATAACAAATTTTCCTAAATATGCACAGCAGATGCAGTATAATGAAAATAAATGGGACATTATCCACCTTGGTAGAAACAATAGGGAAACAGATTCTTACCCTGAATGGGTGTAAATTGAGAGAGAGGTGGATACTCAGCAAGATCTTGGTATCCTCGGTGCATCACTCACTCAAAGCAAAATGCGCAGGTACAACGGGCAGTAAAGAAGGCAAAATGGTATGTTAGCCTTCATGGCAACAGGATTGAGTATAGGAATAGGGATGTTTTGCTGTAATTGTATAGAATGTTGGTGAGCCATGCCTGGAGTATTGTGTGCAGTTCTGGCATCCTTATCTGAGGAAAGATGTCCTTGCTATAGAGGGAGTACAGGCAAGGTTTACCAGGCTGATTCCAAAGATGGCAGGTCTATCAAATGAGGCAAGGCTAAGTTGGTTAGGATTGTATTTACTGGTGTTCAGAAGAGTGAGAGGGAATCTCAGAAACTTATAAATGTCTAACAGGGTAGATTCAAAAACAATGTTCCCAATGGTGGGGGAGTCCAAAACTAGGGGTCATAATTTGACGATAAGGGGTAAACCTTTTACAACTGAGGTGAAGAGAAATTTCTTCACCAATGTGGTGGTGAATGTATGGAATTCACTACCACAGAATGTAGTTCAGGCCAAAATGTTGTCCGATTTCAAGAAGAAATTAGATATAGTTCTTGGAGTTAAAATGATCAAGCAATTTGGAGGACGGGCAGGGAGGTAGGGATAGGGGAAAAGGAGATCAGGATAGTGAATTTAATGATCAGCCATGATCAAAATGGATGGCAAAGCAGGCTTCAAGGGCTGAATGGCCTACTTCTGCCTCTAATTTCTACGTTTCTTTGTCTGGAAGAAACTGAGACAAATCTTTGAAGTACAAGAGTTCTAGTTTATCAAAATGTTCCTGTTGCTTCTTTTTCCAAAATGTGGAATCAATCCCACTGCTTTCCTCCATGCATCCTGCCCAACATTTAAGTAACCAGGTCTATACCTAGTACAGCAGGTGCAATCTGACCAAGGAATTCTCAAAAAGGTTTAAAACAAAAGGTAGTGATTTGAAAATTTATCTCTGCTATTCTTTCCCAAAAAAAATTAATGCCAGACTGGTGAGTGTTTCCAGTTTTTATTTCAGATTTCCAGCATTCAGTGTTCTGTTTTTGCAATAACTTCAGTGTAAATTAGGAACAAACGTTTCCAGAAAACAGCAATAAAATATTAATAATAATACACAATACAAATAATGCTAAGCCAGTTTACAAAAAGGTTCAATGTTATCAAAATAGATTAAGTATCTAGTTGAGGGAATATACACCAGCAGTCTTAATGGAGATATGGTCTGAAATTATTCATGTTTACATTCACATCTTACAGCTAATACACACACAGATTTTTGCTACAGTAGGCTGAGGAGGCCGGCCCCTCGTTTACTTTAGCCACTGGGAGTAACGTGAACCACAGGATAACTGTCGTACCAACTGAACTAACGAGCCCCTAACTTGAGTTATACCAACTGGCAAATTTAACTTCAGTTGCTGGGAAACTCTAAGGTCGTTTTAAGAAAACTAACGAATACCTGTTACCTCAGCACAGATTCAGGAAAGGAAAGCTCATGCTAAATTAGCCCGGTATTCTACAAAATATTACTAACGTGGCAACCAAGAGATAATGGTACAGTAGGCTTAATGCATTAATTTTGATTTGATTTTCAATATTATGGCACTAGATGTGTCTTCTTCACCACAGACGTCCAATCTCTCTATCTCTTCATCCCCACTTGGACAGTCTAAGCGCGCTCTGCCTCTTCCAAAGGCCCCAACCAGTCTCCATCCACTCGTCTGCCACCTGGCTTCTCACATTGAACAACTTGTTAACTCCACGCATTTCCTCCAAATAATGTGGTGTTGCTACAGCTACCTGCATGGGTCCAAGCTATGCCCACCTTTTTGCAAGATATGTGGAGCATTCTTTCTTCCAATCCCATTCAGGTTCCGCCCCTCATTTTTTTTCTCCCCACAAAACATTGAAGGCTGTACCAGTACATTTTCCTGCTCTTGCTCCATGCTGGAAAATTTCACACTAACATAAGAAACAAGTCAGACAGCCATTCAGCCCCTTGAACTTGCTCCTCTGTTCATTAAGGTCATGGCTGATCTGACCGTAGTCTTAACTCCACTTTTCTATCTGCCCCTTATAAACCCCGCCTCCCTTGTACATCAAAAATCTGGCTAACTCAGTCTTGCCGTCTCCATTGCCCAACTGGAATAAATAATCAGAAGAAATCTATCATCTGTCTTAAATGGGAGACCCCTTATTTTGAAACTATCCTCCCTTCCTCTAGATTCCCCGAAGGGAAACAACCTGTGAAGCTCCCTCAGAATCTTTTTATGTTTCAATAAGATCACCTCTCATTCTTCAAAACTCCAATGAATATACACCTAACCTGTTCAATTCTTCTGAGAAAACTCCTTCATTCTAGGAACCAATCAACTGAACTTCTTTTGAGTTGCCTTCCTTAGTCAGGAAGCTAAAACAGTATTCTAGGTTTCACCAATATGCTGTACAGTTATACCAAGATTTCCCTACTCTTATAAAACGTCCTTTTTTAGTTCATTCATGAGATGTGGGTGCTGCTAGCTAGATGAGCAATTATTGCCAATCCCTAATTGCTCTTGAGAAAGTGATGGTGAGCCGATTTCTTTAATCTCTGCAGGCCATGAATATAGGTAAACCCATAGTGCTGCTAAGTAAGGAGTTCCAAGGTTTTGACTTAATGACGTGAAGGAACAGCAATATATTTCCAAATCAAGATGGTGTGTTGGAAGGGAACCATGAAATGGTGTTCCCATGTACCTGCTGCTTTGTCCTTTTGAGACGGTAGTTGTGGTTTGAAAGGTGCAGTCTAAGGAGCTTTGGTGGCTTACTGCAGTGCATCTTGTAGGTGGCACACATTGCTGCCAAGTTCATTGGTGGTGGAGGGATTTAATATTTGTGGATAAGGTGCCAACCAAGCAGGCTTCTTTGTCCTGAATGGTGAGTAGCTTCGAGTGTTTTTGGAGCTGCACTCATCCAGGCAAGGGGAGAGTATTCTATCATACTCCTGACTTGTGCCTCGATGGTTGACAGACTCTGGGGTGTCAAAAGGAGGGATACTTGCCAGTAGGATTCCTATCCTCTGACATGCACTTGTAGCCACAATATTTATATGGCTACTCCAGTTCAGCTTCTAGCCAATGGTAATCCCCAAGATGTTGATAGTGGGGACTTCAGCAATGGTACTGCCATTGAATGTTAAGGGCAATGGTTACATTCTCTTTCACTGAAGATGGCCATTGACTGGCATGTACAGCATGAATGTTACTTGCCACCTGTCAGCCCAAATCTGAATGTTATCCAGGTCTTACTACATTTGAACATGGATAGCTAAGTATCTGAGGAGTCACAAATGGTGCTGACCATTGTGCAATCAGCAAACACCCCCATTTCTGACCATATGATGGAAGTTAGTTCAGTTGAAGATGATTGTGCCGAGAACGCCACCCTCAGGGACTCCTGTAGTGATGTCCTGGAATGGAGATATAATCCATAGAATGCCTACTGCGCAGAGGAAAGTACTGCAACCCACTGAGCTTGCATCGATAACAATCCCACCCAGGCCCTATCTGCTTAACCCCATATATTTACCCTACTAGTCTCCCTGACATTAAGGGGCCATTTATCATTGCCAATCAACCTAACCTGCACATCTTTGGAGTGTGGGAGGAAACTAGAGCACAGAGCAAACCCACGCAGACACAGAAGACTGTGCAAACTCAGCACAGTGACCCAAGGCCAGAACTGAAATCAGGGTCCCTGGTGCTGCGAGGCAGCAGTGCGAACCACTGTGACACTGTGCTGCCCCTCAAACCCTGACTCTCTTGTACATCAAAAATCTAGCTAACTCTGTTTTGCAGTCTCCACTGCCCAATTGGATAAATAATTCCAATCCATGATTGATCTCCAACAACCAGAACCATCTTCCTTTGTGCTAGGCATCACTCCAATCAGCAATGAGTTCTTCCCCTGATTGCCATTGACTCCAGTTTTGCCATGGCTCCCTGCTGCCACATTGAGTCAACTGCTGCCGTGAGGTCAAGAGCAGTTACTCTTACCTTACCTCATCTCATCTCAGGAGTTCAGCTCTCTTTTGTCCATGTTTGAACTAAAGCTGTAATGAGGTCAGGAGTTGAATGGCCCTAGCAGAAACCAAATTGAGCGTCAGTGAGCAGCTTACTGCACTGCTGATGACCCCTATCACTCTATTGATGCAATATTAACTTCAAATTTCACCCTTCCTTCACCTACACACAGTCCACCTCTGTATCTTCCCTTCTTCCATTTATAGGGTTAGGTGATCAACAAATATTTATAAGCCCACTGAGTCCCACTGTCTGCACTTCCTCAGACCTTGCTTCTCGTAAGAACTGCATTCTATTCTCTCAATTCCTTCATATTCCATTACATCAATGTGATAACACAATCTTTTATAATAGCGCTTCCAATATGAATCCTTTTTCCTCAACCAAGGATTCCACTTCCCAAAGGGGTCGACAGGACCCATCTCCATTTTCCGCACACTGCACTCACCCCTTCCCCTCTCTCCCAGGTACAAAATAGGATTCCCCTTCCATCTTCCACTTCACATTCTATCCATTATCCTCTGCCATTTCCACCACCTTAAGCTTGATGCCACTGCCAAACACATCCCCTTCCAGAACTCCCAACGAGCCATTACTTCCAGGATACAATTACCCTCCCTCTCCCACAGCATCTTTGTATGCAAGCATAGGAGATGCAACATCAGCCATTTTACCTCCTCTCTGCTCACTATTCAATTCACTAAACATTCCATCCAAGTAACATAGCAATTAAAACATATTTCTTTCAATTTTGTATGGTATACTCACTACTCACAAACTAGGGAAACCAAACAAATTGGGCAGCCATTTTATGGAACAACTCATTTGGTCTACAAGCATGAACTGGATCTTCTGGACACCTGTCATCTTAGTTCTCTACCTCACTCTCAATGACCTCAGTCTCCTGCAGTTCCAATGAGGCTCAACAAAATAAAGCTCAAAAGAAGAGTACCTCATCTCTCAATTCAATATGTTACAGCATTCTAGATTAATCCAAACAATAATCTGTCCCAATTTTGGTTTTGTTTCTCTTTTGTTTTTGTTTTCTAAAGGCAGCTGTTCATCCTTCTGTTATTCATACCGCATCTGGAGACATTTTTAGTTTACTTGTCCCATTACTACTCCCTCCAGCCTGACATCAACTCCTTTTGCCGTTTCATCTTTCCTACCTTACATCCTATCACAGATCTTCTGTTTTATTATTTCCCATTCTCCCCTTTTACTTACTTAAAACCTATTGGATTTCTAACTTTTTCCAACTTTATCTAATGTTAACCTGAAGTGTTAACTGTTCCTCTCTCCACCAACTTGCTGAGTATTTCCAGCATCTTTTGTTTTTATTTCAGAATTTTAGCACTGGCACTATTTTGCTTTAGTGCTTGCAAATCATGCATGGCTGGGAAGTTTGGAGTTCCACTTCCAGTCTGTGCTCAGTCAGCTAGTCTTGGTTGAGATGCAAGTAGTGGGTCTATAATTAGATCCATTACCCAAGTTGCAAGAGTAATGGAAAAAAACTAATGTCCCAGCCTGTGAATGCTATGCTATGAGCACTGCCAGAAAGTGCACACAACATCTAGACAAATCAGTGTAAGGACTAGGTTTGGTTGTAGAACTGCCCTAATTGAAATTGCCTATTAACACTGACCATCTTCATTTCTACATCAAACAATTGGTAAGCTGTCAAAGGAGACCTAAATCATGAGTCTGTACCTTTGTGCCTCCTTTGCATAGTCTCAACTGACTGCAGTCAAGCTGAACAGAGCACCCACCAGGATCCCTGGCAACCAGTGTGAATCAACAATTTATACATATTTTTGTTTTTTAATTCTTAGACAGGATGTGGACGTTGCTGGCTAGGCCAACGTTTAATACCAATCACCAGTTATTCAAGAGGTGGTTGAGAGTTGCCTTCTTGAACCACTGCAGTCCTTTTGACATAGGTACACCCAGTGTTGTTAGGAAAGGAGTTCCAATTTTACATCCAGCGAGGGGGAAAGAACATCTTTTCTTTATCTCTTGCATCATAACACTGAATCATGGTCTAACTATACATTAACTAGAGCAGAGTTTAGTTTAAAGCATGGGGAGGCACTGGTCTAGTGGTATTATGCAAGGCAATTAATCCAGAAACTCAGCTAATGTTCTGGGGACCCGGATTCAAATCCCACCATGGCAGATGGTGACACTTGAATTCAATAAAAATTATCTACAATTAAGAATCAACTCATGATCGTGAAGCCACTGTCAATTGTCAGGAAAAACCTATTTGGTTCACTAATATCCTTTAGGGAAGCAATCTACTGTTCTTATCTGGCCTGGTCCACATGTGACTCCAGAGCCACAGCAACGTGGTTGACTCTCAACTGCCCTCCAAGAGCAACGAGGGATGGGCAATAAATGCTGGCCAGCCAATGTCCCACAAATGAATAAAAAGCCATGCTTAGGATCGATTTCACACTTTATTAATCCTTTGTACAACCTAGCGAACTTACTTTGACGTTCAAATTACTTGGAACAAACTATCATTAGGCATTCAGTAATACAAGAATGATTCCTGGAATGAAGAGCCTGTTGTATGAGAAATGGTTGAGGACTCTGGCTTTAGAAGGATAAGGAGGGATCTTATTGAAACTTAGAGGATACTGCGAGGCCTGGATAGAGTGGATGTGGAGAAGATGTTTCCACTACTAGGAAAAACTAGAATCAGAGGCTAAAGGGACGATACTTTAAAACAAAGTTGAGGTAGAATTTCTTCAGCCAGAGAGTGGTGAATCTGTGGAACCTTTTGCTACAGAAGGCTGTGGAGACCAGGTCATTGAGTGTCTTTAAGGCAGAGACAGATAGGTTCTTGATTAATAAGGGGATCAGGGGTTATGGGGAAAAAAAGGATAATGGGGATGAGAAAAAAAATATCAGCCATGATTGAATGGCGGAGCAGACTCGATGAGTCAAGTGACTAAATTCAGCTCCTTTGTCTTATGGTCTTAATACCAATCTACAGAGCACTAAGTTCGGGCATCTGTATTGAAAGCATAGATTTTTTTTTGCAAAAATACACTTTACTCAAAATCTGAAAGAAATTACAAAACAATTATAATGAAGCACAATGCTGTTTACATTTTTTCAGCAATCAAGATGCACTCCGAGATGCTTCAGTTCAGCAATCAGAACATTACATTTATTTCAATATTTTCATTAAAAAGTAAAATTCTTTACAAACTATATACAGAGTCATGTTGCACTCTGGTGTTTCAATAAAGTTACATACAGTTAGAATTAAACACATAGCTTGAGGGGTTTTATTGAAGGCACTGACAGTCATCATCATTATATAATAACAATAATAACAACAACAATAACAATAATAACAATAACAACAAGCACACAAACCACATAATAGATGGTCTGTAAGGTTACTGATCTGGATCTGGTTACTGATACTGATCTGGATGTGGAGATGCTAGCGTTGGACTGGGGTAAACACAGTAAGAGGTCTCAACACCAGGTTAAAAGTCTAACAGGTTTAATTGGTAGCAAACACCACTAGCTTTCAGGGCTTTGCCCCTTTGTCAGGTGAGTGGGGAGTTCTGATGACAAACAGGGCATATAAAGGCACACACACAGTTTACATACTGATTAGAATGCAAGTCTTTACAGCTAATCAAGTCTTAAAAAAGGTGCAATGTGAGTGGAGATAGCATTAAGCATACGTTAAAGAGATGTGTATCGTCTCCAGACAGAACAGTGAGACATTGCAAGCCCAGGCAAGCCATGGGGTTACAAATACAAAATGACATGAACCCAAGATCCTGGTTGAGGCCATCCTCTTGTATGTGGAACTTGGCTATCAGTCTCTGCTCAGTGACTCTGCGCTATTGTGTTTCATGAAGGCCACCTTGGAGAGCGCTTACCCGAAGATCAGAGGCCAAATGCCGGTGATCACTGAAGTGTTCGCCAACATGAAGGGAACATTATTGCTTAGTGATTGTCGAACAGTGTTCACTCATCCGTTGTTGTAGTATCTGCATGGTCTCCCCAACGTACCATGCCTCAGGACATCCTTTCCTACAGCGTATCAGGAAGACAACGTTGGCTGAGTTGCAAGTATGTACTGTGTACCTGGTGGATGGTGTTCTCACGTGAGATGATGGCATCCATGTCGATGATCCAGCATGTCTTGCAGAGGTTGCTGTGGCAGGGTTGTGTGGTGTTGTGGTCACTGTTCTCCTGAAGGCTCTGTATTCTGTAAACTGAGTGTGTGTCTTTATATGCCCTGTTTGTGATCAGAACTCCCCACTCACCTGACGAAGGGGCAGAGCCCTGAAAGCTAGTGGCGTTTGCTACTAAATAAACCTGTTGGACTTTAACCTGGTGTTGAGAGACTTCTTACTTTGTTACTGATCTGGCTCATAGCTGGTAATGGCATTTACTGTTAAATTATCTTAGCACAAGATAAACTTCTCCTTCATAAAGCAATTTTATGCTGCAGCTGTCCATTTTTAAACCTTTTTTTCTGAAGGGAGTGTCATTACACAACAGATTTTCCATATTTAGTATGCAAATTGAAAACCACTGGGCAATCTATGACAAGTTGTATAAATAAGAATTCTCAGAGTGGACACTGTTGAGCCTGGATCCAAAGCAAATGTTAAAATTGTTCTGGATTGCCCCCTTCTTTCTGATGGCATATTATACTGGAGGTTGAGTTGCAACCTTGAGAATGCCTCAAAGGATATTTAATGTAGTTCTCAAGTGAAATTTCTTCCAAAAGGAAAGTTTTCATTTTACATTTGTACTGAGATTGTGCTTCACATCAAAATGAGTGTGGTTATTTTCTCATGTAGTTCATTATATAGATGTTAGACTTACAATGAGATCAGCAACTTGCATTTATAAAACATCTTTAACATAATTGTCTCATCACAGCGCTTCACAGGAGCATTATCAAACAGAATGTGTCAGAGAAATATAGATAAATTAGCAGAGGTAACCAAATTTTGATCAAAGAGGTGGATCCCATTTTAATATTTTATTCCATTTCAGAACATGTTCCTCATTTTTTTTTTATCCCCTGAAAAGACAGGATACTTGAGCCAGAACTCTGGGTAAAATCCATAAACATCAGGAGAGTTGACTGATTTTACTTAGTTGCCAATGTAAACTTGGGTTTTGCTGATGCCACCACGGAAGTTGATGCCAATGTGCTACAAGCCAGTATTTCACTAGAGAAAATACTACCCAGTTCCTTGTACAAGGCAGCCAAATGAAAAACAAGTAACGAAGTGACAAGTAACAAATGCCTTGAGTCTTGAGAAGGTGAGAGGGCATGGGATCCAAGGGCCTTTGGCCTTGTGGATTCAGAACTGGCTTGCCTGCAGAAGGCAGAGAGTGGTTGTGGATGGGGCTTTTTCTGAATGGAGGTCAGTCACCAGCGGAGTGCCTCAAGGATCTGTTCTGGGATCCTTGTTGTTTGTCATTTTCATAAATGACCTGGATGAGGAAGTGGAGGGATGGGTAAGTAAGTTCACTGATGACACTAAGGTCGGTGGTGTTGTGGATGGTCTGGAAGGATGGCAAAAGTTGCAGCAGGACATAGATAGGATGCAGGACTGGGCGGAGAAGTGGCAGATGGACTTCAACGCGGATAAATGTGTAGTCGTCCATTTTGGCAGAACCAACGGGATGACCGAGTACACTATCAAGGGCAGAAGTCTGAGTGGTGTTGAAGAGCAGAAGGATCTTGGGGTCCGGGTCCACAGGACTCTTAAATTGGCCTCGCAGGTGGAGGAGATGGTCAAGAAGGCGTATGGTGTACTGGCCTTCATTCATCGAGGGATTGAGTTTAGGAGTCGGGAGGTAATGCTGCAACTTTATAAGACCCTTGTCAGGCCTCATTTAGAGTATTGTGCGCAGTTCTGGTCGCCTCACTATAGGAAAGACGTAGAAGCTATTGAGAGGGTACAGAGGAGATTTACAAGGATGTTGCCTGGACTGGGAGGCATGCCTTATGAAGTTAGGTTGGGGGAGCTGGGACTCTTTTCCCTGGAGAGACGAAGGTTGAGAGGCGACCTGATAGAAGTTTACAAAATGTTGAGAGGAAATAGATAGGGTGGACTCTCAGAGGCTATTTCCCCGGGTTGAAATGGTTGCTACGAGAGGACACAGATTTAAAGGTGCAGGGAGGGAAGTTCAGAAGTGATGTTAGGGGTAAGTTTTTCACTCAGAGGGTGGTGAGTGAATGGAATCGGCTGCCATCAGTGGTGGTGGAGGCGAACTCGCTGGGGTCTTTTAAAAGACTTCTGGATGAGTATATGGGGTTTAATGAGATTGAGGGTTATAGATAGGTCTGTAGGTTGGTAAGTGTTGATGTGATCGGCGCAACTCGTGGGCCAAAGGGCCTGTTTGTGCTGTAGTGTTCTATGTTCTATGTTCAATCCCTGACCAGGTCAATTTGAGTTACAGATGGAGCTCACATCTCCTGTTCTGTTATTAAATGGTGGCAAGGATTTTAAAGGCATTCAGTTGCAAATAAATATTTTGGGTGGCAATATGACCATGCTGAAGTCAAGAATTTCATAAATTCAATGCAAGTCCATTTGCCAGTTACAATTCCATCCACTATTGAGAAACACACTAAGCTTTGAAAACTTTGTGACAAACACTTGAAGTCGAGACACCTTCAGAATATTCCAGTACTTGCTCTCAGACTTCATGATTGAGCAAGGAACTTGGGTCTGCTCTCTTCCTACACTTCATTATCTCCTGAAAATTCCACTCCATTCTCTCCTGAAAGCAGGCTCTTTCTGCATAATTGATCCATACAAACCAGCTAACTCCAGGAACTTGCTCTTCACGTGAGAGCTTTATCAATGTAAAGCATGGTAAACATCAATTGTCAACAGTTTTTCAAATATGTGCACCTTTCAGTAAGGGAAGGCAAGTTGACAGCAATCAGAAGATTAACCCTGGCCAAATGATTCCTTCCTAAGCCTAGGTATGTTAAAATAAATTGCATATCGAAGATTGTGCACTCAAACGTAAAAAAAACTAACCACTTCCATGTATGCACGGACAAGTGAAAACTGTCACCAAGAAAAAAACTTAAATCAAAATTCAGAAGTGGCTACGAAAAAGAAAGTAGTGTTTTATACTTGGAAAAATACTCCACAATGCCTCATGACATTAAATGGTCATGAGGCCAAAGAAGAAGTTAGCAGGGTGATCAAAAGCTTGGTCAAAAAGATGGATTTTAAGAATAATTTCAAAGAAGGAAAGAGCTGGAACAGCAGCAGAGGGGTTTAGGGAGAGGAGGTTAGAACATAAGAACATAAGAAATAGGAGCAAGAGTAGGCCATCTGGCCCTTCGAGCCTGCCCCGCCATTCAATAAGATCATGGCTGATCTGTCGTGGCTCAGTTCCACATTCCCGCCCTCTCCCCATAACCCTTAATCCCCTCGCTTATCAAAAACCCATCAACCCGCTTCTTAAAAATATTTAGCGAGGCAGCCTCCACCACTTCAACGGGCAGAGAATTCCAGAGATTCACCACCCTTTGAGTGAAGAAGTTCCTCCTCAACTCCGTTCTAAACCGCCCCCCCTTTATCTTGAGGCTGTGCCCCCTAGTCCTACTGTCCTTTCTGAGCGGGAAGAGTCTCTCCACCTCTATCCTATCCATCCCATTCATCATCTTATATGTCTCAATGAGATCTCCCCTCATTCTTCTAAACTCTAACGAGTACAAGCCTAGTTTATTCAGCCTCTCCTCATAGCTCAACCCCCTCAAGTGAAAATTGATGGAACAAGAAGTTGTAGGGGAGAAGTTTGCATGGCTGCAGAAGATAACAATGATAGGAAAAGTATGGGATATGTAGTGTTTTAAATTTGGAAAAGAATTTTTGAGGCACCAAACATCAGGAATTAATGCTGGTCAGCAAGGTCAGAAGTGTTCTGCATGTGGACTTAGTTCAAGGTAAAATATAAGTGGCACAATTTTGGATTAGTTAATTTGCAAAGAACAGTGACAGACCAGGCAGGAAAGTACCAGAATACTCAAGTCTGAAACTCCTAGGAATGGATGGTGATTTCAGTGGCTGATTG
Source organism: Carcharhinus amblyrhynchos (assembly GCF_965287045.1). Taxonomy (NCBI): domain Eukaryota; kingdom Metazoa; phylum Chordata; class Chondrichthyes; order Carcharhiniformes; family Carcharhinidae; genus Carcharhinus; species Carcharhinus amblyrhynchos. Next base: position 19,984,032 of record NC_137335.1, read on the forward strand.
GTTCGGTTATGGGCAGATGTGCATGATATTATGGCAATCTTGTGATGGAGAGGGGGAGGAGGTCAGAAAGTCAATTCAGGATTAAACAATTGCCAGTCTGGCTCAACCCAAAAAAATAACTCGAAGGGAGAAGTCAGAGGCACAACTACATGTTACAGCAAAAGGCAAAAATGACGACTTTGCTCTCATCAGCCTTTAGATACAAGATATTGCAGCTCTTGGTAATTTCTTACCAAGCAGAGGTAGTTGAGGGATCAAGGTACACAATGAAAAGATAGAACTGGCTGACAACATGTGCAAAACATCCCAATGTCCATGGATGATATCACCCAAGGGCAGCATATCGTTGAGGTAGAGGTGATCAAGAATTCCATATGCAAAGATACGGAGTAGGAAGAGAAACCATTTTTGCTCCAGCTATAATTAGATAGAAAGAACTCAGCAAGAGCTGTCCAATGAAACTTAACAAAAAGGGATATTGTACCAGTTGCATTCGCAGAAAATGCCACTCCTGACTTTGATTCGGGTTGGTTTGATGCAGTTGTGAAAGGTAGAAACCTGATTGAACATATTCAAAACATGTTCACTGCAAAGAACAAGAATTTGAATGGCAACAATGCATTCAAACACAAGGAAAGGGAGGGTGATGATCAAGCAATAGTTAACGTGTAGTAAGTATGTAGAAGACTGACAAAGATGCACATCCGTGTGTTCTCCAGCAAGCAGTGGATATCCCTGTTTGTCCATGGTTTCTGGTTGAAGTCCAGGTCTGAGGTGTTCATTTCAGACGACACTGACCTATACAAGAAAATCAGCTATGATCCAAAGATGCCAAAAGACGGACCAAGCTAGCCACGTCAACCCCCGCTGACAATAGCAAAGGTCAGCAAGATGAAGGCACATAAAATTGCTGAATCCAAACGCACCCCTCCCTGATATGCTTGATGCATTTTACACCCGTTTCAAGCAAGAGGTCAGCGAGAGCATGCCCTCCACCCTGGATGAACCTGTATCTGGGGGTCACTATTGCAGGTGTCAGAGCAGCTTCCTCAGAGGTCAACCCATGGAAAGCGACTAGCCTGGATGGGGTACCCAGACGAGCACTCAAAGCCAGTGCAGATCAGCTGATGGGAGTATTCGCAGACATCTTCAACCTCTCTTCACAACAATAAGGTCCCTATCTGCTTCAAGACAAACACCATCATCCTGTTACCTTAAAAAAACCAAGGAGCGTGCCTTAATGACTATCAGCCGGTGGCTCTGACGTCCATCATTATGAAGTGCTTCAAAATGCTAGTCATGGCACAAATCAATTTCAGCCTCCCGGACTACCTGGATCCACCGCAACAGTTCCACAACAGATGCTATCTCCCTGATCCTGCACTCAACCCTGGAACATCTAGCTAACAAGGAAACCTTTGTCAGACTCCTATTTATTGACTACAACTCAGCCTTCAAAACCACTATTCCCATGAAACTCATCTCCAAACTCCATAGCCTGGGCCTCGGCACCACCCTCTACGAATGGATCCTGAACTTCCTAACTTACACACCACAATCAGTAAGGACAGGCAACAACACCTCCTGCACTATCATCCTCAACACCAATGCCCCACAAGGCTGTGTTCTCAGCCCCCTGCTATACTCCTTATACACCTATGACTGCGTGGCCAAATTCCCCTCCAATTCTATTTTCAAGTTTGTTGATGACACCACCAGTGGGTCGGATCTCAGTCAATGATGTGACAAAGTACAGGAATGAGATAGAGAGCCTGGTGAACTGGTGCCGCAACAATAATCTCACCTTCAATATCAACAAAACGAAAGAGATTGCCATTGACTTCATGAAGCGTAAAGGAGAACATGCCCCTGTCTACATCAATTTGGATGAAGTAGAAAGGGTCGAGTTTCACATTTTTAGGCGTCCAGATCACCAACCTGTCCTGTTCCCCCCCGTACAAACACTATAGTTAAGAAAACCCACCAACACCTCTCCTTTCTCAGAAGACGAAGGAAATTTGGCATGTCAGCTACAACTCTCACCAACTTTTACAGACGCACTAGAGAAAGCATTCTTTCTGGTGGTATCACAGCTTGGTATGACTCCTGCTCTGCTCAAGACTACAAGAAACTACAAAAGGTCATGAATGTAGCCCAATCCATCACACAAATCAAATCCATTGACCCTGTTTACATTTCCCACTGCCTCGGAAAAGAAGCCAGCTTAATTAAGGACCCATTCACCCTGGACATTCTCTCTTCCACCTTCTTCTGTCAGGAAAAAGATACAAAAGTTTGAGGTATTGTACCAACTGACTCAAGAACAGCCTTTTCCCTGCTGTGGTCAGACTTTTGAATGGACTTACCTTGCATTAATTTGATCTTTCGCTAAACCCTAACTATGGTTGTAAACACTACATTCTGCACCCTCTCATTTCCTTGTCTACGAACGGTATGCTTTGTCTATAGAGCACACAAGGAACAATACTTTTCAATGTTAATACATGTGACAATAATAAATCAAATCAGTAACTTACAAGGAAGGAGGAATTGGACAGCTGATAGAGGGATCAGGTGATAATCTATTATGTTTTTAAAAGGGACAGTACATGAGGAGAGGATAGGAAGGAAAGTTGTATGATTGTTAATTTAATAGGAATAGAATCATGGTAACAAGTAATGCCTCCCATAAGGGAATTGAGGAAACAGCTAGAGGCATGAATTTAAAGTTAGGACAAGGAAGAATCAATAAGGTTTGAGTTGATGGGCATAAAAAGGAGTGAGGAGGAGGCCTACATCAATTGGAGGTCCCTATCTGCTTTAAGAAGATGACCGTCATTCCTGTACCATTCCTGTGCCTTAATGACTATAGCTTGGAGACACTGACATCTACCATTATGAAGTACTTCAAAAGGTTAGTCCTAGCACAAATCAATTCTGGCCTCCCAAGCTGCCTGGATCCACTACAGTTCACTTATCGCCACAATTGGTCCATCTCCCTGGCCCTGCATTGAACCCTGGAACATCTGGATAACAAAGATACCTATATCAGACTCCTATTTATTGACTACAGCCCAGCCCTCAACACCATTTTTCCTACAAAACTCATCTCCAAACTTCACGGTCTGAGGCTCGGCTCATCCTTCTACGACTGGATCCTGAACTTCTTAACCCTCATACCACAGTCAGTAAGGATAAGCAACAACACCTCCTTCACGATCATCCTCAACACCAGTGCCCCATAAGGCTGTGTCCTCAGTCCCTTACTATACTCCTTATACATGTAGGACTGTGTGGCCAAATTTCCCTCCAACTTGATTTTCAAGTTTGCTGACGACACCGTCACAGTGGGTCAGATCTCAAACAATGATGAGTGTATAGGAAAGAGATAGAAAATCTGTTGAACTGGTACAATGACAATAATCTCTCCCTCAATGTCAGCAAAATGAAGGAGATAATTATCAACATCAGGAAGTGTTGTGAGGTCATGCCACAGTCTACATCAACAGGGAGAAAGTGAAAACGGTTGTGAGTTTTAAGTTTCTAGGTGCCCAGATCACCAACCACCTGTCCTGGTCCCTCCACACTGCCGTCGTAATTAAGAAAGCCCAGCAACACCTCTACTTTCTCAGGAGGCTGAGGAAATTTAGCTTGTCTGCTATGACTCTCACCATAGGAAGCATTCTTTGTGGTTGTATCACAGCTCCTGTTCTGATCAAGACCGCAAGAAACTACAAAGGGTCATGAACAAAGCCCAGTCCATCACACAAACTAGCCTCCCATCCACTGACTGTCTACACCTCCTGCTGCCTTTGAAAAGCAGCCAGCATAATCAAACATACCCAGGACATACCCTCTTCCATCGAGAAAAAGATACAAAAGTCTGAGGTCATGTGCCAACTGACTCAAGAACAGCTTCTTCCCTGCTGCCATCAGACTTTTGAATGGACATACCTTATATTAAGTTGATCTTTTTCTATACCCTAGTTATGACGAATGCTGCATACTGCACTCTCCTTTCCTTCCCTATGTACAGTGTGCTTTATCTGTAAGCATGCAATAAACAATACTTTTCAGTGTATACAAATGCATGTGACAATAGTAAATCAAACCACATCAAATCAAATGGACAGCTAGCAGAACCAGCAATTTCAACCTTGGCGACAAAAAAGTTCATGAATGCTTCATACCTGTTTTTCAAGATGAGGAAGGTTTATAGTGACAGCTGCAGTGGAGAAACTTAATTTAGTTTCGATCTCCAGGATGATCCTGGAGTAGTGGGTTGCTTTGGCAGAGGGGAAGGCAGTTTGATATTGCTTGATGTAGTCCAGCAGATCTGTTCATGGAACAACCAATTTATTTAACTTTCCATCCTTTTTATCTGAGGGAACATATCATGGGTAACAAATAGGTTGCAAGATAGCAATGGTTTCAATAGCGACAAAGATCAAGGAAGTACAAGCAAGTAATTGATTACTCCATGTGATCATCAATGGAAGAGGATTCCTATTTGAGGCAAATCTGAGTCAAATTAGTCACAGGTGGGTGATGAAAAAACATTTAATGATTGCAATAAAAGACATTCAGCATGCTTGGTTTCATTGGTGGGAACAATGAATACAGGAGTTGGGATGTCTTGAAGTTGTACAAGACATTGGTAAGGCCACACTTGGAATACGGTGTGCAGTTCTAGTCACCATATTATAGAAAGGATATGATTAAACTAGAAAGTGTAGAAAAGATTAGGATGCTACCAGGACTTGACTGTTTTAATTATTAGGAGAGGCTTGATAGACTGGGACTTCTTTTCTCTGAAGTATAGAAGGCTGAGGGGTGATCTTAGAGATCTATAAAATAACGAAGGGTACAGATCAGCAAGATAGTCAATATCTTTTCCCAAAGGCAGGTGAGTCTAAAACTATAGAGGGCATAGGTTTAGGTCGAGGGGAGAGATACAAAAGTGTCCAGAGGGGCAATTTTTTTCCCCACACAGAGGGTGGTGAGTGTCTGGAACAAGCTGCCAGAGGTAGTGGTAGAGGCAGACACAACTTTCTTTTAAAAAGTGTTTAGACAGTTACATGGGCAAGTTGGGTATAGAGGGATATGGGCCAAATGCAGGCACTTAGCTTAGGGGCTTAAAATAAGAAGGACAGCATGGATAAGTTGGGCTGATGAGCCTGTTTCCATGCTGTAAACCTCTATGACTCTACTCCTGCACTGATGTTTGGTTAAAAAAGGCTGCAGAAATATCATGCAGAAGGCAAAAGGCTGGGCAGTTGAAAGTTTGGAATTGCAGTTTAGTGATTAGTGGAAACTGCTCTTCTAAGAGCAGACGTAGAGAATTTGGTGGTGAAGGACACAATAGAAGCAATCTGATAGCCTATTCAATGATCATAAAGCTGCAGAATAGGGCATGCTCAAAGGATTATAATCCCTGCAAAGCTATATGGGAAGTGGCTTATGGAGGAGGGCAGTGAATTCCATGAGATATGAAAGGCACTTGACCCAAGGTGGATATTCCAACCTCTAAAAGAGCTCTTCAATAGAGGCCAAGGGAGGAAATCTTGGTGAGAAACAGGAAGTAGAAAATAATTTCAGAAGGACTGTATTGACAGGGAGAATGTAGTAAGGTGTTCAAAAGAGGAGAAAATGCCAGAGATAGTGGTACGACTTAGTTACCAGGGACACGCCCTCAGCCTAACAGTGTGCGTGGAACTGGTAGTGATCATAGACGGAGTACGATGAAGGTTCACCAAACTCATCTTTGGGGTGAGAAAATTGTGTAATAAGGATACTGGGCCTGTATTCTCTAGAGTTAAGAAGAATGACAGGTGACCTCACTAAAGTATACAAAATTCTTGCAGGACTCGGCAAGATGAATGCAGGAAGGATGTTTCCTCTGATTGGGGGTCACAGTCTCAGAATAACTTAGGAGGAACAAGAAGAGGAATGCCTTCACTCAGTAGAAAATCTTTGCAACTCTATCCCAGAGGGCTTTAGAGCCTCAGTCGTTGAGTATGTTCAAAACAGAGGCTGATAGATTTCTAGATATCATCAAGGAAAGGGTGAGGTAGATCGGCTATGGTCTGACTGAGTAATGGAGCAGACTCAAGGAACTGAGTTGCTTATTCCTGCTCCTCACAACCAGCAGAGAACCTTCAGAAAGGACAAGATTGCACCATTCATAAGCTATGTTTCAATCAAAGCCAAGTGGTGTTGCAATTATCTACAACAATACAAATGAATGGTAAGGACTTTGTTGGCACTAAGTGCATTGAATATTGATCAGTTGGCAGATTAAGGGACAGCGCTGGATCAGGTGACAAGGACAAGGAGGATGATGAAGATAGCACATAATTGGAAAAAAAATCAGCAAAAAAAAGAAAGTAGCTGTTCTTAAGACAAATTTTACAAGAAGTGTCTTAATGGGCCCTTTTGAAAGTGTCAAGGAAGGGATAAAGGGCAACTACAGGCTTACTGAAGAAAAATTCAAACCTGGGATAGTAGCTAGAGAGAAGGAAGGCAAAGTAGTGCCCTGGGTTCAATTCCCAGCTTGGGTCACTGTCTGTGCAGTCTGCACATTTTCCCTGTGTCTACATGGGTTTCTTCCATGTCTCCAATTTCCTCCCACAGTCCAAAAGTAGTGCTGGTTAGGTGTGTTGGCCATGCTAAGTTCTCCCTCAGTGTACCTGAGCAGGCACCGGACTGTTGTGACTAGGGGTTTCTCACAGCAGTGAGAATGTAAGCCTAATTGTCACAATAATAAATAAGCTTAAAAACCTTAAACTTGGCAATGGTTTGAGAAAGGAAACAGTTCCTCAGAGGGAAAAAAAGATTGCATGTGAGTGCAAGAGGAAGAGGAGGAAAGTAGGACCCAAGAGGAGAAAACAAAAGGATGGAAATTAGCAGCTTGTATAGAATGGACTATAAGATGGTCATCTAAATAAAATAGCAACATAGCATGTAAATACACAAACAGCATATCATTTTTTTGGTGATTTCCTCCACTGATCACAGTAATTTGCATGTGGATGTCCAATGATAGTGGGTGCAAACTTGAGCTTGATGAAACACTGACCTTTTAGCTAATTCACACAATTGGATAACACACTTATGTCAGACTCCTATTTATTTACTGCAGCTTGACTTTCAACATTATCCTTACAAATCTCCAAATACCCAGAAGAAATAAGAACTATGAGCAGGAGTAGGCCATCAGGCCCTTTGAGCCTGCTCTGCCATTCAACAAAATCATGGCTGATCTTTGCGGACTCAGCTCCACTTACCCATCCGCTCAACATAACCCTTAATTCCTTTACTGTTCAAAAAAAATGTATCTATCCTTGCCTTAAAAACATTCAATGAAGTAGCCTCAACTGCTTCACTCAGCAGGGAATTCCACAGATTCACAGATTGTGTGTAGAAGTTCCTCCTCGGCTCAGTCCTAAATCTGCTTCCCCTTATTGAGGTTAGTTCTAGTTTCCACTAGTTCTAGTTTCACCTGCCATTGGAAACAACTTCCCTGCTTCTAGCTCATCCATTCCCTTCGTAACCTTATGTTTTCTATAAGATCTCCTCACATTCTTCTGAATTCCAGTGAGTATAGCCCCAGTCTACTCAGTATCTTCTCATAAGTCAACCCTCTCAACTCCAGAATCAACCTAGTGAATCTTCTCTGTACCCCCTCCAGTGCAAGTATATCTTTTATCAAGTGAGACCAAAACTGTACACAGTACTCCAGGTGTGGCCTCACCAACACTTTACACAGCTGCAACATAACCTCGCAGTTTTTAAACTCCATCCCAGTAGCAATAAAAGGACAAAAATTCCATTGGCCTTCTTAATTACCTGCTGCACCTGCAAACCAACTCCTTGAGATTCCTGTACACAAGGACACCCAGGTCCTTCTGCACAGCAGCATGCTGCAATTTTATCATTTAAATAATAGTCCATTCTGCTGTTATTCCTACCAAAATGGATGACCTCACATTTACTTGTGCTTGGTTCTTCCCTCTGCAGCTGGATCTTTGACTTCCTAACCCACAGACCACAATTAGTAAAGATCGACAACAATGATTATCCTCAACACCAGCAAGCTGTGTCCTCACCCCCTTACTATATTTCCTATATACTTAGGACTGTGTGGCCAAATTCTCCTCCAACTCAATTTTCAAGTTTGCGATGACACTAACCGAGTGGCTAGGATCTCAAACAACGATAAAACGGAGTAAAAGGAATGAAATAGAAAATCTGGAGATTGGTGCAAGAACAATAATTTCTCCCTCTATGTCAGCAAAACGAAGGAGTTGGTCATTGACTTCAGGAACTGTTGCTATTCAAGTTTAGGTGTCCGGAGCACCAACAACTTGGTCCCTTCATGCTGATGCTCTCATTAAGAAATCCCACCAACACCTCTACTTTCTCAGCAGAGATGTCCTTTATTACTCTCCAAATTTTACAGATACACCATGGAAAGCATCCTTTCCAGAAATATCACAGCTTGAGATGGGTCCTGCTTTGACCAAGACCACAAGAAACTACCAACGGTTGTGAGCATAGACCAGCCCATCACACCTCCCATCCATTAACACTGTCCACACTTCCCACTGCCTTGAAAAACAGCCAGCGTAATCATGTACCCACACCCCAGACATACTCTCTTCCACCTTCTTCCATTGGAAAAAGATAGAAAATCCTGACATCACATTCCAACCAACCCAAGCTTCTTCCCTACTGCCATCAGACTTTTGAAGAGACCTACCTTATAGACTCACAGAATCCCTGCAGTGCAAAAGGAGGCCATTTGGGCAATCGAGTTTGCACAATCCCACCCAGGCCCTATGCCCATAACACTGTGCATTTACCCTAGCTAGTCCCCCTGACACTAAGGGGCAATTTAGCATGGCCAATCCACCTATCCACACACCTTTGGACACCTGGAGGAAACCAGAGCACCTGGAGGAAACCCACACAGACACAGGGGAAGGTGCAAACTCAATACAGACAGTGACCCAAGCCATGAATTGAACACAGCTCCCTGACTCTGAGGCAGCAGTGCTAACCACTGACACCATGCCGCTGACTTATATTAAGTTTATCTTTCTCTGCACCTTAACTATAACACCATATATGTTCTATATATGGCTGTAACACCATATCCTCCACCCTCTCCTTTCCTTCTCCCTTATGTATTCTACGAATGGTATGCTTTGTCTGTACAGTACTCACAAAACAGTTTTCACTGTATACAAATACATGTGGCAATAATAAATCAGTTACTCACAAATTCCTAAGTTTTCAGCAGACTGATTTCCCAAATATCAATTATCTCAAGACTTGCAGGAACAATCAAAATATGAACCAAGTAAGGACTGGAGGTAGATAAGCTTGACTTTCAATGTATATGAACTGCTCTACAGGTAAAAATAGGTAAAAAAAGTCACAAAAGCATCACTCATTCAATTTTGTCCCAAAAATCTCCAACTGAACCATCAGTCATATAGAGTTGCCGTAATGGATTCAGGCCACCCAAAAAAAGTAGATTATATTTGAGGCTGTTGTTCAACCAAACCATCCATTTTTCCATTTCTGATATCAAATCTCTTAGCAAAAGTAGCTAAACTAATAGTTAAAACTTTTACATCAAAACTAAAATTGGCAGCACTATATTTTTTAAAAATTGCAAAAATAAATTTATTTGCAAAACATATCAGTACCAAGTCAAATTACAAACACCCATGTCCAAAGTCTCTCCAAATCACATACCATCTTAGCTAGGAGGTACATCACCTGTCCTTCAACGTCAAAATCCTGGAACACCTTTCATAACAGAAATGTAACTTTACCAAAACCAGATGGACTGCAATGATTCAAGAAGGCCACCACCACTCACTGGCAATTCGGGATGAGCAACAAGTGTCACTTGCCAGTGATACTCACAACCCATGAAATAAAGCATTTTTTTTTTAAATTTCAACAAATCCCTTTTTTCTCACCCAGTAGCAATTTCCACATGTGAAGAAAACAGCATTTCAATATAGTCAAAAGGTGACAGCTGTTTAGAACTATTTCCCAAACCACACCCACTACAACAAACTGTTTGACAACATACAAACTTAAGTAGAACACAAAATAAGAATATTGGAAATGCTACAGGTGTCTTTCTACATGCATTTCTGGCTCTAAGCCCTTTTGAAATAAGGTTACTGTATGAAAACTAGAGTCAACTATTCACGAGTTTAAACAATGGACAGCACGATGGCACAGTGGTTAGCACTGCTGCCTCACTGACAGACGCCCAGGATCGATTACCAGCTTAGGTCACTGTCTGTGCAAAGTCTGCATGTTCTCCTCATACCTGCATGGGTTTCCTCCCGGTGCTCCAGTTTCCTCCCACAATTTGAAAGGCATGCTGGTTAGATGCATTGGCCATGTTAAATTCTCTCAGGGTACCCAAACACTGAGTATGGCAACTAGGGGATTTTCACAGTACCTTAATTGCTGTGTTAATCTAAGCCTACTTGTGACTAATAAATAAACTTAAAAAAAAATAGACTTTGTGCAAGGTTATGAAACACTGTCAGGTCATTTGATATATTAAGACACTCTTTAGCAAAATAAGCAATGACAATACAAGGAAAAAAATCTTTACTTAGTGAATGGTCAAGATCTGGAATGCATTGTCTGTGAGCTTGGTGGAGGCCAAGTCAATCATAGCTTTCAAAAACAGAATTAGGCCATTCTCCAAGGAAGAGGAATTTGGGTAACATGGTGGGTAGTACTGCTGCCTCACAAAGCCAGGTTCGATTCCAGCTTCGGGTGACTGTCTGCGTGAAGTTTGCAAATTCTCCCATGTCTGTATGAGTTTCCTCCCACGGTCCAAAGATGTGCAGGTTATATGGATTGGCCTTGCTAAATTTTCCCTTCGTGTCCAAAAATGTGTAGGTAAGAGGGATTAGCGGGAGTGGGCCTGGGTATGATGCTTTTGGAGAGTCGATAAGCTAAATTGCCTCCTTCTGCACACTAGTGATTCGATGATTTACAGAGCTGGGGGAAAAGAAATCTCTTACGTCATACTGATAGTGTCCCAGCCTGAAGTTCTGGATTCAAGTCCTACAGCAAGAAGTCTCACAACACCAGGTTAAAGTCCAGCAGGTTTATTTGGCAGCACTAGCTTTCGGAATCTCAGGCTCCTTCATCAGACACAAACTCAATTTACAAGATAATGGTTGGAATGGTCACAATCCAAGTCTGCACCAGAGGGAGGGGGGGGTGACCACCAGAGGGCAATCAAAATTAAGACCCTCAGGGACTCTGGAGAAGATAGCCTGTGAGAGAGGGGAAGAACATAACTTCTGAAGTTAAGATACTAAGATTCAGACAGATAGGAATGGAATTCTGCAAAGGTAGGCTTTGAATAACTTCTTACCACTTACACTTGTTTTCCAAGTTCTCAGCTTTTCAAATCCAAAACTGCTGTTACTGCTTTTGGATTTTTCTAATCTTTTCTTCACAATCTTTGTGGTGTCGTCTGTATTAGTTCCTCATTAAAACAGTACAACAGCCAAGAATTTCATTTATCTTCTCCTTTAAATGGGTATACATTAAACATTAAAAAAGGTAACTGATCTCCAGGTTCTGCAAGTACAGCACCTTCAATTTATGCTTTGAATGTAATATTGATTAGCTAGATGGCAAGGAAGTTGCAGTTTTAAGGCTTGTGAAACTGTCAACATATGCCATCATTAGAACAATGAAATAGACAAAAACTTTTAACATCTGCACATGTGCAGTTAACAAGGGAAATCAGAAGTTGTTGTCAGTGATTTCCCAGTCCTCCAAAGGATATGTTGCTGGAGTCCTCACAGATTGAAATCTCAGAAATCACTTGATTTGACAAGTACTTCCATTTTTTTCTGCTATCAGCTTCACCCAGAGAAACCCTTGAAAAAGTTAAAATTTGTTGGTGTAAGCAGATTTTAAATAAATAGTGCACTAAGTTATAATTAATGCTGGACAAGCTCTCTGGCCTGAAAAACTTTTTTTTATATGTCAGATGTCACCATTATTGTAAAAAAGGACAATTTTTTTAAAAGCAGAAAAAAGCTTATAATATTTCAGCTTCAACCTTAACCTCATGACTGTGTCCCAATCTTTTTCTCTCACTTTTGTAAAATAACCTCAAAACCCAGCAAATTGTAAAAACAACACTGCAAGATAATATGCTAAATCTTGAAGAAAAAAGATTTAGATTTACCTATATACACTATTTTTATGACCACTCAACGTTTCAAAGCATTATACAGCCAATCAAGTTCTTTAAAACAGTGATTGCACTTTGAAAGTTGGAAATATAGCAGCCAATTTGTGCACAGTCATGTATTTATTGTAGCCAGGACATAGAGATAACTCTTGGAAAAAATGTCAGAGAATCTTTTACATTCATGAAGATAGGCAGAATGGGTCTCAGTTCAACATTTCTTCCAAGAGACAGCCCCCCTGACAGTGCAATACTCCCTCATAATTGCACTGGACTATCCATTTTGGTTTGTGTTTTGTGCAGTGGGACTTGAATTTCGTGACTCCAGAGATGAGACTTCTACCAACTGAGGTGTGGTTGGCACTGAATAGTACATCTTCTAAAAAAGGAAACGTGTGAAAGTAAAGATAGATCTGTTGGGTCTGCCCACAAGTTTTACAAATCTGATTTGAGATGAGCAGAATTGAAAACCAATTAAAAGCTCCTGCAAATGAAATTAAGAATCATGTTGAGAAACAAACAACTTTATAAAGATGCTTGAGACCTGACCTCTCAAAAAATACCAACAGAATGGATATGGAGCCAGAACAGTTGCAAAATTGCATAGTTAAGATTCACCTCCTCCCACCACCTCGCACCCCCCCCCCCCCCCCCCGCCAAAAACCAAAGTCAGCACAGCCATGGCACATTCTGACCACATCAGCAAACTTCATACCACCATCACCCACACCCAGCACAAAGCAACAAACAATGATCCCAACAGGACATCAGTTGTCACATATTAGGGTAATTTATTCAATAACTTACAAATCCAAAAGCAGATAAGTAGAAACTGTTAATTGTGGTGTTATGCAGTGGAACTACAATTCCACATGCCTCACAATCTTCCTTTGCCCACAGACAGTGAAGAAATATTGGATATGAAACCCAATTGTTACCCCACTTGGATCTCTGTGCCCCAATCCCCTAGAAGACAGAAATTTGTTCAGGCAAATGCATCATGCTTTCTCACTAAAGTGCCCTGTTTTCCCATAAACACAAATGTTCAAATTGCCAATTGCAGATTGGCATTCTCCTCAAATGGAATAGAAATACATGATCCCACTCATTATTTGCATTGATTGAAGCCATCTTGCCAGGCAGCAGCAACTGGCATTTATGGAGAGCCAGTTGTGTCGTAAAATGTGGGCAGCACAATGGTTTGTACTGCTGTCTCAGCTCCTGGGTTTGATTCCCAGCTTGGGTCATTTTTGTGTGGAGTTTGCACATTTTCCTGCACAGGTTTCCTCGGGTGCTCCAGTTTCCTCCCACAGTCCAAAGATGTTCAGATTAGGTTGATTGGCTATGCTAAATTGCCCCTTAGTATCCCAGATGTGTATTTAGAGGGATTAGCAGGGTAAATATGTGGGGTTGGGTGGGATTGTTGTCGGTGCAGACACGATGGCCACCTTCTGCACTGCATGGTCCTATAGATATCCCAAGGCACTTCACAATAGCATTATTAAAAACTTGACATCTTGCAACATCTGATAGATGGCCAAGATGCAAGTTTTAAAGGAGTGCCTTAATGGAACAGAAACAGATGTTTAATGGGCAAATGACAGAGCTTTGGCAGCTAAAAGCACTGCCTCTAATGGTGCAGCGATTAAAAACCAGGGGTGCACAAAAAGTCAGAATTGGAGTGCAGAGATTTCAGAAGGTTGTATGAATGGGGGAAGGTAGAGAGACAAGGGGAAAACTGTGGAGGGGTTTAAAGTCATCAGTGAACTTTTTAAAATTGAGATGTCGCTGGACAGGGAGTCGAAGCAGGTCAATATGTACAGAGGTGATGGATAAATGAGACTTGACGTGAGCTAGGATACATGCAGTGGAGTTTTGGATAAGCTCAAGTTTATGAAAGGTGCAAAATGGGAGGCTGGCCAGGAAAGCATTAAAATAATAATGTTACGAATGAGAGTTTATCTTGAGATAATAATGTCACAAATGAGAGTTTCAGCACAGATCAGTGGTAGAGTCAGCTGACATTACTGACCCAGATATAGATGGTCTCAGTACTGGATAAGATCCCACATCAAGATTTCAAACTGTTTAGTACAGCTTCAGACAGTTGCCAAGAAGATGAACAGAGTCACTGGCAAGAGAATGGAGTTTGTGACAGGAGACAAGGACAACAATTTCAAATCTTCCAAATATTGGTTGGCTGATATTTCTACTCATCCAGTGTTTGGTCAACAGTGACCAAAGTGATAGGAGCAAACACTGATCTACACAATACTGCCACAGAGCTGTTTTGATTACTTTAACCAACACACCACCTCCAAGCACATTTGCCCTCACACACAAACATTTAGTTTGGACATTTAGGACAACACTTAGGACAACTGCTCCATCCTGCTCCTCCCCCACTTCGACATCAAGCCTACACCAACAACAATCCCACCCAGGCCCTATCCTTGTAACCCCATGTATTTACCCTGCTATTCCCCATGACATTAAAGGGCAATTTAGTATGCCAATCAATCCAACCTGCACATCTTACTAAAATACTTAAATGAGTAACCCGCCTCCTGTGAGCAGATGGGTTGCTCATCCCTTGTCCCACCTATAACACAATTGCTTGTTTAAACTAGCAATGACAGGTTCAAGTCAGGTCAAGCTCCGATCAGATGTTTACTTTTTTAACCAACCATTCAAACCAAATCCAACCATTTTTGAAGTTAAATTTCTCCCATTGTGCTCATCTATTATTTGAACATAAAGCTATTTCTAGGTTTCTTATTGTTCAATGCAAAATTATTTTTAAGAAGTTTTCCTCAAGAGGAGTTCAAAATCAATAGTGGTTCCTGACTCCTGCAGAACACCATGTGACAATCAATAAAGCGAATGATACACTTCTGTTCTAACTGGTGCAGAGGCTAGTCAGATGAAGTAATAAAAGATTCTTAAAAATAAAATTCCAAAACAATGTTCTGATTGGAGGCACAAGAAAAGCATCCACTGACATCTGATAAAGCTAATGGATGGTCAAAGCCCATCCCTATTTAGCCATAATCAACATTATTCAAGGAACAGTTCGAAATGCATTGAGCATATCTTCTTGATGGCTAAAAGGTGGATCATTAGTTAATACAGCAGCAAACTGAAATTTTGAAGGGTTGCATTATATTGAGTTGGACTTTCAAAATTAACTTTATGAAACAAATCAAATAAAGCTTCACCAAGGTAACCACACTGTCTTTGGCTTTAAAAAGTTAAGAATTACAGCCAAAGGTTAGGTGCTCTTTCAATGATAATAAATGCTGAATACACTCAAAAGTACAGACTACCTCAGAGGATAAAGATGGTAATTTCAGTTTCTTTTTTGTATTGAAATGTATCTGTGACCACATTCAAAAATTTATCTAATGCTTAAAAGAAATCTTCATTATTTCCTTAATAACATTTAACTTTCTTTAATAACATCTTAACAGTATATATAATTGATTATTTTCTTTAAAAAAAAAGTCGGTTTAAAGATTCAAATACAGATTGAAAGGCATCAAGACCAGTTGAGAGCACAAGATTAACATGAGAGAGAGGTTTCAATCTTGACCAAACTTCCAAATTGTGCCAGGGAGAAGGAAGGGAGTCCAACCAAAAGTTACAGTCCACATTGGAACCAGTGATAGAAAGTCACTTAATTAACACTTTGATACAGCAAGGACTGGTAAAAAATTGCAAATGGTCCAATGCACCATTGTAGAACTCTCGTCTTGTCATCAAAAAGTCCGTGGTTCAAATCCCAATGCAAAGACTTGAACACAGAAAATCAAACCTGAACCTCCATTGTGGTACTAAGGATGCACTGCACTGTTGGACTATTACTTCAGTTGTGACATTAAACCAAGACTCCCTCTGCTTTCTCAACTAGACAAACAAGCCCATGACACTACTTCAGAGGGCAGATATCCTGGTCTTCTGGTCAATAATTATCCCTCAGTCAGCACCACAAACAAAATGATCTGGTCAGTACCACACTGCTGGCTGTGGGAGCTTACTGTGCCCAAACTGACTGCCAATATTGCAACATTGATTACATGCTTCACTGGCAGTAGAGAGCTTTAGGTCTTACTAAGGTCATGGAAGACACTATGCAAATACATCTTGCATTCATTTAATATGACTGGTTGCTCATCTGCCATAGCATAAGGAACATCAAACAGAGGTTAGACATTTTCCACAAGTTATAAATTTGAATTCACCTCAGAACATTCCTATATATGCCAGTGCAGTAAAAAGAAACGTACAACAGCAAACTACACATTTTAATCAACAGAATGGAAAGCATCTTTGGGTTAGCCAATTTGGAAAATAATCAGATGAATATAATAATTAGTGATCCAAGATAGCTGGGTTATTAATCCCATAGCTCAGTATTAAGCATTTGCTTTTTTTTTTAAAAATAATCTTTCCAGATTTTGTGAAAAAATGTTACCAACCCCACAACCATTTATTTCCCCCAACTCTTGTTCCCCATTTATAATACAGCATCCTTTCTAAAAGGAAGGACGGCTTTTTTTTGGAAATGTCAGGACAGTACCGATGCGAGACAGGAAAGTGTAATTTTAAAAACTCAATCCAAAATGAGGATTTTTCTAATTGTAGTGAATTAATCTGCTATGACATTAATTCTAATTCAAATTATACCACCCCACCACACTGCGCCCCTCCCCCCACCCGAAACACAAAAAGATAAGGCAATAATGTGCTGTTACTGTGAGAAATGAATCATAACAAAACCCCTCCTACCATACATTTTTTTTGGTGACTATGCATTAAAAATATAAGTAAAATGTTTTTATGGGCTGTCTAATAACAATAAAAATCAGAAATATGTTGTGTAAGCGGTTGCAGAAATCATTATAAAAGTGTAGGGGGAAGGTTTGCAGTTTTACTATTATTTTATAACAAAAGCATTAACCTCACAAAAATTTTTTTTTAATCTCTAAATGCAGTCAATGAAAACTAAAATTTCAGCTTAGCTGCCGCTGTACTTCTTTGGAATGGTTTGATCTTCTCTTAAAAAGCAACCCACTAGGTATCTTCCACGACCACAAGAGTATAAAATTTGGAAACTGACCTCACTTCTCCAGATCCCTAATGTCAGAGGTGCAATGTTAAAATGGATCTTCACAGGACTGAAACTGGTCTTATCTGATCACTGCAGATAGCTATACAGCAGACTCAGCACCAAGGTTGCCAGTATTGGAAACCCCAACATCATGTTCAAGACCTATGGTAATGACCAGCAATGCCCAAGTTACTCAATACTAAATAATCACAGTTAACACCAAGTCAACTATTGTCTTTGCCATTACTGAATTTCTTCTACAATTGTTCATAGGCAGCCAAAGATGGAAACCATGGGTTCTTTCAGACTCCCAAAGTAGCACAGATGTCACAATCCACTAATCTTTGAATACCTTGGAAAATTACCCAGGTCGTGGTTCCACAGCTATTCTGCTAGATATCCCTGTTCTTCAGCATCAACTTACAATTATATAGCATCATTTGACAATATAAAATTTGCCAAAGCACTTCCAACGTGCATTGTAAAACAAGATGTGAGACAAGGTGCATAAGGAGAAGGCAGATGGCCAAAAGCTTGATCAAAAAAAAAGCAGGTATCAAACAAGCAAAGCATGATGGAGAGGCATTGGAAGGGAATTCTGGAGCTTACGGCCCAGGCAACTGAAGACACAACTACCTCCTGCAATCTCAAATACATTTCCAGCTAAAACCCCAACTCTAAACTACAAAAGTGTAGTTTTCTCTGCTACAACAGACCCAACTTTGCACATTAACTACATTATCACATGACCCTGTCAACCAACTGCCCAAGGAATCATTTGTGTAAACAAAAGTCCATGAGCTCTTTCCAAGTAAGAAATCCTAGCTAAATTGAGTAATTAACTTGCTCAGGCAAGGGATCTGTCCACTCAAGATATCAGTATTCTGAACCGCAACCCAAAAAACTCAATCCTAACTCTGGAAATTTTATGGAGTTACGGCACCCAGACATTAAAAAACCTTCTATGCTTCAAAGTGGTGGAATGTGCCATATGCAACTTATTTGAAATATACAGACTAGGTATTAAATGTTTCTTGATTGAGGTCTCCCAAAACAATTGTATTCATAAGGAGGGAGTGAATGGTTATCAGGGGTAGGCAGAAATGTGAAGTTGAAGTTAAAATTAAAATTCGATCAGTTGTGCTCTTATTGAAAGGCAGGGTAGGCTCAGGTAGGCAAAATGGCCGAGTCCTGTTCATGTCCCTGCAAAGTTAAAGAAACTAACTTTTTGATAACAAAATAATCTTTCAAAAATTTGGTTGATTATCACATGTATTGGAATATAGTGAAAAGTATTGTTACTTGCCCAAACAGACAAAACATACCATTCCCAGAGCACAGAGGAGAAGAAAAGGAGAGGGTGCCGGATATAGTGTTAGTCATATTTGGAGCGTAGAGACAGATCAGCTTAATATATGGTAGAATCAGAGTGTCTGTATAAGACATGTGTGATGGTAGTAGGCAATTGATATAGATACACGTGTTTTTTTTAATGTTTCGGCAGAGTTTTTAAAATTTCAGCTTAATTTGGTGTGTCTGGAACATATTTAGCCCAAGGGTTTTAAAAAGCAAGTTAATTACTCGATTCAGTTAGGAATTTGTTACATTGACAGAGCTAATGGACTTTTGTTCGCACAAAGGATTCCTTAAGAAGTTAGTTGACAGGGTCACGCGATAATGTGGTCAATGGGCATAGTTGGGTCTGTAGCAACGAGAAGATGCTTTTGCAGTTTAGAGTTGGAGTTTTAGCTGGAAATGTATTTGAAGACAGAGGCTTCCTTAAGCTATTCTGAAGCTCACCACTTTCAGAAAAGTCAAAGCTGTCAACACTTATTATAGCAAGTATATTCATGATTGCTAACTATATTTAAAGTGGCTTTCAAGTCTGTAAAAGGAATGTTGCTTATTTGGAACTGCAACAGTCATAAGCTTGGAAGTAAAATTGCATCCTTTCATTTTTAAATATTATTCAACTGTTAATGGTTAAGCTGCTTCATTTGTTAAGAGTTATATTTACACTTATTAAATAAAGTTTGTTTTATTATGAGAGCAATAGTTTGTCAGTGAAATCACTCCTGAAGAGAAATATCCTATCCTCACATTCATATCTAAAAAAAATTATTGGAATCCAGTCTGGCATCCTAATATAACTTGAGGTTCTGGTCCAGTACCCTAACATATGCCAAACATGTATTCTTAAATAAGATACTTAATGCTTAATATGCACTGTCAATACTTCAGAAATTCACAATCTTAAATCTAGCTATAATTCTTTACAGATCAAAAATGCCATTAGAAATTTCACAATCACAATCTAATGCTTGCAAAAGGAGCTTCCAACATTAAAAAGGGCTTTCCATGTGGTTAAGGTCTGCAGATCAGTGATATGTTGGGAACTTACAATACTTGGAAATGGAGATCCTGTTAAGATACAAATTCCTTCTGCACATAAAACAGATGAAATAATAAATCCCATGGTTGCAATTCATGGAATAATACAAATTCACAGCAGAAAAAGGAGGTCACTCAGCATATCATGGCTGCAGCCAGCTCTTTGACAAAGCTGTCATATTAGTTCTACCTGCTGCTCTTTCCCACAGCCCTTTGCTTTTCAGGTCTGTATTCAACTCCCTTTCTGCAAGTTACAATTGAACCTGTTTCCAGCACCCCTCCAGATCACAATAAAGCTCACTGTTTAAGAGAAAACAAATTTCCCCATTTCTTAATCATTCAAAATAATTTATGGAGGACAGAAAAGTGAAAACAAAGCTTTCACAATTTATCAATGTGATCATAGCATTTTAGAAATGATGGTAAAAAATTAACATAATTAGTTACAAAATCAAAGACACTCACTCAAGATCTTCCTGGATCTTTCAAGTGAACATGGCCAGAGAATCCCACTCCTGGTCATACACTGAAGGACCCACTATTTCATTTGTTTAAGTACTACATGATTAAATTAGAGATTTTCCTCCTAACAGTTTATAACTGACACTACAAAACTAATTACCTGTTGCTTCAATCCCACCCAATGTACAGTCAGACAGTGCTATGGCATTGAAGTTCTAAATGTTCAGTTAGCCAAAAGTTAGTTTTTGAGGTCCAAAAGAGGATCCCAGACATCCAAAAACCAAATTAAAAATTCTGGTCCACCTGGAATCAAGCATACCACAACACAATGATTTGAGAATTTTACATTCTTTGTACTCCTTTATTTTTGTAGCAATAGTATATTTTTGTGTTTTGAAGTCAAAGCACTCTTTTGTTTCTTTCATAAGTTATGACAGTATTTGTGAAGTGAATAGATTGGAAAGACAGGATGCAAGAGTAAACAGAAAAGATTGAAAGTCACTGATTTAGATCAGATATGTTATTGGAGTGTTTCAGAAATATTACAAAATAATTTGAAAATATAGATACTTCACACGAGAAATTATTAAGCTATTAATCTAAAAGTGAAACACTGACCAAACATCAGAAGGGTCAAGGTAAGCTATCGTTATTTAAAAATCAAGTTTATTCCATAAAGAATCGTGCGTTTCATTTTATCGTATTTATATTCCTGCATGTGTTCTTTTCATCGAGATTTCCCGAACCAAAATTATGTTCCAAAACTGACACAGAATGGAGAAGTCGGAAAGATTGGGAACGTGTGTCTTATCTTCTTTGTTCCCTATAGATATATCTCGCCTGTACAACAACCCTCAACATCCACATATCAGACTACCGACTATCTTTTCAGTCCTGAGTTCGACAGTGTCTTAAATCGAATCTTCGACTAAAACGGAGATATACCAGGGTCAGAGTTTGAAATCTCAGTCCTGCATTCACTTTCATCCTCCTCACTGTCACTGTCCAATCGCTGGCAAAAACCACATGATGAATATGCACCTTGTAGACTGATTGGGGGGGGAGGCGGGATAGGGATCTCGCAAAGTAATTTGCAACATAGTAACCGTAAAGGAAAAAAAAACACTTGCACTAAAGACGACCAAAACAGATCAGGTAAAACTTCGCAAAAGGATAATGTCCGAAGGCTAATAATTGTATTAACTGATGGCTAGGGTTCAAATATTGCACATGAAAAAAGTTGTTCTGCAAGGAGAATGTCATATCAGCAAAATTATACAAACCTACTGTACACTTATTCCAAAAAGGACAAATTCACCAAATTAACATACATCTTATTCGCTGAACCAGCCGACAACAGTAGAGGAAACGACATATTCCTCTCAAAATAGTTCTCCATTCCCAGCAACGAAAAATTGAAGTGCTTTACTGCATACGCTCGTAAAATGGCATTTTTACATTTTCTTAAATTGCTATTGAAAAACGATGCGATGTTTGGGTATGTCAAGCTTTATATTTTAATGATACTAACAAAAACCATAGCAATAAATCTCGCAAATGCATTATTTTAATATACAAGTATACACAAGAGAGGGCAGGCTTTACCTTCCGTAGAGCAGCGACGAGCAGACCCCGCCATTTGGGTGCATTGTCCTCGCTGAAGAAATCGTACTGTTGTTGTGGCTGCTGCATGGTGCTGCCTCCGGCCCCCGGACGCACACCCGCAGCTTTTTTTCCCCAGTCAGAGAGATTGGACGTTTTCTTCTTCGATCGTCACTCCTAGGACCGATCTCGAAATTATTCTCTTTCCTTCCTCCCTGCCTGCCCTACTTCTCAAGCGTTCGCCGACTGCTGCTCATACCAGACATAGAACACCACCCCTGCCCCCTCCCCGAAAGTTTCCAAGTGATCGTTCCCCTCTTCCCCCCCACCCCACCCCCCACTTTTTTTGCTTTTGCCCTCCCCCCTCCACCACCCCCGCCAGTCCCTCTCGTTGTTGACGCTGGTGCTCTTCTCGCACGCCGGGGACACCATTCGGCTGCGGGAAGCAAGCGGAGAGACGCTGGGACACAGCAGCCAGCCAACCAACGGCTCAGGCTCGAGACGGAGAGGGGGAGGGGACGGAGGGGGGGAACGGCGCGATCTCGAGACGGCTCGAGACCAAAAGTCAACGGTCGCCTTGTGACAAGGAGGAGGGGAGCAAATCGCCAGCTGACCTCACATACACACACATCCCGATTTTCCCCTCTCTGTGCAACTCCCTTTCCACTGGTGTGAACGCCCACGGTTACATATTAAAAGCCTAACACCAGCTCCACCCCCCCACCCTAGAGGGCCAAATGCTGGCTCTGAAGAAAAGAAAAAAAAGGAAAGAAATTACTTCGTTTAACTGAACGAAAATAATGAAAATATCCGTGTGTTGTCTTCAAACTTAAGAGCTTCAGACGTCTGCGCATGCGGCCCGACCTGCAGGCGGCCGCATTTTCCTTTTCGTCCCCCCCCCAACGCGGAAAGGGAAGAGGAGGAAAGGTCGCTCTCTATGTGTGTGTATATATATATATACACTGCCGTGTTCCGTGCATTCTGGGAAAGCGAGTTCTTCGTTGTGGTTGCAGCTGAGGTACCTATTCAGAGTATAAAGGCAAAATACTACAGATGCTGGAATCTGAAACACAAACAGAAAAATGCTGGAATAACTCAGCAGGTTTGACAGCATTTGTGGAGAGAGAGAGAGACTCTTGTCTCTACAGATTTTTTTACTTCATTTATTATGTCAGAAGTAGGTATGCATTAACACAGCAATGAAATTACTGTAAAAATCCCCTCCTCACCACACTCTGGCGCTTATTCGGGTACACTGAGGGAGAATCTAGTATAACCAACACAGAGAAAATGTGCAGATTTGGCACAGAGAATTACCTAAGCCTGGAATTGAACCTAGGTTCATGGTGCTGTGAGGCAGCAGTGCTGACCATAATGTCACCATGCAGTCCACTGTGCTGTCAGACCTACTGAGTTTTTCCAGCATTTTCTAGTACAGTGTGTGGAATCAATGGATATTAGAACATAGAACAGTACAGCGCAGTACAGGCCCTTCGGCCCTCAATGTTGTGCCAAGCTACGTCCAAACCCAAGATCAAGCTATCCCACTCCCTATTATTCTGGTGTGCTCCATGTGCCTATCCGATAACCGCTTGAAAGTGCCTAAAGTGTTCACCTCCATTATCACAGCAGGCAGTGCATTCTACACCCAACCACTCTCAGAGTAAAGCATCACCTCAGACATCCCTCCTATACCTCCCACCATGAACCTTAAAGTTCTGCCCTCTAGTAACAGCTACATCCACCTGAGGAAACAGTCTCTGCATGTCTGCTCTATCTATCCCCCTCATCACCTTATAAACCTCTATTAAGTCACCTCTCATCCTCCTCCACTCTAAAGAGAAAGGCCCCAGCTCCCTCAACCTTTCCTCATAAGACCTACCCTCCAAACCAGGCAGCATCCTGGTAAATCTCCTCTGCACTCTCTCCAATGCTTCCACATCCTTCCACCTCTAGTGAGGTGACCAGAGACTGCACACTAATATTGCAGCATAGAAAGAAGCCATTCAAAGATGGCATAGCTTTTATTGAGCGTGGTATCATTGAGTGGATGATCCAATGGAATGATTGATGTAAAAACAGAAAATGCTGGAAATACTCAGCAGATCAGGCAGCATCCATGGAGAGAAACAGTTAACATTTCAGGCTGATGGTCCTTTGTCAGAACTGAGAAAGATAGAAATGTAGTCATTTTTGAGCAAGTAAATGTGCAAGGAAATGTAATCGTTTTTGGGCAAGTAAATGTGGGAGGAGATGACAGGAGGGGGTCGGAATAACAAACCATTTTAGGGTGCAGATGAAGGGATTAAATGATAAAAGGTTTTGTGGTACAAAAACTAAAGGGAGTGGTAATAGGCATCATAAATTGACCAACGATGTGTTCAGTTAAGATGTGAATGGCTGCATATAGCAGCTGTCTGAATGCAAAATGAAGGAATAAAGAAATAAATGAAAAAAAGTGAAACAGCAAAAAAAAGCCAGAAGTTATAGCCTAAAATTGTCCAATTTCGTGTTAAGTTCAGAAGTCTGTAGCACGCTGAGTCAAAAGATGAAGTTCTTTCCCTCAAGCAAACATTGAGCTTCAGAGAAAACTGTAGCAGGCCAAAGATAGAAAGGTCAGAATGGAAGCAAGTTGGAGAATTCAAATGAAATGCTCAGGATAATGCTTACAGACTGAATGGGGATGTTCCTTGCAAAGCAGTCACCTAGACTGTGGTTGGTCTCCCCAATATGAGGAAACACATTGTGAGTAGCATTTACAGTATACTAAATTGTAAAGAAATTCAAGTAAATTGCTGTTTCACTTGGAGTTAGTGTTTGGAGCCTTGGATGGTGAGAAGGGAGGAGGTAAAAGGACAGGTGTTGTATCACTCACACTTGTGTGGAATAACACTGGGGGAAAGAGAGATGTGATTGAGTAATGACAGTAAAAAGTCTGACAACACCAGGTTTAAGTCCAACCGATTTATTTGATAGTACACTCACTAGCTTTCGGGATAGTCCCTTCGCCAGGTGACGAAGGGACTAACATTCACCTGACGAAAGGACTAACCCAAAAGCTAGTGAATGTACTATCAAATAAATCGGTTGGACTTAAACCTGGCGTTGTCAGACTTTTTACTGTGTTTACCCCAGTCCAACGCCGTCATATCCACATCATTGAGTAATGAACCAGAGCGTGGTGGAGAGAATGCTGAAAAGGGAGGGGAAAATGGTTTTTGATGGAGATGGCAGAAACAAATGATGGAGGATGATCCATTTAATATATAAGCTGGTAAATTGGAAGGTGAGGATAAAGGACACCCTATCATTATTCTCAGAGCAAGGGGAAATGCGAGAGCAAAAGTGTTAAATAGGCATGGAGGGCCATATCTACCAACTGATGGGAAATCCTAGCTTGATGAAAATGGAATACATGTCAGAAGCACTTGTATGGAGTGCTGCATCATCAAAACTTAAAATATAATAGATTTTGAGTAAATGAAAGGGGAAAGGGAGAAGAATAAACTGAAAGGTCTTTGATAGGGTGGAGGGCAGGAAAATTAAATGACAAAAGGTTTCATGGTCCAAACGCCAAAGTTTGTGATAATGGGTAAAATGAAAAAACAAAAAAAATGAGTAGAGAAAATGTGAATGGCTGGATAGCTGTGCTCCAACTGCAAAGGAAAGGGATTAAGAAAGAAACAAGTAAACCTGAACCAGTTTAAAAAATGCACAAAACAAAATGGGGCACAGGTTATAATTCAAAATTGTTGAAATAATTGTTAAGACCTGGGCGCTATAGAGCTCTGAGTGTTGTGTTGTGCCCAAGGATGCATTGGGTTTTGTTGGAATATTGTAGCAGGCCAAAGACAGAGAAGTTGCAGTTTCTGAAAATGGTGATTTTAAAATTAATTTCAGTCAGTGATGCAGAGATGTCTACAGTGGATTTATGTTTTGCCTTTTGACCTGACAAAGCAGTGGATTCGCTAGTCTAAACTTTTATATTAAGTACATTAAAGTGTTAAAGATAGCACTCTTTCATCATAATCAGAAGGTTATATGTTCCACTCAAGGACTTAAATAGAAAAGCTATATTGAAATTTGTACACAGTACTGAGAGTGCAGATCTGTTGGAGATCTCATTTGGCTGACGTGTTAAATTGAGGTCTGTCTTATCTGTTCTGGTGAATGGAATATACCCCATGGCTAATCTGAAAATGTCTAGTAAATTCTGGCCAACATTAATCTCTCAACCAATATCACCAATACAAATAATCTGATTGTTTATGTCATTTATGTTTGTGAGAGTTCACTGTGCACAAATTGGCTATCATGTTTGCCTCAATTGCAACAGTGATTTCAAATAAGTTGCTTATAATGCGTTTTGAAAGATCCTGAGGTTATAAAAGGTACTGTAGAAATGGATTTTCTTCCTTTTTTGTTGCGTCCTTCTGCTGTGTCAGTGCTTGATGGGAACAACACATCATTGTCAGTTCAAAAGTTAGTTCATCCGTTGGAAGAAATTTACGAGTCATTTTATAGGGGAAGTAAAATCTACAGGCATTTTTGGTTCAATATACTTCCTTTTTCCCTTTTTTTCTCAGTGTGGTATTTTATTGCCAAAATTTCCCAGGATCTTCGATTACCACAATTAGAGTATTTACATTACAACTTCAGTGCTATACCAAGGAACAGAAATAAGTCATTCAGTTGCAATTGAGTCAATTCAATCACGTGCTCACTTTGCAAGCTTGATGCTGAAATCAGGCACATCAAAGGCATCCTGAGGGATAATGGCTACCTGATCTGATCATTTTGTGCTGTATATCACACAAGCTCATGAACGGACCTAACGCCATCACTTTTGGCCCTGATAACTGTCTCATCTACCTCAAGTTACCCTGGAAGGGCAAGAAATCTCAAAAGTTTGAGCAGCAGGTAAAGCTAACTGTTTCACACTGTTATACAAGTGGTATTCACCACTAACAATGTGGTGTTATCAAGCCAAAAATATGTTCTGCCTATCACACAACTGGGTAATATGGTATATAAATTTCAGTGCCTGTTTGATGCTACACATGTAGGTCAAATAGCTCAAAGACTGCCAAATGATATCAAATATCATATCCCAATTGCTGTTTGGTACAGACCATACTGAACCAACCCCTGCTTGTAAAACTGAAAACACAGTGTCAATATAAGATGTGATTCCATGATTGGACCACATTGCCAAATAATCCTCAGTGTGCTAAGAATTATACTGACAACCAGTTAAAAATTGTCAGTGTGGTGCATTTGTGTGTACTGGAAGTGTATACATTGATATAGACGGCCCAGTTCTTTGCAAACACAGAGAACATGTGTGCACATTGCAAAATAATTTGTAAATTCATTTCCCAGCGTCAAGCTTCCGGAATTAAATTTCAAACAGTTCTTGGCAGTGATCTCTCAATTAGCATCAATTGGTGCATTCTCTATGGCAACACCTTTCGGATCAGGGTCCATTTGCCAATCAATCAGCATTCTCTTCTCATAAGGTATAAATTGCTGTTTTCCCCATACTCTGGTATTCTTACAAAGTGTCCTGATTGGTGCAAGATGAAAAGCTTTGATATGTCTCTGTTTTCAGCAAACTACGCTGTCTTAAGATATTGGGAAAACAATTGACCACCATGCATATTTGCATTGTCAACCAATCATATAATTGTGTGGCTAAGTGGATTATCGTGAATCCTGTGCCAATTTTCTTTGGCCATATTTATTCACAATTTAGTGAACAGTCTGATCTAGATGACCACGGTTGCCTGTTGGATTGTCCTTGAAATTCAATTTATGGATGAGATGTGATGTCCTTGTATGAAGTTTGCAGATCATTTGAGTGTAGACCACTGTTGACTAAGAAGGTTATATCTGGCTGCTCTGCTGTTCAATCACTCACTAGACTTTGGTTGGCAATATTGATATCAGCCCCAAGATTGTGCTGTTTGTCCTTTTTATCAAAATCTGCATTGCTCAAAGCATTTGCAGAATTCCAGGAAGGGTTGTATGATTTGGGGTACATATTTGATAGGATCTAAAGGTCTTCATGGATTAGCCCATTTCCGGGCCGATTTCAATGCAGTCAAACTCTTTTAGCCTTTTTGCTTTCCAGCACAGGTCATGTGGGGATATAAGTCAGGACTGAGAGCCATTGTAAGGAATTGGTTTCAGATTACCGGTGATTATTCACATTGATGATGTGTTAAGAGTCCAAGCATTAGGTCTTGCTGCTATCTGCTCACACAAGGGAGCATTATTCTACTGAAAAGTTCACATGAGCAAAACTAGCTTATGAAGAGTGGCTGCACTGGACCCTCAGCTAATGTCTGCTATTTCTAGATAATGTTCCTCTGGTTTTTTTTATCTGTGACCCTCTTCAGTTATTTGCAGTGAGTAGGTGACAGTCCAGGGTTCTCCATTGTACATTCTTGGTTACATTAACCAGATTGAAGCAGAACAACAAGGCCTGGTTGCTAACATTTCTCAGGAGATTTGACTGCAGCGTTCAAAATCATGTGGTGTCTAGACACAGCCACGGTTCCTTTTGGCAGAAAGGTTAAAAATCAAAAGAGACAAATTTAAAGTGAACAGCAAAAGAACTAAAGCTGGCATGAGGAAAAGCTTTTTCAAACCACGTGTGGTTAGGATTTTAAATATACAATGTGAGAGAGTGCTGGAGTAGAGTCAAGCATAGCTATCAAAATGGAATTAGTAATTATCAGAAGAGGGAAAATGCCATAGGGAAAGAAATGTTGTGGGGGTTGCTTTTGCAAAGAGCTAGTATGAACTTGCTGGGCCGAATGGCCTCCTTCTTAACCATTTTACTCACAGTGCGCAAGTGCAACACTTTCACAAAGGCTTACTTCCAAGTAAATAACTCGCCTAAATTTGAATGTATTACTTTAAGTCTGTATGTGGTGACGTATGCTGGAGTAGAGCAAGAGGTACAAAGGTCATATTGCAGTCTGGGAAATGACCCCATCTGACCACACCTCCCGCTGCACCAGCGCAGAGATCCACTGCCCAAACTTCGTTGTGCGCTGCCTTCACGGAACTCTGATTGGTTGATTTCCAGCGGCGATTCCTAAACCAGTTGAATTTAACTATATGCTGGTGATAGGGATTTAAATCGGGGTTGTGGTACCAGTCTTTAACGATCAGAAGGAGAGCAATGAGCAAGTATATATTGCCGCTGTCAATCGCGGGGACTGTAATTGGCGGCACAGTACTAGTCAAGTAAGTAGCTCGGTCAGAGTTGACTTAAGAGTGTTCTTCCACTGTAGGCAAATACTGACAAAGTACGATTCTCTCACTCTTATAAGCCCTCTTATAAGAGTTTCGGTGCTTCCTGCCTAGTAATGTACTTACGTTACTTTTTTTTTCCAAAAATATACTTTATTCATAAAAATCTCAATTAATCTATTGCAAATGTACGGGGCTTTGAATAGCAAACAATGTGGAATCAAAACATTTTTACAGATCTGTACAAATTACAATGACCATATTTCAATACCTAAAACTATATCCATGCCTCAATATTTACAGATTTGTGCTAATTACAATGATTACATTTCAATACTTAAAACTATATACATGCCTCAATAAATTACTATGTGCCGTTAGTGCTCAGATTGGCACACAGCTATGCAGGTCGAGGGTATTCTGCAGTTCCTGGGCCCTCGGCCTGCCTCCGTTAAAAGGCCTTGCAGTGTGGCCTTCCCCCATTGTGCCTTTTCGGTGGCTGCCCCAAGCTTCAGCCCGTCCCTCAGCACGTAGTCCTGGACCTTGGAATGTGCCAGTCTGCAACACTCGGTCAAGGACAGTTCTTTCAGCCGGACTTCTCGGCCTTTTGGCTAAGATCAAGTGTAGTATCGACATGCTGCACTTGATTGAAGTCATTAGGTTACATTTCATTTGAAGCAATTTTTTTAAAGCGGCATCTGGGCCTTTTGGCTAAGATGCAAATTAGATTAAGCCTTGGAGGTGGAGCTACACCTAGTCCAATCAGCTTGGATCATGTAGGTCAAGCCCAAGACAGGAGGTGAGAGCCCTGTCTTGTCAGCTTGGATTGGGAATGTCCCAACTTGTTGGGACTCTGAATTGACTTTAATTTGACTTGATTGGGTTGGAATAAAGTTTTAAAAAATTTTTTTCCTGTCTAGTAATGTAATGGATGGCCATATGAAACTCAGTTAGTTGTATTTTCATAAAATCTGTAAGTTGGAAGTTAACAAATAAAGAGAGAAAAATGGGCCATATCAAGAACAGCTTTAATTAGAATTTATATAACGCTAATACCAGTAAAACGTCCTCAAGTGCATGCGGACACAATTGGTCCCTTCCTTGGCTGGAGATTAAATGAGACAGTTTACCAAAAGTTTGATCAGAGTTGGATTTTAAGGATTTGATTTATTGTCACACGTATTAGTATACAGTGAAAAGTATTGTTTTTTGTGTGCTATACAGGCAAAGCATACCGTTCATAGAGCAGGAAAGGAGAAGGTGCAGAATATAATGTTACAGTCATAGTAAGATATTGAGAAAGGTCAACTTAATCCAAAGTAGGTCCAGTCAAAAGTCAGATGGCAGCAAGGAAGAAGCTGTTCTTGAGTCAGTTGGTACATGACCTCAGACTTTTGTATCCTTTTCCTGAAGGAAGAAGGTGGAAGAGACAGCAAGCCTTGCTCTTTGCCTCAGAGGCCGCCAAGGTCATCTTCTGGTCCAGAGTCCAATCCGTGGAGCAGGACGAAAAGTGCTCGCATTTCTTCTTCCAGAAGGTACACAGAGAAACCTCTGTGATCAGCAGCCTGAAGGAAGAAGATGGCTCAGTAAGGTCATCGCAGTCTGACGTTCTGAGGATCTGCAAATCCTTCTATGCCGGACTGTACGACCTGAAGCCAACAGACAGCACGGCCTCCCAGTCTTTCCTGTCGTCTATCACACAGGTCTTAGACGACGGCGAGCGGGACAGCCTGGACAGACCGGTATCTCTGGACGAGCTGACTAAGGCCGTCGAGTCCTTTCAGAAGGATAAAACTCCCGGACGCGATGGCTTACCAGCTGAGTTTTACTTGGCGTTGTGGGACTTGACGGGTCCGGACCTCCTGGAAGTATACAAGAGTATGCTTCTGGAAGGCAGGATGTCAGAATCCATGAGGAAAGGCATCATTACCCTCATCTACAAGCAGAAGGGGGAAAGGGAAGAAATTAGAAATTGGCGACCCATTTCACTATTGAACGTGGATTATAAAATTCTGGCCAAAGTCATCGCCAACCGGGTCAAGTCTGCTCTGGGGTCAGTGATCCATCCTGATCAAACCTGTGCTGTACCCGGCAGGAAGATCTCTGACAGCCTCGCGCTACTCAGGGATACGGTCACCTACGTGCAGGACAGGCAGGTGGATACGTGCCTCATCAGTCTAGACCAGGAGAAAGCATTTGACAGAATGTTGCACAGCAACATGATGGATGTGCTCTCCAAAATGGGCTTTGGGAAGGGAATCCACAATTGGATCTGGCTGCTCTACACAGACACCAGTAGTGCAGTTTCAGTCAATGGGTGCGAAACAGATAGCTCCCAAATCAGGTCTAGAGTCAGACAGGGCTGCTCTCTCTCCTCCGTC
The DNA here is from genome assembly GCF_965287045.1 of Carcharhinus amblyrhynchos. Taxonomy (NCBI): domain Eukaryota; kingdom Metazoa; phylum Chordata; class Chondrichthyes; order Carcharhiniformes; family Carcharhinidae; genus Carcharhinus; species Carcharhinus amblyrhynchos. The sequence continues at coordinate 20,015,500 of NC_137335.1, forward strand.
CTTTTTGTGTGTTGCATTGAACCCTTTGCTGAGGCCCTCGGAAGCAACCCAGGCATCAGAGGGGTGACAATCCCAGGTAGCAGAGGCACGCAGGTCAAAGCCTTCCTGTACGTGGATGACGTGGCTGTCTTCTGCTCGGACCTCTCGTCTGTTCGCAGGCTCCTCCAGGTCTGCGAGCACTTCGAGCTGACCTCGGGAGCCAAAGTCAAGGGTGAGAGTGAGGCCATGTTCTTTGGGAACTGGGCTTACAAATCCTTTGTCCCCTTCACTGTCAGGGCAGATTACCTGATGGTGCTAGGGATATGGTTTGGAGCGGCAGGGGCATGCGCCAAAAACTGATATGAGCGCATCGCAAAAACCAGGCAGAAACTGGGCTTGTGGGAGCAACGGTCCCTTTCCATGACAGGAAAAAACCTGGTGATCCGGTTCGAGGTGCTGTCCGTGTTGTTGGTGGCAGGTGTGGCCTATCCCCAAATCCTGCGCTGCAGCAGTGACGCGGGCCATCTTCAAGTTTATCTGGAGATCAAGATGGATCGCGTCCGGAGGGAAGCGATGCACAAATCTCCTGAGAACGGAGGGAAAAACGTTCCCAACGCTGCCCTCATCCTGATGGCCACCTTTGTGTGCGGCTGCATCAAGCTGTGCATAGGTCCTCAGTACACTAACAGCAAGTGCCACTACTTTTTGAGGTTCTGCCTGTCCCGAGTGTTGCGAAGGATGGGTCTGGCCACACTGCCGCGGAACGCTCCGAGTAGTTGGACCGTACCGCAGCACCTGTCCTTTGTGGAGAAATTTTTCTGCAAGCACACCTTTGACCACATGGCGATTAAGCAGTGGTCAGCGCGTAACGTCCTTGGGGCCCTGAGAGAAAAGGAGACGGTGGATCCTGTCAGATAGTTCCCTGAGCAGACTGTCAGTGTCATCTGGCAGAATGCCTCATCACCAGAACTGACAAACAAGCACCAAGACCTGGCTTGGCTGGCGGTGAGAAGGGCACTCCCCGTCAGATCCTTTATGCACGCTCGAGGTCTTAACAGCACCGCACGCTGCCCTCGAAGCGGCTGCAGAGCTGATGAGACGGTTGCACACCTCCTTGTGGAATGTGCCTTTGCAAAGAAGGTCTGGAGTGAGATGCAGTGGTATTTGTCGAGGTTCGTCCCGAGCAGCTCGGTGATGCAGGACTCTGTGCTCTACAGGCTGTTTCCGGGGACACACACCGAGACAAATATCAACTGCTGCTGGAAGGTCATCAGCTCGGTGAAGGACACACTTTGGAACGCCCGAAACTTGCTGATCTTCCAGCTGGAAGAACTGTCCTCGACCGAGTGTTGCAGACTGGCACATTCCAAGGTCCAGGACTACGTGCTGAGGGACGCGCTGAAGCTTGGGACAGCCGCCGCAAAGGCACAATGGGGAAAGGCCACACTGTAACGGAGGCAGACCAAGGGCCCGGGAACTGCAGAATACCCTCAACCTGCGTAGCTGTGTGCCAATCTGAGCAATAACGGCACACAGTAATTTATTGAGGCATGTATATAGTTTAAGTGTTGAAATGTAATCATTGTAATTAGTACAAATCTGTAAATATTGAGGCATGGATATAGTCTTCAGTATTGAAATGTAGTCATTGTAATTTGTACAGATCTGTAAAAATGTCTTGATCCTGCATTGTTTGCAGTTCAAAGCCCTGTACGTTTCCAATAGTTTATTTGAGATTTTTATGAATAAAGTGTATTTTTGGAAAAAAAGAAGGTGGAAGAGAGTATGTCTGGGGTGCGTGGGGCCCTTGATTATGCTGGTTACTTTTCCAAGGCAGCAGGAAGTGTAGACAGGAGTCACTGCATGAAAGGCTGGTTTGCATGATGGACTGGCCTTCGTTCATGACCCCTTGTAGTTTCTTGCAGTCTTGGACAGAGCAGGAGTCATACCAAGCTATGATACAACCAGAAAGAATGTTTTCTATGGTGCATTTATAAAGTTGGTGAGAGTCGTAGCAAACATGCCAAATTTCCTTAAGCTCCTGAGAAAGTAGAGATATCGGTGGGCTTTCTTAACGATAATGTTGGTGTGGAAGGACCAGGACAGGTTGTTGGTGATTTGGACACCCACAAATATGGAACTCTCAACCATTTCCACTTTGTCCCCATTGATGTAGACAGGGGCATGTCCTCCGCTATACTTCCTGATGTAGCTGACTATCTTCTTTGCTTTGTTGACATTAAGGGAGAGATTACTGTTGTTGTAGCAGTTCACCAGATTCTCTATCTCATTCCTGTAGTCCCTCATCACTGTTTTTGATCCAACCCACGTCAGTGGTGTCATCAACAAACTTAAAAATCCAGTTGGCAGAGAATTTGGTCTCAAAGTCATAGGTGTGAAATAAGGGGCTGAGGGTACAGCCTCAAAAGGAGGAAAGTGGTTTAGAGAAATAAAATGTAATGTTAAAGTAAAATGCTGTGGATACTAGAAGTTTGAAATGAAACAGAAAATGCTGTAAAAACTCAGCAGGTTTGGCAGCATCTGTGGAGAGAGAAAGTTAAGATTTTGAGTCTGTATTACTCAGCAGTCAGAACATAAGAAATAGGAGCAGGAGTAGGCCATCCAGCCCTTCGAGCCTGCCCAGCCATTCAATAAGATCGTGGCTGATCTGAAGTGGATCAGTTCCACTTTCCCGCTTTCTCCCCATAACCCTTAATTCCCTTGTCTATCAGAAATCTATCTACCCATGACTGAAATATATTCAGCGAGGTAGCCTCCACCACTTCAATGGGCAGAGAATTCCAGAGATTCACCACCCTTTGTGTGAAGAAGTTCCTCCTCAACTGCCCCCCCCGCCCCCCTTTATTTTGAGGCTGTGCCCTCTAGTTCTGCTATCCTTTCTAAGCGGGAAGAATCTCTCTACCTCTACCCTATCTAGCCCCTTCATTGTCTTATATGTCTCTGTAAGATCCCCCCTTCAGCATTCTAAACTTTAACAAGTACAGCCCCAGTCTATTCAATCTCTCTTCATAGGCTAACCCCCTCATCTCTGGTATCAGCCTGGTGAACCTTCTCTGTACTCCCTCCAAGGCCAATATATCCTTTTGCAAATGTGGTGACCAAAACTGCACACAGTACTCCAGTTGCGGCCTCACCAGTGCCCTGTACAGTTGCAGCAAGACCTCCCTGCTTTTATATTCTATCCCCCTCGCTATAAAGGCCAACATTATAAAGGCCTTCTTGATCATCTGCTGCATCTGCAGACTGGGTTTTTGCGATTCGTGCACAAGGACCCCCAGGTCCCTCTGCACTGTAGCATGCTGCAGCTTTTCGTCCTTTAAATAATAATCCCTCCTACTATTATTTCTACCAAAGTGGATAACCTCACATTTGCTAATGTTATTCTCCATCTGCCAGGTCCTCACCCACTCACTCAGCCTATCCAGATCTCTCTGCAGACTTTCCGCGCCTTCCACGCAATTCACTTTTCCACTCATCTTCATATCATCTGCAAATTTTGTTACCCTGCACAATTCCCTCTTCCAGATCGTCTATGTAAATGATAAACAGTTGAGGCCCCAGCACCGATCCCTGTGGCACTCCACTAGTCGCCAACTGCCAACCAGAATAGCGCCCAATGATTCCAACTCTCTGCTTCCTGTTAGACAACCAATCCTCAATCCACGCTAACACCTTACCCCCAACTCGGTGCACCCTAACCTTTTGCAGCAACCCTTTGTGAGGCACCTTATCAAACACCTTCTGGAAATAAATTCTGTGAGAATTTATGCCTTACTGTGAATTATGTAAGCTGAATGATGTATATGTGCTTCAAATGTTGGAAGAGAGGTTGCTATGATGTAGTATTTTCCAACAGTTCTTAATCATATATTAAGTTTGTTTTATTAAATCCTTGTTTTATCTAGCTTCCAATAATGTTATTGGATTTAAGATCCCAATGTGTTTATTTATGATAGGAAATGATTGTGTATGTTTTTGGAGGAAGCATCTCCCATGTAAAATAACTTTTAGTGCGTAATCCTAATATTGTTATAGAAGCACGTGTGGACCAGTTGGTCCATCAAGCATCTTCTTCCACTTCGCATGTTTTGGAAGACAGCATGGTTACTTGTATTGTCATGTCTGAGTAATTTTTGACTTCGCTACCTCAATAGTTTTGATTGTAGGAAAAGGCAAAAAAACATAGAATGGAGAGGCAAAGAAACAGTCAAGAATGTATAACTTCACTGAAATTTTACATGATAGTGGGCATGGAAGTGGTAGAGAAATTTGGATAAGGTCATCTGGAAAAGCCTGATGCACTCCTGCCATTGATGTTTATTGTGTCTCTCTCCTCATCCTTTATTCTCAAATTTAGAATGCACTCAGCATTATATTTTGACAAGACACCTATATATAGTCAGTTGATCATCCCATTTTAATAAGTGATTTTGATTTATTATTGTCTCATGTATTAACATAGTGAAAAGTATTGTTTCTTGTGTGCTATACAGACTAAGCATACCATTCATAGAGGAGGAAATGAGAGTGCAGAATGTAGTGTTACGGTCATAGCTAGAGCATAGAGAAAGATCAACTTAGTGCAAGGTAGGTTCTTTCAAGAGTCTGACAGCAGTAGAGAAGAAGCTGTTTTTGAGTCAGTTGGTACGTGACCTTCAGCCTATTGTATCTTTTTTCCCGATGGAAGAAGGTGGAAGAGAAAATATCCGGGATGCGTGGGGCCTTTAATTCTGCTGGCTGCTTTGCCAAGGCAGCAGGAAGTGTACACAGAGTCAATGGTTGAGAGGCTAGTTTGTGAGATGGATTGGGCTGCATTCACAACCTTTTGTAGTTCCTTGTGGTCTTGGATACAGCAGGAGTCATACCAAGCTGTGAAACAACCAGAAAGAATGCTTTCTCTAGTGCATCTGTAAAAATTGGTGAGAGTTGTAGCTGACATGCCACATTTCCTTAGTCTTCTGAGAAAGTAGAGGCATCGGTGGGCTTTCTTAACTATAGTGAAGGCATGGGGGGTGGGGGGGAGAGAGCGAGAGAGAGGAGACCAGGACAGGTTATTGATGATCTGGACACCTAAAAACTTGAAGCTCTCCACCCTTTCTACTTTGTCCCTGTTGACATAGACAGGGACATGTTCTCCTTTACTCTTCCTGAAGTCGATGACAATCTCCTTCGTTTTGTTGATGTTGAGTGAGAGATTATTGTTGCTGCACCAATCTGTCTCATTCCTGTACTCTGTTTCATCATTGTTTGAGATCCATCCACTACGGTGGTGTTGTCAGCAAACTTGAAAATCGAATTGGAGGGGAATTTGGCCACACTGTCATCGGTGTAAGGAGTATAGTCAGGGGCTGAGAACACAGCCTTGTGGGGTGCTGGTGTTGAGGATGATTGTGGAGGAGGTGTTGTTGCCTATCCTTACTGATTGTAGTCTGTGACTTAGGAAGTTCAGGATCCGGTTGTAGAGTGAGGTGCCAAGGCCCAGGCCACAGAGTTTGGAGATGAATTTCATGGGAATAATGGTACTAAAGGCTGAGTCTGACATAGGTCTCCTTGTTGTCTCGGTGTTCCACGGTTGACCGCAGGACCAGGGAGATGGCGTCTGTTGCGGGTCTATTGCAGCAGTAGGCAAACTATAGTGGATCCAGGTAGTCCAGGAGACTGGAATTGATTCATGCCGTGACTAGCCTTTTGAAGCACTTCATAATGATGGATGTCAGAGCCACCACCTAATAGTCATTAAGGCATGCTGCTGGGTTTTTCTTAGATACTGGGATGATGCTCATCTTCTTGAAGCAGATGGGGACCTCAAATTATTGTAAAGAGAGATTGAAGATGTCTGTGAATACCCTCGCCGGCTGATTTGTGCAGGATGTGAGTGTATGTCCGGATACTCCATCCAGGCTAGTCGCTTTCTGTGGGTTAACCTTCGAGAAAGCTGCTCTGACATCTGCAGTGGTGACCCCAGACATACGTTCATCCAGGGCTTCTAGGATGGAGGGCATACTATCGCTGACTTTCAAAATGGGTGTAAAATGCATTGAGCTCATCGGAGAGGGGTGCGTTAGAGCCAGCAATTTTACATGCTTTCATTTTGTAGCTGTTATGCCTTGCAGACTTTGCCATAGTTGGCTGGGGGTCGGTGTGGCTAGCCTGGGACTCTAGCTTGGTCCGGTATTGTTCTTTGGCATCTTTGATGGAGCTCCTTAGATCGTATAGGTCAGTGTCGCCTGACTTGAACATCTCAAACCTGAACTTCAGCAAGCAGTGGATATCCCTGTTCTTCCATGGTTTCTAGTGTGCCTATTGTTATTATTACCACTATTTCTAAGCTACTGACAGCTTTAGTTACACAAGGTGATAGCGTTTTGCAGGACATAAAATCACTCAATCTCCTCCAACGGCTACTGACATTATTAATATCAGAGGATTTCGATTTGGACTTTGAGGAAGGGTCGCTACTTCGCTGATATTATCCTTTCCAATGGGCATGGAATAAGTCAAAAAAGTTGGATCAGGTTATTTTGGAAAAATCAAACATGCTGAGTGCAAAAGCAAGTCAGAGGGGCAGGAACATGCTGCATGAAGGGCGGCTCACAATCATCTCGGATGCAGAGTTGTAGGGACAGAGCCAACTGGGCTCTGAATACAAATGATTGCTGCTTTCTGAACACCAATTTATGGAGTCTGTTAAGGATGCGATAACCACCCGTAAAGAGGTGTCTCAGCAGCCGGAACAGTCTCGGAAATGGTACCATCATTGCTATCTCTTGAGCCTATGTGGGGAAAATGAGGCCACCACAATTCCAGGAGCTACCCTTCGAGAGTCAGCCACCTCACATTCTCTTTCCATTAGAGTAGTGAGTATACACTAAAACAAACATTAGATAAAACTAGTTGAAAGTCAGTCATAATCATCAACCAAATGCAGTGGGAAGGTGAGAGGCAACTTTAATTTGTAACTGGCATGCACTCAGTGAATGTTTTGAACTTTGTGATGGGGCAAATTTTAATAATAGAGCAATAGGTTTGCATATATGGTACATGAGCATGATGGTGTTTTTTTGGATCAGGTTGATGGGACCAGCCTTTTTTACGTTTTTGTTGAATTCTGTTTGTTGTCTTTTAGCTTGGGATGCATGAATACATTCTTCAACGCTAGTGGGTGAAAAGGAAATCTGAATGAGAAACAGTGTGTGCAATAAAAACAGCCCCAAAAAAGACTACCTCCCACTTGCACACAAAGCAGCAGATGTCGCTATTTTGTTTGTGTATCAGTGGCCACATTTCTAAAAATCTTATCCTCAGAATATATTGAAGGATTTTGCAAACCCAAGAGAGCCTTCAGTGATCCAGGACAGCCAGACAGTAGGGCTTGATTTTGCAATCATGTGTCAGGGAGGTGTAATGCCTACTTTGAGCATTGTCTACACGCCACCCGCGTATACGTGCATTATCTGTCACATCTAATTGTAAAATATCTTGAATTTCAAATGAGGCCTGACCACTGCTTTCTTGTGTTTATAATCTATGTCTTCCTTGTAATCAACCTTTTGGCTTTTATGATAGGTTTTAATCTGTTAACCCTCAACCTGAAATGTTGACTGATTCCCTTTCCTGACCTACATAGAAACATAGAAATTAGAAGCTGGAGTAGGCCAATTGACCTTCGAGCCTGTTCCACCATTCATTTTGATCATGGCTGATCATCAAATTCAATATCCTGATTTCTGCCCCCTCCATATATCCCTTTTGCCCCAAGATTTATATTTAACTTTTTCTTGAAATCAGACAATGTTTTGGCCTTAACTATTTTCTGTGGTAGTGAATTCCACACATTTACCATCCTCTGGGTCAAGAAATTTGTCCTCACCTCAGTTCTAAAAGGTTTACCCCTTATCCTCAAACTGTAACTGCTAATTCTGGACTCCCCCACTGTTAGGAGAATTTTCTGAGGGCTTCCCTTTGGGAGTCCTGCATGAGCCAACATCAGTTAATACAAAACTTGTGAGAGACAATATACAGTAAAAAACGTTGGATTCCAATTTCTCTCTAAAATTATATCACATGAAGACATCTGATAAACTGTTTTCAAAGATGCATATTCCCTGCCCAATCTGTCATACAAACTGGCTGGTCCAATTACATTAACATACATTATCTACTTTGGCCAACAGCATTCTACTTCCTAGCATAATTAGGAACTAATTGGCTAATTGCACCCAGAAGTCTTTCCTGCATTGCTTAGTCACCTGCTTACTCACATCTGACAGGTTCAATGTTCACTTCTGCCACTTGCAGACTATGGAAACTATGGGCGTCATCCTGTCTAACTGGCTATACCTTATCAGGCCAAATGAGGAGTGGAATTGCCTATTCATTTTAAGGAGCAGTCGAATCCTTCTAGTCGTTCCATTATCTAGTACCTCACTCTGCAAGTTCTTCCGAAGCCTCTCACTGATTAAGTTCTATCCTTCATTGTTCAATTTGAATGTAGCCTATCTTGTTCTACTTTTTCCCACTATGCTGTTGAGTTTTTTCCCACTATGGTTTTAACCAAAGCTCACACACACCTTTTTAAAACTAGATTTCAAAGTTACAATACTTGTCCATTATAATTGGTTGTGTATATGGTTAACACAATACCATCATATAGTTTAAAGTTTATTTATTATTGTCGCATGTAGACTTTTATTAACACTGCAATGAAATTACTGTGAAAATTTCCTAGCTGCCACACTTTGGTGCCTGTTCAGGTACATTGAGCGAGAATTTAACATTGCCAATACACTTAACCAGCTCATCTTTTGGACTGTAGGAGGAATCCACACAGACACGGCGAGAATATGCAGACTCTGCACAGTCAGTGAGCCAAGCCAGGAATCAAATCTGGGTCCCCGGTGCTGTGAGGCAGCAGTGCTAATCATTGTGCCGTCCCATCTATATAGATGAAGGTGGAAGGAAAGGGTTATAACTATCAGATATAAATAGTTGTGTGCAAAGCAACATCTGTTAAAAGGGAAATGGACTAATGTGGTGGAAAAGTAGCAAGCATTAGAAGGTCTGATAGCTCATAAATTTCTCTAGCAGTGTTCAGACCAAAGATTTGATTGGCAGATCAGTCAGGATGTTTCAAATTTGAAATTGATAGAAATGTTGAAGGCTGAAACATAATAGGATTGGGAAATAGATATAGAAAAAGGAGTAACTGCTGCATCAGTAATGTGTTGGAGGCACATTGTGATACTTTTGGTATGTATAGGCACATTATGGTCCCTGTTTTAGGCCAGTCTACTTTGTTATAAAAGGGCCGTAATAAGCAGGAGTTTGTGTCCCCTGCTCAATCCACCATTAGAAACGTTCTTTCTGAAATTACCCTGTCGAACCCTGTTAGAATTTTTTAACTTTCTGTGAGATTTCCTCTCATGCTTCTAAACTCCTGCTGAGCATTTCCAATATTGCTGTTATTAATGGTACAAAATTTAACTCTACTTCAAGGAATTAGGTATAGTCTTCAGATATCAGGATTGCGTTTAAAATATGAATTGTGGGAGATAGGAATATTGATGAAGTCAAGAGGTTTACAAATTACAATGTGTAGAACAATGTATTAAGCATTTGCAGACAAAAGTGCTGAATTTGGCATGATTTTTTTACTTTACAATTTCCTTCCTATGTAACAGTACTGCTATGCAGTTTCAAAACCATTTTTCTCACTTATCTTGTCTAATATCATTAATCATAGAGGTAACAAGAGACATGAAAAAAGTTGGAGGCTGGAGGTAACAGCCAACCAATAAGCAGCTTTGTATTAACTACTTATTTGATTAAGCCATAAGCTGTTAGACATTGCATTTTGCACCTATTATTTTAATTAACCAAATACTTTTCAAATGTTAAATAAACCCCACAATATTACTAACTAAATTTTAACAAGTATGTTGGAAGTCAGATTTTATGATCTTATTGTTTAAGGCTCTTTGACAACCTGAATCCAGGCCCAAGTGGATATTCATCCACATCACAACTGCCAAGACCACCACCACATTGAAAAATGGAACAGGAATATTGATGAGGGGAAGGAGAAAATGCTATGAAAATGGATTAGACACACATTGATAAAGGGAGCCTTATTTGTCATTTAACCGATATTACTCTTGCATTACGAATAAGCCATTCTTGTTTGACTTCAATTCCAAGACTCTCCATGTTTTTTCTAAGTGGAGCATTATGAAAGAAAAATGTTTTTACTGTCCCTTCAATATGATTGGTTTGTAATACAATCCTTAGTTTAATGTGTCAAAGGCACGCAACACTACTAGAATGTTGCTTGTTGATACACAACAGTAATCAAAAACTTTGACTCAAATAGTTTTAAATAACAGTTGTACGTCAAGAAATGTTTGTACATAAATTGCTGTTTTTATACCTGGATTGAGAAAATACAGGGAGTTAACAGATTTACATTGATTTACCAATACCTTGTGATGTGAAATAGTAAGAAGGGCCAATATAGAGAAACTATCACAGAGATTGTAAGAAAGATGCTCCAGTTGGGGAATTAGCTGATTCTCCCGATAGTGATGGCTTATTTGAAGAGATTTCTTAGTCTTGCTGTCATATTGCCAACTGTTGTTTGTGGAGTGATGTAGACAAAGCCTGCAAGCACACCTTCAGGTGGGAGAAAGATAATTTAAAATGTAGAAAATGTTAATATATCCATTTAGGGAATATCTCTGTTTGCACACTAAATAAAACATAACCTAGTTTTATTCTTTCACAAGAGACGGGAGTTGCTAGCTAGACCAGTATATATTTCCCATCCCTGATTGTCCTTGAGAAGGTGGTGGTGAATGCTTTCTTGAACTACTGCAGTCCATGTGGTGTAGGTACACCCACAGTGCTGTTGTATTATAAAAACATTTGTCTAGCAAATTCGAAGCTGTTAAGGTATTGCTATAGAATAAGAAAGTATGCCACTAGATGGTGAACTGATATAGCACAAGAAACTGATGATAATCAAGCAGGGTGTCACAAAGGTTTGTTTTGTACTCTTCCTCAAATGCAATAATTTGGACAAGGAACATAACCATTTAATTCTGTTTCTTTCTATGCAGAGGCTGCCGGGTCTACTAAGTATCACGTGCATTTTCATAGAAATAGTTTTAATTGATACCCGCCAGTACAGTGGGAGGCCATTCAGCCCATCGAGTCTGCATTGACTCTCTAAAACAACAGCATCTTACCGAGGCCCACCTGTTGCCCTATTGCTATAACTCTACACATTTACCATGGCCAATCCAACCAACCTGCACAACTTTGTGGGAGGAAACCAGAGCACCCAGAAGAAACACACGCAGACAGAGAGAATGTTCATGTGAAGTTTGCACAGTCACCCAAGGCTGGAATTGAACCCAGGTCCCTGATGTTGAGAGAGCATAGAATCCCTACAGTGCGGAAACAGGCCGTTCAGCCCATTGAGCTTGCACCGACAACAGTCCCACCCTGGCTGTGTCCCCATTACACCATGTACTTATCCTGCTAATTCTCCTGACACTAAGAGGCAATTTAGCAAGGCCAATTAACCTAACTTGCACATTTTTGGAGTGTGGGAGGGAACCAGAGCACCCGGAGGAAACCCACACAGTTACGGAGAGAACGTGCAAACTCCACACAAACAGTGACCCAAGCTGGGAATCAAATCCAGGTCCCTGGCATTATGAGGCTGCAGAGCTAACCACTGTGCCACCCTCTTTCAACTTGTGGATTAATACAATGTGGATTGAAGACTTCATTATCAACCATCTGGTTTACAGCCAGACCTTTCTGCCTTCAGTCCTCCCCATTTATTCAGGCTGGGGATGAGCGCACACATGCTGACTTGCCTCTGCCAGCGACTGGGTTCTCTTGTAGCCAAGAAGTTGAAGGTGGAACTTGAACCCTGGATCTTCCAGCTCAGAGACAGGAATGTTCACTACTCAACCACCATTATTGCTCATTAAAGTTGAACCTAGTTGGTTAAGGAACAGGTGGAGGCTATTCAGCCCTTCAGTCATGTTCTGGAATTTGATCAGGGGAGTCTGATCTGTTTCTTAATTCGATCTGTCTGCCTTAGATCCATACCTCTTTGATATTTTCAATTGACCACCAGCTTCAACCTCATTTTGTGACTGAGTTCCAGATTTCCACTTTTCTTAACATCATCCCAGAAAGCTTTTGCTTCTTTATTCTGGACTTCCTCACCCCCACAACAGAGGAAATAGTTTCTATCCTATCCCATCCTTCAATCATCCTAAACACCTTTGCTTAGACTAGCACGGGAATCAGTGTGCCAACATAATTTAACTGTTAGACCCCGTATTGTTCTCGCAGATTTTCACTCCAAGATCAATATTTCTTGCCTTTTCTTTTTGCTTTTTCTCTTTACCAGTTTTCTCCATTCCTCCCCTGAAGATGTCGACTCTGACCTGGGAATGCCACATATTCTCTAGGGGACACAACCCAAATGCCATTCATAATGTATCAACCTGGGCATTGACTGGTGGCAAAATAGTTGCATAGACATTGGTTAAAACACGATTGGAGTATTGTGAATGCTTCAGTTTGTGTATGATAGGACACAGAAGCACTGGAAGTTGCGCAAAAAAAAATTATTAGCAATATATCCAGAACTATCAGGAAAGATTGAACACCATGATCTTTTCTCTGGAGAAAGAGGCATGACCTGACAGAGATTTTCAAGCTTATGAAAGGGTTTCATAAGGTAAACACAGAGATGTTTTCACTTGTAGCTGAGCCCACAACTGAGCTACAAATAAAATAGTCATTAATAAATCCAGTACGGGATTTAAGAGAATTATTTCCCAAAGAAAGAGCAATGAGAAATCAAAGCTCACTAACACACTAACTAGTTCAGATGAATAACATAAACGCATTTACAGAGAAAGCCAGACAAACAAATATGAGAAAAAGAAATGGAAGGATACATTGATGGGGTAAGATCAGGTTTGGTGGAGGCTCATTTGGAGTAGAAACACTAATGTACATCTGACCTCAAGTATCTGTTCCTGTGTTGATAATTCAGTGAGACGTGGTCACGGATGTCTGGAGCTAGCTCATTTTATCTCCTTCCTAATGTGGGGATGCTTGAGGTTGAAATTGCCAACTTGTGTGGGCCTTGTACAAGGACTTTAACCTTGCTGTGCTGCTTAGAGGGAGCATTGATCAAAGTAGTCTTGGCTTGACAGACCACTTTCTGTAAAACAGTTAGCAGTCAATTAGTTCTGATAAGTGGGTTTTCACTTAGCTGCATTTTCAGGCCAACTAACACGTAAAAGGACAGCAACTTGAACACGCTCCCTTCAGAAAGGAAAATCCAACAATGGCTCAAAGTAAAGCTGCCCATTTCAGTTCAAGAAAAGCCCCCTCTGTTAACCAATCATACTCCTTTTTAGTTTTATTTTCTGTGTTTCTTCCAGATTTCTGGCATCACAATATTTTGCTCTCGTCAACATTCAAGGGATTAGTTTTCTTAGCCTTATTCTGCTCTGGCGTAATTCCAGTTTGAGAACTGATACTTCTATCCTGGATGAGGAGGAATTTATTCACTGAGGGTGATGAATTTTTTGGAATTCTCTACCTCAGAAGGCCATTGAGACTCTGTCATTGAGTATTTTCAAGATCAAGATCTATAGATTTCTAGATACTAAAGATATCAGGAATATGAGAATAGTGTCTGAGGTAGAAGATTAGCCATGACCAAGGTGAATGACGGCAAGTTTGAGGGACCAACACCTACTCTTATTTCCTGTGAGCTAGGGTGTACCTCCCATTGATAAAATTAATATGGTTAGTCAAATAGGGTTTTGAGTTGAATTGTCAAACTATTAGTCAGGACCTTAGCCAAAATTTTGGATTCACAATTGTGAAGAGAAATCAGATGCAAAAAGGCACACTGAATTGGGTTCTGGAATTGTAGGATTTTACAACATAGTAGGAGGCCATTTGGCCTATTGAGCCTTTACCAGCTCATTGAAAGACCTGTCAAGTTTAATCTAATACCAACGACTAGAACAAACTTTTTTTTACTTGGCGAGGAATGATTTAATCAAGCACAGCCAGTATGGACTTGTTAAAGGTAAATCCTGTCTACTTAAACTGATTGAGGGACATCATTCAGCAGATGTCCTACATAATGATTTTCAAAAGGCATTTCTTAAACTTTTATTTGGATAATGGAAACACTTGGTATTAAAGCGATGATAGCAACTTGAGTACATAACTGGTTATAAGATAGGAGGAGAGGGATCACATGATGAGTGTGGGAATGGCTATGTTTCCATGAGCTTTGGTGCCACTCCTCCTTTAATCCTTTCGTTTATCCTGATGCCCAGCCCATAATTGTCTAAGTATGAGTTCCCCTGCAAGATTTCTAGTTAAACTTTGGAATAAAGTGTTGGGTAAAGTCATGAAAATTCTTGATGGAAAGAAGCAGCTGGGTTGGAGCATTGCACTCTGATGATTTGGTCAGTGAGTGGATTCTCAACCTGGCAGCATTGAAGGAATTGTGGACAATGACTGCCAGTATGATTAATGTTATTGATGACAAACCCAGCTTTTTGGCACAGAATTTCAGTGCTGACATTGCATACTGAAGAATACTGATGAGAAGCTTGATGAAGCAGGGGAAGTATTCTTATTTTAGAGAATACTGCTGCTTCCTCAGTTGAGGTCTGCTTTCAATCCTTGGAAAATCAGCTACATGGTATACAAGCTATCCTGATAGAGCTGGGGTTGGAGAAGGCATGTCCCTATGATCAGCTTTCCAAAAGGAGCTGAGAATAAACTAGCTAAATTTTTTTTGAGAACTGGCTGCCTCATGTTCTTAATCATGACAGGAAAGTTGGGTACGTTAGTCTTGAAGGAGCATGTTGTATCCTGTTTGAGACCTGACCCATAGCCGGTAATCATGTGTTTTCATAGCTTCAGTCGCAGAGGTTTTGATGAAGTTGGAAAGCACCTGAAAGCTCTCTGAATGCAGCTTGCCCTGCTTTATCCTGCGACCCTGAGGGTGACATCTAACGCAACATTAGAACAGTTCAACAGTGCTACTGAGACTTTGGTTTCTCTAAGTTCTGTGGATGGCAATCATTTAGGGTCATGATCTACAGTTCATCGCTAATTCTGAACTTTATCCCTTGTCGTTAAACTTTTTTTTTGATTTTTGTGATAATTATCATGTTGATAGAGGTGAACTAGTATATGAGCACTGACGCAAATTTTGCCTGTTGTCCTTTGAAAACCAGGGATGTTCATTTGTTCATAATAGAATGCATGTCTCCAAGCTTAAGATCAGATTTGATCCTACTATATTGTAATGCCAGAGGTACAAAGTGGCATGAGGGACCACCTGCATTGCTTCTAGTCGTGTGTCAAAATTGAATCCTAGTAGTTTAATGTCCCTCAAGTGTTTGGGAGCATTGAGGAGCACGCTGGGTAGGTTTATGACACTAGGAATGTGCAATATTTATCCTTTTCCTTGGTGTGTACTATGTGGTATCCTTATACTCTTATCATGGCTAATATGAGTACTGCCACTGTGTGGAGCTGAGTAGAGTTTGTGAGTATGGCCCAAGTCCTTACAGCTGGTGAGGAAAACCCCCTTAAAACTATTGGTGTTGTGTATTTTGGGGTCAAAAAAATCTGGATTCCTGTGAAGGCACAGCAATCCACATCCTGGAAAAGACATTGTTTTGTATTAGTGGTGCCCTGATATTGCTGGAAATGGCAGCAGTGTGCTTTGATGTGCGAATCTTTGGTTGATCAGCTTTTTCAATAACTGTGTAAATATCCTAAATTCTCCATAGCTGACTTTGAAAATCCTGGAATGTGTACACGTGACTCTGTCTGTCTGTACACGTGACTCTGTCTGTCGTATCCGGTACTGTAAGCGAGGGTGTACATCGTTAGGCTTTATCTTGTTACCCTGTTTACTCCAATCTCTGAAACATCCTTTCATTGTTCGTATCTTGTAAAGATTACAAGATTATCTTTGTAATCTTGTACAAAGATTTACAATGTGTTTTTGTACATTATAATATACAATCATCAATTGTAATAATTGTAAGATTCATTACAATCTTGCTGTTTGTAATGAATAGTGAATAATCTGAACCTACTGTGGTGTTCTTTTGTCTCTTTCTGCAGGTATATGTAGAAAAATTATGATGCTATATTGTACCAATCTTTGAGTGATGATTGCATTGTTTGTAAAAATGGGAAAAATCTTCAATAAAAATATTTTTAGGAGGCAAAGGGAAGTGAGTGGATGTTTTGCTGATTGAACGCAAGTCTGCAATGGAGTTTTCCATGGTTTGGAATTGGAACCATTGCATTTCTTGTATATTTTGAGGGAGTAATGGAGTAAAGGAACCTTGGAATGTATCCTAAAATCAAGAACAGGAACGCACCCTTTGGCCCATGCTGTTGCACTGGACATGATGCCAAATTAAACTAATCTGCCCACCTTTGGTCCATATCCCTCTATTCCTTGCATATTCTTGTGCTTATCTAAAAGTCCCTATCGTGGGGGATATGCCAGGCCATGAGGTTGCACATTGTGCTGGAGTATCATTCCACTGCTATTGATGGCCCACAGCGCCTTTTGGATGCCCAGTCTGAGTTGCTAGATCTGTTCAAAGTCTGTCCCATTTAGGATGGTGATTGTGCCATACAACACAATGGAGGTTATTCTCAATGTGAAAGCAGGACTTTGTCTCCACAAGCACTGTGTGGCGATCACTCTTACTGATACTGTCATGGACAGATGCACCTGCAGCTGGCAAATTGGTAAGGATGAGATCAAGTATATTTTTTCCTCTTGTTCATTCCTTCACCACCTGCTGCTGACCCAGTCTAGCAGTTATATCCTTTCGGACCTGATCAGCTCGATCAGTAGTGCTGCTGCCAAGCCACTCTTGGTAGTGGACATTGAAATCCCCCATCCAGAGTACATTTTGCACCCTTGCCACCCTTAGTGCTTCCTCCAAGTGTTGTTCAACATGAAGGAATACTGATTCATCAGCCGAAGAAGGATGGTACATGGTAACCAGTAAGAGGTTTCCTTGCCCAGGTTTAACCTGAAACCATGAGACTTCATGGGGTCCAGAGTTAATGTTGAGGACTCCCGGTGCAACTCCCTCCTGACTATATATTACTGTGCCACCACCTCTGCTGCATCTGCCCTACCGGTCGAACAGGGTATATCCAGGGATGGTAATGGTGGTATCTGGGGTGCTACTTATAAGGTATGATTCCATGAGAATGACTGTTAGGCTGTTGCTTGACTAGTCTGTGAGACAGCTCTCCCAGTTTTGGCACTAGCCCCCAGATGTTAATAAGGAGGACTTTGCAGGGTCGACAGGCCTTTTTGTTTTGCCATTGTCTTTTCAGGTACCTAGGTTGATGCCAGGTGGTCCGTCCAGAATCATTTCTTTGAGACTTTATAATGATTGTTACAACTGAGTGGCTTGCTAGGCCATTTCACAGGGCAGTTGGGAGTTAACCACATTGCTGTGGCTCTGGAATCACATGTAAATCAGACCAGATAAGGATGGCAGTTTTCCTTCCCTAAAGAACATTAGTGAGCCAGATGGGTTTTTACAACAATCGACAATGGTTTCATAGTCATCAGTATACTCTTAATTCCAGATTTTTTAAATTGAATTCAAATTCGACCATCTACCATGGTGGGATGCCAGGTCCCCAGAGCATTATCTGTATTTCTGGATTAATAGTGAGGCGATAATTCCACTGGCCCATCGCCTCCCCCTGGATATTCATGGAAAGTTTTCCTTCCATTTAAATTTCCAGCACCATTCATATCTGGATTGGGGAAGTGCTTCAGAGCTTTAACCTGATCTGTTACTGTGCATGCTTCTATTTTACATCATATTTTCTCAAACGATTCACATTTAAACAAACACAGCTTGTCCTTTTCCCTTTTTATGTATGACTATTTTGAGCGTTCAAGGCAGCTGTAATTCTCCTAAAATGAATAGAGCAGATTAGGTGTAAAAAAAATGAAGTTGTCTCAAAAAACTATTAATATTTTCCATTTATTCTATATAATATTTTATATACTTCATTACCAAGAGAAGCCTTTTCATGCAACGTTTGGATGAACAGTTTTTTGTCACTTACCTAATTTCTACATGTAGAAAAGGAACAGGCTGTTCTTGGTTAAATGTGAATAGTTTTGTGTGAAAACCACATGCAAATCAACATCTTGCACAAAAGAATGACTGCTGTTAATTTACTGTTAATAGTTGAGTCATGCACAGCTTCATTACTTGTAACAAAGAAATGAATTTGGTATATGAATATTAATCTTTTGTAAACAAACAGGCTGCATAGTTATTGAAAATTCAAATGAGCCCTCCTTGTGAAATTGTGTGGTCAGTTCTTAATACAAAAGGAACATTGCACATTGTCAGGTCCCCATATACTTTGGTTAAATGCACGGTTTGTGTTTTAGAATTATAGATATCTGCTTGTGCTATGCATTAATTAAGGCGCAACTAGAGTTGCTGGAGTTTGTAGTTTTCTTGTCAGGGTGCCCATCTTTTTTGTTGTGTTCCAAAAATGCATTTTTTTTTTACATCCAGTAGACTTATGTCAATTTATTTCTGTTAATGCCCCCACTTTCTGTACTGAGCTGGAAAGCTAGGGGCATTGTGCCAAAGACAGAAATATAATTGATGTGCCCTAAATTTAGAGTTTGTTGCTGACAGCTAATGACCTCTGCTGAGCAAGGTGAACCCTGGGATCTCCTGTGAATAGGTCAAAGATGTACCATTGAATAAATAGAATGGTTATGTTGAGCAAGCACTCTTCAGGAATTAATATGACATTTACTGGCAGCCCGCTTCTGGTAATGGTCTGGAGTCAATTTAACTATATAGATTTATTCAATGTTGCTGAATGCCTTCATTCCATGTGAATTCTTGTCAAGTATTCCACATTTTCCCTTGATCCAGAATATAAAATTATTTGGCATGCATTTAACTTGTTAGAAATATTGTTAAATTCTGGGCATAGTTATTTTCCTGAGGCATTGAAACATTTGTTTTTATAACAATACATAAAATTTCTCTTTAAAATTATTAAATTGATCAACTCCATTGAAAATGGCTTTGTAAGGATTTCCAATGTTGAAATATCTAGTTAACTAAAGGATTTCTTGGGGAAATCCTATTACTATATTACATATGTCAATGTAAATTCATCGTGTTCTCTCTGCTGAGTGTATTGCACTCCTATCTTCTGTTCATCCTTCTCTTCAGATGAACTTCCCAGCCCATACTTGTGGGCACTTCCTTGAACTTGCTGTTATGTGGCCTCGCTACTCTCTTGCCAATCACTGATGAGGTCATTTCTGATCACTTGCGTAACTCTCCACCTACAGTCTCTTTCTCCCTCCCAACCTGACTAATTTCTGTCCAGCTTTTGACCTCCAGTTCAGCATGATGTTTCTGCAGCTTACCCCTCCCCCCCCCACCCTTAATTCCAAAAGACACAGATTTGAATAGATATAATGGAAAATGTATTTAACCATTCATCTCCAGTTCAGGCTGGATTTTATTAAAGATCATTTATTAAATATCCTTAAAAATCAGAGGTATTTTGTCATGGAGGCGACCAATGTGAGAAAAGTTGTTTTTGTGTGTTCAATAGACAAGAATCTGAGTAAAACTGCTACTTCAATTATGGGCCTTTTTATTTCCAAGTTAGTAACTGCTTGGTTAAATCTTACAACTTTGTGAATATGTAATAAAGACACATTAGCTGTGACCTGGGTGTGTTTAGGATGATTGGCTTTTTACGGGTAGAAGGTTATGTCAGTTATTTGGGGAAAAACTTTGTTGCTAGCTTGCACCTTTAGTTTCTTGCGATGACAATTTAAAAATTGGTATCTGCAGACAGTCATTTTTGGCACAGAAGGAGACCACTCGGCTCCCCTGTACTCAAGCAATGTACTTTAACTCCAATGTCAGGTCTAGGAAATTAACACTTTTCTTGGTACTAGTTTTATTGAAGAAGTGATGATTACTGAGAATATTGATTAATTCTCTTTCTATGCAAGTCCCTTCCCACTCTGCCATGCACATGTTTGCAGAGGCTGGGACAAATTTCTTACCCATAGCCATGCCTTTGATTTGGAGGTAAAATTCATTGTTGAATCCTAAGTTGATTTTTTTATTTCTCTCTCTGTTAAACCAAAGCATAGTAACTGGATTAAAGCTTTATCTAGTCTGCCAGGCCAATGAACATGGTCAAGCTAGTGCTGACATCATATACTGATTATATTAGCATGCTCCAGGACCTCTAGCTGGTGATCTTGTCCTAACAAGAGATGCTGATGATGCAATAGCAGATGGTTAGCACTTCTGCTCCAGAGCTCCAGGAACTGGGTGGGTTTGATTCTAGTCTTGGATGACTGTGTGATGTACTTCCCATGTCTGCATGGGTTTTTGCCAGATCCTCTGGTTTTCTTCCATAGTTCAAAGATATGGAGGTTCGGTGGATTGTTCGTGCTAAATTGCCCCTTAGTGTCCCAAGATTTGTAGGTTAAATGGATTAGCCATGCGAAATGCGTGGGGTTACGGGGATAGGATAGGGGAGAGGGCCTGGGTAAGGAGAGTTGGTGCAGGCTTGATTAGCCAAATGGTCTCTTGTGCACTGTAGGGATTCTATCTTAGACAGTGGTATGGAAACTCTAGCCTTTTGTCTTGCGTAGCACATGTTGTCCAGGTCTCTCCTGCACAGAGTAGTCTGCTGAGAGGATGCATGTTCAGTAGACTCACCATTTGGGGTTCTGAGTCAGGTTGCTGCTGTTCCACACATTTCTTTTGGGCATACCATCTGCTGCTTTTACTGTGTGCAAGTTGTTTACAGCATCAAGTTACAGATTATTGGGGACTGTGGAACAAAGATGTGAAGATATCAACAGCCTCCAGCATTGCATTCAGTGCTGACAGATGGTAGTTTGGCAATATTTATCTTCCTGATAGTCAAACCAAAATCTTAGAGAGTCTGTCCATTTGTTGCAGAAGTGTTTCTCTATGATGAGGACTTGATGCACCTTTGCTTTGGATCTCAGACAAGAAAGGCTTGAACAGCCTTCCACCATTTTTGGTATATAAGTAGATATCCTCTGAAACCATATGACAGCAACAAAGAAAAGAATATGCCGTAGGGTTTCAGGTTACATATTCAGCTTTGAGGGGCAGGCTATCTATGACGTCTGGAGCTTTGTAAGGAGCCGTGTTTTCTAGCGTGCAACTGAAGGCAGTTTTCCACTCATCTCGCCAATTGTTTATTACACTTGATGACGACTTCCCTGCCTTTTGTCTTCAATAGAACTGTTTTCTTTGGACCTGTTGCCTTTTTTGATTCCTGCATATGTGCCACTAGCATTTTCCCAAGGGTGTCTCAGTGGTTAGCACTGCTGCCTCACAGTATCAAGGATCCGAGTTCGATTCCTGGCTTGGGCCATTGTCTGTATGGAGTCTGCATGTTCTCCCCATGTCTGTGTGGGTTTCCTCTGGGTAGTCCGCTTTCCTCCCACAGTCCAAACGATGACCTGGTTAGGCGCATTGGCCATGCTAAATTCTCCCTCAGTGTACCCAAACAGCTCTGGAGTGTGATGACTAGAGGATTTTCACAGTAACTTCATTGCAGTGTTAATGTAGGCCTAATTGTGACTAATTGTAATAACTAAACTTTAAAAAACACCAAATCAGATGACATCTGGATATTCTAGCAAAGCTGTGAAAGATAGAACTGGCCTCTTTTTCTACAGATGCTATCAGACCTGCTGAGATTTTTCCAGCACTTTCTGTTTCAGATTCTAGCATCTGAAGTAACTTTTATTTTTGTTTAATTCACTGCCACTTCTCTTCCCAGAAACATCTGCCCTGAAGAAGTACTACTCTTCTCTCTGATCGATTTCAATTCATCTCCTTCATCCTGTCCACCAACGTTGCTTACCATTTCCTTCCTGGTATTTGAGAAGGTTGAATCATAGAATCCCTACAGTGCAGGAGGAGGCAATTCAGCCCATTTGAGCTTGCACTGACAACAATCTCACCAAGGCCCTATCCCCGTAACCCCACGTATTTACCCTACTATTCTCCTGGACACTAAGGAGCAACTTAGCATGGCCAGTCAACTTAACCTGCACATCTCTGGCATGTGGGAGGAAGCTGGAACACCCAAAGGAAGCCCACACAAACACAAGGAGAATGTCTGTGTGGTGTTTGCACAGTCACCCAAGGCCAGGATTGAATCTGGGTCCCTGGCTCTGAGAGGTAGCAGTGCTAACTACTATACCACTGTGCTATGCCAAAAGGTGTTTACCAAAACTCGCTTTCACAAAAATATTTCCTTCCTCAGTAACTGTCTCTGACTTGCCACACATGAATTCCAGCTGAAGTTCCACCCTTCATATTTCACATCTGCCCACAATTACAAGTATCCCCAGGACATACAATGTTCCTCCAACTGCTGTTCTTCCTGCATTCTTATTCTCATCCCTTCATGTGTTAAGGAATGCAACCTCCAAAAACTCATCATTTCCAATGTCAATGCAGTACCCCCTTGGTCCTTGTTGTGTATTCAACATATCCTCTGATCTTCCCTGGCTGAGCCTGTTGAACTAAGCAAAGGACTCAGCTTCATGTCCTTACTCCCCCACCTCACAATGTTGAACTCTTCTTTCACTGCCTTTGTCTCCATGATCACTTCTTTGGGCAGGAACCCTTTCCCTTCACACTCAACAGATGCTTTCACCCGCCTCCACCATTCTTCCTCCACCTGGACCCGTCCCTCCTGCCTCTTGCCTGTTCGTGATCTTTCCATTGAAAAGTGTCAGTGTAACATAGGCCATCTCAGTTTCTCTGCTGTTATCACCCTCAAACCTGTCTCCTTCTGAACTTGTTGCATCCATTCCCCTGACTGTTATCAACCCTGCTGTTAGGGATGAGGCTGTTGTTGCCTGGCATACTGACCTCTACCTTGCAAAGTCTGAGCACCAACTCTCAGACACTTCTGTCTTCCCTGGACCATGACTCCACCACTGATCATCAAGTCATTATTTCCAGGACTGTCACTGACCTCATCTCATCTCTGGAGATCTTCTCTCTGGAGATCTTCCAACCTCATAGTCTCCCAACCTCACACAGCCTACTTCTGTCCCCTTCCCAACATCCACAAACAGAACTGTCCTGCTAAACCCATCATGTCAGACTGTTCCTGCCCCACTGAACTTATTTCTTCCTATTTTGACTCCATCGTCTCTCCTCTCGTCTATATCCACAATTTTTCTGATGCCCTACATCATATCATGTTTCCTGGCCCAAACCAACTCTTTACCATGGATGTTCAATCCCTCTGTACCTCATGCCCCACCAGGATGCCCTGAGAGCTCTCCACTTCTTCCTCGAACAGAGGCCCGAACAATCCCCATCCACCACCACTCCTCCCTCTGGCTGAACCTGTTCACTCACTGAACAATTCCTCCTTTAACATGTTCACTTCTTCCACATTTAAAGGTGTGGCTATGGGTACCTGTAGGTGTCTTAATTTTACCTATCTCTTTATAGGGTATGTGGAACATTGCTTGTTCAAGTCCTAATGTGGTCCCCTCCCAAAACTCTTATTGGTACATTGGCAATAGTTTTGGTGCTGATTCATGCTTTCATTTGGACCTGGAAAAATTTAACAAACTTGTTTCCAATTTCCGCTCCTCCAGACCTTCTCGTGGTTAAGCCCTTCTTTTCCTTGACCTCTCCGTTCCTGGTCATAGGCTGTCCCCTAGTATCCATTACAAGCCCACCAGCTCCCATAGTTACCTCGACTACAACTCTTCATACCCATGTCCTGTAAGGACTCCATCCTATTCTCCCAGTTCCTTCACTCCCGTTCTCTAAATTACTTTGCCTCCATTACATCTGTTCCAATGGTGCTATTTTCCAAAATGGTGCTGCTGATGTGTCTTCCTTAATCATGGTTTCCCACCCACTGTAGTTGACAGGACTCTCAACAGTGTCTGACCCATTTCCTATACCTCTACTCTCACCCCTCCCTCACAGAACCGGGATAGAATCCCCCTTATCCTCACTTTTCACTCTACCAGCCTGTGCGTTCAAAGGATCATCCTCTGCCAATTTCATCAACTCCAACATAATGCAACCACCAAACACACCATCTTCCCCTCACCTTCTTGTCAGCATTCCACAGGGACCGTTCCATCAGGGACACCTTGGTATCCTACTCTACCACACCCAACACTTCACCCCTTTCCCATGCAATTTAAGAAGGTTCAACATCAGCCCCTTTAATACCTTCCTACTCACCATCCAAGGGACTGAACACACTTTTCAGGTGAAGCAGTGCTTCACGTGTACCTCCTTAAATCTAGTCTATTGCATTTGTTGTTCCCAATGCCGTCTACGGTACGTTGGACAGCCTAAATGCAGACTGGGTAACTGTTTTGCAGGACACCTTTGATCTGTTTGCAAGCATGACCCAGACTTTCTGTTGCTTGCCATTTCAACAACCATCCTGCTCTCACATCTGCATGTCTGCCCTTGGCCTGTTGTAATGTTCCAGTGAAGCCCAATGCAAACTGGAGGAACAGCATCTGATCTTCCAATTAGGCACTTTACAGCCTTCCAGGCTTGACATTGAGTTCAATAGCTTCAGACTATGAACCCCCTCCTCCACCTTCCCCCCCTTTTTGCGTCATTTCTTTTCTTTTTCTTTTTAATTTTTTTAATATATATTTTCCCCCTCTTAATCCATCTGTTACCTGCCTCAGGTTGTCCATTGTCACACCATTCAGCTTTGTTCTGCCATTTACACGTTCTGATCTTTTCATGTCACTATCAGCATCCTCCTTAGCCAGGATCAACACCATTTACGTTCCTTTTGTCTTTTTGTCCCTGACATCTTTGTCAATCTCCCTTGTCTCCACCAATTGGTGACCCTTTTATCCAGCCCCACAATCTCACTGTAACAATATAAATCTCATCCTATTTTCAGTGTCTTCACCTCTGACAAAGAGTCATCCTGACTTGAAACTTAAGCTCTGTTCGCTCTTTGCTGTCAGACCTGCTGAGCTTTTCTGGCATTTTCTGTTTTTGTTTTAGATTCCAGCATCCAGAATAATTTGCTTTTAGCTTGTAAAAGATAGTCATTGACACATGACCTAGCAGTCTTTTGAACTTTACTGCAAGTGGCTATTACTGCATTTGGAGTCTTCTCGCTAGGATCTGTCTTTTAATTAATTAGAGCAGATCACTTGGCTTAAATGACTCTATCATAGTGATCATACGTTCAAACCAGCCAGCACTTTTCTGCTATTACTTCCAAAATGTTGGGAGTGCAGTGTTGTAGATGATGTTATAATGCCAGCTGATACTACTGGACAATCCAACCTCAGGGTGGAACCTGGCTTGCTTGGAAACATGGAGGGTGGCTAGTGAATAGAGTCACATGAGTCTCTGGTTTTATTCTTCTGTTTAAAAAAAATCATTTAATAAACAAAATGAACTATATTGCACTACTGTTTCACCCCCAACTATACTTTTGCAGATTTGTAAGTATAGCACTAATTACTAAGCCTTATGCTCTTGTTCACAATAAGTATATAGTCCTTCTACTAACAGGTCACCTGTGGTCAGACACACCACACTCTAAAACCAAGTGACACTACCATCCAAAGCAAATTCTACAGATTTCTCATCAACCCCCCTCAAACGTTTATCACAACTGTGGACCAGCCAATCCCATTTGACTCCATCTTTCTCCCAAGGGCTTCCAATCTCAATGGTCAAAATAGTTGCCTTGGAATCTTCTCCAAACAATGCTTTTACTTGGATGTCTTCAACAAAAATCCACCTCCAAAGTTCCAAACTCTTCTGATGTTCCTTTTCCCTGGATATCTAAGCGTATTCAAGCTTCCCCTTTCATGCACCCCCTCCAGACATTCCTGTGCCAAGCAGGACACCACTGCTCTGAAGATCCATAATAAGGAGTCTTCAACCTTTGGTTGTCTCTTTGGATCTTCTAGCTTCTCGCAAGCTTACTTTATTTCCAAGCCTGTTCCCTGAAACTGTCTTTCCTCTACTCCTCACTCTTAATAGGATTCACTTTTAATAGGATTTTTCTTTTCAGATTCCTGTTCTTTTCCTTTAACTAGAAGGTCATCTTGGGACCCGTTTTCCCTCCTGTTCTGCTTTTTGTTTATTTCTGTCCTTTGCAACCTTCTTCCTGCAGTTCCCTCTCCTGTTCAGCTTCTCTTGGCACCTGCTTCCAACTGAACTAAAAGTGCTATTCTGTTCCTCCGTGAATCTGTGGCTCTCCTGTTGCTAGGTTTTCCACTTTGTTTTAACTTCCCCAAACAACGAGTTGCAAAACCTCATTAAAAATGCAGGCATATGAACAATGCTTCAGACTTGCTGTCTCCACTCTAAAATGAAGTTAGAACCAGGTATCATCTTTCTTAACCCAAAAATGAAAAAAAACTCAAAGCTATAAATTGTTCCTAATACACATGCACATATAACTAACTTGAATTATTTCTAGTTCCTAACAGTTTTTCAAAGTATCTTCTGTTTTGCTCCTGTGTGGAAATGCTGAAGAGCCCCTGCTCAATTGAGTTGAGGAGCTGTTGATTTTTATCTGAGTAGGCAGCATGGTGGAAATATGAGGATGGCATTTTGAATGAAAGAACTTCAAGGATTGTATCCGAATTCTTACCCACACCAATAAGTGATCTGCATCACAATTGGTGCTGTAGTAGCAGTTCATGTTGAAAAGGCAGTTCAAAAAGTTCTGTATGGTGATGATCTGATCCAGCTGGTGCCAATGCCCTGATCTTGTTCTGCCGTGATTTGTTCTGAAAAAGGGTATTAGTTGTACAAAGCTTGTAGTACCAGAAACCTGATGACGTCACCAGCCGAATGACTATCTGCTGAGTGTAACTCCGTCCACCCTAAAATAATCCACCCCCATCCATTAATTAAATCATCCCATAGATATAGACACAGAATGAGTCAAAACACAAAATAAAAGAGAGAGAAATCAAAAATGCTTCAGGAAGATAGAAATAAAGAAGCGAGAAGCTGCAGGCCTTCTCCACATGGCAAAAACACGGCCGCCCAAGCATCGCATTCAGGAATAGAAAACACTGAACTGAGAAAATTCAGAACAAGCTAAAAACACCCTCAGAAAAATGAATAACTCAATCTCCGAGAACTGGGACAAACTTATCAGCGGCTTGGGAAAGCAGGTAGTGCAGGCAGAACAGAATTAGCATGGTTGAGGATAGCAACACACACAGCAACAGGCTACTCTCTTATTTATTCCAGAGTAACGGCAGTTAGAGGATAGATGTGATCACCACAGATTTATTGTGGAGCAATCTGCAAATTTATGGAATGCCAGAAAACTCAAAGTGGGGACATTATCCAATGGGTCAAGAGCTTTCTCAAAGACCTACTTAAACTCTTGGTTGATTCTCCACTACAACTGGAGTGGGTTCATAGATCACTGCAATAAAAGCCATTGGATGCCAATGCACCACTGAAATCATTCATGGTGAAATTTCTCAAGTTTCCAGATGAAACAGTACATTCTCGTCAGGGTTTGAGGTGAGAAAAACCTCCAAAGGAAGACAGATAACACTAGACCAAGACTACTCACCACCACTGCAGCAGAAAAGATGCAACTATGCCAATGTTAAGAAGTAGCTTGGGGAAAAGGACGTGAAGATTTCAAACATTGAGGATGGAAGCAAGACCTATTCATTGGCGTTGGAGGCTGCAGTGGGACTGAAACGTTTGGGCATCACCACAAGCTTCTCTTGAGGACAAGTAGTTGGAGAGAGATGTGTTGCATCAGATGGCACGTTGCTTATAGAAATCAACAAAAGCACGTTTCTTGCTTAACTGTCTGATTGGCTCAGGATGTGGAGGGACTGCTTCAGAGACGCAATGAATGAGTGTGGTGTTAAAACAGTGGTGAGGTGTGTTTTAGATATCAGTGGGAATTAAATAAAACTCACTAAATTACAGTCTCTAATTGTACATTACCGACAGACTAGGTTAGTTAGCTAAAATGCAGTTCATAGAAACCCTACAGTACAGAAAGGGACCATTTGGCCCATCAAGTCCGCACTGACCCCAATCCCACCCAGGCCCTACCCCCAAATCCCCACATATTCTGCCCACTAATCCCTCGAACCTACACATCTCAGGACACTAAGGGGCAATTTTAGCATGGCCAATCAACATAACCTGCAGATCTTTGGACTGTGGGAGGAAACCAGAACAACCGGAGGAAATCTATGCAGACACAAGGAGAATGTGCAAACTCCACACAGACAGTGACCCAAGCCGGGAATCAAACCCAGGTCCCTGGAGCTGTGAAGCAGCAGTGCTAACCATTATGCTACCATGCCGCCCCACAAGACCTACGACTTGTCCAATGCAAAACAACAGTTAAATGAGGACTTGTCTGGGATGGCCAGTTTGATAGCTACAGCTCAAGTGTAATACTAGCTAGGTAATGCAATATTATTCTTTGGGGATATTATTTTACAAATGGCTTCAAAAATGTCTTTGTACATACCTTGTTAAAATAATTTGGTTTATTCCGGAATGTTTGAGTAGTTCTTAGCCAGTTCTTATAAGATGCAAGTCAAACAGTTGGATAACAGGTGGAAAGGGGACAGTTGGATGCAGGTTGCTATGATGTCTTTGCGGACTATAGCCAAGCCTGGACGACTGTGCTTGTTTCGCCAGGAGTTTGTTCAGCTGCCCTATCACTAATGCAGCTGAAGGTCTGAGTGCCAGAAGAATTGCTCTCGAGATTTCATGTTGTTATTGCATTTAACGAGGTGGATAATGAGATGCTAAGCCTTGTTTTAGTCTCTGAACAAAGGGATGCCACTTTTAAGATTGAGATGAGTTAGAATTTCTTCTTCAAGGTTTGTGAGTCTTTGAAATTCCTTCCCACAGAGAGATGTGGGAACAGAATACTTGTGTATATTTAAGGTTGATATGTAGATTTTCGACCAACAAGGGAATTCAGGGTGATGGGGGAAAGGCAAGAAAGAGGACATGAGGAACGTCAGATCAGCCATGTTCTATTGATTTGGCAGAACGTTTACTCCTGTTCCTCTTACGGTTTTTATTGATTCAAACAACTTTTCAATCTAGGCCCCTTGGAATTGGGTCAAGTTTACAGTTAAACCTTTCATGTACATATGTTGAAGCCACTGTATGAATAGTACTTTTCTATTTCTCTTTTTCTCCTGCGTCTCTCAGCGCTCTCCTCTGGGATATTAGGCTATTTGTCAAACTGGGTGCATCCCGAATACGCATTATTATGGATGCACTAAAAATAATTGCTTATAATGTGCAAGGGCCCTATTAAGAGGAAAAATTATATTCTTGTCAGTTGAAATATCTCAGCTATAAAGTTGCATTTTTACAAGAAACACATTTTGTCAAACATAAAACACAAATCTTGGGCAAATCAGGTGTTCTTTTTCTCATGCATCTGGGAGAAAAAAGGGTATAGCAATCTTATTCCACAGATCAAAATTTCTGTATTCACACACAACAAGGACAATAAAAACAAGTTCATATTGCTTAATGGGACAGAAGTATCATTGTTAATTTATATATCCCCAGAGAGAATGATCCACAATTTATTTAAAAGGTCTTCAGCCTTATCTTAGATAAAAATATACGATTACGCTTATTGGATGTGGATTTTAATTGTGTTAAGTCCCAACTGGCAGACTGACTCTCAGCATCGTCAAACCCTTGCTCCAAGATTAGCAAATCATGTTATGGAAGCTGGGCTAGTAGAAATATGGCAGCACCTGTACCTATTAAGTTAAAGTTTATTTATTAGTCAAAAGTGAGGCTTATATTAACACCGCAATGAAACCGTGAAATTTCCCTAGTCGCCACACACCGGTGCCTGTTCAGGTCAATGCACCTAGCCAGCAGGTCTTTCAGACTGTGGGAGGAAACGGGAGCACCAGGAGGAAACCCACACAGACATGGGGAGAATGTGCAAACTCCACACACTGACTCAAGCCCAGTTCCCTGGCACTGTGAGGCAGCAGTGCTAACCATTATGCCGCACACTGAGTAGCAGAGACTTGCATTTTACTCCAGGAGCTCTTACTCACTCCCACATTGACTTTTCCTTTACAGCTAAGACAGAGGCTCATAGAATAATTGACAGCAACATCCTACCAGTAATGGGCCTGTAGCTCTGACCTGGGATCTGGGACAAAGTGGTGGTGTTTGAATGCATCTCTTCAAAATGATTAAGAATTTGAGAGGAAAAGAATAACAACAACTCTATTGAGAATGCAGTACAGCGCCAGGTACCCCACACCTGACTCTGAGACTGTGTTGAAGTGAAGTCAAGAGGTTACATCTTCTTGGCATACAGAACTGAGATGAAGAAAACTTAATTTAAAATGAATTGACTTAGAACAGCAACACCAAAAGCACTCACCAGCTTTGACGGCCTTCCTCGCAGAGGAAGAGCTTCACAGAGCTTCAGATAGTTTAAACTAAAGGGTGTTTACAATTTGCAAAACCAAGATGTTATGTACATGGTAATAGGGCAAGCCATTTGTTGGCATTTCAATTAAGAAAACGGCAACCACACAATATTGCTCCAAAACTTAAGTTACAGATACTGCTTGTTCAAACCAGAGCAAAAATCATTGCTTTTGCTGATTTCTATAGGAAATTGTACGAGGATTATGATACCTGTAGGGATGAGGGGAAAATTCATGACTTTCTACGAAGTAGCAACATGACAAAATTGTCACGTCTGTCTAATTGTTCTATCACCCATGTGGAAATTGTTGCACAGAAAAATAATAAAAGCCCTAATCCTGACCAATACATAAATGAATCTTATACAATTTTTAAAGACATATATACATCTTTACTTCAACAGGCCTATCATCTGTCACTCACTGGAAATGAATCATTGGCTCCTTTGTGGAGCGATGCAGTCATTAATAAGGAGGGTAGGGACCTAACCGACATCACCCTATTTCGTTATTGAATTGTGATCTGAAAGTTTTAACACCAATACTGGCCCACAGAGAAAATAGAATAATAACTAAGATTTTGCACCCAGACCAAACTGGATTTATAGTGAGGTGTTGCTGTGGAGACAATCTTGTACATTACAAGGAAATGAGAGATTGAACTACAGCAGGAGGTACTGTCATGAGGCGATCTTGTCACCTGCTCAAATATTTGGAGAGAATATAAATGGAAGCTTGTTACTAGGTACTTCAATACAACGCATTACTGTTAAAAAAAAATTGGCCCCTCCCCCCCATAAGGAATTGCTGGAGATTGGTTCCCCACAATGTCATCACTTACACATGTTGATCATGCCCAAAGTTAAAGGAGTACTGGGATAGGATATTCAAAACGTTGACCAAGATATTCCACGTAGACATAATAAGAACATAAGAACATAAGAAATAGGAGCAGGAGTAGGCCATCTAGCCCCTCGAGCCCCCATCCTATAACCTCCCAAACTGCTCTACTAGGCACAATTCAAGTAGGGAAGCAAGTTATATCTTTACAAATTTTGCATATAATTGCCATTAAAGGCATCACCCTCAACTGGCTGAAACCAACATACCAACCTATGAATTTTAGTTATCTAAAGCCAGAGAACTATTTCATTTGAAAAGAATCCGGCATGCATTATGTTTGTAAAGTGAAAAATTCTTTCAAAGGTGGATTCCAATAATGGGAATATTGTTCACATGAGCTAAACACCCCAACCCAGCACTACTCATTTGTTATTTCTGGTATTCTATTTACTTTTAATGATTTTGTCCCTTACTAGGCTTGTTTGATCTTATTCATTGTTATCTCTCTGTACTTATTAAATATCTTTTACCATGCTTTTCTACATATTTTCTACAGTCATTTTTCATTAGTACCCTATGAAAGGAAGCAACTTTCATGCATGCCATCTATCATCTTCAAATTTTTTATCTATTATATCAACACTTATCCTTACATGTAATTTGATTCTTTAAATTATAAGTACCTTTGTAACATTATTTTTATGCTTCTGTCATCAGCACTAATGATTAATGTAACGTACAATTCTAACCCTTTTAACCATTTTAATTTTATGTATTTGTATGCTGAAAAAAAAGAAAAAGCTTGTGGTAGCAGCAAAGTTTAAGTAGTGAGGGTGGCATTGTGGTTAGCACTGCTGTGTCTCAGCACCAGAGACCAGGGTTCAGTTCCTGGCTTGGGTCACTATCTGTGTGGAGTCTGCACATTCTTCCCCCTGACTGTGTGTGTTTCCTCCGGGTGCTCCAGTTTCCTCCCACAATCCAAAAGACGTGCTGGTTAGCTGGATTGGCTATGCTACATTCTCCCTCAGTGACCCAGAACAGGCACCGGAGTGTGGTGACTGGGGGATTTTCACAGTAATTTCATTGCAGTGTTAATGTAAGCCTACTTGTGATACTAATACTTAACCTTGGTAGTATCTGTACATTCTCATGTGAAAAGGTGTTTTGATTTGAGGATTCTGTCAGTGTTGAACTCCTTCATTGAATTGGCCTTCCGCCTCTGCAATGGAGCACCATGTTAGAAGTGTAGCTGCTGATGAAGTTAACTGGTCCTGTTTCAGTGGAGTTGCAGATAAAATGAACACATTCTGGACCATTTGTGGGGGGTTCCATTGTTGAGAATAGTGAGTTCCTTGCAGCAAAGCTGACCCTTTACTCTGAACACTTCCCCTGTCAGATGAATGTATAATATTTTTCTTTGATATGCTCTGATGTATTTTAGGGAAACGGTCACTGCTCAGCCTGTCAATTACAGCTGTCTTGTGTGCTTTGTTGACCAGCTACAAGTTGTCTGTTAATACCATGTGCATGGTCCTGATGTTCCAGCTTGCTGATCAGAATTTGCTTTTTCTTTCTCTTTTTGTTTGTTTCAATTGTTTGCCTGGCGCAATGGATTCCATCCACTTGTTGGGCAGAGAGTCTAAACTCCAAGCACCCATTGAAGAAGATGGATTGTGGTTGGTCAGCGTCTTAGTAGTTGGGGACTTCCTGAATTGAGGTGGGTGGGGGCTGACCATTAAGTCACAATAGTAACGTTGTGTGGTGAAACCCTGGGGGAAATAATGGTGACATTGGGCTTCCCATTGTCAGAGACCCCTTCTCAAACTCCCTGGTTGAAACCAAAGGAGTACTAGCCACTACATTTGGCACTGCTTTGGTTGTGAAAATTCCCAGAAAAATTACATATTGAGACATCAATCTGCCTTTTACAGGATTTACTTCCTTAGCCTTCAACTCTTCTGAGGTATCCATTAAGCAGTGGAGCTATTTGTCCATAGCTGAGAGGGTTTGTAAGTTTTTATTATCAAATAAATCGGTTGGACTAAAACCTGGTGTTGTCAGACTTTTTACAGGGTTTTTAAGTGCCAGGATGGATCCACGTGCTTACAGAGGGTGAAACCTTCTCCAAGTTCCTGTGACTTTAGCCTGGAGCCATGAGGGACTCATTGTGCTACCCTGAGACAGCATAGCTGAGGACTTGCTGATGTAGTGACTGTGTGCTGACTGGGAGAGACTTCCTCCAGTATCTTGCTTTGATATTGCTGCTAGCCAAATATTCCCTTTATTTAATAAGGGGGTAGAACATGTCCAAGGAATTATAAACTAGCCAAGTAAACATCTGTGATCGGAAATATAATGGAACATTTATTGAAGAATAGAAGAACATCTAGAAAATAAAAATATCTAATGAACAGTCAGCATAGATTTCAATGGGGAAAACATCTTGTTTAACCAACATTTATTGACTCTTTTGAGAAGGTAATAGAATAGGCAGTGGCATTATAGTAGATGTAATTAATCTAGATTTTCAGGACAGAATGGAGTCAGAGAAAGTGGAGTCCAAAGACAAGTAGCAGAATAGATTGTGAGCTGGCTTCAGGATAAAGAGAGTTGGGTAAAGGGTAGATTTTCAAAACATCTTTGATTAGGTGCTCCATTATAGACTAATGAATAAGGTTAGAGAAAGTGGAGTCAAGGGATTACTAGCCAACTTCAAGACTGAAAGCAGAGGGTGTGAGTACAGGCTAGTTCTTTATTCAACGTGGCAGGGGATCAATGTTGGGCCCACACTGATCCTTTTGGAACACCTCTTCCCGCATTTGCATTCATGATATTGACTTTGAAATCAATTTGATTTTGAAATTTTGTGGCTGACACCAATTTGAAAGTGATGACCAATACTGAGGAGGGCTGCAATAAATTACAGGAGAATCTACAGAGGTAGGTTCTTTACTCAGAGAGTAGTTAGGGTGTGGAATGCCCTGCCTGCAACAGGAGTGGACCCACCAACATTAAAGGCATTTAAATAGTCATTGGATAAACATATGGATGATATTGGAATAGTGTAGGTTAGATGGCTTTAGATTGGTTTCACAGGTTGGCGTAACATCGAGGGCCAAAGGGCCTGTACAGCACTGTAATGTTCTGTTATAAACTAACAACTAAAATGAGCAAATGAAATTTAGAAAACACAAATGTGAGGTTGTGTATTTTGGTAGGAAGTTAAGAAAGATTACTATTATTTGGAAGCAATTAGGGTGGAGTAACAAGAGGATCTCAGACTACAAATGCCAGTTGCGAAGAGTTGTACTATTGGTTAGCCAGGCTTCAAAGAAAAAGCAAACTAAGAAACTGGCTTTGTTTCCAGAGGGCTGGAAGTGAAAAGTTGGGAAGTCGTGTTAAATCTGTATTGAGTCTTTGAGACGACATTTGGAATATTGCACACATCATCACCATGTTATAAAAAGGATAGAGGTCAGGGAAAGAGTGCAGTGAAGGTTTAAAAGGAAGACGCCAGAAATACATTGGTATCCATATCAGGTAAGGATGAACTGGCTGGGTTTCTTCAGAACCAAAATATAAAATTATGAAAGGTTTTGGCATTCTGAGAAAATGTTTCCTGTTTTGGGAAGGCCATTAATATAAGATTTGTCACCAAGAAATGTGACAGGGAATTCAGAAGAAACTGCTTTATCCAAAGATTGGTGAGAGTGTGGAATTTGCTGCTATTGGGAGTGTGTGAAGTGAATAATGCATTTAAGAAGAAGCTAGAGAAGCATATGAGAGCAGGGAATAGTGGGTTACAATGGTAAATAAATGAGGAGGTTAGAGTGGAACATATAACATTCCCCTGGACGGGTGTGAGCAAATTGCCTGTATCTGTGCCTTTTGTCATTTATATGGCTTGCCTTGCAATGTCAAACTGGCAATTGGACCATAGATATTATAGGGTTTGAGATTCAGAGATCATCCTGGTGAGACTACAGTGAGCTAAAGCCCTCAAAAAAAGCATTATTTTGTGAACTTATTTAGTGGATGACAGTCCTATATTACAATATGTGGAGGATCAGCAATATTTTTTTAAAAAACCTATTGTACCAAGCAAAGATGGTAATCTAAATTACAGGCTCATAAATTTGTATTCAGACACAAATCTGAGTGCACTTTATATTTACAAAGTTTTTAAAAAAGCATGTCAAAAAATTAAAGGAGTTCCACATTAGCTTAAAAGAAATTATCTTGTTCATAAGTAAGTAGAAGGAATTCAATCCAGAGAAGTGAAGTTCTGCTGAAAGTAAAGCTGTGGATAGGCCCCAGTTAGAGTATTGCATCCAGTTCTGGTCACCACACTCTAGGAAGATCCTTTGAGAGGGTACAGGGCGATTTATCGGACTACTTCCAGCAATGGGATATTTTAGTTACAAGGTTAGTTTAGAAAGTCTGAAATTGTTCTCATTAGAGCAAAGGAGAAATTTGGTCAAGGTATCATAATTCTATCTCCTTCACAATTGCATTGGAATGAGATAGGATCAGGCAGGCTAGGAAGGTGTTTGTCTGGAGTAGGGGGAAATACGAAGAAGTCAGGAAGTTACTTGGACAAATAAACCGGAAGGAGGCGTTCTTAGGGAAAAGTACCGAAGGAAGGTGGCAGATGTTCAAGGAATGTTTGTCTGGAGCTCTGCATGACAACGTTCCAATGAGACAAGGGGATTTTGGTAGGTCACGGGAACCGTGGTGCACGAAGGCTGTGGTGAACCTAGTAAGGAGGAAAAGAAAGGGGTACAAAAGATTCGGGGAACTAGGAGATGTTAAGGATCTTGAGGAGTATAAGGATTGTAGAAGGGAGCTTAAAAGGGAAATTAGGAGAGCCAGAAGGGGTCATGAGAAGGCGTTGGCGGGTAAGATTAAGGAGGATCCCAAGGCCTTCTATAAATATGTGAAAAGTAAAAGGATGAGAAGAGAAGGGATAGGACCTATAAAAGGTGAAGGGGGAAAGGTCTGTGTGGAACCAGAGGAAATAGCAGAGGTGCTTAATGAGTACTTTGTCTCAGTATTCACAGCGGAAACTGATCTGGGAGATTTTGCTACGGTTTTGCAGCAGATGGAAAAGATTGAGTATGTGGATATTAAGGAGAAGGATGTGTTAGAACTTTTGAATTCTATCAAGACAGATAAGTCGCCGGGACCAGATGGGATGTACCCCAGGATACTGTGGGAGGCGAGGGAAGTGATTGCAGAGCCCCTGGCAATGATCTTTGCGTTGTCAATGGAGACGGGAGAGGTTCCGGAAGATTGGAGGATTGCAGATGTAGTTCCCATTTTCAAGAAAGGGAACAGAGATAGCCCGGGAAATTACCGACCGGTGAGTCTGACCTCAGTGGTTGGTAAGCTGATGGAGAGGCTTCTGAGGGACAAGATTTACGAGCATTCGGAGAGGTTTGACATGATCAGAAATAGTCAGCATGGTTTTGTCAAGGGCAGGTCGTGCCTTATGAGCCTGGTTGAGTTCTTCGAAAATGTGACTGAACACATTGACGAAGGAAGTGCAGTGGACGTGGTGTACATGGACTTCAGCAAGGCGTTTGATAAGGTCCCCCATGCAAGACTTCTTGCGAAGGTGAGAGGGCATGGGATCCAAGGGCCTTTGGCCTTGTGGATCCAGAACTGGCTTGCCTGCAGAAGGCAGAGAGTGGTTGTGGATGGGTCTTTTTCGGCATGGAGGTCGGTCACCAGTGGAGTGCCCCAGGGATCTGTTCTAGGACCCTTGCTGTTTGTCATTTTCATAAATGACCTAGATGAGGAAGTGGAGGGATGGGTTAGTAAGTTCGCTGATGACACGAAGGTTGGTGGTGTTGTGGATGGTCTGGAAGGATGTCAAAAGTTGCAGCAGGACATAAATAGGATGCAGGACTGGGCGGAGAAGTGGCTGACGGACTTCAACACGGATAAATGTGTAGTCGTCCATTTTGGCAGAACCAATGGGATGAACGAGTACACTATCAAGGGCAGGAGTCTTAGTAGTGTTGAAGAGCAGAAGGATCTTGGGGTCCGGGTCCACAGGACTCTTAAATTGGCCTCGCAGGTGGAGGAGGTGGTCAAGAAGGCGTATGGTGTACTGGCCTTCATTAATCAAGGGATTGAGTTTAGGAATCGGGAGGTAATGCTGCAACTTTATAAGACCCTTGTCAGGCCTCATTTGGAGTACTGTGCGCAGTTCTGGTCGCCTCACTATAGGAAGGACGTAGAAGCTATTGAAAGGGTACAGAGGAGATTTACAAGGATGTTGCCTGGACTGGGAGGCATGCCTTATGAAGTTAGGTTGAGGGAGCTGGGACTGTTTTCCCTGGAGAGACAAAGGTTGAGAGGCGACCTGATAGAAGTTTATAAAATGTTGAGTGGAATAGATAGGGTGGATTCTCAGAGGCTATTTCCCCGGGTTGAAATGGTCGCTACGAGAGGACACAGATTGAAGGTGCGGGGAGGCAAGTACAGAAGTGATAAACATAAGAACATAAATAGGAGCAGGAGTAGGCCATCCAGCCCTTCGAGCCTGCCCCGCCATTCAATAAGATCATGGCTGATCTGTCGCTGCTCAACCCCGAGGTCCCTCTGCACCGTCGCCTGCTGCAGTTTTTCGCCCCGTAAGTAATAGTCCTTCCTACCATTTTTCCTACCAAAGTGATGTTAGGGGTAAGTTTTTCACTCAGAGGGTGGTGAGTGAATGGAATCGGCTGCCGTCAGTGGTGGTGGAGGTGAACTCGCTGGGGTCTTTTAAAAGACTGCTGGATGAGTATATGGAATTTAATGGGATTGGGGGTTATAGATAGGTCTATAGAGTGGTAGGTGTTGATGTGATCGGCGCAACTCGTGGGCCGAAGGGCCTGTTTGTGCTGTAGTGTTCTATGTTCTATGTATACAAGATTATAACAGGTTTAGATAAAGTAGACAAGGAGAAACTGTTCCCATTAGCTGATGAAACAAGGACTAGGAACATAGGTTTAAGATTTTGGGCGCAAGATGTGAGGAGAACCTCAGTGGTAATGACCTTTGAATTTGCTGCCCTTCAGAATGTTCCCACTTCCATCAATGATTTTAAAAGAAAATTGGTTGGGCACTTGAAGGAAATAAACCTGCAGAGCTATGGGGACTTAAGTATAAAAGTGGGCCTGATTGGATTATTCCATGGGGAGCCAGCATGATCTGCAATGTAAATGACTCTATGGTTCTAAGTGTGAGGTATGACAAGACAAGAGGATACTGAGTATTGGGGAGGAAAGAGGAATTTTGCAACGTGTGTCCATAGAACTTTAAAGGTAGTAGGACAGGTCAGTAATATAGTTAAGGTATATGGTAGGTTTTCTTTTATTAGTGGAGGCATGGAATATAAAAGCAAGGAGGTTATACTCGAACTGTACACAATGCTTGCATACATTTTTGGTCACCACAGTATAGGAAAGATGTGATTGCACTGGAGAGGATGCAGAGGATATACAAGGCCTGGAAAATATTAGCTATGAGACAAGAATGGATAGGTTGTGTTTTTTTTCTTAATTAAGGGGCTTGAATATAGTAAATAAGGATGGCATATTTACTATAACAGCTCACAAACATGCCATAAAATTTATGGCTCCACAAAGGGGCCTAAATTTCAAGTAATTAATAAAAGGATTAGAGGGGAAATGAGGAAATATTATTAACAAGAAGGTGCTAGGAACCTGGAGCTCATTGCCTAAAAGGTGATTAAATGTTGAAACTCTCACCATATTTAAATAAATATTTAGATGTCCGCTTGAAGAGTCATAACCTGCAAGGCTCTGAACCCTGGTGGCAGGAGGTGGGTTGGGTAGCTTTGTTCACCAATTTTTATTCAATTACTCTCACTCTCTAAGCATCAATTTGTGTAAAACCAAAAATGGTTTGATTCTTGATATGGATTGAAGTGCTAGTCTCAGTAAAGGAAAGAGTAGGAGAAGTACAGTTAGTCTTGGCATACCTGAGCTAGGAGTTAAATATTGTACAGATGTCAGTCATGGTCACTATTTAACAATCTCTGGTGAAAGTGGGTTGGAATGATGGAATTATACCTCAGCTGTTACTGCTGACTGTTCAAAGTGTTCTTCTGGTTAATAATTGCTTTTTCAGTGGTTTTAAACAGGCAGCTTTATTTCAACAAAACCAGCTGATTTGCAGAGCTGAATTCTTTCTTGGACATCCAAAAGTTATGGGGAGCTAGAAAGCTGGTATTCTCCCAAATGTTGTGGTGTTCTAACTTCAAAGCATGTGCATGGTTTGGATCTGGAATGCACTCCTTGAGAATGAGGTGGAGGCAGATTAAATTATGAATTTTAGAAGTGCAAGCTGTTGGTCAGTGAGCTGTCATTGTCTGGAGTTACAACAATAAGAACAGCATTTCTATTTATGTAGCACCTTTTATTGTATGTGTGTCTCGAGGCACTTGATGGGTGTAATGGAATCATAGAATGATAGTAGCACAGAAGGAAGCAATTTGACACGTCAGTAATGTCCTGGCTCTTTGGGAGTGCAAGTTAGCTAGTTCCACTCTCCCATCCTTTGCTCGTAGCCCTGCAGTTTTATTTTCGGGTGCCTATCCAATTCCCTTTTGAAAGCCACAATTGAATCTGCCTCCACCATGCCCTTGGGCACTGCATTCTATATTATAACGACTTGCTAGATTTAAAAAAAATCGTTTTCTCTTATTGCTTTTTGGTTTTCTTGCCAATTTGTTTAAATCTGTGTCCTCTGTAAAACAAAATATAAAACTAAGTCACATAAAGCAACATTATGGCAAGAGGACCAAAAGTTTAGTCAAAGAAGGAAGTATTAAGGAGTGTCTTGAAAGAATTTGAAAAATAGAGAGGAGTAGGCAGGGAATTTCAGAGCTTGGGGCTGAGCAACTGAAGGCATAGCCACCAATGTTGGAGCAATGAGGGATTAAAATCAATAATCTAAATAAACCAGAATATGACCACAGATATCTTGAATGGGTATAGTTTTGGAGTTGGTTACAAAGATAGGGAGGGGCAAGTTTATGAGGGGATTTCATAACTGGGATGAGAATTTTCAAATAAGT
Organism: Carcharhinus amblyrhynchos; assembly: GCF_965287045.1. NCBI lineage: Eukaryota > Metazoa > Chordata > Chondrichthyes > Carcharhiniformes > Carcharhinidae > Carcharhinus > Carcharhinus amblyrhynchos. The sequence continues at coordinate 20,056,086 of NC_137335.1, forward strand.
CTTTGCTAGACTGGGAGCTAATGTAGGTTAGAGAGCAAGGGGTGATGGGTGAACAGGACTTGATGCAAGCTGGAATAAGGTAGCAACATTTGGGATGATCACAAATTTACAGAAGATAGAATGTAAGAAATTAGCCAGAGTGTGTTGGAATAATCAAGTCCAAAGGTTACAAGGCACAGATGGCAATTTCAGCAGCAGATGAACCAGTTCAAGGTGATGTCAGCTGATTTTAGTGGAGAAAAAGATCTTTACAGTGATGCAGATACCTGGCACAATGGAAGATAGTTGTGATGGTGATTGAAGGTCCTTGACCCAACCATCTCCAGCTGCTTCATCAATGACTTTTGTTCCATCAGAAGGCCAGAAGTGAGGATGTTTGCTGATGACTGCGTGCAATATTCGGCACCATTCGCGATTCCTCAGATACAGAAACAATCCATGCCCAAATGCAGCAAGTTCTGGACAATATCCAGGCTTAGGCTGACAAGTGGCAAGTAACATTCGTGCCACTCAGGTGCTAGACAATAACTGTCTCCAACACGAGAAAAACTAACCAGCTCCCTTGACATTCGATTTCACTACCTTCGCTGAATCCCTCACTGTCAACCTCCCGGGGTTAACTTTGACTAGACACTGAACTGGACTAGCCATTATAAATACTGTGGCTAACAGAGCAGGTCAGAGGCTTGGAATTGTGTGGCCAGTAACGCCTCTCTTGATTTCCCAAAGCCTGCCCACAAGGCACAGGTCAGGAATGTGTTGAATACTTTCCCCTTGCCTGGATGAGTACAGCTGCAACAACACCCAAAAAGCTCGACACCATCCAGAACAAAGTAGCCCACTTAATTGGTATCCCTTCCACAACATTCACTCCTTCCACCACCAATGAACATGGCAGCAGTGTGTACCATCTGTGAGAAATCACCAAGGTTCCATAGGCAGCATCTTCAAAACCCACGACTGCTACCACCAAAAGGACAAGGGCAGCAGACATGTGGGAAAACCACCACCTGGAGGTTCCCCTCCAAGTCACTACCATCCTAAATTGGAGATATATTGCTGTTTCTTCATTGTTTCTGTGTCAAAATCCTGAAACTCCATCTTATAACATCTGTGCTAATACCTACACCTCAAGGATTCCAGTGGTTCAAGAAGGCAGCCTGCCACCACCTTCTCTAGGGCAAATGGGGATGGGCAATAAATGCTAACCTAGCCAGCACGCCCACATCCTGTAAATTAATTTGAAGGAAATGTGGTCAGAAATTCATCTTGGGGTCTAAAATGACATCAACAGTCTTGTTTAGTCTCTGACAGTTGCCAGGGAGAGGGATGAATTCAGTAACTGGAGAACGAAGTTTATAGTACAGACCAAAACAATGGCTTCAGTCTTCCCAATATTTAATTGGAGAAAATTTCTGCCCTCCAATACTGGATATGAAATAAGCAATCTGATAATTGAGCAACATAGCAGTTAAGGTAGCTGGTGGTAGATCTTTGTTTATTTGCTTAAATGTGAAAACTGCTTTTGGATGATGTTGCTGAGGGACAGCATGTAGATGAGAAATAGGAACAGGCAAAGGATAAATCTTTGGTAATACCAGAGATAACAATGTGGGAGCAGGAAGAGAATGGCTTCAGTCTTAGTATTTAGTTGAAATAAATTTTTGGCATTGGATAAGTAGTCTGATAATTTAGCACAAGGTAGCCATGACGTTGAGCTTTAGAACCTGGTTATCCATGTTTCCACATGCTCTATAACTGGCAAATAATTTTAGAAATTTGTTGCTGAGTATATTTGCATATCAATTACACATGAACAATATTTAAGTTGCAACATTCCATTCTAAAATGGATTGGAAGCTCCTATCTCAGGTTTCATCAATGGTAAAAATCTATTGCGGAAGTGTCAGTTTAATCTGCACAACCAGTTAAGCCTATTGACGGTATTATTGCTGGTTGTTTTCCAGTATAAATTTGTCATGGTGATGTTAACAAGAAAACAGTATTTGCTATTCAGTAGTTATCTAATTTACTGAATTTCCCATCCTTTGCTACACTGATCACATGGTAACTCTTAATAAATTTTTCTTCCTGCAGTAGGAACCAGCAACTCAGTATGTCTAAAGTTCTGTCAAACTAAGCCAATATTCTGTCCACCCATATCCCATCACAACATTCATAGCCTATTTACTATTGGCCTATGGGCCAATGTTGTGGCACATATATTTTAGATTTAATGACTGGGAGGGAAGAGACATAATGGGCCTCTTTTTGTACAGTAGAATTCTACGACTCCATCACAAAAACAAAGGCAAAATCTATAATTGAACAACTGGGCTGTTTTCACACCTCCAGTAAATGTTTCCCAACATTATCATAGGTCCACCCATATTGGTTTCTATAAATTTTTAGAGCATAAGATATGAAACCATCAATATTCTCGCTAAGTTTTCAGCAAAGTGTAATAGCAGGCAAGCAAGAGTTGCATGCAACTGCATTTAGTTCCTAGGAAGAATCACATATTTGGAAAATTGCTGAGAGATGCAGTAAAGTACTGCAGAAATGCAAATATACTTTTTTGAGTAAAAGGGCCGCTAGTTATTTTTGTCATTGAGTGTTGGTCTAGGTCAGAGATGTTTGCTTGAACTGTGAAAACCACCCAATTTATAAAATTATAGATTTTAGTGTTCCAATTTAATTGTTTTTAATATAGTCGTCTCTTCTAATTGGCCCATTGGCATTCACCCATTGTCTTAGATGGGGAGGAAACCAAGGTTGATCTCTCCTAAATGTTTAATGCAAGGTATCAAAGTAAATACCATCAAAGATCTCATTGAGACGTATAAGACGATGAATGGGATGGATAGGATAGAGGTGGAGAGGCTCTTCCTGCTCAGAAAGGACAGTAGGACTAGGGGGCACAGCCTCAAGATAAAGGGGGGGCGGTTTAGAACAGAGTTGAGGAGGAACTTCTTCACTCAAAGGGTGGTGAATCTCTGGAATTCTCTGCCCATTGAGGTGGTGGAGGCTGCCTCGCTAAATATTTTTAAGACGCGGGTTGATGGGTTTTTGATAAGCGAGGGGATTAAGGGTTATGGGGAGAGGGCGGGAATGTGGAACTGAGCCACGACAGATCAGCCATGATCTTATTGAATGGCGGGGCAGGCTCGAAGGGCTGGATGGCCTACTCCTGCTCCTATTTCTTATGTTCTTATGTTAAAGCTAGCTCCTTGGCATCTTAATATTTTCTATCTTTGGCTTAATTTTTAACTTGCAGTACTATACTGTCTTTAAAATGCAACCCTTAGAAATAATTTTCTCCAGATCTTTTCTGTGGAACACCACCAACACAATTATCAAAAATTAGAAGACGGAACTACTTAGACCATGGAGTGGGAATGTGAAAGTGGGGTGGTGTTCAATGGGTGGTTGGGCAGTAAGAAAAGTATTTCAGTGGGAATGTCTTAAAATTATTTCAGTTGGGAGCTGGGGAATATAATATATCAAGTAGAAGAGTGAGGAAAAAACCTCACTGGAAAGAAGGGCACCTCATTTTTGTAAAAAGAATCTCTGATTTTTCAATGAATGAGAATTCTCCAAAAATCCAAGTGTCTTAACTGCTTAATTCCTGATTTTATTAATTTTTATGGGAAGTTTTCTAAAAATCCATAAATAGGCACTAATTTTTCAAATCATTCAGAAATTCTATTTCAAGTTTGAAGATGTGGTGATTTGTAGTGGTTGTCCCTGTGATACTCTTCAGGAGGTCCATAGAGGAAATCACTAAATGATTTCCCTGTGGAGTTCCCCTGGTAACAGGCAGTGGCAGGCCCAGTTAGAACTCATTACTCTGACCCTTTTATAAGGCAGGCCCAGGACTGGGGTGGCTGAACTGTAGTTCTGTTAAAAAGAATGGCAGGGACTAGTGTGTGTGTGTGTGTGTGTGTGTGTGTGTGTGTGTATATCATGGTAGTGGTTTTACTTTACAGTCTTTAATAAACTTATGTTCCTTTCCAGCTGGGCTTCCTGAGTCATTACAGTCCCTTTTAAAGAGCAACACAGCAGAGCAGGGTCACCTGGCTTGGGGGACCATTGAGTATGCAATTGCCCCAGGGGGTAAAGTCCTCTACGGCAAAAAGCAAGGAAGGACTGGGCAGTCGGATGGGCTGCTGTCCTCTGTACAGCTTTTATTAAAGGCCTCGTAATAACTACCTTTTGTATTTCTAAGGAAGTCTGTGAACGTGCATCATCATAGAAGAAACCTTGATTTTTCTGTTGGAAAGAGATGCCAAACTGAACTGGCAAGTTTTAATTCACAAATTTTGTCTGGACTGTACCAGAGCTAAGGCCTGCATTGCTACAATATCTAGGAATATCAAGGACAACACTAAAGGTTTTTACAAATATATTGAGAAGGGGGGGTGGGGTCAAAAATAATGATAGGTGCAGCAGAAACTGAAATTGGAAATCCAGGAATGGAAGACTTTTTAAGTAGGCATTTTCTACTGCTCTTCAGAGTAGAGAATGAGGTCAACACACCAGAGATGCAAGGAAAAATCTTGGGCAAGAATTAACAAGACTCGGTATAAGTAAAACCAAAACGGCAGAGAGACTAATAAGCTTAAAATAGGCAAATCACCAGACTCCAATGTTTTCTATCTTGTATATAGGCAAGGAAAGTCATGATCTTCCTTAGGCTCTCCTGATCAAGGAATTTCTTCCGCAGATTTAAAAGTTGTCAGTTTGTCTCTGTTACCCAAGAAGGATAGAAGTAAGCTGGGAACTTTTATACCGAATGGTTTAACACCATCTGTGGTAGCAGTTAGTAGCATCTGTTATTTAGTGAGAATAAAAATGTTTGGACAGATATTACCTGATTGAAGAGAGTAAGCATGGGTTTCTAATGGGCAAACAAGGAGGTAATTATTAAGGGAGACTTTTAGCAGACATTCACCCAGTTCCACACAACATGTTCAATAAAAAAGTTCATGGAATTGAAAGCAACAAATTGGCTACGATGAGAAATTGTTTTGGAGGCAGGGAACACAGAAGGGATAATAGCTATGTACTCCAATTGTGAAGAGTCGCTAGTAGTGTGTCCAAGAAAAGTATTGAGGCCACAGCGGTACACAATATATTCTTAAATGATTTGAGTAAGATAATAGTCATGTACCTAAGTTTGTTGACAATACAGTGGTATAGTAAATAGTTCAGTAAAGATTCATGAACTTCTACATGAACTCTCTATCTCCATATTCCTTTTGTGCTCAAAATCCAATCAGTCACAGTCTTGAACATGTTCATTGACTGACTATCCACAGTTCCCTAAAAAAGAACTTCAAAAATTCCCAATCTCCTGAGTGAAGAAATCTTTTTCCCATTTCTGACTTAAATGGCCATCCTATCATCCTAAGACTATGATTTCCAGTTCTGGACTCTCCAACCAGAAGAAGCTGACTCTCAGCACTTATCCTCTCAAGCTCTCAAAATTTTATACTTTTAAATTAGGTCATCCCCTTGTTCTTCTAAAATCCAGAAAATATAGGCGCATTGAATTCAACCTGCCCTCATATGACAGTCTTCTCGTCCCAGGAATCAATCTGGTGGTGTACAGGAAAACACTCCAATCCTAGTGAACAACTATATATAAAAAAAAATTAAAAGGCTATTGGAATGTTGCCCTTTTATTGCAAGGACCAGACTACAAGTTATGTTACAGCTGCATATGGAGTTCTAGTTAGAACCCTCCTAGAGTATTGCATTTCCTTCTGGGCACAGCACCCCTGAAAGAACATACTGGCCTTGGGGGAGGTCGCAGCACTGATTTTAATCAGAATTATAGTATGGCTAGAAGGATTATACTACGAGGACAGGCTGCTTAGATCAGTCTTGTGTTCCCTTGAATTTAGAAGATGTAGACGTTGTCTAATTGAGTTGTTGGATATTATTAGAGAGAAACTATATTTCCTCTGGTGTGAAAGTCCACAATAAAACGATTTAACTTTAAAATTAAAGCCTGATCATTCGGGGTGATATCAGAAAATATTTTCCCAAACAACAGGCTACAAATCTGGAATTTCTTCCCTGAGTGCTGTTAAGGCTAAAGACTAGGCATGGAATGTAATAGCCATTCACGCCTGTGGGATTTTCCCATTCCTTTGCAGTGAACAGAGGTTTGGCTGGGTGCCAAATTCTCCGACTTCACTGTAGCAGGAACATGGCATGAACAGGTGGTATGATCACGCCCAAGGTCAATTGGAAATTTCAATCCTGAAATTGTTAGTTTTTTTGTTAGGCAAGGGACCAGGGTTGGTAGAGGAGGGAATAGGCTCAAGGGGATGACAATCTGACTCCTGTTCCAATGTTCCTTACATTTAGTGAAGCTTAATGTTGAAAATCCAATCAGTGCCTGATATTGTGAATAACTGTCAACATTTTTATAATATGATTTTGCATTGGATCAATGGTGGCACAGTAGCACAGTGGTTAGCACTGCTGCTTCACAGCTCCAGCGACCCGGGTTCGATTCCCGGCTTGGGTCACTGTCTGTGTGGAGTTTGCACATTCTCCCCATGTCTGCGTGTGGTTACCTCCCACAGTCCAAAGATGTGCAGGTTAGGTTGATTGGCCATGCTAAAATTGCCCCTTAGTGTCCTGAGATGTGTAGGTTAGAGGGATTAGGGAGTAAATGTGTAGGGATATGGGAGTAGGGCCTGGGTGGGATTGTGGTCAGTGCAGACTCGATGGGCCAAATGGCCTTTTTCTGCATTGTAGGGTTTCTATGAACTGATCTGGGGACTATGATCAACATACTATGTTTGATTTATAATGGGTTTTGGAAATCCAAGCAAATTAAATGCAGTCTATTGTCTTTTAGGGTTAGATAATGAAGGATATGAGTGGTGTAGAACATAAACGCTGGCATAAACCAATTGGGTTGAATAGCCTATTTCTGTGCTGTACACACAATGTAATTTAGTGACACCAAGGAATTTCAATGCATATTATGACTTTTTCTTACTAGTCTCCCATTGCTTATTTGACTTATTTCTACAATGCAGTTCTCATAAGCATTATCAGCTCACAATTACATTGTCTTTAAAAAAAAGTCATTATTCACATTGTTTTGTCAATTGTTTGACTTCAGGAGATGTCATAGGTTGATTCTATGACCTCAACAATTGTTCATATTTGCACTTCTAACAGGGATTGAGGGATAATGAGCAAAAGTGTAAACGCTTGTCTTTTAACTTTTTTAGCATGTACAATAATTGCCAAGCCAAGCAATAGCTTCTGTCGTGGCTAAATGGAGCTGTCTGAGCCCTCCACTGAATTTGTCATGGGGACAGTCTTCAATGATGAGTCATTGGTTGGGGTGCACCCAACTGCAGTCCAGGTTCCCTGCAAGGCCCCACTTATGCCAGATTGCTGCTTAAGGCCTTGGCCAGTATGGAAGCAATTGAGAAATACCCATTGTTGGCATTGGCAGATTAAAGCTGGGTGAATGGGCTGTGGGATCTGTAACGAGAAAGTGGTTTTTAATGTTGGTTCCATTCCTAATGCCTCAGGGCCTCTTGTTATTCTTTGGCACGATTGTCTTAGCTGTACAGGCTGGCATGATGGGAGGCGAGCAGCAAATGGATTGGTAAGATCGTTGTGTAGCAGTAGGCTTGGGTTCATGTAAACCTTCCCCTAGAGCTTTCTTGTTGCAATCTCCCTCCTTATGCAAGGGGCAGGATGTTGCTCAGGACTGGGTGCTCAGCAAGTTGAGTTGATTGGAGGGTACCCGAGTTGATGCACATTGTGTTAAATTGGGTATCTATAAGACTTTGACTTAATAAGAAATCTCACAACACCAGGTTAAAGTCCAACAGGTTTATTTAATAGCACAAGCCATTAGCTTTTAGAGTGCTGCCCCTTCATCAGGTAATCAGGACTTACCTGACGAATGTGAGAAACACAGCTCACAGTTAAACAATTTAGTCAAGTCAAGTTCTGAAGGAGCAAGATTTTATTTGTCGTTCTTGCAAGACCGGGTGTCTAGTCAAAATAGGCACACCTTACATAGATTTGCAGCACATTTTATACTGTTTTTCAAACATTGTGATGGCTTGTATTGTGTTATTCCCCCTTATTTGGCTGTTAACCTTGTTAACTTTAAACACTGTAAATGGCTTGTATTGTGTCATTCCTTCAATTAACACTCTCTCAACTCCCATTTTGCGCTTAATCTCATCACTGCGGTTATCTGTTTCGTGTAACCTAGTTAACTGTCTGTCATGTGCCTCCCCCTTTCTGTATGCTGCTGAACTCGTCCATCACTGCTGATTGTACTGTTAGCTCTTGCAGCCTTAAAAATTACACTACTTCTCACAATCCCCCCTTTTCTTTTTACTGTCTGTAATTTTTCACTAGCATCCCTTTTTCCAGGTTTAGTCCAGATATGCGCGAGTAGGTTGTTCCAGTTTGGCTAACATACTATTCACTTGCTCGTCCCAATCTTATATAATTTATCCAATCTACGTTCTTATTTATTGTTACCCACCAAAACAAGGATTCAAACCCAGCTGTAATCTGATTTCGAGCTTTAAATTCATCTGGAACTCCCCGAGGCACTCCTATGGGATCTAGATATATCTTTTCATCAAAAGAAATTCCTATCACTGATCTCTTGTTTTTCCTGATCCTTTTGATTTTTCAAATGCCAGGGTAAATGGTATAGCCAATTGGACAATTGCACATGTACCTTTCCACTGAGGGGGTAGAGTTGGCCTCAGTACCCTTCCTCCACAATACCACCATATATCTGCTCTGGGGATTTTCAATGATGAATAGTTCCCTCCCATTCCGTTCTCTGTAATGCTCCTGACCTCTGAGCATGATTCTAACTCCCCCATATTATGAGTTAACTCTGCCCTTTGTCGGTTCACACATGAAGTGTGATTCACAACGGCAGTGAGAAACTGAGGGGGAGTTTTTAAGTTCTTTGCTTCCACAGGAGGGAACATCAGGGATAGGGATGTGCAGTTCGGGTTGCCCCATGCTTCCTTTTCTTGATACAGGGCTAACATGCACTCCATACCTCTTCTGTCACGTTTCCATCCCAGAGGGAAGGGTACTATTTGGGCCACTGGCTTCCCAGACGCACAGGCATAGCAATTGCTTTTATTTAAGCTTTTTACAGTGTATTTGACCCATTCTACCCAGGCATTAGTCTCCTCATACCCAGTCTCTATTTCAAGGATTTGTTTTAGGTTGTTTACTTCGACCACTCTTACTGCCCTTGGGTCGTTTTGGGGAACCTTATCATTCTAGTCAGGTGTTTTCAAATTTTTATCTACATAGATTCGGAAACAACATTTCAATTTGCTATCTTTTCCTCCCTCCTTTACCCTAATTCCAAATACTGCCTGGTGCAATTGTTGGTCCCTGGTCCAGTTACCTGTAAAGAAGGGCCCACCAGCTATGGAGTACCGGGAGAGGTTCTTAGGATCTAAGACTGGACTGCTTTTTTTTTTTCAGTCCATTTGGTCCCTATAAGATTGTATTCCTTATCTAGGCATTCTGATCTTGGCTGCATATGTTTCTGATGAAGGGATATTATGGAAGGGAGTTTACCCCAAGGATACTTTCCATCGGCATAAAATTGTAAGGATTCTACTGAATATTTTTACTGGCTCACCAGATCCCCACATATTACCAAAGAACACAGGTCTGTCTCTACTACCTGTGTTGTAGTGAGATCCAGAACCGTAACTGAGCTCATAGTGTTTCCCTTGTCCTCTTCTAACTTATCTGAATTATATCCCATACTTGTAAGTACTCTCTTGGACAAGAGGAAGGAAAGCATTATCCAGGTTACCCCTTCCATTCTATCCCTTTCTCGTTACCTTTTAGGAGAGAACTTAATTCAAAACAGTTCCTTTCCCGTGCTCACGCCGCAACTAAAAATTGATTATTTAGAGTCTTTTAAATTTCAGCTTCAAAGGTTCTTCAGTCAGTTTGACCATCCACGTGTTGGAATTATCTGGAGGTTTTACCAGTCCCTTGATTATAGTATGATGTGTCCACCCCTTTTCAGCAGTCCTGATTACTGTCTCAGTTGTTAGGAGTGCTTGATATGGTTCCTCCCATTCCGGTTGCAGCTTAGTTTCTTTCCATGACTTTACCAGGACCCGATCTCCTGGTTGAATTGTATGTACCGTGAAGTCGAGGGCTGGAGTCTGCGACAATAATCCTTGTTTCCTAAGGGAAGATATCGAGGAGGACAGGCCCAGTATATATTTCTTTACAAATTGATCATTCATTTCAGGAACCGGTAACTCCCCGACTGCCCCCATATAAGGTAGTCCAAATAGCATTTCATAGGGGGATAAACCCAAATCCTTTCGAGGAGCTGTACAAATACGCAAAAGTGCTTTTGGTAAGCACTTAGTCCAAGGGAGTTTCGTTTCTATTATCAGCTTAGATCCTCTGTCCACTTTAAAACATTAGGTTCTTCTTCTAACAGTTTCAAATATAGTTGTTTAGTTTTCTGTGCGTACCCTTTGATCCACAATCTACAGTATCCTACTAATCCCAAGAACCTCCTAAGTTCCTTTTTAGTCCATAGTATATTTAGATCTAGGATTCCTTGTATTCTTTCTGGATCTATTCTTCTCCTTCCCTCACTGATTAGGTGTCCAAGGTATTTAACTTCCTTCTCTACGTACTGCAGCTTTTTCTTTGACACCCTGAATCCCTGTTGTCCCAGATAATTCAATAAGCTATTTGTGGCTTCTATTACCTTTTCCTTTCCTCCTCCTGTTACTAGTAGGTCATCTACATATTGTAGTAACGTGATTTCATCAGGCTTTTTAAATCTTTCTAACACCTGCTCTAAGACTTGACCGAAAAGATTTGGGGACTCTGTGAACCCCTGTGGGAGCACTGTCCACCTGAACTGCTGTTTCTGTCCTGTGATAGGATTTTCCCACTCAAAAGCAAATAAGTCTCGACTTTCTTCCACCAGTGGGCATGTCCAAAATGCATCTTTTAGGTCCACTACACTGAACCATCCGTGATCAGGAGGAATCTTGCTTAATAAAATATAAGGATTAGGGACAATGGGGTGTCGCATCGTCACTATCTGGTTCAGGGCCCTTAGGTCCTGTACCAGGCGGTACGTTCCCTCAGGCTTCTTTACAGGCAATATAGGGGTATTATAAGGGGACATGCAGGGTTCTAACAGTCCATCTCTAACCAATCCTTCAATTACTGGCTGTAATCCTTTTTTTCCTTGCAAAGGTATAGGGTATTGCTTAACACACACCGTCTCTCCTTTTTTTTAAATTTATTTGCAGAGGAGGAGCGTCTAATCCCCCTCGGTTTCCTTCCCCTGCCCAGACTATCGGGTCTATTTGCTGTTCCTGTCCGTCTGTTAATACTGCCATGGTTACTGTTAATTGGTTCTTTTCTACTCCAATTGCCAAACCCAATTTAATTATTAAGTCTCTGCCTAATAAATTACTGCCAACTTCTGGTATGTATAAGAGTTGACCCTCTATCCGCTCAGTCTGGTATTTAAGCATAATCAGTTCAAACATGGGGACTGTAAAACCTTCCCCTTTTACCCCGATACCATTAATTTCTTATCGATTAACTTTATTCCTCTCGGTATAAAATTCAGAGAGGATCTAGTGGCCCCCGTATCCACCAGAAACACCGCATCTTCTTGTTGGGGACCCACCTGCAGATTTATCAAGGATTCCCGGTGGATCCCCGGGGGTAGGAACCCCTGACCTCCCTAGTCTTCATCCATACTCATGAGAGGGACTACCCTCTCTTTTTGTAATTCAGGGCACTGTCTTCTAAAATGTCCAACCATTCCACAGTGATAACACCCCTTTTGTTGGGTTCTTTATGTTACCCCACCTTTTAGTGCCCCACCTTTTCTACTTCCTCGTTCCTTCCTTTCAACATACTGATACCCTCGTGTCTTTCCCTCAGTTATTGGTTCCACCCTCTTCCTCACAATCTCATCTACGGCTGCTACCATTATCTTTGCCTTCTGTTTCTCTGTCTCATCTCAGTCAGCTCCTCTTTTTTTTCCTTTTCTATAAAGATTGGATTCAATCCACGGGGCATTAGGGAAATAAGGGCCTGCATCCTAATTGGTTGTGGGTTTAGGGTTGCTTCTTTTGCTATTTCATTGGCTAGCCTGTCCACGGGCATCTCCTTGATCCTTTGGAATATTAAATGTCCCAAATATAACACCTGTGCTTATCGTCTACTATAAAGAAAAACTTATCCTGTGAGTTCAAGTTCAAAGCTATATCTAATACTATAAATACTTCCTGGGACAATGATAATACCAAAATTTGGCCTTTGAACTCCAGGGCTGGAGTTTTCCCAGTGACACTAGGATCTGATGTCTTTCCCTGGTGTGAAGTATTTAAATTGGTCAATGGATTATTCACTGTTCCTCTCCTCGTTACCGGAGCAAGGTTAAAGACCTTCTCCTCAGTATTAAAGTCACCCCCAGGCGCTGTGAGTTTCATGGTCATACTGCCGGGGTAGGGAGGTGATGTCCCTCTGCAGTAGTCTTCTAACACTTGGTTTTGTTTCTCCAGTTCCCTTACTCTGAATTCTAATTCCTTAATCTTTTTTATCCCCACTCCACTTCTTAGTGGAAGTGACTACTTGTTCAATTAGTCCAGCTAACTGATGTATTAACAATACTGCTATTTTCTTTGTTTGGTTTCTCTTTTCTAACTCTCTAATCTGTGATTCTGACGTTTTAATTTTCTCCTTGTCGTCAGCCCAATATTTTTTTACCCAAGACTGAGATGTGTTCAATTAATCTGGTTTAAACCTGTTCAATTAATTCAAACTAAGAGAATTCCAATTTTCTTAGTTCTGTCCTTTTTTTTCAATCATTTCCATTGTTGATCTAGTGGGTGAAATGGATCCCACCCCTAGGTTGCTCTTATCACAGTCCGGTGATACCTATCAGGGGTGATCAGTCCCCTCCGTACCACCGCTTACACTCGTGAGCTTACACCTTTAAACTCACACTATTAAGCCGGCTTTCTTTCTTACTCACGTCTGAACATCATATCCCAGGCATCCTTCTCTAGCCTTTACACCCACTTCAAACTCCTGAGCTTTGCGTAGGGGGCTACCCCTCTTAACAACTGGTCTAGGGCTAGGTGTAAAGACAGATGCCTCCTTGTCTGTACGTGCTCAGCTCAGACCTCTCACACACACTCACACTTTTTCATCACAGATGAGCACCTACTGTACTTTGATTCACTCCCTTAAATTTGGTAATCTGTTCCGGAGCTCCAGTTGTGGCCATTCAACCGGACCCGTAAACAGATCCCAGGTTTCAGCACCAATCCTTGTAGGTAAAGATACCTCTGAGACTAATTGTGAGTCAAAGTACAGCAGTTTAATTAACTAAAGCCTGATTCAGAAAATCCAAAATAAGATTTATTTTTATCACCATTAAATATCCTCACTAAATCAAGACCCTTGCACCTTCTTACAATTCTGGTACAATAAAACAAAACATCACTTGGAGCACAGATGCACGAAGAAATACTGAAAGCATTCTAATGTGCAATCTATATGTTTAATTATTTCTACAGCTCTGCCTTTGTAACCAACACAGGCAAGTACAAAATCAAATCTACTATGTGCCTAAATGGTTATCTCTCCTCACAACTTTAAGATGCAATATAATGCCACCTTTCCCACTTGGCAGAATTCAAATCTCTGTCCGATCCCTACATAATTTAGTAAACTTAAAAACTTAAAGCAATTCACTTTGATTGGCTATATCTATTACATCACATGAGGGTCTCAATTACACAGTTACACCCTCTCTCTCTCTCTCTCTCTGTACCATACAGAGTCAGCCTGCTTGTCTCTTTTTAACCCTTTACTGATGGGAGCTCACTGGCCTCTAATAAATTTGACCATGTTTGATTCGGGTGCCTCATGTCGTGACAAATCCCTTTCTCTCTCAAACAGTCATATAGTCATGCACAATTCCAAATACATAACCACTATTAGCGTTCTCCCCGCACCTCAGTAAAAGCCCATGTCAGGGTTCCCAGTTCCACTGACATACTTCTCTCTACCTCTTTCTGCTCAGACCAATTGTAGGTCCATCCCATTCATGCTGATCCATCTATATACTTCGTGACCCATCCACAAACTCCAGTGCCTCTAGGGGCACCTCCCTTATTCGACTTTCCTCTGCTCCCTCATCACATAACCTTCCCCGCAGCCCCTAAATTAACATTATCCAGCAACTTGCATGATCAATTCCTTCCTGGGACGCCGGCTGCTTCTGTCTCACATATTTATTAAGAATCTGACAAACCCAATCCTCAACTGAACCGTACTTTGGCCAGAAGACGGACGGACTCCTGATTGGTTCCTTCACCCAAACAAAACACAATATTTCATCATTGTCGTCTTGTTTTTATCCCTAGTACAAGTACTAGTGCCCAAACCTTCCAACATCCGTCCCAAAGGACTTTCTGGAGGGATGTTCCCTGGGGCCCCACCCTTTCTCCGCGGATTCCCGGCACCTTTCCCGGGGGACTTTGTCCTACTACCCCCACGTCCCATGGTTTACCTACCACGACCCGGTCGCCAAGGCAATACTTAAAAGTCACTTTTCTTACCTTGGTCCGCAGCGTTGCCCGACCACACGACGGTGCCTATCGTTTCCCACTTACTCGTTCAGAACAACTTTCCTAGGATTCTCAACAGTCAGTGGCAGAGAAGTCCACCGATGAACACCTGGGACCATTCAATTTGGAACGGGACGCGTCTTCCCAGTTGTCACCGGCAACCTCCCTACCAGGGATGTTAGGATCCCGGACGAGCCCCCAATTGTGAGAAACACAGCTCACAGTTAAACAATTTAGTCAAGTCAAGTTCTGAAGGAGCAAGATTTTATTTGTCGTTCTTGCAAGACCGGGTGTCTAGTCAAAATAGGCACACCTTACATAAATTTGCAGCACATTTTATACTGTTTTTCAAACATTGTGATGGCTTGTATTGTGTTATTCCCCCTTATTTGGCTGTTAACCTTGTTAACTTTAAACACTGTAAATGGCTTGTATTGTGTCATTCCTTCAATTAACACTCTCTCAACTCCCATTTTGCGCTTAATCTCATCACTGCGGTTATCTGTTTCGTGTAACCTAGTTAACTGTCTGTCATGTGCCTCCCCCTTTCTGTATGCTGCTGAACTCGTCCATCACTGCTGATTGTACTGTTAGCTCTTGCAGCCTTAAAAATTACACTACTTCTCACACGAAGGATCAGCGCTCTGAAAGCTAGTGGCTCATGCTACCGAATAAACCCGTTGGACTTTAACCTGGTGTTGTGAGACTTCTTACTGTGTTTACACCAGTCCAACACCGGCATTTCTACATCACTTTAACTTAAGTCAACTGTTTCTGAAAATGCTGTGCTGGTTAAAGCAAGTACAAACAAATGACCAAATCTGGCAACTTTCTGGCATGGCTCAATCATTCACTGTCTTAAATTGCTGAGCTGAGGTACGGCATGTTTTATTTTGCTTCTAAACTTACCTCTTGCATCATCTATGCTCTTTTGAGCAGCATTGATAGCAAAAATGTACTTGAGTATTTTCTCACTGCAGATGTTAGACAAACTGGGCCCCAATTCCTAACTCTGTTTAAAACACCCTGACATTTGCAATTTTCTAAAATAGAAATCCTGGAGTTTTGACATTACTAAACTATTAGCAGAGCTAGAATCTTTTCAGTAAGGATGTTCAATTAATTTTTTCACACAATGCTTCTTAGATATTTAATGCCTGAACTTCATAACACAGGATTTTTTTTGTTTCCATTGTCTTCCTCCCTTAAATATGCAGTCTTATTCTGCTAGAAAGAAGGATTTGATCCAAGTTATGAATTCCATTAGTTGCACGAAGAGGAAGTGTGTTTGAGGCACCTTGGACAATTCCACTGAGGCTGTCAAACAGTATCTGCAAGGGGAAGTCAGAACTTGACAACTGGTATAAGTTAGGATCTGAGCTTGGCATTTTAGCCAAAAGTTTTGATTGTGGTCCTTCAACTGACCCTTGTCAATCTTTTCTTCCTCATCTTAAAATTACTTTTTTGATCGGAATTGCCATCCCTATGGAAAGGGAGAAGACCAGAAGGCAGAACGTTTGCCAATTTTTAAATTTCTCTTTATGAACGCATTCAGTATTGCAGGAACGTGGCTAAATGAACATTTGAGGCCTTCAGTAACATGCTTGGAACATGAGCTTAGATGTACTAATTTGGAATTGGGAATATAGCCAAGCTTTTGTCACCCTCCTCTTGCCTTCACATGTTTGCACTTTTCCAGCACCGGAAGTCATAAATATAAAGTACGATTTAAAATGCATGGAGATGGCAGATGAATTTGCTCTTGAAAGGCTCCAAAAAACCCATTAAAGGTTGGTGCCAGAACAATAAATGAATGAAAAGTCACCCCATATGTGTGAGAGAGACAAAAATCTGTGAGGAGTTGCACCTCCACTCCCATTCTGTCTCCCCCATGCTCACTGCCCCAGTTCCTCCAGTCCCAGCTCCCCACCCTTGACACTCTTCCAGATCGAATCAATGATTGGAGCTGCAAGGTTGGGGGTGGGGGGGAACCTGTAACTTAAGCAGTTATTCTGGGTGATACCGCTGCCACTAAGACGAAACCTGAGCGAGGACAAGGGGATAGCAACAAGTGGGAGGCCTCGCTCAGCGATACTCATCCAAGGTCAGTGGTCATGGGGCCCCAAATTGAAGATGGGATCTGGCTTTCTGT
Organism: Carcharhinus amblyrhynchos; assembly: GCF_965287045.1. Classification (NCBI taxonomy): domain Eukaryota; kingdom Metazoa; phylum Chordata; class Chondrichthyes; order Carcharhiniformes; family Carcharhinidae; genus Carcharhinus; species Carcharhinus amblyrhynchos. Next base: position 20,072,925 of record NC_137335.1, read on the forward strand.
GGACAGGCCAAAGCTGGGGTTGTCAGTGGGGGGAGAAGCAACGACAGGGGGAATGTCCAAGATGATGGAAAAACAATGGGCTTTCACCTGAATTAGTTCAACTGTCTGACTCTCAAATTCTTTGAAAGATGCCAACACCTTGGTCTGCAGACACTCAAGGGGACGATTAATTTTGACCCTCGAAGCAGTGTGGAGCAGAAGTATAGCCTTTGCATATGGAAATAGGAGTCTTTAGAAACTTGTTTACATCACATGGAGGGCAACACCGAGTTGTTCACATTATGGGCTATTTCAAGGAATTTGTGGCTGCCTGGTGAATCAATGGTGATGCTGTTGCTAATGAATTTTTGTCTGGATGTTTTTGCTTTTATGTCTTGTATTTTTGTAATTTATTGTAAAACTTGAATTAATTCAGCCTCTGGCTGTCACAGCAGTTAACTTTTTAATAAATCATTAATAATAGTTTGCAGCAAGGTGTGAAGAAATGGATAAATATTCAAAGGGGATAAAATTTTCAAAATGATAGAAAAAGTGGGGAAATAATTTGATAGCTCTCCGAGCAAGTACAGACGTGATGAGGTGAATGGTCTTCTTGTGTGCCATGACATTCTATGGTTTCAGGCAGCCAGCATGCCTCTTTTTTTTTGGACCCCCCCCCCCCACTATATTTGTGGACAATGTTCTATGTCCATTGTAAAAACAAAGGCATGAGGGGAGGTAATCCTAGTGAATAATCATATCTAGAAAGTGGAAAGAGCCACACAAGTAGTATGTGTAACTCGGGTGTTTCTGTGCTGACAGGTTCCAATCTAGGTTTCGTTGAAGTACAGATGAGGAGTTGCATTTTTTTGGAAAAATAAATCACAGAACTATGTATTAAACCATTCATTATCTGATTGGAGCTGCAGAATTAATTTGTGTTTTCCTGCTGTTGAACCTGTAGAAATCAGTAACCTGATGTGTTTGTCAGTGCTCACTTTAAACATCAATGTTGATGGGAAAGAAATTTAAAATTGATAGAACAAAACCAAGGAATGTTGGAGAGTGCTAATTGCTTCGCTCATGACTGATCTGCTCTTGAGGCCAAGACCAGGGCAGCTATGAGCAGACTCAAGGGACTGAATGGCCGACTCCTCTGAATTTATATGTTCATATGCTTGTAATTAATTTTTAAAAGGGGGTGCAGATGTAAGATTCATTCCCAATTAAGTTACCTTGTGCCAAGTAGATTCCAAGTTAAAAGATTTAATAATACACAACATGTGTATAATCTTTGGTATTTGTTCTGAGGGAACTGGAAAAAAAACACCTACAGAAGGTAGCGTTACTAATTATATGGGAGACAAAGATTGTTGAAGACAAATGTCTTGCAGTCAAAAACAGGGGAATTTGTAATGGGGAACAAAGAAATGGCTGACCAACTGAATACGTACTTTGGCTCTGTCTTCACAAAGGAAGACACAAATAATATACCAGAAATGTTGGGGAACACGGTTTAGTGAGAGAGGAAATGAAGGAGATCGGTATTAGTAGAGAAATGGTGTTGGAAAAACTGATGAGATTGAAAGCCAATAAATCCCCAGGGCTTGATAATTTACATCCCAGTGTACTTAAGGAGAAGCGGATGCATTGGTGATCATCTTCCAAGGTTGTGTAAACACTGGAACACTTCTACAGATTGGAGGGTAGCTGATGTAACCCCACTATTTAAAAAGGGAGGTAGAGAGGAAACAGGGAATTTTATAGACGAGTAACCCTGACATTAATGGTGGGGAAAATTCAAGAATCTATTATCAAAGATTTTCTAGCAAAACATTTGAGAAAACAGTGGCAGGATTGGACAGAGTCAGCATGGAATTATGAAACAGAAGTCGTGTTTGACGCTGGAACTCTTTGAGAATGTAACTTGTAGGTTGATGAGGGGGATATGTTTATTTGAACTTTCAGAAGGTTTTCGGCAAAATCCCACGTAAGAAATTAGCATGTAAAATTGAAGCACATGAGACTGGGGGTCATGTATTGAGATGGATAGAAAACCCATTGGCATACAGGATCTGTTTTGAAATGGCAGACAGTAACTAATGCATTACTGCAAGGATCAGTGCTGGGACCCAGCTATTCACAATATGTGTGATTTGGACAAGTTGAGTGAGTGGGAAAATGATTGGCAGATGCAGTATAATTTGGATAAATGTAAGGTTATCCAATTTGATAGCAAAAATAGGCAGAATATTAGCTGAATGGCTATAAATTAAGAGAGCAGAATGTGCAACGGGACCTGGGTGTTTTCATACACCATGTGGTGAAAGTAAGTTTACAAATGCAGCAGGCAGTAAAAAAAGCAAATGACATGTTAGCTTTAGCAAGAGGCTACCTTGATGCAATCATATATGGCCTTGGTGAGGCCACACCTGGAATACCGTGTGCAGTTTTGGTCTCCTTATCTGAGGAAGGGTGTTCTTGCTCTAGAGGGAGTGCAGGGAAAGTTTACCAAACTGATTCCTGGGATGGCAGGACTGATGTGTAAGGGGAGATTGAATCAGCTAGGAATATCTTTGCTGGAGTTCAGAAGAATGAGGGGGAAATCTCATAGAAACCTCTAAAATTCTATTAGGACTAGACAGGGTAAATGCAAGAAGGATATTCCCAATGGTGGGAGTGTCCAGAACCAGGGTTTACAGTCTGAAGATACAGAATAGACAGTTTAGGACAGAGATGAGGAGAAATTTCTTCACCCAGACAGTGGTCAACCTATGGAATTCACTACCACAAAAAGTAGTTGAGGCAACAATATTGTATGTTTTCAAGAGGCAGTTAGATATGGCATTTGAAGCGGAGGGGATCAAAGGATATGGGAGGGAGGGGGCGGGGGAAGATAGGATCAGGCTATTGAGGCAGATAATCAGCCATAATCGTAATGAATGGCAGGTCAGGGTAGAGGGTCCATACGGCCACCGCTGCCATCTCCTACTTTTTATGTTTCTTTGTGGTTGCATCATTCATAAAGGATTTGATTTATTATTGTCACATGTATTAACATACAGTGAAAAATATTGTTTATGTGCTATACAGACAAAACATACCGTTCAGAGAAGGAAACGAGAGTGCAGAATGTAGTGTTACATTCATAGCTAGGTTGTAGAGAAAGATCAACTTAATGCAAGGTAAGTCCTTTCAAAGGTCTGATAGCAGCAGGGAAGATACTGTTCTTGAGTCGTTGGTACGTGACCTCAGACTTTTGTATCTTTTTCCTGAAGGTGGAAGGGAGAACGTCTGAGGTGCGTCGGGTCCTTAATTATGCTGGCCTCTTTGCCGAAGCAGTGGGAAGTGTAGACAGAGTCAATAGTTGGGAGGCTGGTTTGCGTGATGAATTGGGCTAAATTCACGACCTTTTGTAGTGCCTTGCAGTCTTGGTCAGAGCAGGAGCCGTAGAAAGCTGTGAGGTTTCTATGGTGCATCTGTAAAAGTTGGTGAAAGTCATAGCTGACATATCAAATTTCCTTAGTCTTCTGAAAAAGTAGAGGTGTTGGTGGGCTTTATTAATTATAATGTTGGGTGGGGGGGGAGGTGGGCAAGCAGGACAGGTTGTTGGTGATCTGGACACCTAAAAACTTGAAGCTCTCGACCCTTTCTACTTTGCCCCCGTTGATGTAGAAAGGGACGTGTTCTCGTTTACACTTCCTGAAGGCAATGACAATCTCCTTCGTTTTGTTGACATTGAGGGAGAGATTATTGTTACTGCGCCAGTTCACCAGATTCTCTATCTTATTCCTGTACTCTGTCTCGTCATTGTTTGAGATCTGACCCACTACGGTGGTGTCGTCAGCAAACTTGAAAATCAAATTGGAGGGGAATTTGCCCACACAATCATAGTTAATGAGAATGAAAACATAGCCTGTGAAAATCAAAGTAACCTTTCAGAAAATCTCAAGAAGAGACCTTGAGTTTTGAGCCCTGGTGAAAACTCTGCTCTAACTTACTACCCTTCTTATGCAGAGGCGTTGGGTCAGTAATGGCAATCAGTTACCCTGACTGAGGTTAGCTACGGTGGCTCATAATTAAAATCGAACTTGGGAACTTCTGACCTGTTTTGCTAGTTACTATGCTGGGCTATACTTTCATCCGCTAAGCCATTGGGGAATCGTATTGAAAACTTTTTAAAGGGCCACTCTATGTGATGCAGTGGAAATAATAAGATACCTGGTTGACTTGACAGGGAAAATTGTCGGGAAATGTGGTTCTTCAGTTATGCCTGCTGTTGGGCACTGAGAAGAGTACGGGGAAATCAGTCAGGGCAGCTGATTGCCATTACTGCAGCCACCCACTAACTCTATCAAAACAGGATTATTAATAATCCTCACACTGATGTGTAAAAAAAATCTTCAAATCATTAAAACACCTTGAACTGAAATGTACCTCAAATTTAATTTTCTCAATATGCTTTATTTTGCACTGATCCCTTAGACTCAGTTTTGATAGAATTAGGGGGTGACTGCAGGTAGCCTCGCAGCTTCAATTTCCCCCTACTCTTCTCAGTGCCCAACAGTAGGCATTACTGAAGAACCACACTTTCCTGACAATTTTCCCTGTCAAGTCAACCAGGTATCTTCTTATTTCCACTGCATCAGGATTATTAGGTCTGGGTAATGGAGTTCTTCCCAGTTCATGCACCGGAGTCAGCTGTGGATAAGGGAACTTGGTATCAACGTAAGACAATTGAACTTAACCCACTTCAGGCACTAGGGTCTGCACTAAGTCATGGAACATTCCCATTTCAGGTGCACAGCTGGATGCAAAATTTATTCTACACTATCCAAACAGCTTGCTTCAGTCCCATTGAATCTATTTCAGGCATTTCCAATTGCAACTACTACATTGTCCCGGACACAGGAATAATGTTTGTCCTTAAAATACATCACCAAAAGCAGATAATTTGATTGTTAACACATTGCTACAAGTCTGCAAATTGTTTTTCAGAACTTAAATAGATGTATTTTACAGGAACAGGAAGCTGTGCACACTTCTCTTACGTTGTCAAGCGTGTGCCTGTATGTTATAAAAGTCAGTACAAAAACAGAAAATGCTGGAAAATCTCAACAGGTTTGACAGCATCTGTGGAGCGAGAACAAAGCTCATGTTTCAAGTCTGGGTGACTCTTCAAAGAGCAGATGCTGTCATACTTGTTGAGATTTTCCAGCATTTTTATATTTTTGTATTGGATTCCAGCATCTGCAGTATGTTATAAAAGTCAGCTGTGGCTCGCCGGTAGGACTTTTACCTCTGAATCTTTCTGGGTTTGAGTCCCACTCCCAACCTTGAGCAAAAGAATAGTGTTGACACTCCGGTGCAGAACTGAGGGAATGCTGCACTTTTGGAGGTGCCATGGATGAGAGGTAAACCTGTGTGCCATCTACTCTCTCAGATGGGTGTAAAAGATTCCAAGGCACTATGTAAAGAAGATCAGAGAAGTTGTCCTGGACACAGGAATAATGTTTGTCCTTAAAATACATAACTGCAGCCATTTGTGCACAAACTTCCACAACAGCAATGTATTAACAATCAAATTATCTGCTTTTGGTTATGTTTCCTCCAGTACAGCAGCGACTACACTTCAAATGGTGAAAAGCATTTTAGATATCCTGTGGAGATGAAAAGTGTTTATAAATGCAAGTTTTTTTTCTCATTCACTAGTTCTGTATAATTTCATTTACTTTTTAGAGACTATGTGACTGGTGGAACTTGTCCAAGTAAAGCAACTATGTCGGGAAAAACTATAATCATAACAGGAGCAAACACTGGTATTGGAAAAGAAACTGCTCGCGAACTGGCCAGAAGAGGTAAAGTCAGAGGGCAGGGAAGGAATCCTTGAATCACTGTCAATACCATTGTCCTGAATGGCTATCTGCAATGTCATTGTTAAGATGACTTATTAATCAATAGCCTATAGTCAAACTTGTACAATTTGACATGCAAATGTTTTCAGTCTGAATCCTCAATATTAACAGAAATGCATAGAAGTTACAACACAGACGACATATTTGGCCCAGATAGACTGTGTAAAAATTTTGTGGATGTCGGAAATCTTAAATAAAAACAGACTGCTATAAATACTCAGGTCTGGCAGTGACGGTGAGTTAACATATTGCATCAAATGTGACTCCCCTTCGAACCCACTTTGTTCCCATATCTTTTTTCCCTTTTGTTCCTCCATTCATCTATCCAATTGAATGTTGGTGTCTCTGTCTCAACCACTAATCTATGAAGTAAATGCCACAGCCTCGTAACTCATTATGTAAAGATGTTTCTCCTGCCCTTTGTTTTAAAACCCCTTACATTTACTTTTGCAATTTATTGCCCTCATTTTCGACCCAACAACAACTAGAAACCATTGATTCCTACCCACAAAAGTGAAATGCTGTGGTGCTGGAAATCTGCAATAGAAACAGAAAATGTTGGAAATATCCAGCAGGTCTGGCAGTATCTGTGGAGAGAGAACAAAATTAATGGACTGAATTTTACCGATAACAGAGAAGTCCCACAACTGGGGCTAGAAGATGGATGCAACTTTGATCAGCAAGTGGTGGGTCCTGAGAGGCTTATTGATTTTTGACGACTAGTTAGGAGGCCACTGACTGGGATTGCTATCCAATCAAGGGCAGCGGCCTGCTCTTGAGCTCCCGATCCAAACTGAATGCTAACAACTTGGCAGCATCACAGCTAATGGTGACTCCTGTTTTGGCTGTGTCACCAGGGAAGGGATGCCTCCAAAAAAAAAACACTTTCAAAGACAGCTGGATTGGGTTGAGTTGGGGAACAGAGATAAAGTGATAGTTGGGGATCACTAAGTGTTGAGGCCAACGTTGCACTGTTACTGCAAAGGCAGCCATTACTCTAGGAGACCCCTTCGTGAGCCATGGGGTGTCAGTAAAATAGGACCATGCACAATCCCACTGGAAGGCCTCTAGGTTTCACCCAGTGTTATAGGGTCATAGAGATATAAGCACAGAAACAGGCTCTTCGGTCTAACTCATTCATGCTGACCAGGTTTCCTAAACTGATCTAATCCCATATGCCTGCATTTGGCCCACATCCCTCAATCTTTCCCATCCATGTACCTGTCCAAATGTATTTTAAATGTTAATTGTACCCACCTCTACCATCTTGGGCAGTTCATTCCATATATGCACCAACTTATGTGTGAAAATATTGCCCCTGGGGTCCCTTCTAGATCTTCCCACTCTCACTTAAACCTATGCTCTCCAGTTTTGGACACCACAGCCCTGGTGAAAAGACTTTGGCTGTCACCTTATCTATGCCTCTCATAATTTTGTAACCTTTATAAGGTAACCCCTCATCCTTCTGCAATCCAGGGAAAAAAGTCCCAGCGTAACCAGTATCCCCTTATAACTCAGATCTTCCAGCCCCAGTAACATCCTAGTAAATCTTTTTTTCACTGTTTTATAACATCCTTTCTACAGCAGGTGACAAAATTGTACACAGTACTCCCAAATGTGGCCTTACAGTGGTCTTGTACAGTTATAACAATGTCCCAACTCCTGTACTCATTGTTCTGACTGATGAAGGCAAGTATGCCAAACACTGCCTTCACCACCTTGTCTACCGTGTGACACGACTTTTTCAAGAAACTATGTACCTGTACCCCTAGGACTCTGTTCAACGACAGTTACTGTAAACTTTGTAAATCCTGCCCTGGTTTGTCTTACCAAAATGCAACACTTCACATTTATCTGAATTAAACCCTTTCTGCCATACTTCAGCCCACTGGCCCAGTTGATCAAGATCCCGTTGTAGCCTTAGATAATCTTCTGCACCATCATCTGCAACTTGCTAACCATGCCTCCTATATTCTCATCCAAATCGTGTATATAAATGATAAACAGTGGACCCAGCAGCAATCCTGGTGTCACACCACTGGTCACAGGTCTCCAGTCTGAAAAACAACCCTCTACCACCACCCTCGGTTTCCTACCAACAAGCCAATTTGGTATCCAATTGGCTAGTTCTCCCTGGGCCCTTCTGGAAGGGCAACAGACCTGCCCATGCAGGTAAAATGCTCATTGTCGTTGGAACTAGCCTTAACTGGCTACTCGATTGGCCTTCCAGCAGGCATTCAGGCTACCAACTTTCCCTGCTGCTGGTAAAATGCCACAATGTGAAGATATCAGGCTCCTCTTGCTTTTTGACAGCCGTTGCACTCCGAAAGAGCTCAGAAAATCCAGCTCAACATTTCAGATCATTGACTGTTTGTCAGAACTGCTCTGATCCAGGTTACTGATCTGAAACACTAATTCCTTTTTCCTCTCCTCATAGATGCTGCCAGGCCTGCTGAGAACTTTCAGCATTTCACGGTCCTCTTTTGTGTTTCCCAATTTTCTGCATTTGCAACACCCAATGTATTCCAATCATAAGAAGTTGATTTTGAACAAATTGGAAGCAAGGTGTCAAGTTATTAATTATTTTAACACGAGACACTGGTATTTCAGGAAGACGGGGAAGTAGTAGGTGAGACTAAAACCAGCTGAAGAATACGCAAGACTGAGTATGGGGCAGTCTTGTCAATTTTCATGACAGAATCTCATCTACTTGCTTTCCATCTAGCAGCTAAACAAATCGATAGCCTGGCCAGCAGGCAGGAAACCAGAGCTGGGCATGTTTGGGAATGGTCTCCAGTGGAAGAAATTGGCATTTGGAAGGAGAAGGGATGTCAGCAATTGGGAGGGAAGGAAAGTTCAGCCAATTGAGGGGTTGACCTCCAGTGTGCTATCTGGTTGGGTGTAGCGAAGTCGCAGTCAGGTGAGCTGTTGGCGTTGAGGGAAGGGGGCTGGAGATCAGGGCTGGGGAGGCTGAAGATTCCCTTGAGGGAATATAGGTTGTGTTCTCTTGCACCTCTGAAAAAGTCACTGACTTTAGGGAATCACCAGTGCTCTCCGCCATTTAACTGCAAAGTTTCCTAATCCCAGGATGGCAACGCAGCAAAAGGTGATTTCAAATCAGTTTTCCAATTGCACTATAGAAGTCCAATTTAACAATGCTTCTCCATGGGCTCAACATCTACCACTCTAAAATTACTGATGGGAGTTTTCATTGGAGTCAGGCTCCATAATTAATTTCCTATCCTCAACCTTTCCTGCCCCATCACGGGAGTTTAATTTCAAGGCTGGAGTTTGCAACAATCAAAAGCTTTTGATTTTGCCATGTCTTGTTCACTTGATATGCAATAAGATTTCAGACATTGCTTGAAATAAGAGTAGATGGATTGATTGATTGATTATCTTCTACCCCTGGGGATGCTAACTTTACATTTTCAAAATAATCTGTGAAAGTTAATATACCTGTCAAGATAATCCCCTTTGGGAAGAATGAGATAAATTAATGCTTTACAAGGAATAACAGCAAAGATAATAATTGGACTATGCTTCAGATGCAAGGAAATTCGCAGCTGTAAAACCTCACAGAACTGGTATTTTGACTGGTCTCTTATTTTCAGTGTTTAATCATGTAACCTGATAGCAGTCGTTATTACAGTTACTTGCAAAAAATCTTATTCAATAAAAAAAGTTGTAGGCTCACTTCCATCTGATCATACATTGTGCTGCAATCCTTTTAATTTAACAAATGATATGGTTTTAAAAGTAGCCAACATGACATTTTAATTGATATCTGTTAACAATGAGATGTCAAAGCCAAAAGTGAATAAATATGACTCTAATGCTGTATTTGGACCTGTTACTAGTTTATTGTATCATTGAGTGGTCAAATGCGGATTGCCCATATTATTTCTAAACAAGTAAATTCCTGTTATTATCTGAGGTGATAACAAACAACGGGCATTGGGGGAGAAGAACTTGTGGTCAATAGTAAGTCAGCACACATTCTTTAAGTGAGTAGCTCAAAATCAAATTGATAGTGAATGTGGCACCACCGTTTAAAAAGGGTAGTAGGGATAACCCTGGTAATTATAGGCTGGTGAGTTTGACGTCAGTGGTAGGAAAGTTGTTGAAAAAAGTTCTTAGGGATAGGATGTATATGCATTTGGAGCATTGCGATCTGATTAGGGATATGCAGCATGGCTTTGTTAAGGGGAGGTCTTGCCTTACGAATCTGGTAGAATTTTTTGAGGAGGTGACAAAAACGGTCGATGAAGGACGAGCCGTTGATGTCGTCTGTATGGATTTCAGTAAGGCGTTTGACAAAGTCCCTCATGGTAGATTGATTGAAAAGGTCAAGGCTCATGGGATACAGGGACCGGTATCTAGATGGATTGAAAACTGGCTAGGTAACAAGAGACAGAGAGTAGTAGTGGAAGGGTCCTTTTCTAGCTGGAGGTCTGTCACCAGTGGTGTGCCACAGGGCTCAGTGCTGGGACCTCTTCTATTCGTAATATATATAAATGACCTGGAAGAGGGCGTACGTGGTGTGATCAGCAAGTTTGCAGATGACACAAAGATGGCAGCATTGGCGGACAGTGAGGAGGAGTGTCAGGCAACACAGCAGGATATAGATAGGCTGGTATATTGGGCAGATAAATGGCAGATGGAATTTAATCCTGATAAATGCGAGGTGATGCATTTTGGAAGGAATAATGTAGAGGGGAGTTGCATGATAAAAGGTAGACCTATTAAGAGTATAGAAATGCAGAGGGACCTGGGAGTGCAAGTGCACAAGTCTTTGAAGGTGGCAACACAGGTGGAGAAGGTTGCGAAGAAAGCTTATGGTATGTTAGCCTTTATAGGAAGGGGTATAGAGTACAAGAGCTGGCGTCTAATGCTGCAGTTGTACAGAACGTTGGTTAGACCGCATTTGGAGTACTGTGTCCAGTTCTGGTCACCTTACTACCGGAAGGACGTGGAGACCCTGGAGAGAGTGCAGAGGAGGTTTACCAGGATGCTGCCTGGTATGGAAGGACTGGGTTATGAGGAAAGATTGGGTAAATTGGGGCTGCCTTCCTTAGAAAGACGGAGATTGAGGGGGGATCTAATAGAGGTGTATAAGATAATGAAGGGTATAGATAGAGGAAACAGTGGCAGGCATTTTCCTAGATTGAAGACAAATATCACGAGGGGCCAAGGGCTTAAGGTGAGGGGGGAGAGGTATAGTTTGGATGCTAGAGGGAGGTTTTTCACACAGAGGGTCGTGGGGGTATGGAATGCACTGCCAAGTAAGGTGGTGGAGGCAGGCATGCTGGACTTGTTTAAGGTTTACTTAGATAGACACGAGCGAAATAGGGATGGAGGGTTATAGGAGACTGTTTTAAATAAGGATCAGAGCCTCAGGACGTTCCTGGAAATCAACTGTTATGTGTTGATGTTTTTCTCTTTTACTTCGCAGGTGCATCGGTCCACCTTGTTATCTAACGAGGGGCATACACACGGTGGGTCGTGCGTGGGCTGCTCTGGGATCTTTCAAGAGTAGCCTGGTACTTCACGTCGTTTGTGTACGCTTAAAACTGGACCAGCAGATGGGCACACCACGACAGCTCCGTGACTATCACTGTTTGCTGTGCAGATACATGGATTTGGGCCAGTGTCTGTGGGAGTTTGCACATTCTCCCTGTGGTTGCATGGGTTTCCTCTGGGTGCTCCGGTTTCCTCCCACACTCCAAAGATGTGCTCTTAGGCTGATTGGTGTAACAAATTGCCCCTAAATTATTCTCCCCTTAATCTGGTTTCCAATGGGGGTACCATAAGCATAGACAATGGTCAAGGGTGGAGGAGGAAAAACACATTGTTAAGATGGCGGCGTGGGCTCGTTGGGCCGAAGGGCCTGTTTCCCGTGCTGTGTTGTTCTTTGTTCTTTATAGGCACCCTGCTCAAATGTCCCCCAGCTTATTACAGTTGCACTTTCAAAATCCCAGTTATCTAATCTTTGGCCCTCTGTTTGCTACTACATTTCTGTCGTGACTGATTTGCTCAACTGTATCTTTACCTCTATCTTTAATATCCTAGTTTCAAAGATGCATGGGTTAGGTTGACTGGCCATGTTAATCCCCTGACACTAGGGTCAATTTATCAGGGTAAATGTACTGGGTTGTGGGAGTAAGGTCAGGGTGGGACTGTGGTCGATACAGACTCAGTGAACCAAATGGCCCCCTTCTGTACTGCAGGGATCCTATGATTCTAATAAAACTCTCACCCTGGCCGTTTCTCTGATACACCCTGCACCTCTGCTCCCCAAGTCCAAGGGACACAAACTTGAAAGAATATGGCATGCATTTGGTTTAGCTATTCACTAACCAGGTCATCCAGGAACGCAGAAATAACCCCTGGCTATTTTACTGCAAATTGTCATCTTAAACTCTTCTGTCCTGTCTTGTCCACACTTGCCTACAACAATGTGTGTAGGTCTCATGGACTTTTTTGTCACTAACATTGAGATCATCCAATCAGCTGCCTGTGCTGTGCTGTGTCCCTCCCTTCCACTGGCCTAAACTTCGTCTGAAGTTACCATTGTCCTGACCCTGAACTTGCATCTTCCTCTCCGATCTCCCCTTATGCCCCCTCTGAGCTCATCGTGTCCCCAAGATCCACGTCCTCATCCCATAATCTTATTCCCATTAAACGGCTGATCAATCAGCTTTCCCTCCAGGTCCTATGTTAGCTGATATTGTTAGTTCTCTCTTCAGGTGTTGTCCCTTTTGTCTTTCAAATATTCCATTATCAGACCTCTCCTTAAAACAAAACCCTGGACCCCTCCATCCTTACAAGCTGCTACCCCATCTCCTACCTCCCTTCCCCCTCCAAACTCTTGAACATCTTTCCTGGAACTTCATCTTTGAATTCTTCCAGGTTAAGTTTATGCCCTGCTTCAGTAACGACTCTTAGCAAATTCACAAATGGTATTCTGCCTGACTGTGAGAAGGTAAGCAATGTCTCCTCATCTTTCTGGACCAGTATGGTTGATCACACCTGCACCGTCTTCCTCCAACACCTGTCTGCTGTTGTCCATTGGGTAGGCCTGCTCTTGCCTGGTACCATTCTTATTTATCTAATCGCCACCAGAGTATCATTTCCCATTGTTTCTTCTCTGCTCCTGTATTCCACATGTGTTTATTCTTGGCTCCATCTCATTTTTCAATTACGTGCTGTCCCTTGACATCATGAGAAAACACAGCAATAGTTTTCACATATATGCTGATGACACCTAGCTGTACCTCACCAGCAACATTATTGACTCCATTGTTGCTAAATTATCAAATACTTGACATCATTACTGGATAAGCTGAAAATTTTGGAAAGAATTAAGCTGTTGTCATGTAATCCTACAGCACAGGAGGAGGTCATTCGGTCCATTAAGTCTGCATCAACCACAAACCCACCCAGGCCCTATCCCTTAGCCCCAAGTATTTTACCCTGCTTGTCCACCTGATACTTAAGAGCAATTTTACCATGGCCAGTATACCTAACCCACACATCTTTAGACTGTGGGAGGAAATTGAAGCACCCAGAGGAAACCCGTGCAGACATGGGGAGTACGTGCAAACACCACACAGTCACCCAAGCCAGGAGTCAAACTCAGGTCCCTGGCGCTGTGAGGCAACAGTGCTAGCCACTGTGTCACCGAGCCATTGGTCCGAGCTTTAAACTCTGCTCTGAGGTTGCTGACTCCATCCCTCTCCCTGGTAACTACCTGTGACTAAGCTGTTCGCAACTTTGGGTATCATATTTGACTCCAAGATGGGCTCATAACCACTTATCTGTGCTAATACCTGTCCATCCCCACTCTGTAATGTCATCCAGCTTCTTTCCTGCCTTATTGCTGCTCAAATCCTTATTCATGCCATTGTAACCTCTAGACTTTCCTGATGCACTCCTTGCTTGTCTCTTATGTTCTATCTGTAAACTTGAAGTTATCTAAAAATTTGCCCATGTCGTTACTTGCAAAATATCCCATTCGCCCACCACCCCTGTGCTCACTGACTGATGTTATTTTCCAATCAAACAATGTCTAATTCTAAAATTCACATCCTTGTTTTCAAATCAGTCTATGACTTCACCCTTCCCATTTCTGTATTCTTTGTTGGCCATGCTTTCAGCTGCCTAGATCCTAACCTCTGGGAAAGCATCCCTACAGCCCTCCTCTCAATTTTGCTTTCCTCTTTTTAAGATGCTTCTTAAAACCTGGCTCTTTGACCAACCTTTTGATCATATGGCATAATCTTACCTTCTGTTGCTTTTTCTTGTGATGATGCTCTTGTGAAATGCCTTGTTTTTTTGTTATATTAAAGGCATAATATAATTATATATTGTTGTACTAGAGTGAGACTAAGCTGGTCTTCTGAATGGTGAATGAAAATCAGAGAATATCTGGCTGATTGCTGCCTTAGTCCACTGAGTGACAGGTGAAATGCTATTAGTCTAGGAACAGAATGTCTGCATTCTTGACAATGGAATCAGGAGTCTTTGAAGTAGTATGAAATAATTTTTGTCGGTATTGATATCGCCCAGTACAGCACTAAACCTTAGAAGTCAGAAGGCTCAAGATCTGTGTTCAGTTATCATTGGCCTCAAGTGTGTTTTAAAAGTGGAACTGGGCAGGATTTTATGGCCTCCTCGAGCGAGACTGAAAATTCCGGTCTGAGGTCAACAAATATTTCCATTGTCCACCCCTCACCTGCTCTGATTCAGTAGCGAGCAAGATGGTAGAATTCTTTCACTGCTGCTGTGCTGTGGCTCTGTGATGTACTGGTGTGTGCTACACACAGGTTGAGCTGCAGCAACTTGCTACTACTATTTTGATATTATCTCCAGTCCCTCCAAACAAAGATAACAAGGGAAGCAGATTTATAAGAATGCTGTGTGCTCTAAGTTATCATTTGTCACTGACTATCTTGATTTGGCACGTTTCACTTTTCCTTCATGGTGGCTGGGTCAGACCCATACCTAACAGCATTATTGCAACACCTTTACCACAAACTACAATACTTCAAGAAAAAGTTCCACTACTATCACATTGGGGAAACAAGTGGTGGGCAATAAATGCCAGCTTTGCCAGAAGCACCACATCCCCGCATTGAACTTTTAAAATCCTATTTGAAAATACGATGATGTCAGGTGAGATGAAAATTGAATTTGCCAATAATAGTAACAACCCAGTTGCCTGCCAACACTCACTGTTTAGACCTGTGCATGAAAACCTCAAGTGAAGTAATGTGGCTGTTGGGGTTTGCGAAATCTTAAGCCAGTAGGAGTTGGCACTTCTAGGAGAATGGAAGTGATAATAAGCAAGGGTTGGAAAATTGTATTAAAATCCTTTTCACACTGTGTAGGTGGCAGAATTATAATGGCATGTCGGAACATGGAGAAATGTGAAGCAGCAGCTCGAGAAATTAGAGGTGAAACCCTGAGTCATCATGTATATGCCCGGCATCTTAACCTTGCATCACTTGAAGCGATTCGAGAGTTTGCCAAAAAAATAACTGAAGGTAAAATACTGGTTACTTCCATCAACCATTTGTGCCTGGTTCAGATTAAGCTACAGCAAGTCATTTATTTTTTAACCAAGTTGATTTAATTTGTTATTTTTGGAGGAAAAATGTTTGCCTTTTATCCATTCAACAAAATGTAAAATTAAAATTCAGAAAACAATAGTTTATATAATTACCGGGTGAAGGAAGTTTAAGAACCATGCAAGCTTACAACACAGAGTCTATATTTGTCATGCACGTGCCCGTCCTTTGAAAAGAGCTATCAATTAGCCCTTGTTCTTTCCCCATAATCTTGCAACTTGCCCTCCGCAGAGCATTGTTTTTAAAAGTTATTATCGAACCTGTTTCTACCACTCTTCCAGGCAGTGCAGTCCAGGTCATAATTCCTGTTCCGTGAATCTGTTTCCTTTGGTTGATGATCCTTCTATAAGTGGAAGCAATTTCTAATTTATGATTTGAATATCTTTGTTAAATCTGCCCTCCCTGCTTGAGGGATAACAAACCTAGTTTCTCTGGTCTCTCCATATCGTTTATGTCCCTCAGCTCCAATCCCATTCCAGTAAATCTCTTCTCCATCCTTTTCAAGCCTTGATGTCCTTCTTAATATGTGGTGTCCAGAACTGAACCAATAATTTATAAGAACATAAGAAATAGCCCTTCAAGCCTGCCCCGCCATTCAATAAGATCATGGCTGATCTGAAGTGGATCAGTTCCACTTTCCCGCTTTCTCCCCATAACCCTTAATTCTCTTGTCTATCAAAAACCTATCTACCCGTGACTTAAATATATTCAGCGAGGTAGCCTCCCCACTTCAACAGGCAGAGAATTCCAGAGATTCACCACCCTTTGAGTGAAGAAGTTCCTCCTCAACTCTGATCCAAACTGCCCCTCCCCCTTATTTTGAGGCTGTGCCCTCTAGTCCTGCTATCCTTTCTAAGCGGGATGAATCTCTCTATCTCTACCCTATCTATCCCCTTCATTATCTTATATGTCTCTATAAGATCCCCCCTCAGCCTTCTAAACTCTGAGTGCAGACCCAGTCTATTCAATCTCTCCTCATAGGCTAACCCCCTCATCTCCAGTATCAACCTAGTGAACCTTTTCTGCACTCCCTCCAAGGCCAATATATCCTTGCGCAAATGCGGCAACCAAAACTGCACACAGTACTCCAGTTGCGTCCTCACCAGTGCCCTGTACAGTTGCAGTAAGACCTCCCTACTTTTATATTCCATCCCCCTCGCTATAAAGACCAATATTCCATTCACCTTCTTGATCACCTGCTGCACTTACAAACTGGGTTTCTGTGATTCGTGCACAAGGATCCCCAGGTCCCTCTGCACCATAGCATGCTGCAGCTTTTCGCCTTTTAAATAATAATCCCTCCTACTATTATTTCTACCAAAGTGGATAACCTCACATTTGTTAACATTTATACTCCATCTGCCAGGTCCTCGCCCACTCACTCAGCCCATAATTAATGGTTATATCAGTTTAACATAACTCTTGTGGTTTTGTCCTCTCTTGACCTGATAAATTGGAGCCAGAAGGTCCTGGACAGGAGGGGCACGATTTGCAGAAGGGAAATTTGGAAGCAAGAATTCCCAGTTCCTGCCATGTTTTGTGGGCTGGCTGTCTTTTGGGCTGGAAGACAGCTGTGGACCAAATGATGGGCAAGTCCCACATAGGTCAGGAGGGAGAAATGGTGCAGTAGCCACTGAGGGTCACTACTGTATATTTTCCTCCAGTCTTGTAAACAATCATTCACCACTACATTTTATTTTCTGACCCTTGATAAATTTTCTTTTTGCTCCTTGCAGTCACTGCCACTCTAATCCCTTATGTTTCAGTATTGTTAATGCAACTGTTCTGTGATGCTTTATAAAATGGCTCTTGAAAATTCATATACACAACCTGAACCACATCACACTCGTCAACGATTTGTGTTACGATTTGTTAATCAAATACTGTTCACCTTTAATAATGATGGCTGGTACATACTGATTAATGTTTTTCAAAAGTGACTGTTAACTTTATTCAGAATTATTGCCTGTAAATGTTCCCCACCACTGAATCTTTCGTTACCTGGTTTATCCCCCTCCCTTTTTTGAACAGGATGTAACATTTTTAACCTTCAAGTCTCTGGCACCACTTCCATATCAAAGGGGGATTGGAAAATTGTCAGCAGCACCTCCTCTATTTCCATCCTTCCTTCCCTCAGCAACCTATTACAAGTTCAATCTGGACTAAGTGACTTCTATACTTCGTAGCCTGCTAATGTTTGAGTACCTCATTATAAATTTTATCCTGTCCAGTTTGTATGTCTTCTCTTCCTATAGTGTG
The DNA here is from genome assembly GCF_965287045.1 of Carcharhinus amblyrhynchos. Taxonomy (NCBI): domain Eukaryota; kingdom Metazoa; phylum Chordata; class Chondrichthyes; order Carcharhiniformes; family Carcharhinidae; genus Carcharhinus; species Carcharhinus amblyrhynchos. The sequence goes on from NC_137335.1 coordinate 20,090,710, forward strand.
ACATTAGCAGCATGCTCTTCTTTTGCCCATCAATCTGCTCTTCATTTCCTTTTTCAGTTCTCGTCTAAACTATTCTCTATTCTGTTTGTTTCTGTTTTGAATGATGAACCTGACATTTATTGTAAGCCTCCTTTTTCTGTTTCATTTACTCTCTATATCTTTAGCCATTCTAGCTTAGAATACCTTACTTTCCTCCCTCATGGGAATGTTTTTAGTCTGTACACGAGAGATCTCCTTTTCGAAGGCCTCTCATTGCTCACTTATTGTTTTACCTGACATGCATTCATTCTGATCTAGGATTAGGTCCCTTTTTGAAATCACTGAATTTAGCACTCTTCCAGTTGAGTATTTTTATGCTTGATTGCCCCTTTTAACAACAAATGACATTGTATTGACTAAATATGTTTAAATACAATCCTCTGATTTTTTTTGTCTCTAAGGCATATATTAACTTCAATGTCAAACTTAACTACAACTGAACCTTCAAACAGTCCCATTATGGATTTCAATACAATAACTCCTTAGCTAATAAACCAGGCTAATGTGAGGACTGATGGGAAAATTTGCAGCTTCAGTATTTATATAGAATTGCTGCTGTTATCATATTTGCCCAGATTGCATCACATTAGCACTGAAAACTAAGTTTGCCTGAAATTCAAAACTCCTGTTATTTTTCTTCATTTTAGAGGAAGAGAATATACATGTGTTAATTAACAATGCTGGTATCATGCGATGTCCTTACTGGAAAACAGAAGATGGATTTGAAATGCAGTTTGGTGTAAATCACCTTGGTAAGCTCTGTGAACATCTTTCAGATTGCATGTGTTGATGAACTTTTCACTTTATTCCACATAAAATTGTTTGAGTGTGGGGGGAAGAAATTAATTGGTGATGACTTTAACCTAACTTGCTTAGTAAGCAACTGATGGAATCAAATTGGCTTTGCTTTTTGCATTTGGTCATTTTTATTATCATTAGATTAAAATTGCTTCCCTTTACAATTGTATTTTTTTTCCCCCTCATTTTCTCTTTGAGTATGCCATTGCTGTTTGCCACCTGAGAAGACAAATCAGCTCTGTCCTCTGCTGTTCTGTAATGTACCAGCAGGAGATGCACAAGATTAAGCTCAAAAATGTTTTCTTTCACTCACTCTCCTCAGTTTAGCTAATATCGGAAAGTCACTATAGAGAACTGTTGGCAGTTTCCTGGAGTTGGTTAGAATTCCACTTCTCTATTTGCATTTATGAGGAACTCAAACTCTTAAAATAAACTTGACCCTCAATAAAAAAAATATTTAAAAGGGCTTGATTTGAAAGAACTTGATAAGTTTGATCATGAAATAATGCTGTTGCACACAAATGCAGACAACGGCTCGAGGAAGTATATATGAGTTTATTTGTTCTGGAAAGCAATTTGCAATGCTGAGTCAAAGGTAATTCTAGGATAACAAGTTGTCATGTTCAAGTTCGCATTGTCCATTGACAAAATACAAGTTTTCAAGAAGATCTGGAGTGAGATGCAGTGGTATTTGTCAAGGATCGTCCCGAGCAGCTCGGTGACGCAGGACTCTGTGCTCTACAGGCTGTTTCTGGGGACGCACACCGAGACAAACATCAACTGCTGCTGGAGGGTCATCAACTCAGTGAAGGACGTGCTTTGGTCCACCCGAAACTTGCTGACCTTCCAGTTGAAAGAACTGTCCTCGACCGAGTGTTGCAGACTGGCACATTCCAAGATCCAGGACTATGTGTTGAGGGACGCACTGAAGTTTGGGGCAGCCGCCGCAAAGGCGCAATGGGAAATGCCACACTGTAAGGCCTTTTAACGAAGGCAGACCGAAGGCCCGGAAACTGCAGAATACCCTCGGCCTGCGTAACTGTGTGCCAATCTGACAAATTACGGCACACAATAAATTTTGAAGCAAGTATGTAGTTTCAAGTTTTGAAATGTAATGACTGTAATTTGTATACTACTGTAAAAATGTTTTTATTCTGCACTGTTTGCAATTTTTAGACATGTAGGTTTGCAATAGTTAAATTGAGATTTTTATGAATAAAGTATACTTTTGAAATAAAAAAAAGAAAAGAAAATACAATTTGTTGATAGATTATGTTTAATGGAGTGTTCAAAGGAACTGCATTATTACCAGTCATGGTACTAAACTTGAAAGGGTCTGAAAAATTTAAATGTGAAGTACATTCATTTTTCAGTTGAGTTGCAGAACACTTGCAAGCACATGCATGTTTAAAGACCATTTTCAATTTTTAAAATAATTGAAGTTTTGTGATGGTGGTAGAATTTGTTTAGTGAGAGTCTGAAATTAAGCATGCACTGAAGGGACTGCAAGTGATACTGACTTGTTTTATCACTAGTGTTTGGGTGGCCTTTGAATTGATGGGCCCCTGCTGAGTCAAGTAAATGGCTAGGAAGGCAGATAAGATTACTATGTTTTTGGCAACTCTTAATGAAACCTCAGCATTGTCTATAATTGGCATATTTCTCCAAGGTAACACATTTTCACCCCCTCTTCCAGGCATTGATTAAATTTAATGTAGGATTGGAATGTACCATCAAACCTCTGAAAATTTGTCAAAATGAACATGGTTTTTGTGTGAACCTAAGCATGAGGGCCAAAGGAGATATAGCCAAACCTGGTTCTGTCCTTCTATACAAGTGTTGCATGACTAATACAGCCCTGGGTGAGCTTAGATCATGAATTGAACTTGGGCTGTCTGTTCTATGGGGCTTAAGGTTAGACTACAGCCTCTTACTTCGAAGCCATCAGGAAGCTCTTCCTGCCCCCATGGAGTGTTATTCATACGTTTATTGTTTAGTGCTGCATTCTTATTAGTAACTGAGAGATCTTTGTTCAACGTGCTGTATAGCCCTTCTGGCCACTTGGTATCAAGCTGAATAGACATGGCGTTGAATTGGAGAAATTTCAGAAAACATTTCCTTAGCTGTAGACATTTAATTGGGTGCATTTTCAAATTATTGTCATGTTCTAACTTGGTGCAATAATCATACCTTTATCTTTAAGTTGCTTCCTTCAACTCAACTGAAATTTTGACTTCTTCCTGGTTAAGAGACACAGAATACACTTTGTTAAATCCTTCCAAAACTGCAATAGTATCAGGGCACAGAATGAATCAGCAGATAATACTGTTGGTACCAAAATCCAAGAAGCAACTGTTTTGCAGTTTTGATCTTTTCAAAATCTGAGCCTATGCCAACAACCTGTAGCATGTCTAAAAATCTAGAGGGAAAAAGCTGATAATAACTGTAAAATGGGCCAGGTGTTAAACTCCAATGGCAGTTGGAAGTAAAGAAACCGAGTCTGACTTCTTCCAGAAAGACCTTTATTCCCAATGATATAAAACTCCGACACCATTACACTTGTCTCGCCGTTTATATATGTTATGATGTGGTTAACCAATTTACCTACTATTACTAACTTACACTCCTTGACTGTTAACTATTTCTTACTCTAACTCCAGGTACTGGAGTTGATAGAAAACTATTTGTTCTATTTTCTTTAGAGAGGTACAAGTTGTAAACTCAGCAAATGGATGTTTTTCATTCATTAAAACACTCTTTTTAAAGCTTAGTAATGTTAGATCTATCTTCTTTTAATGTAGGTCATTTTTTGTTGACAAACCTGTTGCTTGAGAAGCTAAAGAACTCTGGAAATGGTCGTATCATAAATGTATCCTCACTAGCTCACAAAGTGGGGCAAATTGATTTCAATGATCTCAACTGGGAAAAGAAAAAATATGACACAAAAGCAGCATACTGTCAAAGTAAACTAGCAAACATATTGTTTACAAAGGAGTTGGCTGAAAGACTTCATGGTAAGTTGAGTTGAGCTAATCATGCTACTAAGATGCATGACATGCCGTGGTGTTTTAATGGTTCATTGGATACACATTCTGTCCAATTGAAAAATAGGCCTTTGAGTAATAATTGGTTTCATTTAATTAACAGTATAACAGTGATGTTTCTCTACACTCCTTGAATACATAAAAATAAAGATTTTTCTTACTTAATAGAAAAAGGAATGTAATCTCAATCTAGCCCCCTGGCCCCTGCAACAACTTGTATAACATCTTTAACACAATAAAAATCTCAAGGCACTTCACAAAAGCACTATCAACCAACGTGTGATTCTGAACCACAGAGATGTTAGGGCAAATGAGGTAAATTTTAAGGAATGTCTTAATGGAGTAAAGAAAGGTACAGTGGAGGAGAGGTTTATGGATGGAATTCTGGAGTTTAGGCTGAAGGAGCTGAAGACACAGTCACCAATGTTGGTAATTAAAATCAGGGATGTTCAGGAGGCTAGAAATAAGGGACTGCAGTATCTTGGAACATGGTAGAGCTGCAGAAGATAAGAGAGAAATCTAAGGCCATGGGGAGATTTATAAACAATGATAAATTGAGACGTTGTTTAACCAGCAAACTAAACTGGCACAGCAGCTTCCACTTGTTACTATTAGCTGTCAGACACTAAATACTAATTGAATCCTGCCAATAATGATCTCTGAGATGCAGTCTCTGACCAACACGTGACATTTCTGTGGTGATTATTTCTTTAAGGACGACACTGCAGAAGAGGGTCACCTGGTTTGAAGGACCAATTGAACTGAGTGAGTAGTCCAGCCCAAGGGGTGGAGTCCTACCTTGAGCAGAAGACATCTAGCAGACATGCAAAAGTCATGTTGGGTTATTGTGCTCCTACTTATCAATTGCATTCATTTTGGGCATAGATAAGGTGGAAGTGGGAAAGGGTGAGCGAGAATCTGAGCAGAGTTGGGGGAATCAGAGCATAGCAGGGGACTGTGGGAGGTGGGGTAGGGTGTTGTGTTTAACAAATTTATTGGATTTTTATGAGGATGTGACTAGTGTAGTAGATGGGGAAACCGGTGGATGTGGTGTTTTTAAATTTCCAGAAGGCGTTTGATAAGGTGCCTCACAAAAGGTTGCTGCAAAAGGTTAGGGTGCACGGGTAAGGTGTTAGCATGGATAGAAGATTGATTGTCTAATTGGAAGCAGAGAGTTGGAATCAATGGGTGCTATTCTGGTTGGCAGTTGGTGACCAGTAGAGTGCTGCAGGGATCGGTGCTGAGGTCTCAACTGTTTACCATTTACATAGATGATCTGGAGGAGAGGGCTGAGTGTAGGGTAATGAAATTTTCTGATGATACGAAGATGAGTGGAAAAGCAAATTGCATGGAAGGCGCAGAAAGTCTGCAGAGAGATCTGGATAGGCTGAGTGAGTGGGCAAGGTCCTGGCAAATGGAGTATAATGTCAGCAAATGTGAGGCTATCCACTTTGGTAGAAATAATAGTAGGAGGGATTATTATTTAAAGGGTAAAAAGCTGCAGCATGCTAAAGTGCAGAGATCTGGGGGCCCTTGTGCACGAATCATAAAAACCCAGTCTGCGGATGCAGTAGGTGATCAAGAAGGCGAATGGAATGTTGGCCTTTATAGCGAGGGGGATAGAATATAAAAGCAAGGAAGTCTTGCAACTGTACAGGGCACTGGTGAGGCCGCAACTGGAGTACCGTGTGCAGTTTTGGTTGCTGCATTTGCAAAAGGATATATTGGCCATGGAAGGAGTGCAGAGAAGGTTCACCAGGCTGATACCGGAGATGAGGGGGTTAGCCTATGAGGAGAGATTGAACAGACTGGGCCTGTACTCGTTCAAGTTTAGAAGGCTGAGGGGGGATCTTATAGAGACATATAAGATAATGAAGGGGCTAGATAGGGTACAGGTAGAGAGATTCTTCCAGCTTAGAAAGGATAGCAGAACTGGGGTGGGGGGGGGGGCGCAGTTTAGATCAGAGTTGAGGAGGAACTTCTTCACTCAAAGGGTGGTGAGTCTCTGGAATTCTCTGCCCATTGAAGTGGTGGAGGCTACCTCGCTGAATATATTTAAGTCACGGGTAGATAGGTTTCTGATAGACAAGAGAATTAAGGGTTATGGGGAGAAAGCGGGAAAGTGGAACTGATCCACTTCAGATCAGCCATGATCTTGTTGAATGGCGGGGCTGGATGGCCTACTCCTGCTCCTATTTCTTATGTTTCTTATGTCAGGGGAATTGCAAAAAGCATTTTAATCAGCCATCTAATGGTTTTGTGGTGATACTAGCATTTGTAGGGCTGACTCCTTGATTTACACCTGTGATTATCAACTTTAACTTTTTGCGTGGCAGAACCTGTATAAATTGAGGGCAACCGGGATCTTGGCTTCATGTCACACTATCTGTAACCCACACAACTTGCCTGCACTTGCAAAATCTCACTAACTGTCCTGGCTGGAGACAATACACATCTCTTTAACTTGTGCTTAACCCTCTCTCCACTCACATTGTCTGTACCTTAAAGACTTGATTACCTGTAAAGACTCGCATTCCAACCATTATTTTGTAAATTGAGTTTGTGTCTTTATATACCCTGTTTGTGAATACAACTCCTACTCATCTGATGAAGGAGCAGCGCTCCGAAAGCTAGTGGCTTATTCTACCAAATAAATAAAAAACCAAATAAAAAAGAAAAGAAAAAAACTAGTAAGTAGAGATAAGATCGACGCAACTTGTGGGCCAAAGAGCCTGTTTGTGCTGTAGTTTTTCTATGATTCTAAACCTGTTGGACATTAACCTAGTGTTGTGAGACTTCTTACTGTGCTTAACCCAGTCCAACGCCGGCATCTCCACATCAAATTGAGAGCAAACCGACAAGCTTTCCCTACTGCTATAAAAACAGGGACAGTAGGACCATCAGCTTGGGTTTCTCTGGAGCTCTTTCAGGGAGACCACAACTTCCAGATTTCAGCACTTTCAAGAGGTTGCAATGCTATATAATCCCTAAAAAGTGCAATCCTCTCAGTATTTACTACTATTGAGGAAGAAAAATCCAGCCCAATACCTTTTTGGTCTACACTTAAAACTATTGGGAAAGCAAATTCTGACATTTTAATTGTGAAATATAATCCATCACAGATTTTTGTTAATGAGCCAACACGCTGCTTATTTGAGTGCTCAGAGCCAAACACAGAATAATAGTGAGACTAGGAAGTGTGGTTTTCAGAGAGAAAGAGTTGAAGTCATTAGTTTGGATTGCCGCTTATGTGCTTCTCAAGCCTTGGACAACCTTGTGCAGGGAGTGTTGTCAGCTGTAGGAGCTTGAGCAGCTTTTGCTAGGCTCTAAGCTACTTGGATAGCATGTTTCTGTACGTGTAACTATGCAGTTTCACAGTGTGCAGGCAGAGAGAAAATGGGTGACCATCAGGTACATAAGGACCGGGCAGATAATGTAAGGGCCGCCAAGCATCTTGCTCTCTAACCATTATTCAATTTTGAATACTGGTGAGGGAAATGGTTCATCTTCAGATTATAGCTGGAGCCCAATGGAAGGAGCCCAAGGGTAGGAGGAAGGTCAGGAAAGCAATAAAGATAGGAGGTTCAATAGTTCATGGAAATACTTTTTGTTTGCATCTGCAGATGTAACTCCAGGATGGCATGTTGCCTCCCTTGTGCTAACACCAAGGGTGTCACTAAGACTGAAAAGCATTCTGAAGGGTGAACAAAGAGCAAATTAAAGAATATTGCAAGTAAAATCAGAAAGACCCAAAGATGTTTTACAACTACACAAAAGAGAAAAAGAATAAAGAGAGTAGGGAAAGATTAAGGACCAAACAGGATATAGAAGTAGAAGTTGTGGATATGGTTATTAGTGAATGTTTTGTGCCTATTGTCGCAAAAGAAATGGAAGATGCGCACATTGAGGAATATGAAACATTGCATGGTATAAAGAGAGAGGAAATATTACAGTGTTTAATATGTTTGAAAGTGGATAAAGCACCTGAATGAAATTTAGTCCCGGCTGCTAAGAGAAGCAAGGGAAAACATAATGGAGGCTATGACCATCATTTTCTGACCCTCTTTGGCTACACATTTGATGCTGGAGGTCTGGTGAACTGCTAACATGGTACTGTTACTTAAAAAAGGCTAAGGTATGTTGAGTAATTACAGATCAGTCAGCCGAACCTCACTGTGGGCAAATTATTGAAATAAATTGAGGGGCAGGATTAACCATCATTTAGAAAGGCACAGATTAATTAAGGATAGTCAGCATGGATTTGTTAAGGGAAAGTCAAGGTTGACTAGTTACATTGAATTTTTGGAGGAGGTACCAAGGATGAAAGTAGTGCATTTGATGAATCTGAATAGATTTTAAGAAGGCTTTTGACAAAGTCCACATGGCAGGTCAGCAAAGAGCCCATGCTATCCAAGGAAAAGTGGCAAGTTGGAACCTAAATTGACTTAATGGCAGGAAGCAAAGGGATATGGTTAGCAAGTGTGTTGTGGCTGGAAGGCTGTAATTCAGATTGGCCCTTTAAGAAGCCTCAGAACCTTCAAGAAGTCAGTGTACCCTAGAATACAATAACATATTGATCATTCTATCCCACCATGCACATTAGCTCACTTTCTTAATACTTTTGCCTCTAGTTCACCCAGATTCTTACGTTGATACGTATCGGTTCCAAAATTTGCAAAGACAAAAAAGCAAGCAATAACAAATAGAATGAGAAAAAGGGAAAGTAAAGAGAGAGCCAGAAATGAAGGGGGAAGGAGACAAATGTGGAGGAGAGATAGGAAATGATAGAAGCAGGGAGGAGAGATTCCATGACACCATTCAAAATCAAAGCTAATATCACAAAAATAAAATTAAACTGCAGAAACATGCTTTGTGAACTTCCACAATGTCTCAGTTAAAAAGTGGGATAACTGTAAGCTATATAAACCAGAAAGATCCCATATGTGAGCCTGTTGCAACAGAGGCACTGTAATTTACCTGGCTTTTCCCAGGGCAAGTAATGAGTCTTAGTCACGTGTGAACCTTGACAGTGAGAGCCATTGAGTTATTTGACTGGATCATTCAGATTGAATATCTCAGCTATCACTGTTAATTTGTTGAGACATTGAGAAGAATGCGCGTTTTCATTTTTGATGTTTTTAAATTTAATTTCACCGCTAAAATAACAAGCCTATCTTTTTTTTCAATAAAGGAAGTGGGGTTACAGTCAATGCTGTGCACCCAGGGGTGACGAACACAGAACTTGGCAGACACACAGGAATGCATAAATCAAATTTTTCCAGTACAGTATTAGGTAAGTGATGCAGGCTAGTTTTATTTCACCATCTTAACAACACGAGTCTATTTGGGAAATGGTTTTAAGTTTGTTGTGAACATTGAAAAAACAAATTGAATGGTACAGCTCCAGCATCACCTAAATATGTACATAACTGGAGTTTTCAAAACCATCTGGAATTTTTTTTAAATGGTTATATTTACCAGATACAATGGAATGCTGCACAAATTGGCTTCCAGCATAAGGCCTTTTAACGGAGGCAGACCGAGGGCCCGGGAACAGCAGAATACCCTCGACCTGCATAACTGTGTGCGAATCTGAGCAATAACGGCACACGGTAATGTATTGAGGCATGTATATAGCTTTAAGTATTGAAATGTAATGACTAACTTGTATAAAACTGTAAAAATGTTATGATTCTGCACTGCTTGCAATTCAAAGCCATATAGATTTGCAATAGTTTATTTGAGATTTTTATGAATAAGTTTTATTTTTGGGAAAAAAAATTGGCTTCCAGCAGCAGTTCTAGCATTTGAAGTGTGCTGGTGCTCTGAATGTAGCCCATTTACATTATGTGGTGTGATATTGATAGTTGCATACTTGGACTGAATCAAATGGGCAAACTGAGAATCAGACTGATTTCATTACAGTAGCAAATGGAGACTATTTTATTAGAAGAATTAGCCAGAAGCAGACTATGACACTAATCATCATTTGCTAGTGATGTTACTGAGGGTTCATGTGCACAAAAGGACAAGACAAGTTATAATGACACTATTGAATTTAGTCAACTTAAGAATGACAAGGCAGTGCAGTATGCAGGGAAAATCACTCGACATTTGACGGCTGATCACAGAATGCCAGAAGAGTTTTGGCAGACCACAAAAAATGTTCTCCTGGATGTAGCAAAGGCAGTGGTGGGATTTATGCAACTTGTGAGATGGAAAGGATGGATATCTGGTAAGATTTTTTTCCTGATTGAAGCCGAGAGGGAGGTGGAGAGGAAAAAGGGTGCACATTGTTACAATGGTTTAAAGACACACATTCAAAGAGAGCTGCGAGCAAATAAAAATGTGTGATGAATTTGAAGTGGAGAATCAGGCAATATACAAAAACCTTTCCAAACAATTCAGTTACATGACATTGGAACCTTGTCTGCATTGTATTCAGTCAGCTTTTAATAAGAATGAAACAGAAATTTTAAAAAATTGCTGCATGATGGTGCAAATATTATGATTACATTTTACAAGGATGATGGTGAATCGGAATTTAATTGCCAAGTTTACATAAGCCTCCTCCTCCTCCTCCTCCTCCTCCTCCGAGCTGAGGTACAGTCAGCCATTCATTAGATGGCCTGCCATAAGACCAGGGACCTGGACAATATTCTGGCAAAATTATACTTGAGGTGGTAGGAGATGCCACAATGCCATTAGGGTGGGAATTCCAGAATTTTGACCCAGTGACTGCGAGGAAGTGGCGATTATATTTCCAAATCAAGGCAGTGAGTGGCTTGGAAAGGAACTTGCAGGTGGTGGTGTTCCCATTTTTCTGCTGCCCTTGTCCTTCTAGATGGAAGTGTTCGTGGGTTTGGAAGGTGCTATTGAAGGATCTTTGGTGAATTGCTGCAGTGCATCTTGTAGATACTACACAATATTGCTACTGAGCGTTGGTGGTGGAGGGAGTGGATGTTTGTAGATGTGGTGCCAATCAAATGGGCTGTTTTGTCGTAGATGGTGTCAAGCTTCTGAAGTGCTGTTAGAGCTGCACCCATCCAGGTAAATCACACTCCTGACTTGTGCCTTGTAGATGGTGCATAGGCTTTGGGGAGTCAGGAGGCGAGTTAC